>NW_028133279.1:0-622499 GCF_964374135.1 Grampus griseus | reverse complement strand
TAGCTTAAGGAAGAATACCTTAAACCTGGGTAGTTGAAACCCGTGGAATGGGTATCATGCAATATGACTTCAAAGGGTCTTCATTTGCTCACCAAACCTCTCCAATCCTATCACTGCTGCGTTTATGCCCCTGTACACATGCTTGATTCTCTTTCGGATACATAGCAATCCATAGGTTTTAAGATACTTACTAGTCAGGTACATTCTTAGGCGTTTAATTTGGGGTGTTGAGTCCATTTCGTTGAGCAAGGAGTAGCTCTTGTCTATTCCATATTTGGCTTAAGGAACTTTATCTGTGCTCATTTAAATCTCTGGTTTTATGTAGCACCCCAACTCACCTTTACCCTTAAGCAAGCATAAGTTGGTTTTCTAAATTTGAGACCCTGTTCTGTTTTGGAATTCAGTTCCTGTGTAGCCAAGTTTACATTCCGTGTATTAGTGATATCTTATGATGTTTCTTTTTCTGTGTGACTTATTTCAGTTAGAATCATCGTACCTGAATCCACTCATTATGCTGCTACGGGCCTGATGACATAGATTTCATTGCTGAGTGATACTGCATTGTACGTAAGTACCACAAGTTCTTTATGCATTTTTCACTTTCTGTAATATTGAACTTGTACGGTAAACGAGGTTCTTGTAAACAGAGGCGTCCCAAACTTTGGGGTGGCTGTGTCTTTTTGATTTTAATTTCCCTAAGCTATAGGACCATAAGTGGAAGTGCCCTAGGCTCTGTTGCTTTGTTTTTTAGATGTTTCAGGAAACACCATACACTTCTCCCGAGTGTCTGTTGGCAATTTACATCCCGCCCATCAGCATAACAAGGCTCCCAGTTCTCCATGGCCTGTCCTGCCTTTCTGGATTTTACACTTTTTTCAGATGGCCCTTTTGACCGGGGAGAAGTGAGACTTCATTGTAGTGCAGATTTCCTTTGCAAGCTTGCTTGGTTGGCCAAAAAGGGCGTATGCGTTTTTTCCTGAATATATTCAGGAAAAAACGCATACGCCCTTTTTGGCCAAGTGCATCATTGTGGACGTTCTGCCTCTTTTCCTATGCTTTCAATGCAATTCCAGTCTACCTCCTGAAATCGGTTTCGTGCAATTCTGCCCTGCTTTCAAGTCCTCTTGGCAGCCTTACTTCAGTATATTTTTGGACGATAGCTGTCATTTATAACTCTGCAGGTTTGTGAATTACAGTGCCCCTGAGCTCCTTTCTTCAACTCGCTTTCTTTTGAGCTGGCCGCAACACCGCAGAATGGCTTCAGGCCCTAATCTGGTTCCGGCACGGCACGCTGAGCCTTTGGTTAATTCCTCTTCCTGGTGGGAAATGAGAGTTAAATTTGCCCGTCCAGAAACCTCCAGCTAGTCTCTCATTGGTTCTCGCTATTCCTGTTCATCTTGCGTAGAAATTGGAAACTGGGCCAAACAGGAGGTTAAAGGGACTGACTCTCCAAGTGGGGAGAGTGTTAGTAAAGCGTCTGGAATGTTGCACTGAAGTATCAGGGTATGAAAAGTGAGACATATTTGAACACGTCTCCCACTCACATGGTTGATCATACTCTGGGTTCCACATGCATGTTTTAGCTGAAGGAAGAATACCTTAAACCTGGGTAGTTGAAACCCGTGGAATGGGTACCATGCAATATGACTTCAAAGGGTCTTCATTTGCTCACCGAACCTCTCCAATCCTATCACTGCTGCGTTTATGCCCCTGTACACACGCTTGATTCTCTTTTGGAGACATAGCAATCCATAGGTTTTAAGATACTTACTAGTCAGGTACATTCTTAGGCGTTTAATATGGGGTGTTGAGTCCATTTCGTTGAGCAAGGAGTAGCTCTTGTCTATTCCATATTTGGCTTAAGGAACTTTATCTGTGCTCATTTCAATCTCTGGTTTTATGCAGCACCCCAACTCACCTTTCCCCTTAAGCAAGCATAAGTTGGTTTTCTGAATTTGAGACCCTGTTCTGTTTTGGAATTCAGTTCCTGTGTAGCCAAGTTTACATTCCTGTATTAGTGATATCTTATGATGTTTCTTTTTCTGTGTGACTTATTTCAGTTAGAATCATCGTACCTGAATCCACTCATTATGCTGCTACGGGCCTGATGACATAGATTTCATTGCTGAGTGATACTGCATTGTACGTAAGTACCACAAGTTCTTTATCCATTTTTCACTTTCTGTAATATTGAACTTGTACGGTAAACGAGGTTCTTGTAAACAGAGGCGTCCCAAACTTTGGGGTGGCTGTGTCTTTTTGATTTTAATTTCCCTAAGCTATAGGACCATAAGTGGAAGTGCCCTAGGCTCTGTTGCTTTGTTTTTTAGATGTTTCAGGAAACACCATACACTTCTCCCGAGTGTCTGTTCGCAATTTACATCCCGCCCATCAGCATAACAAGGCTCCCAGTTCTCCATGGCCTGTCCTGCCTTTCTGGATTTTACACTTTTTTCAGATGGCCCTTTTGACCGGGGGGAAGTGAGACTTCATTGTAGTGCAGATTTCCTTTGCAAGCTTGCTTGGTTGGCCAAAAAGGGCGTATGCGTTTTTTCCTGAATATATTCAGGAAAAAACGCATACGCCCTTTTTGGCCAAGTGCATCATTGTGGACGTTCTGCCTCTTTTCCTATGCTTTCAATGCAATTCCAGTCTACCTCCTGAAATCGGTTTCCTGCAATTCTGCCCCGCTTTCAAGTCCTCTTGGCAGCCTTACTTCAGTATATTTTTGGACGATAGCTGTCATTTATAACTCTGCAGGTTTGTGAATTACAGTGCCCCTGAGCTCCTTTCTTCAACACGCTTTCTTTTGAGCTGGCCGCAACACCGCAGGATGGCTTCAGGCCCTAATCTGGTTCCGGCACGGCACGCTGAGCCTTTGGTTAATTCCTCTTCCTGGTTAGAAATGAGAGTTAAATTTGCCCGTCCAGACACCTCCAGCTAGTCTCTCATTGGTTCTCACTATTCCTGTTCATCTTCCGCAGAAATTGCAAACTGGGCCAAACAGGAGGTTAAAGGGACTGACTCTCCAAGTCGGGAGAGTGTTAGTAAAGCGTCTGGAATGTTGCACCCGAGTACCAGGGGAGGAAAACTGAGACATATTTGAACACGTCTCCCGATCACATGGTTGATCATACTCTAGGTTCCACATGCATGTTTTAGCTGAAGGAAGAATACCTTAAACCTGGGTAGTTGAAACCCGTGGAATGGGTACCATGCAATATGACTTCAAAGGGTCTTCATTTGCTCACCAAAACTCTCCAATCCTATCACTGCTGCGTTTATGCCCGTGTGCACACGCTTGATTCTCTTTCGGAGACATAGCAATCCATAGGTTTTAAGATACTTACTAGTCAGGTACATTCTTAGGCGTTTAATATGGGGTGTTGAGTCCATTTCGTTGAGCAAGGAGTAGCTCTTGTCTATTCCATATTTGGCTTAAGGAACTTTATCTGTGCTCATTTCAATCTCTGGTTTTATGCAGCCCCCCAACTCACCTTTCCCCTTAAGCAAGCATAAGTTGGTTTTCTGAATTTGAGACCCTGTTCTGTTTTGGAATTCAGTTCCTGTGTAGCCAAGTTTACATTCCTGTATTAGTGATATCTTATGATGTTTCTTTTTCTGTGTGACTTATTTCAGTTAGAATCATCGTACCTGAATCCACTCATTATGCTGCTACGGGCCTGATGACATAGATTTCATTGCTGAGTGATACTGCATTGTACGTAAGTACCACAAGTTCTTTATCCATTTTTCAATTTCTGTAATATTGAACTTGTACGGTAAACGATGTTCTTGTAAACAGAGGCGTCCCAAACTTTGGGGTGGCTGTGTCTTTTTGATTTTAATTTCCCTAATCTATAGGACCATAAGTGGAAGTGCCCTAGGCTCTGTTGCTTTGTTTTTTAGATGTTTCAGGAAACACCATACACTTCTCCCGAGTGTCTGTTGGCAATTTACATCCCGCCCATCAGCATAACAAGGCTCCCAGTTCTCCATGGCCTGTCCTGCCTTTCTGGATTTTACACTTTTCTCAGATGGCCCTTTTGACCGGGGGGAAGTGAGACTTCATTGTAGTGCAGATTTCCTTTGCAAGCTTGCTTGGTTGGCCAAAAAGGGCGTATGCGTTTTTTCCTGAATATATTCAGGAAAAAACGCATACGCCCTTTTTGGCCAAGTGCATCATTGTGGACGTTCTGCCTCTTTTCCTATGCTTTCAATGCAATTCCAGTCTACCTCCTGAAATCGGTTTCCTGCAATTCTGCCCTGCTTTCAAGTCCTCTTGGCAGCCTTACTTCAGTATATTTTTGGACGATAGCTGTCATTTATAACTCTGCAGGTTTGTGAATTACAGTGCCCCTGAGCTCCTTTCTTCAACTCGCTTTCTTTTGAGCTGGCCGCAACACCGCAGAATGGCTTCAGGCCCTAATCTGGTTCCGGCACGGCACGCTGAGCCTTTGGTTAATTCCTCTTCCTGGTGGGAAATGAGAGTTAAATTTGCCCGTCCAGACACCTCCAGCTAGTCTCTCATTGGTTCTCGCTATTCCTGTTCATCTTGCGCAGAAATTGGAAACTGGGCCAAACAGGAGGTTAAAGGGACTGACTCTCCAAGTGGGGAGAGTGTTAGTAAAGCGTCTGGAATGTTGCACTGAAGTACCAGGGTACGAAAACTGAGACATACTTGAACACGTCTCCCGATCACATGGTTGATCATACTCTAGGTTCCACATGCATGTTTTAGCTGAAGGAAGAATACCTTAAACATGGGTAGTTGAAAGCCGTGGAATGGGTACCATGCAATATGGCTTCAAAGGGTCTTCATTTGCTCACCGAACCTCTCCAATCCTATCACTGCTGCGTTTATGCCCCTGTACACATGCTTGATTCTCTTTCGGAGACATAGCAATCCATAGGTTTTAAGATACTTACTAGTCAGGTACATTCTTAGGCGTTTAATATGGGGTGTTGAGTCCATTTCGTTGAGCAAGGAGTAGCTCTTGTCTATTCCATATTTGGCTTAAGGAACTTTATCTGTGCTCATTTCAATCTCTGGTTTTATGCAGCACCCCAACTCACCTTTCCCCTTAAGCAAGCATAAGTTGGTTTTCTAAATTTGAAACCCTATTCTGTTTTGGAATTCAGTTCCTGTGTAGCCAAGTTTACATTCCGTATATTAGTGATATCTTATGATGTTTCTTTTTCTGTGTGACTCATTTCAGTTAGAATCATCATACCTGAATCCACTCATTGTGCTGCTAAGGGCCTGATGACATAGATTTCGTTGCTGAGTCATATTGCTTTGTAAGTAAATACCACAACTTCTTTATCCATTTTTCACTTTCTGCGATGTTGAACTTGTACTGTAAACGAGGTTCTTGTAAACAGAGGCGTCCCAAACTTTGGGGTGGCTGTGTCTTTTTGATTTTAATTTCCCTAAGCTATAGGACCATAAGTGGAAGTGCCCTAGGCTCTGTTGCTTTGTTTTTTAGATGTTTCAGGAAACACCATACACTTCTCCCGAGTGGCTGTTGGCAATTTACATCCCCCCCATCAGCATAACAAGGCTCCCAGTTCTCCATGGCCTGTCCTGCCTTTCTGGATTTTACACTTTTTTCAGATGGCCCTTTTGACCGGGGGGAAGTGAGACTTCATTGTAGTGCGGATTTCCTTTGCAAGCTTGCTTGGTTGGCCAAAAAGGGCGTATGCGTTTTTTCCTGAATATATTCAGGAAAAAATGCATACGCCCTTTTTGGCCAAGTGCATCATTGTGGACGTTCTGCCTCTTTTCCTATGCTTTCAATGCAATTCCAGTCTACCTCCTGAAATCGGTTTCCTGCAATTCTGCCCCGCTTTCAAGGCCTCTTGGCAGCCTTACTTCAGTATATTTTTGGACGATAGCTGTCATTTATAACTCTGCAGGTTTGTGAATTACAGTGCCCCTGAGCTCCTTTCTTCAACTCGCTTTCTTTTGAGCTGGCCGCAACACCGCAGGATGGCTTCAGGCTCTAATCTGGTTCCGACACGGCACGCTGAGCCTTTGGTTATTTCCTCTTCCTGGTGGGAAATAAGAGTTAAATTTGCCCGTCCAGACACCTCCAGCTAGTCTCTCATTGGTTCTCCCTATTCCTGTTCATCTTCCGCAGAAATTGCAAACTGGGCCAAACAGGAGGTTAAAGGCGCTGACTCTCCAAGTGGGGAGAGTGTTAGTAAAGCGTCTGGAATGTTGCACCCGAGTACCAGGGTACGAAAATTGAGACATATTTGAACACGTCTCCCGTTCACACGGTTGATCATACTCTGGGTTCCACATGCATGTTTTAGCTGAAGGAAGAATACCTTAAACCTGGAGAGTTGAGACCCGTGGAATGGTTACCATGCAATATGACTTCAAAGGGTCTTCATTTGCTCACCGAACCTCTCCAATCCTATCACTGCTGCGTTTATGCCCCTGTACACACGCTTGATTCTCTTTTGGAGACATAGCAATCCATAGGTTTTAAGATACTTACTAGTCAGGTACATTCTTAGGCGTTTAATATGGGGTGTTGAGTCCATTTCGTTGAGCAAGGAGTAGCTCTTGTCTATTCCATATTTGGCTTAAGGAACTTTATCTGTGCTCATTTCAATCTCTGGTTTTATGCAGCACCCCAACTCACCTTTCCCCTTAAGCAAGCATAAGTTGGTTTTCTAAATTTGAGACCCTGTTCTGTTTTGGAATTCAGTTCCTGTGTAGCCAAGTTTACATTCCGTGTATTAGTGATATCTTATGATGTTTCTTTTTCTGTGTGACTTATTTCAGTTAGAATCATCGTACCTGAATCCACTCATTATGCTGCTACGGGCCTGATGACATAGATTTCATTGCTGAGTGATACTGCATTGTACGTAAGTACCACAAGTTCTTTATCCATTTTTCACTTTCTGTGATATTGAACTTGTACGGTAAACGAGGTTCTTGTAAACAGAGGCGTCCCAAATTTTGGGGTGGCTGTGTCTTTTTGATTTTAATTTCCCTAAGCTATAGGACCATAAGTGGAAGTGCCCTAGGCTCTGTTGCTTTGTTTTTAGATGTTTCAGGAAACACCATACACATCTCCCGAGTGTCTCTTGGCAATTTACATCCCGCCCATCAGCATAACAAGGGTCCCAGTTCTCCATGGCCTGTCCTGCCTTTCTGGATTTTACACTTTTTTCAGATGGCCCTTTTGACCGGGGGGAAGTGAGACTTCATTGTGCAGATTTCCTTTGCAAGTTTGCTTGGTTGGCCAAAAAGGGCGTATGCGTTTTCTCCTTAATATATTCAGGAAAAAACGCATACGCCCTTTTTGGCCAAGTGCATCATTGTGGACGTTCTACCTCTTTTCCTATGCTTTCAATGCAATTCCAGTCTACCTCCTGAAATCGGTTTCCTGCAATTCTCCCCGCTTTCAAGTCCTCTTGGCAGCCTTACTTCAGTATATTTTTGGACGATAGCTGTCATTTATAACTCTGCAGGTTTGTGAATTACAGTGGCCCTGAGCTCCTTTCTTCAATTCGCTTTCTTGTGACCTGGCCGCAACACTGCAGCATGGCTTCAGGCCCTAATCTGGTTCCGGCACGGCACGCTGAGCCTTTGGTTATTTCCTCTTCCTGGTGGGAAATGAGAGTTAAATTTGCCCGTCCAGACACCTCCAGCTAGTCTCTCATTGGTTCTCCCTATTCCTGTTCATCTTCCGCAGAAATTGCAAACTGGGCCAAACAGGAGGTTAAAGGGACTGACTCTCCAAGTCGGGAGAGTGTTAGTAAAGCGTCTGGAATGTTGCACCCGAGTACCAGGGTATGAAAACTGAGACATATTTGAACACGTCTCCCGATCACATGGTTGATCATACTCTAGGTTCCACATGCATGTTTTAGCTGAAGGAAGAATACCTTAAACCTGGGTAGTTGAAACCCGTGGAATGGGTACCATGCAATATGACTTCAAAGGGTCTTCATTTGCTCACCGAACCTCTCCAATCCTATCACTGCTGCGTTTATGCCCCTGTACACATGCTTGATTCTCTTTCGGAGACATAGCAATCCATAGGTTTTAAGATACTTACTAGTCAGGTACATTCTTAGGCGTTTAATATGCGGTGTTGAGTCCATTTCGTTGAGCAAGGAGTAGCTCTTGTCTATTCCATATTTGGCTTAAGGAACTTTATCTGTGCTCATTTCAATCTCTGGTTTTATGCAGCACCCCAACTCACCTTTCCCCTTAAGCAAGCATAAGTTGGTTTTCTAAATTTGAGACCCTGTTCTGTTTTGGAATTCAGTTCCTGTGTGGCCAAGTTTCATTCCGTGCATTAGTGATATCTTATGATGTTTCTTTTTCTGTGTGACTTATTTCAGTTAGAATCATCGTACCTGAATCCACTCATTATGCTGCTACGGGCCTGATGACATAGATTTCATTGCTGAGTGATACTGCATTGTACGTAAGTACCACAAGTTCTTTATCCATTTTTCACTTTCTGTGATATTGAACTTGTACGGTAAACGAGGTTCTTGTAAACAGAGGCGTCCCAAACTTTGGGGTGGCTGTGTCTTTTTGATTTTAATTTCCCTAAGCTATAGGACCATAAGTGGAAGTGCCCTAGGCTCTGTTGCTTTGTTTTTAGATGTTTGAGGAAACACCATACACATCTCCCGAGTGTCTGTTGGCAATTTCCATCCCGCCCATCAGCATAACAAGGCTCCCAGTTCTCCATGGCCTGTCCTGCCTTTCTGGATTTTACACTTTTTTCAGATGGCCCTTTTGACCGGGGGGAAGTGAGACTTCATTTTAGTGCGGATTTCCTTTGCAAGTTTGCTTGGTTGGCCAAAAAGGGCGTATGCGTTTTTTCCTGCATATATTCAGGAGAAAATGCATACGCCCTTTTTGGCCAAGTGCATCATTGTGGACGTTCTGCCTCTTTTCCTATGCTTTCAATGCAATTCCAGTCTACCTCCTGAAATCGGTTTCCTGCAATTCTGCCCCGCGTTCAAGTCCTCTTGGCAGCTTTACTTCAGTGTATTTTTGGACGATAGCTGTCATTTATAACTCTGCAGGTTTGTGAATTACAGTGCCCCTGAGCTCCTTTCTTCAACTCGCTTTCTTTTGAGCTGGCCGCAACACCGCAGGATGGCTTCAGGCCCTAATCTGGTTCCGGCACGGCACGCTGAGCCTTTGGTTATTTCCTCTTCCTGGTGGGAAATGAGAGTTAAATTTGCCCGTCCAGACACCTCCAGCTAGTCTCTCATTGGTTCTCGCTATTCCTGTTCATCTTCCGCAGAAATTGCAAACTGGGCCAAACAGGAGGTTAAAGGCGCTGACTCTCCAACTCGGGAGAGTGTTAGTAAAGCGTCTGGAATGTTGCACCCGAGTACCAGGGTACGAAAACTGAGACATATTTGAACACGTCTCCCAATCACATGGTTGATCATACTCTAGGTTCCACATGCATGTTTTAGCTGAAGGAAGAATACCTTAAACCTGGGTAGTTGAAACCCGTGGAATGGGTACCATGCAATATGACTTCAAAGGGTCTTCATTTGCTCACCGAACCTCTCCAATCCTATCACTGCTGCGTTTATGCCCCTGTACACATGCTTGATTCTCTTTCGGAGACATAGCAATCCATAGGTTTTAAGATACTTACTAGTCAGGTACATTCTTAGGCGTTTAATATGGGGTGTTGAGTCCATTTCGTTGAGCAAGGAGTAGCTCTTGTCTATTCCATATTTGGCTTAAGGAACTTTATCTGTGCTCATTTCAATCTCTGGTTTTATGCAGCACCCCAACTCACCTTTCCCCTTAAGCAAGCATAAGTTGGTTTTCTAAATTTGAGACCCTGTTGTGTTTTGGAATTCAGTTCCTGTGTAGCCAAGTTTACATTCCGTGTATTACTGATATCTTATGATGTTTCTTTTTCTGTGTGACTTATTTCAGTTAGAATCATCATACCTGAATCCACTCATTGTGCTGCTAAGGGCCTGATGACATAGATTTCATTGCTGAGTGATATTGCTTTGTAAGTAAATACCACAACTTCTTTATCCATTTTTCACTTTCTGCGATGTTGAACTTGTACTGTAAACGAGGTTCTTGTAAACAGAGGCGTCCCAAACTTTGGGGTGGCTGTGTCTTTTTGATTTTAATTTCCCTGAGCTATAGGACCATAAGTGGAAGTGCCCTAGGCTCTGTTGCTTTGTTTTTTAGATGTTTCAGGAAACACCATACACTTCTCCCGAGTGTCTGTTGGCAATTTACATCCCGCCCATCAGCATAACAAGGCTCCCAGTTCTCCATGGCCTGTCCTGCCTTTCTGGATTTTACACTTTTTTCAGATGGCCCTTTTGACCGTGGGGAAGTGAGACTTCATTGTAGTGCAGATTTCCTTTGCAAGCTTGCTTGGTTGGCCAAAAAGGGCGTATGCGTTTTTTCCTGAATATATTCAGGAAAAAACGCATACCTCCTTTTTGGCCAAGTGCATCATTGTGGACGTTCTGCCTCTTTTTCTATGCTTTCAATGCAATTCCAGTCTACCTCCTGAAATCGGTTTCCTGCAATTCTGCCCCGCTTTCAAGTCCTCTTGGCAGCCTTACTTCAGTATATTTTTGGACGATAGCTGTCATTTATAACTCTGCAGGTTTGTGAATTACAGTGCCCCTGAGCTCCTTTCTTCAACTCGCTTTCTTTTTTGCTGGCCGCAACACCGCAGGATGGCTTCAGGTCCTAATCTGGTTCTGGCATGGCACGCTGAGCCTTTGGTTATTTCCTCTTCCTGGTGGGAAATGAGAGTTAAATTTCCCGTCCAGACACCTCCAGCTAGTCTCTCATTGGTTCTCGCTATTCCTGTTCATCTTCCGCAGAAATTGCAAACTGGGCCAAACAGGAGGTTAAAGGGACTGACTCTCCAAGTCAGGAGAGTGTTAGTAAAGCATTTGGAATGTTGCACCCGAGTACCAGGGTACGAAACCTGAGACATATTTGAACACGTCTCCCGTTCACATGGTTGATCATACTCTGGATTCCACATGCATGATTTAGCTGTAGGAAGAATACCTTAAACCTGGGTAGTTGAAACCCGTGGAATGGGGACCATGCAATATGACTTCAAAGGGTCTTCATTTGCTCACCGAACCTCTCCAATCCTATCACTGCTGCGTTTATGCCCCTGTACACACGCTTGATTCTCTTTCGGAGACATAGCAATCCATAGGTTTTAAGATACTTACTAGTCAGGTACATTCTTAGGCGTTTAATATGGGGTGTTGAGTCCATTTCGTTGAGCAAGGAGTAGCTCTTGTCTATTCCATATTTGGCTTAAGGAACTTTATCTGTGCTCATTTCAATCTCTGGTTTTATGCAGCACCCCAACTCACCTTTCCCCTTAAGCAAGCCTAAGTTGGTTTTCTAAATTTGAGACCCTGTTCTGTTCTGTAATTCAGTTCCTGTGTAGCCAAGTTTACATTCCGTGTATTACTGATATCTTATGATGTTTCTTTTTCTGTGTGACTTATTTTAGTTAGAATCATCATACCTGAATCCACTCATTGTGCTGCTAAGGGCCTGATGACATAGATTTCATTGCTGAGTGATATTGCTTTGTAAGTAAATACCACAACTTCTTTATCCATTTTTCACTTTCTGCGATGTTGAACTTGTACTGTAAACGAGGTTCTTGTAAACAGAGCCGTTCCAAACTTTGGGGTGGCTGTCTCTTTTTGATTTTAATTTCCCTAAGCTATAGGACCATAAGTGGAAGTGCCCTAGGCTCTGTTGCTTTGTTTTTTAGATGTTTCAGGAAACACCATACACTTCTCCCGAGTGTCTGTTGGCAATTTACATCCCGCCCATCAGCATAACAAGGCTCCCAGTTCTCCATGGCCTGTCCTGCCTTTCTGGATTTTACACTTTTTTCAGATGGCCCTTTTGACCGGGGGGAAGTGAGACTTCATTGTAGTGCAGATTTCCTTTGCAAGCTTGCTTGGCTGGCCAAAAAGGGCGTATGCGTTTTTTCCTGAATATATTCAGGAAAAAACGCATACGCCCTTTTTGGCCAAGTGCATCATTGTGGACGTTCTGCCTCTTTTCCTATGCTTTCAATGCAATACCAGTCTACCTCCTGAAATCGGTTTCCTGCAATTCTGCCCCGCTTTCAAGTCCTCTTGGAAGCCTTACTTCAGTATATTTTTGGACGATAGCTGTCATTTATAACTCTGCAGGTTTGTGAATTACAGTGCCCCTGAGCTCCTTTCTTCAACTCGCTTTCTTTTGAGCTGGACGCAACACCGCAGGATGGCTTCAGGCCCTAATCTGGTTCCGGCACGGCACACTGAGCCTTTGGTTAATTCCTCTTCCTGGTGGGAAATGAGAGTTAAATTTGCCCGTCCAGACACCTCCAGCTAGTCTCTCATTGGTTCTCGCTATTCCTGTTCATCTTCCGCAGAAATTGCAAACTGGGCCAACCAGGAGGTTAAAGGCGCTGACTCTCCAAGTGGGGAGAGTGTTAGTAAAGCGTCTGGAATGTTGCACCCGAGTACCAGGGTACGAAAACTGAGACATATTTGAACACGTCTCCCGTTCACATGGTTGATCATACTCTGGATTCCACATGCATGATTTAGCTGTAGGAAGAATACCTTAAACCTGGGTAGTTGAAACCCTTGGAATGGGGACCATGCAATATGACTTCAAAGGGTCTTCATTTGCTCACCGAACCTCTCCAATCCTATCACTGCTGCGTTTATGCCCCTGTACACACGCTTGATTCTCTTTCGGAGACATAGCAATCCATAGGTTTTAAGATACTTACTACTCAGGTACATTCTTAGGTGTTTAATATGGGGTGTTGAGTCCATTTCGTTGAGCAAGGAGTAGCTCTTGTCTATTCCATATTTGGCTTAAGGAACTTTATTGTGCTCATTTCAATCTCTGGTTTTATGCAGCACCCCAACTCACCTTTCCCGTTAAGCAAGCATAAGTTGGTTTTCTAAATTTGAGACCCTGTTCTGTTCTGTAATTCAGTTCCTGTGTAGCCAAGTTTACATTCCGTGTATTACTGATATCTTATGATGTTTCTTTTTCTGTGTCACTTATTTCAGTTAGAATCATCGTAGTTGAATCCACTCATTGTGCTGCTAAGGGCCTGATGACATAGATTTCATTGCTGAGTGATATTGCTTTGTAAGTAAATACCACAACTTCTTTATCCATTTTTCACTTTCTGCGATGTTGAACTTGTACTGTAAACGAGGTTCTTGTAAACAGAGGCGTCCCAAACTTTGGGGTGGCTGTGTCTTTTTGATTTTAATTTCCCTGAGCTATAGGACCATAAGTGGAAGTGCCCTAGGCTCTGTTGCTTTGTTTTTTCGATGTTTCAGGAAACACCATACACTTCTGTCGAGTGTCTGTTGGCAATTTACATCCCGCCCATCAGCATAACAAGGCTCCCAGTTCTCCATGGCCTGTCCTGCCTTTCTGGATTTTACACTTTTTTCAGATGGCCCTTTTGACCGGGGGTAAGTGAGACTTCATTGTAGTGCAGATTTCCTTTGCAAGCTTGCTTGGTTGACCAAAAAGGGCGTTTGCGTTTTTTCCTGAATATATTAAGGAAAAAACGCATACGCCCTTTTTGGCCAAGTGCATCATTGTGGACGTTCTGCCTCTTTTCGTATGCATTCAATGCAAATCCAGTCTACCTCCTGAAATCGGTTTCCTGCAATTCTGCCCCGCTTTCAAGTCCTATTGGCAGCCTTACTTCAGTATATTTTTGGACGAGAGCTGTCATTTATAACTCTGCAGGTTTGTGAATTACAGTGCCCCTGAGCTCCTTTCTTCAACTCGCTTTATTGTGACCTGGCCGCAACACCGCAGGATGGCTTCAGGCCCTAATATGGTCCCGGCACGGCACGCTGAGCCTTTGGTTATTTCCTCTTCCTGGTGGGAAATGAGAGTTAAATTTGCCCGTCCAGACAACTCCAGCTAGTCTCTCATTGGTTCTCCCTATTCCTGTTCATCTTCCGCAGAAATTGCAAACTGGGCCAAACAGGAGGTTAAAGGCGCTGACTCTCCAAGTGGGGAGAGTGTTAGTAAAGCGTCTGGAATGTTGCACCCGAGTACCAGGGGAGGAAAACTGAGACATATTTGAACACGTCTCCCGTTCACACGGTTGATCATACTCTGGGTTCCACATGCATGTTTTAGCTGAAGGAAGAATACCTTAAACCTGGGTAGTTGAAACCCGTGGAATGGGTACCATGCAATATGACTTCAAAGGGTCTTCATTTGCTCACCGAACCTCTCCAATCCTATCACTGCTGCGTTTATTCCCCTGTACACACTCTTGATTCTCTTTCGGAGACATAGCAATCCATAGGTTTTAAGATACTTACTAGTCAGGTACATTCTTAGGCGTTTAATATGCGGTGTTGAGTCCATTTCGTTGAGCAAGGAGTAGTTCTTGTCTATTCCATATTTGGCTTAAGGAACTTTATCTGTGCTCATTTCAATCTCTGGTTTTATGCAGCACCCCAACTCACCTTTCCCCTTAAGCAAGCCTAAGTTGGTTTTCTAAATTTGAGACCCTCTTCTGTTCTGTAATTCAGTTCCTGTGTAGCCAAGATTACATTCCGTGTATTACTGATATCTTATGATGTTTCTTTTTCTGTGTGACTTATTTTAGTTAGAATCATCATACCTGAATCCACTCATTGTGCTGCTAAGGGCCTGATGACATAGATTTCATTGCTGAGTGATATTGCTTTGTAAGTAAATACCACAACTTCTTTATCCATTTTTCACTTTCTGCGATGTTGAACTTGTACTGTAAACGAGGTTCTTGTAAACAGAGGCGTCCCAAACTTTGGGGTGGCTGTGTCTTTTTGATTTTAATTTCCCTAAGCTATAGGACCATAAGTGGAAGTGCCCTAGGCTCTGTTGCTTTGTTTTTTAGATGTTTCAGGAAACACCATACACTTCTCCCGAGTGTCTGTTGGCAATTTACATCCCGCCCATCAGCATAACAAGGCTCCCAGTTCTCCATGGCCTGTCCTGCCTTTCTGGATTTTACACTTTTTTCAGATGGCCCTTTTGACCGGGGGGAAGTGAGACTTCATTGTAGTGCAGATTTCCTTTGCAAGCTTGCTTGGTTGGCCAAAAAGGGCGTTTGCGTTTTTTCCTGAATATATTCAGGAAAAAACGCATACGCCCTTTTTGGCCAAGTGCATCATTGTGGACGTTCTGCCTCTTTTCGTATGCATTCAATGCAATTCCAGTCTACCTCCTGAAATCGGTTTCCTGCAATTCTGCCCCGCTTTCAAGTCCTCTTGCCAGCCTTACTTCAGTATATTTTTGGACGAGAGCTGTCATTTATAACTCTGCAGGTTTGTGAATTACAGTGCCCCTGAGCTCCTTTCTTCAACTCGCTTTATTGTGACCTGGCCGCAACACCGCAGGATGGCTTCAGGCCCTAATCTGGTTCCGGCACGGCACGCTGAGCCTTTGGTTAATTCCTCTTCCTGGTGGGAAATGAGAGTTAAATTTACCCGTCCAGACACGTCCAGCTAGTCTCTCATTGGTTCTTGCTATTCGTGTTCATATTCCGCAGAAATTGCAAACTGGGCCAAACAGGAGGTTAAAGGGACTGACTCTCCAAGTCAGGAGAGTGTTAGTAAAGCGTCTGGAATGTTGTACCCGGGTACCAGGGTACGAAAACTGAGACATATTTGAACACATCTCCCGATCACATGGTTGATCATACTCTAGGTTCCACATGCATGTTTTAGCTGAAGGAAGAAAACCTTAAACCTGGGTAGTTGAATCCCGTGGAATGGGTACCATGCAATATGACTTCAAAGGGTCTTCATTTGCTCACCGAACCTCTCCAATCCTATCACTGCTGCGTTTATGCCCCTATACACACCCTTGATTCTCTTTCGGAGACATAGCAATCCATAGGTTTTAAGATACTTACTAGTCAGGTACATTCTTAGGCGTTTAATATGCGGTTTTGAGTCCATTTCATTGAGCAAGGAGTAGCTCTTGTCTATTCCATATTTGGCTTAAGGAACTTTATCTGTGCTCATTTCAATCTCTGGTTTTATGCAGCACCCCAACTCACCTTTCCCCTTAAGCAAGCATAAGTTGGTTTTCTAAATTTGAGACCCTGTTCTGTTTTGGAATTCAGTTCCTGTGTAGCCAAGTTTACATTCCGTGTATCAGTGATATCTTATGATGTTTCTTTTTCTGTGTGACTTATTTCAGTTAGAATCATCGTACCTGAATCCACTCATTATGCTGCTACGGGCCTGATGACATAGATTTCATTGCTGAATGATACTGCATTGTACGTAAGTACCACAAGTTCTTTATCCATTTTTCACTTTCTGTGATATTGAACTTGTACGGTAAACGAGGTTCTTGTAAACAGAGGCGTCCCAAACTTTGGGGTGGCTGTGTCTTTTTGATTTTAATTTCCCTAAGCTATAGGACCATAAGTGGAAGTGCCCTAGGCTCTGTTGCTTTGTTTTTTAGATGTTTCAGGAAACACCATACACTTCTCCCGAGTGTCTGTTGGCAATTTACATCCCGCCCATCAGCATAACAAGGCTCCCAGTTCTCCATGGCCTGTCCTGCCTTTCTGGATTTTACACTTTTTTCAGATGGCCCTTTTGACCGGGGGGAAGTGAGACTTCATTGTAGTGCAGATTTCCTTTGCAAGCTTGCTTGGTTGGCCAAAAAGGGCGTATGCATTTTTTCCTGAATATATTCAGGAAAAAACGCATACGCCCTTTTTGGCCAAGTGCATCATTGTGGACGTTCTGCCTCTTTTCCTATGCTTTCAATGCAATTCCAGTCTACCTCGTGAAATCGGTTTCCTGGAATTTTGCCCCGCTTTCAAGTCCTCTTGGCAGCCTTACTTCAGTATATTTTTGGACGATAGCTGTCATTTATAACTCTGCAGGTTTGTGAATTACAGTGCCCCTGAGCTCCTTTCTTCAACTCGCTTTCTTTTGAGCTGGCCGCAACACCGCAGGATGGTTTCAGGCCCTAATGTGGTTCCGGCACGGCACGCTGAGCCTTTGGTTATTTCCTCTTCCTGGTGGGAAATGAGAGTTAAATTTGCCCGTCCAGACACCTCCAGCTAGTCTCTCATTGGTTCTCGCTATTCCTGTTCATCTTCCGCAGAAATTGCAAACTGGGCCAAACAGGAGGTTAAAGGCGCTGACTCTCCAAGTGGGGAGAGTGTTAGTAAAGCGTCTGGAATGTTGCACCCGAGTACCAGGGGAGGAAAACTGAGACATATTTGAACACGTCTCCCGATCACATGGTTGATCATACTCTAGGTTCCACATGCATGTTTTAGCTGAAGGAAGAATACCTTAAACCTGGGTAGTTGAAACCCGTGGAATGGGTACCATGCAATATGACTTCAAAGGGTCTTCATTTGCTCACCGAACCACTCCAATCCTATCACTGCTGCGTTTATGCCCCTGTACACACGCTTGATTCTCTTTCGGAGACATAGCAATCCATAGGTTTTAAGATACTTACTAGTCAGGTACATTCTTAGGCGTTTAATATGGGGTGTTGAGTCCATTTCGTTGAGCAAGGAGTAGCTCTTGTCTATTCCATATTTGGCTTAAGGAACTTTATCTGTGCTCATTTCAATCTCTGGTTTTATGCAGCACCCGAACTCACCTTTCCCCTTAAGCAAGCATAAGTTGGTTTTCTAAATTTGAGACCCTGTTGTGTTTTGGAATTCAGTTCCTGTGTAGCCAAGTTTACATTCCGTGTATTACTGATATCTTATGATGTTTCTTTTTCTGTGTGACTTATTTCAGTTAGAATCATCATACCTGAATCCACTCATTGTGCTGCTAAGGGCCTGATGACATAGATTTCATTGCTGAGTGATATTGCTTTGTAAGTAAATACCACAACTTCTTTATCCATTTTTCACTTTCTGCGATGTTGAACTTGTACTGTAAACGAGGTTCTTGTAAACAGAGGCGTCCCAAACTTTGGGGTTGCTGTGTCTTTTTGATTTTAATTTCCCTAAGCTATAGGACCATAAGTGGAAGTGCCCTAGGCTCTGTTGCTTTGTTTTTTAGATGTTTCAGGAAACACCATACACTTCTCCCGAGTGTCTGTTGGCAATTTACATCCCGCCCATCAGCATAAAAAGGCTCCCAGTTCTCCATGGCCTGTCCTGCCTTTCTGGATTTTACACTTTTTTCAGATGGCCCTTTTGACCGGGGGGAAGTGAGACTTCATTGTAGTGCAGATTTCCTTTGCAAGCTTGCTTGGTTGGCCAAAAAGGGCGTATGCGTTTTTTCCTGAATATATTCAGGAAAAAACGCATACGCCCTTTTTGGCCAAGTGCATCATTGTGGACGTTCTGCCTCTTTTCCTATGCTTTCAATGCAATTCCAGTCTACCTCCTGAAATCGGTTTCCTGCAATTCTGCCCCGCTTTCAAGTCCTCTTGGCAGCCTTACTTCAGTATATTTTTGGACGATA
Organism: Grampus griseus; assembly: GCF_964374135.1. Classification (NCBI taxonomy): domain Eukaryota; kingdom Metazoa; phylum Chordata; class Mammalia; order Artiodactyla; family Delphinidae; genus Grampus; species Grampus griseus. The sequence goes on along the minus strand of NW_028133279.1, from coordinate 603,971 downwards.
GCTGTCATTTATAACTCTGCAGGTTTGTGAATTACAGTGCCCCTGAGCTCCTTTCTTCAACTCGCTTTCTTGTGAGCTGGCCGCAACACCGCAGGATGGATTCAGGCCCTAATCTGGTTCTGGCATGGCACGCTGAGCCTTTGGTTGATTCGTCTTCCTGGTTGGAAATCAGAGTTAAATTTGCCCATCCAAACACCTCCAGCTAGTCTCTCATTGGTTCTCGCTATTCCTGTTCATCTTCCGCAGAAATTGCAAACTGGGCCAAACAGGAGGTTAAAGGCGCTGACTCTCCAAGTGGGGAGAGTGTTAGTAAAGCGTCTGGAATGTTGCACCCGAGTACCAGGGGAGGAAAACTGAGACATATTTGAACACGTCTCCCGTTGACACAGTTGATCATAATCTGGGTAACACATGCATGTTTTAGCTGAAGGAAGAATACCTTAAACCTGGAGAGTTGAGACCCGTGTAATGGGTACCATGCAATATGACTTCAAAGGGTCTTCATTTGCTCACCGAACCTCTCCAATCCTATCACTGCTGCGTTTATGCCCCTGTACACACGCTTGATTCTCTTTTGGAGACATAGCAATCCATAGGTTTTAAGATACTTACTAGTCAGGTACATTCTTAGGCGTTTAATATGGGGTGTTGAGTCCATTTCGTTGAGCAAGGATTAGCTCTTGTCTATTCCATATTTGGCTTAAGGAACTTTATCTGTGCTCATTTCAATCTCTGGTTTTATGCAGCACCCCAACTCACCTTTCCCCTTAAGCAAGCATAAGTTGGTTTTCTAAATTTGAGACCCTGTTCTGTTTTGGAATTCTGTTCCTGTGTAGCCAAGTTTACATTCCGTGCATTAGTGATATCTTATGATGTTTCTTTTTCTGTGTGACTTATTTCAGTTAGAATCATCGTACCTGAATCCACTCATTATGCTGCTACGGGCCTGATGACATAGATTTCATTGCTGAGTGATACTGCATTGTACGTAAGTACCACAAGTTCTTTATCCATTTTTCACTTTCTGTGATATTGAACTTGTACGGTAAACGAGGTTCTTGTAAACAGAGGCGTCCCAAACTTTGGGGTGGCTGTGTCTTTTTGATTTTAATTTCCCTAAGCTATAGGACCATAAGTGGAAGTGCCCTAGGCTCTGTTGCTTTGTTTTTTAGATGTTTCAGGAAACACCATACACTTCTCCCGAGTGTCTGTTGGCAATTTACATACCGCCCATCAGCATAACAAGGCTCCCAGTTCTCCATGGCCTGTCCTGCCTTTCTGGATTTTACACTTTTTTCAGATGGCCCTTTTGACCGGGGGGAAGTGAGACTTCATTGTAGTGCAGATTTCCTTTGCAAGCTTGCTTGGTTGGCCAAAAAGGGCGTATGCATTTTTTCCTGAATATATTCAGAAAAAAACGCATACGTCCTTTTTGGCCAAGTGCATCATTGTGGACGTTCTGCCTCTTTTCCTATGCTTTCAATGCAATTCCAGTCTACCTCCTGAAATCAGTTTCCTGCAATTCTGCCCCGCTTTCAAGTCCTCTTGGCAGACTTACTTCAGTATATTTTTGGACGATAGCTGTCATTTATAACTCTGCAGGTTTGTGAATTACAGTGCCCCTGAGCTCCTTTCTTCAACTCGGTTTCTTGTGACCTGGCCGCAACACCGCAGGATGGCTTCAGGCCCTAATCTGGTTCCGGCACGGCATGCTGAGCCTTTGGTTAATTCCTCTTCCTGGTGGGAAATCAGAGTTAAATTTGCCCGTCCAGACACCTCCAGCTAGTCTCTCATTGGTTCTCGCTATTCCTGTTCACCTTCCACAGAAATTGCAAACTGGGCCAAACAGGAGGTTAAAGGGACTGACTCTCCAAGTCGGGAGAGTGTTAGTAAAGCGTCTGGAATGTTGCACACGAGTACAAGGGTACGAAAACTGAGACATATTTGAACACGTCTCCCGATCACATGGTTGATCATACTCTAGGTTCCACATGCATGTTTTAGCTGAAGGAAGAATACCTTAAACCTGGAGAGTTGAAACCCGTGGAATGGGTACCATGCAATATGACTTCAAAGGGTCTTCATTTGCTCACAGAACCTCTCCAATCCTATCACTGCTGCGTTTATGCCCCTGTACACATGCTTGATTCTCTTTCGGAGACATAGCAATCCATAGGTTTTAAGATACTTACTAGTCAGGTACATTCTTAGGCGTTTAATATGGGGTGTTGAGTCCATTTCGTTGAGCAAGGAGTAGCTCTTGTCTATTCCATATTTGGCTTAAGGAACTTTATCTGTGCTCATTTCAATCTCTGGTTTTATGCAGCACCCCAACTCACCTTTCCCCTTAAGCAAGCATAAGTTGGTTTTCTAAATTTGAGACCCTGTTCTGTTTTGGAATTCAGTTCCTGTGTAGCCAAGTTTACATTCCGTGTATTAGTGATATCTTATGCTGTTTCTTTTTCTGTGTGACTTATTTCAGTTAGAATCATCGTACCTGAATCCACTCATTATGCTGCTACGGGCCTGATGACATAGATTTCATTGCTGAGTGATACTGCATTGTACGTAAGTACCACAAGTTCTTTATCCATTTTTCACTTTCTGTGATATTGAACTTGTACGGTAAACGAGGTTCTTGTAAACAGAGGCGTCCCAAACTTTGGGGTGGCTGTGTCTTTTTGATTTTAATTTCCCTAAGCTATAGGACGATAAGTGGAAGTGCCCTAGGCTCTGTTGCTTTGTTTTTTAGATGTTTCAGGAAACACCATACACTTCTCCCAAGTGTCTGCTGGCAATTTACATCCCGCCCATCAGCATAACAAGGCTCCCAGTTCTCCATGGCCTGTCCTGCCTTTCTGGATTTTACACTTTTTTCAGATGGCCCTTTTGACTGGGGGGAAGTGAGACTTCATTGTAGTGCAGATTTCCTTTGCAAGCTTGCTTGGTTGGCCAAACAGGGCGTATGCGTTTTTTCCTGAATATATTCAGGAAAAAACGCATACGCCCTTTTTGGCCAAGTGCATCATTGTGCACGTTCTGCCTCTTTTCCTATGCTTTCAATGCAATTCCAGTCTACCTCCTGAAATCGGTTTCCTGCAATTCTGCCCCGCTTTCAAGTCCTCTTGGCAGCCTTACTTCAGTATATTTTTGGACGATAGCTGTCATTTATAACTCTGCAGGTTTGTGAATTACAGTGCCCCTGAGCTCCTTTCTTCAACTCGCTTACTTTTGAGCTGGCCGCAACACCGCAGGATGGCTTCAGGCCCTAATCTGGTTCCGGCACGGCAGCTGAGCCTTTGGTTATTTCCTCTTCCTGGTGGGAAATGAGAGTTAAATTTGCCCGTCCAGACACCTCCAGCTAGTCTCTCATTGGTTCTCGCTATTCCTGTTCATCTTCCGCAGAACTTGCAAACTGGACCATACAGGAGGTTAAAGGCGCTGACTCTCCAAGTGGGGAGACTGTTAGTAAAGCGTCTGGAATGTTGCACCCAAGTACCAGGGGAGAAAAACTGAGACATATTTGAACACGTCTCCCGTTCACACGGTTGATCATACTCTGGGTTCCACATGCATGTTTTAGCTGAAGGAAGAATACCTTAAACCTGGAGAGTTGAGACCCGTGGAATGGGTACCATGCAATATGACTTCAAAGGGTCTTCATTTGCTCACCGAAACTCTCCAATCCTATCACTGCTTCGTTTATGCCCCTGTACACACGCTTGATTCTCTTTTGGAGACATAGCAATCCATAGGTTTTAAGATACTTACTAGTCAGGTACATTCTTAGGCGTTTAATATGGGGTGTTGAGTCCATTTCGTTGAGCAAGGAGTAGCTCTTGTCTATTCCATATTTGGCTTAAGGAACTTTATCTGTGCTCATTTCAATCTCTGGTTTCATGCAGCACCCCAACTCACCTTTCCCCTTAAGCAAGCATAAGTTGGTTTTCTAAATTTGAGACCCTGTTCTGTTTTGGAATTCAGTTCCTGTGTAGCCAAGTTTACATTCCGTGTATTACTGATATCTTATGATGTTTCTTTTGCTGTGTGACTTATTTCAGTTAGAATCATCGTACCTGAATCCACTCATTATGCTGCTACGGGCCTGATGACATAGATTTCATTGCTGAGTGATACTGCATTGTACGTAAGTACCACAAGTTCTTTATCCATTTTTCACTTTCTGTGATATTGAACTTGTACGGTAAACGAGGTTCTTGTTAACAGAGGCGTCCCAAACTTTGGGGTGGCTGTGTCTTTTTGATTTTAATTTCCCTAAGCTATAGGACCATAAGTGGAAGTGCCCTAGGCTCTGTTGCTTTGTTGTTTAGATGTTTCAGGAAACACCATACACTTCTCCCGATTGTCTGTTGGCAATTTACATCCCGCCCATCAGCATAACAAGGCTCCCAGTTCTCCATGGCCTGTCCTGCCTTTCTGGATTTTACACTTTTTTCAGATGGCCCTTTTGACCGGGGGGAAGTGAGACTTCATTGTAGTGCAGATTTCCTTTGCAAGCTTGCTTGGTTGGCCAAAAAGGGCGTATGCGTTTTTTCCTGAATATATTCAGGAAAAAACGCATACGCCCTTTTTGGCCAAGTGCATCATTGTGGACGTTCTGCCTCTTTTCCTATGCTTTCAATGCAATTCCAGTCTACCTCCTGAAATCGGTTTCCTGCAATTGTGCCCCGCTTTCAAGTCCTCTTGGCAGCCTTACTTCAGTATATTTTTGGACGATAGCTGTCATTTATAACTCTGCAGGTTTGTGAATTACAGTGCCCCTGAGCTCCTTTCTTCAACTCGCTTTCTTTTGAGCTGGCCGCAACACCGCAGGATGGCTTCAGGCCCTAATCTGGTTCCGGCACGGCAGCTGAGCCTTTGGTTATTTCCTCTTCCTGGTGGGAAATGAGAGTTAAATTTGCCCGTCCAGACACCTCCAGCTAGTCTCTCATTGGTTCTCGCTATTCCTGTTCATCTTCCGCAGAAATTGCAAACTGGACCAAACAGGAGGTTAAAGGCGCTGACTCTCCATGTGGGGAGACTGTTAGTAAAGCGTCTGGAATGTTGCACCCAAGTACCAGGGGAGAAAAACTGAGACATATTTGAACACGTCTCCCGTTCACATGGTTGATCATACTCTGGGTTCCACATGCATGTTTTAGCTGAAAGAAGAATACCTTAAACCTGGAGAGTTGAGACCCGTGGAATGGGTACCATGCAATATGACTTCAAAGGGTCTTCATTTGCTCACCGAACCTCTCCAATCCTATCACTGCTGCGTTTATGCCCCTGTACACATGCTTGATTCTCTTTCGGAGACATAGCAATCCATAGGTTTTAAGATACTTACTAGTCAGGTACATTCTTAGGCGTTTAATATGCGGTGTTGAGTCCATTTCGTTGAGCAAGGAGTAGCTCTTCTCTATTCCATATTTGGCTTAAGGAACTTTATCTGTGCTCATTTCAATCTCTTCTTTTATGCAGCACCCCAACTCACCTTTCCCCTTAAGTAAGCATAAGTTGGGTTTCTAAATTTGAGACCCTGTTCTGTTCTGTAATTCAGTTCCTGTGTAGCCAAGTTTACATTCCGTGTATTACTGATATCTTATGATGTTTCTTTTTCTGTGTGACTTATTTCAGTTAGAATCATCATACCTGAATCCACTCATTGTGCTGCTAAGGGCCTGATGACATAGATTTCATTGCTGAGTGATATTGCTTTGTAAGTAAATACCACAACTTCTTTATCCATTTTTCACTTTCTGCGATGTTGAACTTGTACTGTAAACGAGGTTCTTGTAAACAGAGCCATTCCAAACTTTGGGGTGGCTGTGTCTTTTTGATTTTAATTTCCCTAATCTATAGAACCATAAGTGGAAGTGCCCTAGGCTCTGTTGCTTTGTTGTTTAGATGTTTCAGGAAACACCATACACTTCTCCCGAGTGTCTGTTGGCAATTTACATCCCGCCCATCAGCATAACAAGGCTCCCAGTTCTCCATGGCCTGTCCTGCCTTTCTGGGTTTTACACTTTTTTCAGATGGCCCTTTTGACTGGGGGGAAGTGAGACTTCATTGTAGTGCAGATTTCCTTTGCAAGCTTGCTTGGTTGGCCAAACAGGGCGTATGCGTTTTTTCCTGAATATATTCAGGAAAAAACGCATACGCCCTTTTTGGCCAAGTGCATCATTGTGGACGTTCTGCCTCTTTTCCTATGCTTTCAATGCAATTCCAGTCTACCTCCTGAAATCGGTTTCCTGCAATTCTTCCCCGCTTTCAAGTCCTCTTGGCAGCCTTACTTCAGTATATTTTTGGACGATAGCTGTCATTTATAACTCTGCAGGTTTGTGAATTACAGTGCCCCTGAGCTCCTTTCTTCAACTCGCTTTCTTTTGACCTGGCCGCAACACCGCAGGATGGCTTCAGGCCCTAATCTGGTTCCGGCATGGCAGCTGAACCTTTGGTTATTTCCTCTTCCTGGTGGGAAATGAGAGTTAAATTTGCCCGTCCAGACACCTCCAGCTAGTCTCTCATTGGTTCTCGCTATTCCTGTTCATCTTCCGCAGAAATTGCAAACTGGACCATACAGGAGGTTAAAGGCGCTGACTCTCCAAGTGGGGAGACTGTTAGTAAAGCGTCTGGAATGTTGCACCCAAGTACCAGGGGAGAAAAACTGAGACATATTTGAACACGTCTCCCGTTCACACGGTTGATCATACTCTGGGTTCCACATGCATGTTTTAGCTGAAGGAAGAATACCTTAAACCTGGAGAGTTGAGACCCGTGGAATGGGTACCATGCAATATGACTTCAAAGGGTCTTCATTTGCTCACCGAAACTCTCCAATCCTATCACTGCTGCGTTTATGCCCCTGTACACACGCTTGATTCTCTTTTGGAGACATAGCAATCCATAGGTTTTAAGATACTTACTAGTCAGGTACATTCTTAGGCGTTTAATATGGGGTGTTGAGTCCATTTCGTTGAGCAAGGAGTAGTTCTTGTCTATTCCATATTTGGCTTAAGGAACTTTATCTGTGCTCATTTCAATCTCTGGTTTCATGCAGCACCCCAACTCACCTTTCCCCTTAAGCAAGCATAAGTTGGTTTTCTAAATTTGAGACTCTGTTCTGTTTTGGAATTCAGTTCCTGTGTAGCCAAGTTTACATTCCGTGTATTACTGATATCTTATGATGTTTCTTTTGCTGTGTGACTTATTTCAGTTAGAATCATCCTACCTGAATCCACTCATTATGCTGCTACGGGCCTGATGACATAGATTTCATTGCTGAGTGATACTGCATTGTACGTAAGTACCACAAGTTCTTTATCCATTTTTCACTTTCTGTGATATTGAACTTGTACAGTAAACGAGGTTCTTGTAAACAGAGGCGTCCCAAACTTTGGGGTGGCTGTGTCTTTTTGATTTTAATTTCCCTAAGCTATAGGACCATAAGTGGAAGTGCCCTAGGCTCTGTTGCTTTGTTGTTTAGATGTTTCAGGAAACACCATACACTTCTCCCGAGTGTCTGTTGGCAATTTACATCCCGCCCATCAGCATAACAAGGCTCCCAGTTCTCCATGGCCTGTCCTGCCTTTCTGGGTTTTACACTTTTTTCAGATGGCCCTTTTGACCGGGGGGAAGTGAGACTTCATTGTAGTGCAGATTTCCTTTGCAAGCTTGCTTGGTTGGCCAAACAGGGCGTATGCGTTTTTTCCTGAATATATTCAGGAAAAAAACGCATACGCCCTTTTTGGCCAAGTGCATCATTGTGGACGTTCTGCCTCTTTTCCTATGCTTTCAATGCAATTCCAGTCTACCTCCTGAAATCGGTTTCCTGCAATTCTGCCCCGCTTTCTAGTCCTCTTGGCAGCCTTACTTCAGTATATTTTTGGACGATAGCTGTCATTTATAACTCTGCAGGTTTGTGAATTACAGTGCCCCTGAGCTCCTTTCTTCAACTCGCTTTCTTTTGAGCTGGCCGCAACACCGCAGGATGGCTTCAGGCCCTAATCTGGTTCCGGCACGTCAGCTGAGCCTTTGGTTATTTCCTCTTCCTGGTGGGAAATGAGAGTTAAATTTGCCCGTCCAGACACCTCCAGCTAGTCTCTCATTGGTTCTCGCTATTCCTGTTCATCTTCCGCCGAAATTGCAAACTGGACCAAACAGGAGGTTAAAGGCGCTGACTCTCCAAGTGGGGAGACTGTTAGTAAAGCGTCTGGAATGTTGCACCCAAGTACCAGGGGAGAAAAACTGAGATATATTTGAACACGTCTCCCGTTCACACGGTTCATCATACTCTGGGTTCCACATGCATGTTTTAGCTGAAGGAAGAATACCTTAAACCTGGAGAGTTGAGACCCGTGGAATGGGTACCATGCAATATGACTTCATAGGGTCTTCATTTGCTCACCGAACCTCTCCAATCCTATCACTGCTGCGTTTATGCCCCTGTACACACGCTTGATTCTCTTTTGGAGACATAGCAATCCATAGGTTTTAAGATACTTACTAGTCAGGTACATTCTTAGGCGTTTAATATGGGGTGTTTAGTCCATTTCGTTGAGCAAGGAGTAGCTCTTGTCTATTCCATATTTGGCTTAAGGAACTTTATCTGTGCTCATTTCAATCTCTGGTTTTATGCAGCACCCCAACTCCCCTTTACCCTTAAGCAAGCATAAGTTGGTTTTCTAAATTTGAGACCCTGTTCTGTTTTGTAATTCAGTTCCTCTGTAGCCAAGTTTACATTCCGTGTATTACTGATATCTTATGATGTTTCTTTTTCTGTGTGACTTATTTCAGTTAGAATCATCATACCTGAATCCACTCATTGTGCTGCTACGGGCCTGGTGACATAGGTTTCATTGCTGAGTGATATTGCATTGTACTTTAGTACCACAACTTCTTTATCCATTTTTCACTTTCTGTGATATTGAACTTGTACTGTAAACGAGGTTGTTGTAAACAGAGGCGTCCCAAACTTTGGGGTGGCTGTGTCTTTTTGATTTTAATTTCCCTAAGCTATAGGACCATAAGTGAAGTGCCCTAGGCTCTGTTGCTTTGTTTTTTAGATGTTTCAGGAAACACCATACACTTCTCCCGAGTGTCTGTTGGCAATTTACATCCCGCCCATCAGCATAACAAGGCTCCCAGTTCTCCATGGCCTGTCCTGCCTTTCTGGATTTTACACTTTTTTCAGATGGCCCTTTTGACCGGGGGGAAGTGAGACTTCATTGTAGTGCAGATTTCCTTTGCAAGCTTGCTTGGTTGGCCAAAAAGTGCGTATGCGTTTTTTCCTGAATATATTCAGGAAAAAACGTATACGCCCTTTTTGGCCAAGTACATCATTGTCGAGGTTCTGACTCTCTTCATATGTTTTCAATGCAATTCCAGTCTACCTCCTGAAATTTGTTTCCTGCAATTCTGCCTTGCTTTCATTGCCTCTTCATAGCCTTACCTCAATATATTTTTTGAAAATAGTTGGCCTTTATAACTCTGCAGGTTTTTGAATTGCAGTGGCCCTTAGCTCCATTTTTCAGCTCTTATTTTTGTGGTCTTGCCCCATAACCACAGGATTCCTTGAAGCCCTATTTTTCTTCTGGGGCACCTTGCTGTGCCTTTGGTTAATTCTTCTTACTGATGTGACATTAGAGTGACATGTGCCCATTGAAACCGCTACAGCTAGTTTCTCACTGGTTCCCCCTATTCCCATTCATCCTCTGCACTAACTGCAGACTGTGCGATACCAGAACTTAAAGGCATTGACTCCATGTGGGGATGTTGTTAGTAAAGCGGCTGGAATGTCGATCCGGAGCCCCAGGAGAGGAAAAATGAGGTGCGTTTTAGAAACCTTTCCCGATCATATGGTATACCAGTCACTGGGTTTCCCAAGCATGGTTTAGCTGTAGGAAGATTCCCTTCAACCTGGAGTGTTGGGACCCTTGGACTGAGTAGCATGAAGTATTGCATTAAACTTTCGGCAGTTGCTCACCAAAGCTCACCAATCCTCTCAGCCCCAAGTGTTCAGCCTTATGTCTTATCCAGCTGTGGGTTTATATGTGGTCAATCCAGGTTGCATCACATCCCCTGAGCGAATTTTGTAAGAATTTTTCTCTCTTTCATTGTTTCAGCGTTTTGTTTTTAAAATTTATTTCTATAATGGGGTTTAGCTCATTTTCACTGCTGTGTTTGTGCCGCTCTGCACACACTTGATTCCCTTATGGAGATATATCAATACATGGGTTTTAAGATTCTTATTACTCAGATATATTTCTCTGCGGTGTATAGGGTGTGTTGAGGCCAGTTCATTGAGCAAGGTGTAGATCTTGTCTAATACCTATTTGGTTTATTGAACGGTATCTGTGCTAATTTCAAACTCTGGTTTTATGCATCACCCCACCTCTCCTTTCCCCTTAAGCTGACATAAGTGTGTTTTCTAAATGTGAGACACTGTTCTGTTCTGTAATTCATTTCTTGTGCAGCCATATTTACCCTCCCTCTATAAGTGATATCTTATGATATGTTTCTTTTTCTGTTTGACTTATTTCAAGTAGTATTATCGGACCTAAATCCACTCTTTATCCTTCTACTAGCCTTATTACATTGATTTCATGGTGAAGAGATATTCCATTGTACATAAGTACCACATCTTCTTTATCCATTGTTCTCTTTCCTGGGATATTTAAGGTGTACTGAAGTTGAGGTTCTTGTAAACAGAGTAGCCCTAAACTGTGGTGTGCTTGTGTCTTGTTGATTTTTAGACTTCCCTAGATATACTCCCATGATTGGAAGTGTCCTATGCTCTGTAGCTCTGTTTTTTAGATGATTTAGGAACCACCATACACTTCTCCAGAGTGGCTCTCGGCAGTTCACACACTGCCCATCAGCGTATAAAGGCTCCCTGTTCTCCATGGCCTGTCCTGCATTTCTGGTTTTTACAATTTTTTAGGATGGCCCTTTTGACCGGTGGGAAGTGAGACTTCTTTGTTGTGCACATTTGCATTGGTTGCTTGCTTCGTTGCCCATAAAGTGCGTATGCGTTTTTTCCTGGATATAATCAGGAAAAAACACATACGCCCTTTTGGGCCAACTGCATCATTGTCGAAATTCTGCCGCTTTTCATGTGCGTTAAAGACGAGTCCAATCTATCTCTTGAAATCTGTTTCTTGCAATTCTGTCTTGCATTCAGATCCTCTTCTTTGCCTTACCTCAACATATTTTTGGACGTTAGTTTTCATTTATAACTCTGCAGGTTTGTGAATTGCAGTGACCCTGAGCTCCATTTTTTAAGTTGCTCTTTTGTGAGCTGGCCTCAAACCCGCAGGATTGCTTCAGGCCCTATTTTGGCTCCGGCGAGGCAGGCTGAGCCTTTCTTTAATTCTTATTCTTAATGGGAAATTAGAGTGATATGTGCCCGTCCAAACCCCTACAACTATTCTCTCATTGGTTCCCCCTCTTCTCGTTCATCCTCCTCACAATTTGCAAAATGTGTGAAACAGAAGTTTAAATGTGCTGATTCTCCAAGTGGGGAGATTCTAAGTTACGTGGCTGGAATGGTGAACAGGAGCACCAGGAGAGGATAAATGAGGTGCATTTTAGACACATCTCCCGATCACATGGTGTACAGTCCTCTGGGTTTTCCATGCATGTTTTAGCTGTAGGAAGATCCCTTGAACCTGCAGATTTGGGACCCATTGAATGGGTACCAGGTAGTATTACTTTAAAGGGTGTGCATTTCCTCACCCAACCTCACATTTCTCTTAGCGCAAACAGTTTCCAGCCTTATGTCTCATCCTGCTGTGGGTCTAGATGTGTTCAATCCATGTTGCATCACCGTCCCTGAGGAAAAGTTGTAAGAGGTTTTCTCTGTCTCTCTGTCGTTTATTTTTTTCAATTTATTACTATATTGGTTACAGCTGATTTTCAAAGCTCTGTTTCTTGCTGCTGTACATCCACTTGATTCACGTACAGAGAGACATCAATAAATTCTTTTTCAGATTCTTACCAGTCGTATATATTCTTTTCCGGTGACTTGAGTGTGCTGAGTGCAGTTCTTTTAGCTACCGTGTAGGCCTTGTTGATTATCAGTTTGGTATTTGGAATGGTATCTTTGCTAATTTCAACCTCCTGGATGATGCCTCACCCCTCCCCACCTTTCCCGTTTAGCAGCCTTATGCGTGTTTTCTACATATTTGACTATGTTTTTGTTTTGTAATTTATTTCATGTGTAGCCATTTTGGATTCCACCTTTAAGTGATATCTTATGATATGTGTCTTTTTCTTTTTGAATTCTGTCACTTAGAATGATCATACGTAACTCCTCCGGAGTTGTTACAACTGGCCATATTTCATTGATTTCCAGGCTGAATAATATTCCACTCTACCTAAGTACCACATCTCTATCCATTTTTTCCCTCCAGAGACATTTAAGTTATATCCTAGTCGAGGATCTTTTAAACAGAGAGGGGGTAAACATTGGGGTGCCTGTGTCCTCTCGATTTTTGTTTTTCCCAAGATATACGCCCATGAGTGCAAGTGCCCTATGCTCTGTAGCTCATTTTTTAGATGCTTTAGTAAACACAATACACTTCTCCAGAATGGCCGTTGGCAATATACATTTCCACTATAAGTCTCGCAGGGCTCCCTCTTCTCGTTGCCCTGTCCTGCATTTCTGTTGTTTACGCTTTATGAGGATGGCTCTTCTGACTGATGCGAAGTGATATCTTTTGTAGTATTGACTTCCAGTGCCCACCTGTTTGGTTGGCTAAAAAAGTGTATGCCCTTTTCTTGAATATATACAGAAAAAAACGCATACACCCTTTTTGGCCAACTGCAATGTTGGCAATGTTCAGCTCCTTTTCTTGTGCTTAATGGCGAGTCCTTTCTACCTCCTCAAATCCCTTTCCTGCCATTCTCCCTTGCTTACAAGTCCTTTTCTCTGACTTTCCTCAAGACATTTTTCAGTGATGGATATTTTCAACTCTGCAGTTTTGTGAATTTTACTGCCCCTGAGTTCCATTGTTCAACTTGTGTTTATGGGAACTGGCCACAAAGCAGCGGGATTTCCTCAAGCCCTATACTGTTTCCATGGGCAACCCTAGCCTTTGGTCAATTCGTCTTCCTGATTGGAAATTAGAGTGACATGTGCCTGTCTGAACACCTAGGACTTGTCTCTCATTGTTCCTCATCCTTCCGCTTCATCCTCTGGACAAATTCCAAACTGTACGCAACAGGATGTTGACAGTGCTGACATCTCCAAGTGGGGAGACTGTTAGTAAAGACGCTGGAGGGGTGAACCCGAGCACCAGGAGATGAGGAGATGAGATGCCTTTTCCAAACTCTTCCCGATCAGACGGTATACCATCCTCTGGGTGTGACAGACATGTTTTAGCAGTAGGAAGAGTCCCATTCATGTAAGGAGAACACCAGGGCTTTTTCAAAATCAGTGTCTCCCCGAAACCCAAACTGGGGAAGTTTTTAAGCTACGGCTACACATATGTTCATTAAGGGCCTTGGGAAGTAGGCAGAGTCCAAACTTTAGATGATTGAAGTCTTCAGGGTCAGAAGCACTCACCACCAGCTTCCCTTAGGCTACACTTTAACTATCATTGATAGATGATGTCAATAAAAATATCTATTCTTTTTCAGATTATTTCCCCTTATAGGTTATTGCAAAATGTTGAGTGTAGTTCCCTGTGCTATACAGTAGTTCCTTGTTGATGATCTATTTTATACATAGCAGTGTGTATGTGTTAATTCCAAACTGTTAATTTATCCCTCCTCCCACCTTTCCCCTTTGGTAATAATAAATTATAAGATTTTATACTTCTCAGAAATGGGGGAGCTGAAAGAGAGGTATCATTTTCAATGGAAAAGCATTTAAAACAAGATTGAAGGTTTAACCAAGATTATTAGATGTACATCCTTGGAAAGAAATCACTTCGTTTCTCTAATATTGACCTGACAAATAAGACAAACCTTTTCACTGAACTTGCTTATAAAAAGTGATGGAAATATCAAATGGAAGTGTTAGAAACATCTTATTTTACCCGAGCCTTATACACTGTTCTATGTTAACTACAGTTTGGCTCACACATCTGTTCATTGAGGTTACAATAGTCTCAATTTCTGTTACTGATCCTCCAGAGTGGACCCCAACAAGTGTCCCCCTGCCCAGTGTCATTGGGGCCAACAGATCGAGACTGAGTTTGGTTCACAAGCAAAGGAAACTTTATATTTTGATCAGAGAATGGAGAGGTGAGAGCATGCACTACCCCGTGGGCTGTGGGCTGGGCTGCTGTGTAGAGATCCTGTCAGAGTCAGTGGGAGGGAGGGAGGCGGCGGAGCTCTCGAGGGCCGGGTTGGCTGTAGCTCAGGCTCTATATCGTGGAGTCTGCACTGGGCCCCAGGAGCTGAGGTGTCGACCCAGCCATTCTGCACTAGGAAATCTGGTCTGAAGTGCCGGGTGTGGAACCTCTGCATGCGGGACCCTAGGAGCATGTGAAATTAGACAAAGCACAAAGGATAAAAAAGGTTAGACTTGACTTTATTGCCCAGATTCTATTTTTATCTCCCAGGGATTTTTAATGGGCTTTGCTGGGGACAAACCCCTCCTCTGCCTTTTGTCCCGTTCCTCATTCTTGGAGCGCTGAGGGTGCAGACCCTTCTTCTGTAACTGCTGAGTGCTGAGTTGGGAGCCCTCATACCCTGGGGCGAGGGTCAGAGCTTCTCCCCAGCAGCCTCCCGGTGACGTTGATTGTCCCCAGGACCCCTGCCTCCCTGCTCGTCCACCTGAGCACCAGCATTGGAAGTGTTATAGATTCTAATGACCTTTAAGGGTCCAGGAAAGAGATGTGCAGAGACGCTGTGGGGGCCGGTTTCACCCCGCCCCACATTTGTTCGGCCACCTTAGGCTGACCGTTTCTGCCAGCCTAGATGCTCTGACCAGTAGTCTGCGCTTTCTTCAATTAGGCCCCTGAATTAACGTACAAACAGCACCATGTGTCAGAGCCCTGCCTGCTCAACTCCCAGACAGTCCAGGGTCAGTGGTGATAAGGACCATGATGGCTACTGAGTCAACAGCCTTTTGAAGTAAACAGGAGTCCAGCCGGTCTTATTGGCCACCATCATCACGGTGTCTGTAGGCTTTTCTATGGTGACAGTGTGATATACGGTTCCCCCGCCAAGATTATTAGCTCCCCTCTGGGTGCAGTAAGTCCTGCAAGCAGTAGTCTACTCTTTTGGGACACACCCTTGTTGTTTTATGAGAGAAACTCCAGGTCAAGTGATGTTCACACGAGTCGTCATGGTGCCCTGTTGCCCCCGGTTATCTCTCTGGATGTTGGAGTTGGAGGGCCTCCTCACTCGAGGTCGGTGTGCCCACGGAGCGAACCCTGCAACTTCAGGGCATGGTTGGTGGTTAGGATCACCACGTGGGGTCCTTTCCCCTTAGGAGGGAGGTGGCCTTTTGGGCTGCTGATTTCCAGGTTTTTAGATACCGCCAGTATCTTGGCCAGATGTGGCAGTGGGCCAAGCCCCTTGGTGACCGTAGTTTATCCTACCTGGATGGCATTCTTGCATTGTTCCATTTCAAGTGGTCCCAGTTTTTGCACTAATTCTCCAATGGCGATTCACCTTTCACCGGGAATGTAAAGGTCAAAGGGTTTAGCTAAATTAGGGAGTTCCAGGGCAAGGGTCTGAATTGACTGCTCTTTCCATTCTTGAAAGGCCACTTCTGGATTCTATTCAAAAGGATCATCATCTTTTCCTTTCAGTGTTTCATATAGAGGCCCAGCTAGTAGACTGTAGTTAGGGATCCAGAAGCAGCAAACCCTGGCCTCCCCAGGAACCCCTAAGCTGTCTTCTAGTTTTAGAAAGGGGTAAAGCTGAAAATGGTTTCTTCCCTTTCCTGGGATGGGCTTCTCTGACCTTCTGTGAGAATGAAGCCCAGGCAGGTCACTGCAGTCTGTGATATTTGAGCTTTTTCTTGGACAACTTCTATCCTTTATTGGCTTGGTAGTTCAGAGGCCTCCTTAGTAGGGCTGGCGATCAGAATGTCGTCTGCATATTGAAGGAGGGTTTCCTTTTCCAGAGGTAGAACTTTTAGGTCTTTAGCTAAGCTTTCCCCAAAGATGGTGTGGGAACTTTTGCACCCTTGGGGCCAGACGGCCCGGAAGTATTGTTTTAGTTGTATGTTGAGTCCTGCCACTCACAAGCCAAAATTTCTTGTGACTCTGGGACTAATGGAATGCAAAAGAAAGCATCATTGAAGACTAATACAGAATACCATGTCCTGGTGGTTGGTAGAATGACCAGCAGGGTGTAGGAATTAGGAGCAACTGGAGGTATATCCTCGGTGGCTTCACTGACTGTCCTGACATCCTTTACCAGGTCCCCAGCAGCCCATGGGGCTCTCGTGGTCAGACCAATCCCAGAATATGGAGCTCACCTGGGCAGGTACCCCACCCCCACCCCAGCCCACGGGGCTCTCGTGGTCAGGCCCCTCCCAGGATACAGAGCTACCCTTGCAGGTACCGTGGCAGGGCTGGGCACACAGGAACCGTGCACATAGCCCTCATTGCAGAGCACCCCCAGCTCACCTGTCGCTCAGAGCTGACACAGAGTACCTCAGAGCAGGACTTGAACTAACAAACAGCAGCTGCGACAGGTCTGTGACCCTGGGCATCACTCCGTGAGGCCTCCCTCCACCTGGTCTTCCAGAGACTTCCACTGCACCCGGGGCACCAGGCCTCTGTCTCCAACCACCACCCACCCCTCCTCTCCCTGACTCCTGGGTTCCTCTCATTAGGAGAGGGTTTTCTTGAAGTTGTCTCCCACTCATGGGCCAGATAAAATGATTAGAAAACAAGCCAAAGCTGCAGCCCCTTGTCTATCCTGACTCTCAGGAGCCCACACCTGTTCCTCGGACCTGGCCGGTTCAGCAAGTTCCATTTTCTGCAACTGTGAGCCCCTGAGGGGTGATGATTGGCTGACCTGGGCAGCCTTACCGTGCCGGCCAGCCCTCCCCAGGTGTGCCTGGGTTGAGATCAATATAAATACCACTCCAGGCAGCAAGAGCCCCTGCAGCCGTGCCTGACGCCATTTTCTCTGCCCTGTCAGCAGTCTCGGGGCTGGGCTGGTGGGAGGGAGTGAGAGGCCACGGCTTTGTGGGTGGCCCAGTGTGAGTGGGGCTCTGCTGGACTTTCTGCAGCAGTTGCCAGGCTGCCACCTGCTAAAGAAGAGGATGTGTCACCCATACCTGTTGCTGGAATTTCTCCCTGGGCAGAGGTGAGGAAGGAAAAAAGCAGTGGGGGCAGGGACAGGACGGGTATCTCAGGCAGGGAAATGGAAATCTTCCAGAAGAGCACCCAGGGCCAGGACCATCCTGGCTGGCCTGCAGGCACCAAGTCGGCCGGCATGCTGTCACTCGTGTGGCTCTATGGCCCTTCCTCTAGGCTTTCAAGTCCTTGTATATATTCAGGTGTTTTACCTGGGACGGGTGGGAATAGTTCAGCAGCAACTGGCCTGGGGCTCAGCTCACGTTTACTCACAGATGCCTCGGCACGGTGCCCCAGCTTTGCAATGAGGACGCTTGTTGCGTGGGGGCTGCTGGCTGAATGGGAGACGATTCCCCACCACTGACCAACTTCAGAATTGTTTACAACTGGAGCAAGTGCCCTGATACGGTTTTCCTCTGTGTAACTGGTGGGTTCTGTGTTTTTTTCTCTTTTTCGTTTTTGGTTCAAGGTAGACTTTATTCCTCTTTTTTTGTATTTACAGATATAAGCATGGAAATAATTTATTCATATAAATACATGTATGTGCAGGGAATAATTGTTTTTTCTGTTTTATTTTTTAAATTTTATTTCTTTTTAATTTTGAATTTTATTTTATATTTTTATACAGCAGGTTCTTATTGGTTATCTATTTTATACATATAAATGTATACATGCCAATCCCAGTCTCTCAACTCCTCCCACCACCACCCCCTCAACAGCTTTCCCCCCTTGTTGTCCATACGTTTGTTGTCTACATCTGTTGCTCTATTTATGCCTTGCAAAATGGTTAATCTGTACAGTTTTTCTAGGTTCCACATATATGCATGAATATACAAGATTTGTTTTTCTCTTTCTGACTTACTTCACTCTGTATGACAGTCTCTAGATCCATCGACGTCTCTACAAATGACCCAATTTCATTCCTTTTCATGGCTTAGTAATATTCCATTTTATATATGTACCACAGCTTTATGCATTCGTCTGTCTGTGGGCATTTATGTTGCTTCCATTACCTCGATATTGTAAATAGTGATGCAATGAACATTGCGGTGAATGACTCTTTTTGATTTATGGTTTTGTCTGGGTATATGTCCAGTACTGGGATTGCTGTATCATATGGTAATTCTATTGTTAGTTTCTTAAGAAATTCCATATTGTTCTCCATAATGACTGTATCAATTTATATTCCCAACAATAGTGGAAGAGGGTTCCTTTTCTCCACACCCTTTCCAGCATTTTCTGTTTGTAGATTTTCTATGATGCCTATTCTACCATGTGTGAGGTGATACCTCATTGTTGAATCCATTTCGTTGAGCAAGGGGTAGGTCTTGTCTATTACATATTTGGCTTATGGAACGGTATCTGTGCTAATTTCAAACTCTGCTTTTATGCAGCACCCCAACTCACCTTCCCCCTTAAGCAGGCATAAGTTGGTTTTCTAAACTTGAGACCCTGTTCTGTTTTGTAATTCAGTTCATGTGTAGCCAAGTTCACATTCCGTGTATTAGTGATACCTTATGATGTTTCTTTTTCTGTGTGACTTATTTCACTTAGAATCATCGTGTCTCAATCCACTCATTATGCTGCTATGGGCCTGGTGACATAGATTTCATTGCTGAGTGGTATTCTGTTGTACATAAGTACCGCAACTTCTTTATCCATTATTTGCTCTCTGGGATATTTAACTTGTGCCATAGAAGAGATTTCTGTACACAGAGGCGTCCCAAACATTGGGGTGGCTGTGTCTTTTTGATTTTAATTTCCCTAAGCTATAGGACCATAATGGAAGTGCCCTAGGCTCTGTTGCTTTGTTGTTTAGATGTTTCAGGAAACACCATACTTTTCTACCCAGTGTCTGTTGACAATTTACATCCCGCCCATCAGCATAACAAGGCTCCCAGTTCTCCATGGCCTGTCCTGCCTTTCTGGATTTTACACTTTTTTCAGATGGCCCTTTTGACCGGGGGAAAGTGAGACTTCATTGTAGTGCAGATTTCCTTTGCAAGCTTGCTTGGTTGGCCAAAAAGGGCGTATGCGTTTTTTCCTGAATATATTCAGGAAAAAACGCATACGCCCTTTTTGGCCAAGTGCATCATTGTGGACGTTCTGCCTCTTTTCCTATGCTTTCAATGCAATTCCAGTCTACCTCCTGAAATCGGTTTCCTGCAATTCTGCCCCGCTTTCAAGTCCTCTTGGCAGCCTTACTTCAGTATATTTTTGGACGATAGCTGTCATTTATAACTCTGCAGGTTTGTGAATTACAGTGCCCCTGAGCTCCTTTCTTCAACTCGCTTTCTTGTGACCTGGCCGCAACACCGCAGGATGGCTTCAGGCCCTAATCTGGTTCCGGCACGGCACACTGAGCCTTTGGTTAATTCCTCTTCCTGGTGGGAAATGAGAGTTAAATTTGCCCGTCCAGACACCTCCAGCTAGTCTCTCATTGGTTCTCGCTATTCCTGTTCATCTTCCGCAGAAATTGCAAACTGGGGCAAACAGGAGGTTAAAGGGACTGACTCTCCAAGTCGGGAGAGTGTTAGTAAAGCGTCTGGAATGTTACACCCAGGTATCAGAGTATGAAAATTGAGACATATTTGAACACGTCTCCCGATCACATGGTTGATCATACTCTAGGTTCCACATGCATATTTTAGCTGAAGGAAGAATACCTTAAACCTGGAGAGTTGAGACCCGTGGAATGGGTACCATGCAATATGACTTCAAAGGGTCTTCATTTGCTCACCGAACCTCTCCAATCCTATCACTGCTGCGTTTATGCCCCTGTACACACGCTTGATTCTCTTTCGGAGACATAGCAATCCATAGGTTTTAAGATACTTACTAGTCAGGTACATTCTTAGGCGTTTAATATGGGGTGTTGAGTCCATTTCGTTGAGCAAGGAGTAGCTCTTGTCTATTCCATATTTGGCTTAAGGAACTTTATCTGTGCTCATTTCAATCTCTGGTTTTATGCAGCACCCCAACTCACCTTTCCCCTTAAGCAAGCATAAGTTGGTTTTCTAAATTTGAGACCCTGTTCTGTTCTGTAATTCAGTTCCTGTGTAGCCAAGTTTACATTCCGTGTATTACTGATATATTATGATATTTCTTTTTCTGTGTGACTTATTTCAGTTAGAATCATCGTACCTGAATCCACTCATTATGCAGCTACGGGCCTGATGACATAGATTTCATTGCTGAGTGATACTGCATTGTACGTAAGTACCACAAGTTCTTTATCCATTTTTCAATTTCTGCGATGTTGAACTTGTACTGTAAACGAGTTTCTTGTAAACAGAGGCGTCCCAAACTTTGGGGTGGCTGTGTCTTTTTGATTTTAATTTCCCTAAGCTATAGGACCATAAGTGGAAGTGCCCTAGGCTCTGTTGCTTTGTTTTTTAGATGTTTCAGGAAACACCATACACTTCTCCCGAGTGTCTGTTGGCAATTTACATCCTGCCCATCAGCATAAGAAGGCTCCCAGTTCTCCATGGCCTGTCCTGCCTTTCTGGATTTTACACTTTTTTCAGATGGCCCTTTTGACCGGGGGGAAGTGAGATTTCATTGTAGTGCAGATTTCCTTTGCAAGCTTGCTTGGTTGGCCAAAAAGGGCGTATGCGTTTTTTCCTGAATATATTCAGGAAAAAACGCATACGCCCTTTTTGGCCAAGTGCATCATTGTGGACGTTCTGCCTCTTTTCCTATGCTTTCAATGCAATTCCAGTCTACGTCCTGAAATCGGTTTCCTGCAATTCTGCCCCGCTTTCAAGTCCTCTTGGCAGCCTTACTTCAGTGTATTTTTGGACGATAGCTATCATTTATAACTCTGCAGGTTTGTGAATTACAGTGCCCCTGAGCTCCTTTCTTCAACTCGCTTTCTTGTGAGCTGGCCGCAACACCCCAAGATGGCTTCAGGCCCTAATCTGGTTCCGGCACGGCACGCTGAGCCTTTGGTTAATTCCTCTTCCTGGTGGGAAATGAGAGTTAAATTTGCCCGTCCAGACACCTCCAGCTAGTCTCTCATTGGTTCTCGCTATTCCTGTTCATCTTCCGCAGAAATTGCAAACTGGGCCAAACAGGAGGTTAAAGGGACTGACTCTCCAAGTCGGGAGAGTGTTAGTAAAGCGTCTGGAATGTTGCACCCGAGTACCAGGGTACGAAAACTGAGACATATTTGAACACGTCTCCCGATCACATGGTTGATCATACTCTAGGTTCCACATGCATGTTTTAGCTGAAGGAAGAATACCTTAAACCTGGGTAGTTGAAACCCGTGGAATGGGTACCATGCAATATGATTTCAAAGGGTCTTCATTTGCTCACCGAACCTCTCCAATCCTATCACTACTGCGTTTATGCCCCTGTACACATGCTTGATTCTCTTTCGGAGACATAGCAATCCATAGGTTTTAAGATACTTACTAGTCAGGTACATTCTTAGGCGTTTAATATGCGGTGTTGAGTCCATTTCGTTGAGCAACGAGTGGCTCTAGTCTATTCCATATTTGGCTTAAGGAACTTTATCTGTGCTCATTTCAATCTCTGGTTTTTTGCAGCCCCCCAACTCACCTTTCCCCTTAAGCAAGCATAAGTTGGTTTTCTAAATTTGAGACCCTGTTCTGTTTTGGAATTCAGTTCCTGTGTAGCCAAGTTTACATTCCGTGTATTACTGATATCTTATGATGTTTCTTTTTCTGTGTGACTTATTTCAGTTAGAATCATCATACCTGAATCCACTCATTGTGCTGCTATGGGCCTGATGACATAGATTTCATTGCTGAGTGATATTGCTTTGTAAGTAAATACCACAACTTCTTTATCCATTTTTCACTTTCTGCGATGTTGAACTTGTACTGTAAACGAGGTTCTTGTAAACAGAGGCGTCCCAAACTTTGGGGTGGCTGTGTCTTTTTGACTTTAATTTCCCTAAGCTATAGGACCATAAGTGGAAGTGCCCTAGGCTCTGTTGCTTTGTTTTTTAGATGTTTCAGGAAACACCATACACTTCTCCTGAGTGTCTGTTGGCAATTTATATCCCGCCCATCAGCATAACAAGGCTCCCAGTTCTCCATGGCCTGTCCTGCCTTTCTGGATTTTACACTTTTTTCAGATGGCCCTTTTGACCGGGGGGAAGTGAGACTTCATTGTAGTGCAGATTTCCTTTGCAAGCTTGCTTGGTTGGCCAAAAAGGGCGTATGCGTTTTTTCCTGAATATATTCAGGAAAAAACGCATACGCCCTTTTTGGCCAAGTGCATCATTGTGGACGTTCTGCCTCTTTTCCTATGCTTTCAATGCAATTCCAGTCTACCTCCTGAAATCGGTTTCCTGCAATTCTGCCCCGCTTTCAAGTCCTCTTGCCAGCCTTACTTCAGTATATTTTTGGACGATAGCTGTCATTTATAACTCTGCAGGTTTGTGAATTACAGTGCCCCTGAGCTCCTTTCTTCAACTCGCTTTCTTGTGACCTGGCCGCAACACCGCAGGATGGCTTCAGGCCCTAATCTGGTTCCGGTACGGCACGCTGAGCCTTTGGTTAATTCCTCTTCCTGGTGGGAAATGAGAGTTAAATTTGCCCGTCCAGACACCTCCAGCTAGTCTCTCATTGGTTCTCGCTATTCCTGTTAATCTTCCGCAGAATTTGCAAACTGGGGCAAACAGGAGGTTAAAGGGACTGACTCTCCAAGTCGGGAGAGTGTTAGTAAAGCGTCTGGAATGTTTCACCCAAGTACCAGGGTACGAAAACTGAGACATATTTGAACACATCTGCCGATCACATGGTTGATCATACCCTAGGTTCCACATGCATGTTTTAGCTGAAGGAAGAATACCTTAAACCTGGGTAGTTGAAACCCGTGTAATGGGTACCATGCAATATGACTTTAAAGGGTTTTCATTTGCTCACCGAACCTCTCCAATCCTATCACTGCTGCGTTTATGCCCCTGTACACATGCTTGATTCTCTTTCGGAGACATAGAAATCCATAGGTTTTAAGATACTTACTAGTCAGGTACATTCTTAGGCGTTTAATATGCGGTGTTGAGTCCATTTCGTTGAGCAAGGAGTAGCTCTTGTCTATTCCATATTTGGCTTAAGGAACTTTATCTGTGGTCATTTCAATCTCTGGTTTTATGCAGCACCCCAACTCACCTTTACCCTTAAGCAAGCATAAGTTGGTTTTCTAAATTTGAGACCCTGTTCTGTTCTGTAATTCAGTTCCTGTGTAGCCAAGTTTACATTCCGTGTATTACTGATATCTTATGATGTTTCTTTTTCTGTGTGACTTATTTCAGTTAGAATCATCATACCTGAATCCACTCATTGTGCTACTAAGGGCCTGATGACATGGATTTCATTCCTGAGTGATATTGCTTTGTAAGTAAATACCACAACTTTATTATCCATTTTTCACTTTCTGCGATGTTGAACTTGTACTGTAAACGAGGTTCTTGTAAACAGAGGCGTCCCAAACTTTGGGGTGGCTGTGTCTTTTTGATTTTAATTTCCCTAAGCTATAGGACCATAAGTGGAAGTGCCCTAGGCTCTGTTGCTTTGTTTTTTCGATGTTTCAGGAAACACCATACACTTCTCCCAAGTGTCTGTTGGCAATTTACATCCCGCCCATCAGCATAACAAGGGTCCCAGTTCTCCATGGCCTGTCCTGCCTTTCTGGATTTTACACTTTTTTCAGATGGCCCTTTTGACCAGGGGGAAGTGAGACTTCATTGTAGTGCAGTTTTCCTTTGCAAGCTTGCTTGGTTGGCCAAAAAGGGCGTATGCGTTTTTTCCTGAATATATTCAGGAAAAAACGCATACGCCCTTTTTGGCCAAGTGCATCATTGTGGACGTTCTGCCTCTTTTCCTATGCTTTCAATGCAATTCAAGTCTACCTCCTGAAATCGGTTTCCTGCAATTCTGCCCCGCTTTCAAGTCCTCTTGGCAGCCTTACTTCAGTATATTTTTGGATGATAGCTGTCATTTCTAACTCTGCAGGTTTGTGAATTACAGTGCCCCTGAGCTCCTTTCTTCAACTCGCTTTCTTGTGAGCTGGCCGCAACACCGCTGGATGGCTTCAGGCCCTAATCTGGTTCCGGCACAGCACGCTGAGCCTTTTGTTATTTCCGCTTCCTGGTGGGAAATGAGAGTTAAATTTGCCCGTCCAGACACCTCCAGCTAGTCTCTCATTGGTTCTCCCTATTCCTGTTCATCTTCCGCAGAAATTGCAAACTGGGCCAAACAGGAGGTTAAAGGCGCTGACTCTCCAAGTGGGGAGAGTGTTAGTAAAGCGTCTGGAATGTTGCACCCAAGTACCAGGGGACGAAAACTGAGACATATTTGTACACGTCTCCCGTTCACACTGTTCATCATACTCTGGGTTCCACATGCATGTTTTAGCTGAAGGAAGAATACCTTAAAACTGGAGAGTTGAGACCCGTGGAATGGGTACCATGCAATATGACTTCAAAGGGTCTTCATTTGCTCACCGAACCTCTCCAATCCTATCACTGCTGCGTTTATGCCCCTGTACACACGCTTGATTCTCTTTTGGAGACATAGCAATCCATAGGTTTTAAGATACTTACTAGTCAGGTACATTCTTAGGCGTTTAATATGGGGTGTTGAGTCCATTTCGTTGAGCAAGGAGTAGCTCTTGTCTATTCCATATTTGGCTTAAGGAACTTTATCTGTGCTCATTTCAATCTCTGGTTTTATGCAGCACCCCAACTCACCTTTACCCTTAAACAAGCAGAAGTTGGTTTTCTAAATTTGAGACCCTGTTCTGTTCTGTAATTCAGTTCCTGTGTAGCCAAGTTTACATTCCGTGTATTAGTGATATCTTATGATGTTTCTTTTTCTGTGTGACTTATTTCAGTTAGAATCATCATACCTGAATCCACTCATTGTGCTGCTAAGGGCCTGATGACATAGATTTCATTGCTGAGTGATATTGCTTTGTAAGTAAATACCAGAACTTCTTTATCCATTTTTCACTTTCTGCGATGTTGAACTTGTACTGTAAACGAGGTTCTTGTAAACAGAGGCGTCCCAAACTTTGGGGTGGCTGTGTCTTTTTGATTTTAATTTCCCTAAGCTATAGGACCATAAGTGGAAGTGCCCTAGGCTCTGTTGCTTTGTTTTTTAGATGTTTCAGGAAACACCATACACTTCTCCCGAGTGTCTGTTGGCAATTTCCATCCTTCCCATCAGCATAACAAGGCTCCCTGTTCTCCATGGCCTGTCTTGCCTTTCTGGATTTTACACTTTTTTCAGATGGCCCTTTTGACCGGGGGGAAGTGACACTTCATTGTAGTGCAGATTTCCTTTGCAAGCTTGCTTGGTTGGCCAAAAAGGGCATATGCGTTTTTTCCTGAATATATTCAGGAAAAAACGCATACGCCCTTTTTGGCCAAGTGCATCATTGTGGACGTTCTGCCTCTTTTCCTATGCTTTCAATGCAATTCAAGTCTACCTCCTGAAATCGGTTTCCTGCAATTCTGCCCCGCTTTCAAGTCCTCTTGGCAGCCTTACTTCAGTATATTTTTGGATGATAGCTGTCATTTCTAACTCTGCAGGTTTGTGAATTACAGTGCCCCTGAGCTCCTTTCTTCAACTCGCTTTCTTGTGAGCTGGCCGCAACACCGCTGGATGGCTTCAGGCCCTAATCTGGTTCCGGCACAGCACGCTGAGCCTTTTGTTATTTCCGCTTCCTGGTGGGAAATGAGAGTTAAATTTGCCCGTCCAGACACCTCCAGCTAGTCTCTCATTGGTTCTCCCTATTCCTGTTCATCTTCCGCAGAAATTGCAAACTGGGCCAAACAGGAGGTTAAAGGCGCTGACTCTCCAAGTGGGGAGAGTGTTAGTAAAGCGTCTGGAATGTTGCACCCAAGTACCAGGGGACGAAAACTGAGACATATTTGTACACGTCTCCCGTTCACACTGTTCATCATACTCTGG
Organism: Grampus griseus; assembly: GCF_964374135.1. Taxonomy (NCBI): domain Eukaryota; kingdom Metazoa; phylum Chordata; class Mammalia; order Artiodactyla; family Delphinidae; genus Grampus; species Grampus griseus. The sequence goes on along the minus strand of NW_028133279.1, from coordinate 577,747 downwards.
GTTCCACATGCATGTTTTAGCTGAAGGAAGAATACCTTAAAACTGGAGAGTTGAGACCCGTGGAATGGGTACCATGCAATATGACTTCAAAGGGTCTTCATTTGCTCACCGAACCTCTCCAATCCTATCACTGCTGCGTTTATGCCCCTGTACACACGCTTGATTCTCTTTTGGAGACATAGCAATCCATAGGTTTTAAGATACTTACTAGTCAGGTACATTCTTAGGCGTTTAATATGGGGTGTTGAGTCCATTTCGTTGAGCAAGGAGTAGCTCTTGTCTATTCCATATTTGGCTTAAGGAACTTTATCTGTGCTCATTTCAATCTCTGGTTTTATGCAGCACCCCAACTCACCTTTACCCTTAAACAAGCAGAAGTTGGTTTTCTAAATTTGAGACCCTGTTCTGTTCTGTAATTCAGTTCCTGTGTAGCCAAGTTTACATTCCGTGTATTAGTGATATCTTATGATGTTTCTTTTTCTGTGTGACTTATTTCAGTTAGAATCATCATACCTGAATCCACTCATTGTGCTGCTAAGGGCCTGATGACATAGATTTCATTGCTGAGTGATATTGCTTTGTAAGTAAATACCAGAACTTCTTTATCCATTTTTCACTTTCTGCGATGTTGAACTTGTACTGTAAACGAGGTTCTTGTAAACAGAGGCGTCCCAAACTTTGGGGTGGCTGTGTCTTTTTGATTTTAATTTCCCTAAGCTATAGGACCATAAGTGGAAGTGCCCTAGGCTCTGTTGCTTTGTTTTTTAGATGTTTCAGGAAACACCATACACTTCTCCCGAGTGTCTGTTGGCAATTTCCATCCTTCCCATCAGCATAACAAGGCTCCCTGTTCTCCATGGCCTGTCTTGCCTTTCTGGATTTTACACTTTTTTCAGATGGCCCTTTTGACCGGGGGGAAGTGACACTTCATTGTAGTGCAGATTTCCTTTGCAAGCTTGCTTGGTTGGCCAAAAAGGGCATATGCGTTTTTTCCTGAATATATTCAGGAAAAAACGCATACGCCCTTTTTGGCCAAGTGCATCATTGTGGACGTTCTGCCTCTTTTCCTATGCTTTCAATGCAATTCAAGTCTACCTCCTGAAATCGGTTTCCTGCAATTCTGCCCCGCTTTCAAGTCCTCTTGGCAGCCTTACTTCAGTATATTTTTGGATGATAGCTGTCATTTATAACTCTGCAGGTTTGTGAATTACAGTGCCCCTGAGCTCCTTTCTTCAACTCGCTTTCTTGTGAGCTGGCCGCAACACCGCTGGATGGCTTCAGGCCCTAATCTGGTTCCGGCACAGCACGCTGAGCCTTTTGTTATTTCCGCTTCCTGGTGGGAAATGAGAGTTAAATTTGCCCGTCCAGACACCTCCAGCTAGTCTCTCATTGGTTCTCCCTATTCCTGTTCATCTTCCGCAGAAATTGCAAACTGGGCCAAACAGGAGGTTAAAGGCGCTGACTCTCCAAGTGGGGAGAGTGTTAGTAAAGCGTCTGGAATGTTGCACCCAAGTACCAGGGGACGAAAACTGAGACATATTTGTACACGTCTCCCGTTCACACTGTTCATCATACTCTGGGTTCCACATGCATGTTTTAGCTGAAGGAAGAATACCTTAAAACTGGAGAGTTGAGACCCGTGGAATGGGTACCATGCAATATGACTTCAAAGGGTCTTCATTTGCTCACCGAACCTCTCCAATCCTATCACTGCTGCGTTTATGCCCCTGTACACACGCTTGATTCTCTTTGGAGACATAGCAATCCATAGGTTTTAAGATACTTACTAGTCAGGTACATTCTTAGGCGTTTAATATGGGGTGTTGAGTCCATTTCGTTGAGCAAGGAGTAGCTCTTGTCTATTCCATATTTGGCTTAAGGAACTTTATCTGTGCTCATTTCAATCTCTGGTTTTATGCAGCACCCCAACTCACCTTTACCCTTAAACAAGCAGAAGTTGGTTTTCTAAATTTGAGACCCTGTTCTGTTCTGTAATTCAGTTCCTGTGTAGCCAAGTTTACATTCCGTGTATTAGTGATATCTTATGATGTTTCTTTTTCTGTGTGACTTATTTCAGTTAGAATCATCATACCTGAATCCACTCATTGTGCTGCTAAGGGCCTGATGACATAGATTTCATTGCTGAGTGATATTGCTTTGTAAGTAAATACCAGAACTTCTTTATCCATTTTTCACTTTCTGCGATGTTGAACTTGTACTGTAAACGAGGTTCTTGTAAACAGAGGCGTCCCAAACTTTGGGGTGGCTGTGTCTTTTTGATTTTAATTTCCCTAAGCTATAGGACCATAAGTGGAAGTGCCCTAGGCTCTGTTGCTTTGTTTTTTAGATGTTTCAGGAAACACCATACACTTCTCCCGAGTGTCTGTTGGCAATTTCCATCCTTCCCATCAGCATAACAAGGCTCCCTGTTCTCCATGGCCTGTCTTGCCTTTCTGGATTTTACACTTTTTTCAGATGGCCCTTTTGACCGGGGGGAAGTGACACTTCATTGTAGTGCAGATTTCCTTTGCAAGCTTGCTTGGTTGGCCAAAAAGGGCGTATGCGTTTTTTCCTGAATATATTCAGGAAAAAACGCATACGCCCTTTTTGGCCAAGTGCATCATTGTGGACGTTCTGCCTCTTTTCCTATGCTTTCAATGCAATTCCAGTCTACCTCCTGAAATCGGTTTCCTGCAATTCTGCCCCGCTTTCAAGTCCTCTTGGCAGCCTTACTTCAGTATATTTTTGGACGATAGCTGTCATTTATAACTCTGCAGGTTTGTGAATTACAGTGCCCGTGAGCTCCTTTCTTCAACTCGCTTTCTTTTGAGCTGGCCGCAACACCGCAGGAAGGCTTCAGGCCCTAATCTGGTTCCGACACGTCACGCTGAGCCTTTGAGTATTTCCTCTTCCTGGTGGGAAATGAGAGTTAAATTTGCCCGTCCAGACACCTCCAGCTAGTCTCTCATTGGTTCTCCCCATTCCTGTTCATCTTCCGCAGAAATTGCAAACTGGGCCAAACAGGAGGTTATAGGGACTGACTCTCCAAGTGGGGAGAGTGTTAGTAAAGCGTCGGGAATGTTGCACCCGAGTACCAGGGGAGGAAAACTGAGACATATTTGAACACGTCTCCCGTTCACACGGTTCATCATACTCTGGGTTCCACATGCATGTTTTAGCTGAAGGAGGAATACCTTAAACCTGGAGAGTTGAGACCCGTGTAATGGGTACCATGCAATATGATTTCAAAGGGTCTTCATTTGCTCACCGAACCTCTCCAATCCTATCACTACTGCGTTTATGCCCCTGTACACATGCTTGATTCTCTTTCGGAGACATAGCAATCCATAGGTTTTAAGATACTTACTAGTCAGGTACATTCTTAGGCGTTTAATATGCGGTGTTGAGTCCATTTCGTTGAGCAACGAGTGGCTCTAGTCTATTCCATATTTGGCTTAAGGAACTTTATCTGTGCTCATTTCAATCTCTGGTTTTTTGCAGCCCCCCAACTCACCTTTCCCCTTAAGCAAGCATAAGTTGGTTTTCTAAATTTGAGACCCTGTTCTGTTTTGGAATTCAGTTCCTGTGTAGCCAAGTTTACATTCCGTGTATTACTGATATCTTATGATGTTTCTTTTTCTGTGTGACTTATTTCAGTTAGAATCATCATACCTGAATCCACTCATTGTGCTGCTATGGGCCTGATGACATAGATTTCATTGCTGAGTGATATTGCTTTGTAAGTAAATACCACAACTTCTTTATCCATTTTTCACTTTCTGCGATGTTGAACTTGTACTGTAAACGAGGTTCTTGTAAACAGAGGCGTCCCAAACTTTGGGGTGGCTGTGTCTTTTTGACTTTAATTTCCCTAAGCTATAGGACCATAAGTGGAAGTGCCCTAGGCTCTGTTGCTTTGTTTTTTAGATGTTTCAGGAAACACCATACACTTCTCCTGAGTGTCTGTTGGCAATTTACATCCCGCCCATCAGCATAAGAAGGCTCCCAGTTCTCCATGGCCTGTCCTGACTTTCTGGATTTTACACTTTTTTCAGATGGCCCTTTTGACCAGGGGGAAGTGAGACTTCATTGTAGTGCAGATTTCCTTTGCAAGCTTGCTTGGTTGGCCAAAAAGTGCGTATGCGTTTTTTCCTGAATATATTCAGGAAAAAACGGATACGCCCTTTTTGGCCAAGTGCATCATTGTGGACGTTCTGCCTCTTTTCCTATGCTTTCAATGCAATTCCAGTCTACGTCCTGAAATCGGTTTCCTGCAATTCTGCCCCGCTTTCAAGTCCTCTTGGCAGCCTTACTTCAGTGTATTTTTGGACGATAGCTATCATTTATAACTCTGCAGGTTTGTGAATTACAGTGCCCCTGAGCTCCTTTCTTCAACTCGCTTTCTTGTGAGCTGGCCGCAACACCCCAAGATAGCTTCAGGCCCTAATCTGGTTCCGGCACGGCACGCTGAGCCTTTGGTTAATTCCTCTTCCTGGTGGGAAATGAGAGTTAAATTTGCCCGTCCAGACACCTCCAGCTAGTCTCTCATTGGTTCTCGCTATTCCTGTTCATCTTCCGCAGAAATTGCAAACTGGGCCAAACAGGAGGTTAAAGGGACTGACTCTCCAAGTCGGGAGAGTGTTAGTAAAGCGTCTGGAATGTTGCACCCGAGTACCAGGGTACGAAAACTGAGACATATTTGAACACGTCTCCCGATCACATGGTTGATCATACTCTAGGTTCCACATGCATGTTTTAGCTGAAGGAAGAATACCTTAAACCTGGGTAGTTGAAACCCGTGGAATGGGTACCATGCAATATGACTTTAAAGGGTTTTCATTTGCTCACCGAACCTCTCCAATCCTATCACTGCTGCGTTTATGCCCCTGTACACATGCTTGATTCTCTTTCGGAGACATAGAAATCCATAGGTTTTAAGATACTTACTAGTCAGGTACATTCTTAGGCGTTTAATATGCGGTGTTGAGTCCATTTCGTTGAGCAAGGAGTAGCTCTTGTCTATTCCATATTTGGCTTAAGGAACTTTATCTGTGGTCATTTCAATCTCTGGTTTTATGCAGCACCCCAACTCACCTTTACCCTTAAGCAAGCATAAGTTGGTTTTCTAAATTTGAGACCCTGTTCTGTTCTGTAATTCAGTTCCTGTGTAGCCAAGTTTACATTCCGTGTATTACTGATATCTTATGATGTTTCTTTTTCTGTGTGACTTATTTCAGTTAGAATCATCATACCTGAATCCACTCATTGTGCTACTAAGGGCCTGATGACATGGATTTCATTCCTGAGTGATATTGCTTTGTAAGTAAATACCACAACTTTATTATCCATTTTTCACTTTCTGCGATGTTGAACTTGTACTGTAAACGAGGTTCTTGTAAACAGAGGCGTCCCAAACTTTGGGGTGGCTGTGTCTTTTTGATTTTAATTTCCCTAAGCTATAGGACCATAAGTGGAAGTGCCCTAGGCTCTGTTGCTTTGTTTTTTCGATGTTTCAGGAAACACCATACACTTCTCCCGAGTGTCTGTTGGCAATTTACATCCCGCCCATCAGCATAACAAGGGTCCCAGTTCTCCATGGCCTGTCCTGCCTTTCTGGATTTTACACTTTTTTCAGATGGCCCTTTTGACCAGGGGGAAGTGAGACTTCATTGTAGTGCAGTTTTCCTTTGCAAGCTTGCTTGGTTGGCCAAAAAGGGCATATGCGTTTTTTCCTGAATATATTCAGGAAAAAACGCATACGCCCTTTTTGGCCAAGTGCATCATTGTGGACGTTCTGCCTCTTTTCCTATGCTTTCAATGCAATTCAAGTCTACCTCCTGAAATCGGTTTCCTGCAATTCTGCTCCGCTTTCAAGTCCTCTTGGCAGCCTTACTTCAGTATATTTTTGGATGATAGCTGTCATTTCTAACTCTGCAGGTTTGTGAATTACAGTGCCCCTGAGCTCCTTTCTTCAACTCGCTTTCTTGTGAGCTGGCCGCAACACCGCTGGATGGCTTCAGGCCCTAATCTGGTTCCGGCACAGCACGCTGAGCCTTTTGTTATTTCCGCTTCCTGGTGGGAAATGAGAGTTAAATTTGCCCGTCCAGACACCTCCAGCTAGTCTCTCATTGGTTCTCCCTATTCCTGTTCATCTTCCGCAGAAATTGCAAACTGGGCCAAACAGGAGGTTAAAGGCGCTGACTCTCCAAGTCGGGAGAGTGTTAGTAAAGCGTCTGGAATGTTGCACCCAAGTACCAGGGGACGAAAACTGAGACATATTTGTACACGTCTCCCGTTCACACTGTTCATCATACTCTGGGTTCCACATGCATGTTTTAGCTGAAGGAAGAATACCTTAAAACTGGAGAGTTGAGACCCGTGGAATGGGTACCATGCAATATGACTTCAAAGGGTCTTCATTTGCTCACCGAACCTCTCCAATCCTATCACTGCTGCGTTTATGCCCCTGTACACACGCTTGATTCTCTTTGGAGACATAGCAATCCATAGGTTTTAAGATACTTACTAGTCAGGTACATTCTTAGGCGTTTAATATGGGGTGTTGAGTCCATTTCGTTGAGCAAGGAGTAGCTCTTGTCTATTCCATATTTGGCTTAAGGAACTTTATCTGTGCTCATTTCAATCTCTGGTTTTATGCAGCACCCCAACTCACCTTTACCCTTAAACAAGCAGAAGTTGGTTTTCTAAATTTGAGACCCTGTTCTGTTCTGTAATTCAGTTCCTGTGTAGCCAAGTTTACATTCCGTGTATTAGTGATATCTTATGATGTTTCTTTTTCTGTGTGACTTATTTCAGTTAGAATCATCATACCTGAATCCACTCATTGTGCTGCTAAGGGCCTGATGACATAGATTTCATTGCTGAGTGATATTGCTTTGTAAGTAAATACCAGAACTTCTTTATCCATTTTTCACTTTCTGCGATGTTGAACTTGTACTGTAAACGAGGTTCTTGTAAACAGAGGCGTCCCAAACTTTGGGGTGGCTGTGTCTTTTTGATTTTAATTTCCCTAAGCTATAGGACCATAAGTGGAAGTGCCCTAGGCTCTGTTGCTTTGTTTTTTAGATGTTTCAGGAAACACCATACACTTCTCCCGAGTGTCTGTTGGCAATTTCCATCCTTCCCATCAGCATAACAAGGCTCCCTGTTCTCCATGGCCTGTCTTGCCTTTCTGGATTTTACACTTTTTTCAGATGGCCCTTTTGACCGGGGGGAAGTGACACTTCATTGTAGTGCAGATTTCCTTTGCAAGCTTGCTTGGTTGGCCAAAAAGGGCGTATGCGTTTTTTCCTGAATATATTCAGGAAAAAACGCATACGCCCTTTTTGGCCAAGTGCATCATTGTGGACGTTCTGCCTCTTTTCCTATGCTTTCAATGCAATTCCAGTCTACCTCCTGAAATCGGTTTCCTGCAATTCTGCCCCGCTTTCAAGTCCTCTTGGCAGCCTTACTTCAGTATATTTTTGGACGATAGCTGTCATTTATAACTCTGCAGGTTTGTGAATTACAGTGCCCGTGAGCTCCTTTCTTCAACTCGCTTTCTTTTGAGCTGGCCGCAACACCGCAGGAAGGCTTCAGGCCCTAATCTGGTTCCGACACGTCACGCTGAGCCTTTGAGTATTTCCTCTTCCTGGTGGGAAATGAGAGTTAAATTTGCCCGTCCAGACACCTCCAGCTAGTCTCTCATTGGTTCTCCCCATTCCTGTTCATCTTCCGCAGAAATTGCAAACTGGGCCAAACAGGAGGTTATAGGGACTGACTCTCCAAGTGGGGAGAGTGTTAGTAAAGCGTCGGGAATGTTGCACCCGAGTACCAGGGGAGGAAAACTGAGACATATTTGAACACGTCTCCCGTTCACACGGTTCATCATACTCTGGGTTCCACATGCATGTTTTAGCTGAAGGAAGAATACCTTAAACCTGGAGAGTTGAGACCCGTGTAATGGGTACCATGCAATATGATTTCAAAGGGTCTTCATTTGCTCACCGAACCTCTCCAATCCTATCACTGCTGCGTTTATGCCCCTGTACACACGCTTGATTCTCTTTCGGAGACATAGCAATCCATAGGTTTTAAGATACTTACTAGTCAGGTACATTCTTAGGCGTTTAATATGGGGTGTTGAGTCCATTTCGTTGAGCAAGGAGTAGCTCTTGTCTATTCCATATTTGGCTTAAGGAACTTTATCTGTGCTCATTTCAATCTCTGGTTTTATGCAGCACCCCAACTCACCTTTCCCCTTAAGCAAGCATAAGTTGGTTTTCTAAATTTGAGACCCTGTTCTGTTCTGTAATTCAGTTCCTGTGTAGCCAAGTTTACATTCCGTGTATTACTGATATCTTATGATGTTTCTTTTTCTGTGTGACTTATTTCAGTTAGAATCATCGTACCTGAATCCACTCATTATGCAGCTACGGGCCTGATGACATAGATTTCATTGCTGAGTGATACTGCATTGTACGTAAGTACCACAAGTTCTTTATCCATTTTTCAATTTCTGCGATGTTGAACTTGTACTGTAAACGAGTTTCTTGTAAACAGAGGCGTCCCAAACTTTGGGGTGGCTGTGTCTTTTTGATTTTAATTTCCCTAAGCTATAGGACCATAAGTGGAAGTGCCCTAGGCTCTGTTGCTTTGTTTTTTAGATGTTTCAGGAAACACCATACACTTCTCCCGAGTGTCTGTTGGCAATTTACATCCCGCCCATCAGCATAAGAAGGCTCCCAGTTCTCCATGGCCTGTCCTGCCTTTCTGGATTTTACACTTTTTTCAGATGGCCCTTTTGACCAGGGGGAAGTGAGACTTCATTGTAGTGCAGATTTCCTTTGCAAGCTTGCTTGGTTGGCCAAAAAGTGCGTATGCGTTTTTTCCTGAATATATTCAGGAAAAAACGGATACGCCCTTTTTGGCCAAGTGCATCATTGTGGACGTTCTGCCTCTTTTCCTATGCTTTCAATGCAATTCCAGTCTACGTCCTGAAATCGGTTTCCTGCAATTCTGCCCCGCTTTCAAGTCCTCTTGGCAGCCTTACTTCAGTGTATTTTTGGACGATAGCTATCATTTATAACTCTGCAGGTTTGTGAATTACAGTGCCCCTGAGCTCCTTTCTTCAACTCGCTTTCTTGTGAGCTGGCCGCAACACCCCAAGATGGCTTCAGGCCCTAATCTGGTTCCGGCACGGCACGCTGAGCCTTTGGTTAATTCCTCTTCCTGGTGGGAAATGAGAGTTAAATTTGCCCGTCCAGACACCTCCAGCTAGTCTCTCATTGGTTCTCGCTATTCCTGTTCATCTTCCGCAGAAATTGCAAACTGGGCCAAACAGGAGGTTAAAGGGACTGACTCTCCAAGTCGGGAGAGTGTTAGTAAAGCGTCTGGAATGTTGCACCCGAGTACCAGGGTACGAAAACTGAGACATATTTGAACACGTCTCCCGATCACATGGTTGATCATACTCTAGGTTCCACATGCATGTTTTAGCTGAAGGAAGAATACCTTAAACCTGGGTAGTTGAAACCCGTGGAATGGGTACCATGCAATATGATTTCAAAGGGTCTTCATTTGCTCACCGAACCTCTCCAATCCTATCACTACTGCGTTTATGCCCCTGTACACATGCTTGATTCTCTTTCGGAGACATAGCAACCCATAGGTTTTAAGATACTTACTAGTCAGGTACATTCTTAGGCGTTTAATATGCGGTGTTGAGTCCATTTCGTTGAGCAACGAGTGGCTCTAGTCTATTCCATATTTGGCTTAAGGAACTTTATCTGTGCTCATTTCAATCTCTGGTTTTTTGCAGCCCCCCAACTCACCTTTCCCCTTAAGCAAGCATAAGGTGGTTTTCTAAATTTGAGACCCTGTTCTGTTTTGGAATTCAGTTCCTGTGTAGCCAAGTTTACATTCCATGTATTACTGATATCTTATGATGTTTCTTTTTCTGTGTGATTTATTTCAGTTAGAATCATCATACCTGAATCCACTCATTGTGCTGCTATGGGCCTGATGACATAGATTTCATTGCTGAGTGATATTGCTTTGTAAGTAAATACCACAACTTCTTTATCCATTTTTCACTTTCTGCGATGTTGAACTTGTACTGTAAACGAGGTTCTTGTAAACAGAGGCGTCCCAAACTTTGGGGTGGCTGTGTCTTTTTGACTTTAATTTCCCTAAGCTATAGGACCATAAGTGGAAGTGCCCTAGGCTCTGTTGCTTTGTTTTTTAGATGTTTCAGGAAACACCATACACTTCTCCTGAGTGTCTGTTGGCAATTTATATCCCGCCCATCAGCATAACAAGGCTCCCTGTTCTCCATGGCCTGTCCTGCCTTTCTGGATTTTACACTTTTTTCAGATGGCCCTTTAGACCGGGGGGAAGTGAGACTTCATTGTAGTGCAGATTTCCTTTGCAAGCTTGCTTGGTTGGCCAAAAAGGGCGTATGCGTTTTTTCCTGAATATATTCAGGAAAAAACGCATACGCCCTTTTTGGCCAAGTGCATCATTGTGGACGTTCTGCCTCTTTTCCTATGCTTTCAATGCAATTCCAGTCTACCTCCTGAAATCGGTTTCCTGCAATTCTGCCCCGCTTTCAAGTCCTCTTGCCAGCCTTACTTCAGTATATTTTTGGACGATAGCTGTCATTTATAACTCTGCAGGTTTGTGAATTACAGTGCCCCTGAGCTCCTTTCTTCAACTCGCTTTCTTGTGTCCTGGCCGCAACACCGCAGGATGGCTTCAGGCCCTAATCTGGTTCCGGTACGGCACGCTGAGCCTTTGGTTAATTCCTCTTCCTGGTGGGAAATGAGAGTTAAATTTGCCCGTCCAGACACCTCCAGCTAGTCTCTCATTGGTTCTCGCTATTCCTGTTAATCTTCCGCAGAATTTGCAAACTGGGGCAAACAGGAAGTTAAAGGGACTGACTCTCCAAGTCGGGAGAGTGTTAGTAAAGCGTCTGGAATGTTTCACCCAAGTACCAGGGTACGAAAACTGAGACATATTTGAACACATCTGCCGATCACATGGTTGATCATACCCTAGGTTCCACATGCATGTTTTAGCTGAAGGAAGAATACCTTAAACCTGGGTAGTTGAAACCCGTGTAATGGGTACCATGCAATATGACTTTAAAGGGTTTTCATTTGCTCACCGAACCTCTCCAATCCTATCACTGCTGCGTTTATGCCCCTGTACACATGCTTGATTCTCTTTCGGAGACATAGAAATCCATAGGTTTTAAGATACTTACTAGTCAGGTACATTCTTAGGCGTTTAATATGCGGTGTTGAGTCCATTTCGTTGAGCAAGGAGTAGCTCTTGTCTATTCCATATTTGGCTTAAGGAACTTTATCTGTGGTCATTTCAATCTCTGGTTTTATGCAGCACCCCAACTCACCTTTACCCTTAAGCAAGCATAAGTTGGTTTTCTAAATTTGAGGCCCTGTTCTGTTTTGTAATTCAGTTCCTGTGTAGCCAACTTTACATTCCGTGTATTACTGATATCTTATGATGTTTCTTTTTCTGTGTGACTTATTTCAGTTAGAATCATCATACCTGAATCCACTCATTGTGCTGCTAAGGGCCTGATGACATAGATTTCATTGCTGAGTGATATTGCTTTGTAAGTAAATACCACAACTTCTTTATCCATTTTTCACTTTCTGCGATGTTGAACTTGTACTGTAAACGAGGTTCTTGTAAACAGAGGCGTCCCAAACTTTGGGGTGGCTGTGTCTTTTTGATTTTAATTTCCCTAAGCTATAGGACCATAAGTGGAAGTGCCCTAGGCTCTGTTGCTTTGTTTTTTAGATGTTTCAGGAAACACCATACACTTCTCCCGAGTGTCTGTTGGCAATTTACATCCCGCCCATCAGCATAACAAGGCTCCCAGTTCTCCATGGCCTGTCCTGCCTTTCTGGATTTTACACTTTTTTCAGATGGCCCTTTTGACCGGGGGGAAGTGAGACTTCATTGTAGTGCAGATTTCCTTTGCAAGCTTGCTTGGTTGGCCAAAAAGGGCGTATGCGTTTTTTCCTGAATATATTCAGGAAAAAACGCATACGCCCTTTTTGGCCAAGTGCATCATTGTGGACGTTCTGCCTCTTTTCCTATGCTTTCAATGCAATTCCAGTCTACCTCCTGAAATCGGTTTCCTGCAATTCTGCCCCGCTTTCAAGTCCTCTTGGCAGCCTTACTTCAGTATATTTTTGGACGATAGCTGTCATTTATAACTCTGCAGGTTTGTGAATTACAGTGCCCCTGAGCTCCTTTCTTCAACTCGCTTTCTTGTGACCTGGCCGCAACACCGCAGGATGGCTTCAGGCCCTAATCTGGTTCCGGCACGGCACGCTGAGCCTTTGGTTATTTCCTCTTCCTGGTGGGAAATGAGAGTTAAATTTGCCCATCCAGACACCTCCAGCTAGTCTCTTTGGTTCTCCTTATTCCTGATCATCTTCCGCAGAAATTGCAAACTGGGCGAAACAGGAGGTTAAAGGCGCTGACTCTCCAAGTGGGGAGAGTGTTAGTAAAGCGTCTGGAATGTTGCACCCGAGTACCAGGGGAGGAAAACTGAGACATATTTGAACATGTCTCCCATTCACCCGGTTGATCATACTCTGGGTTCCACATGCATGTTTTAGCTGAAGGAAGAATACCTTAAACCTGGAGAGTTGAGACCCGTGGAATGGGTACCATGCAATATGACTTCAAAGGGTCTTCATTTGCTCACCGAACCTCTCCAATCCTATCACTGCTGCGTTTATGCCCCTGTACACACGCTTGATTCTCTTTCGGAGACATAGCAATCCATAGGTTTTAAGATACTTACTAGTCAGGTACATTCTTAGGCGTTTAATATGGGGTGTTGAGTCCATTTCGTTGAGCAAGGAGTAGCTCTTGTCTATTCCATATTTGGCTTAAGGAACTTTATCTGTGCTCATTTCAATCTCTGGTTTTATGCAGCACCCCAACTCACCTTTCCCCTTAAGCAAGCATAAGTTGGTTTTCTAAATTTGAGACCCTGTTCTGTTCTGTAATTCAGTTCCTGTGTAGCCAAGTTTACATTCCGTGTATTACTGATATCTTATGATGTTTCTTTTTCTGTGTGACTTATTTCAGTTAGAATCATCGTACCTGAATCCACTCATTATGCAGCTACGGGCCTGATGACATAGATTTCATTGCTGAGTGATACTGCATTGTACGTAAGTACCACAAGTTCTTTATCCATTTTTCAATTTCTGCGATGTTGAACTTGTACTGTAAACGAGTTTCTTGTAAACAGAGGCGTCCCAAACTTTGGGGTGGCTGTGTCTTTTTGATTTTAATTTCCCTAAGCTATAGGACCATAAGTGGAAGTGCCCTAGGCTCTGTTGCTTTGTTTTTTAGATGTTTCAGGAAACACCATACACTTCTCCCGAGTGTCTGTTGGCAATTTACATCCCGCCCATCAGCATAACAAGGCTCCCAGTTCTCCATGGCCTGTCCTGCCTTTCTGGATTTTACACTTTTTTCAGATGGCCCTTTTGACCAGGGGGAAGTGAGACTTCATTGTAGTGCAGATTTCCTTTGCAAGCTTGCTTGGTTGGCCAAAAAGTGCGTATGCGTTTTTTCCTGAATATATTCAGGAAAAAACGGATACGCCCTTTTTGGCCAAGTGCATCATTGTGGACGTTCTGCCTCTTTTCCTATGCTTTCAATGCAATTCCAGTCTACGTCCTGAAATCGGTTTCCTGCAATTCTGCCCCGCTTTCAAGTCCTCTTGGCAGCCTTACTTCAGTGTATTTTTGGACGATAGCTATCATTTATAACTCTGCAGGTTTGTGAATTACAGTGCCCCTGAGCTCCTTTCTTCAACTCGCTTTCTTGTGAGCTGGCCGCAACACCCCAAGATGGCTTCAGGCCCTAATCTGGTTCCGGCACGGCACGCTGAGCCTTTGGTTAATTCCTCTTCCTGGTGGGAAATGAGAGTTAAATTTGCCCGTCCAGACACCTCCAGCTAGTCTCTCATTGGTTCTCGCTATTCCTGTTCATCTTCCGCAGAAATTGCAAACTGGGCCAAACAGGAGGTTAAAGGGACTGACTCTCCAAGTCGGGAGAGTGTTAGTAAAGCGTCTGGAATGTTGCACCCGAGTACCAGGGTACGAAAACTGAGACATATTTGAACACGTCTCCCGATCACATGGTTGATCATACTCTAGGTTCCACATGCATGTTTTAGCTGAAGGAAGAATACCTTAAACCTGGGTAGTTGAAACCCGTGGAATGGGTACCATGCAATATGATTTCAAAGGGTCTTCATTTGCTCACCGAACCTCTCCAATCCTATCACTACTGCGTTTATGCCCCTGTACACATGCTTGATTCTCTTTCGGAGACATAGCAATCCATAGGTTTTAAGATACTTACTAGTCAGGTACATTCTTAGGCGTTTAATATGCGGTGTTGAGTCCATTTCGTTGAGCAACGAGTGGCTCTAGTCTATTCCATATTTGGCTTAAGGAACTTTATCTGTGCTCATTTCAATCTCTGGTTTTTTGCAGCCCCCCAACTCACCTTTCCCCTTAAGCAAGCATAAGTTGGTTTTCTAAATTTGAGACCCTGTTCTGTTTTGGAATTCAGTTCCTGTGTAGCCAAGTTTACATTCCGTGTATTACTGATATCTTATGATGTTTCTTTTTCTGTGTGACTTATTTCAGTTAGAATCATCATACCTGAATCCACTCATTGTGCTGCTATGGGCCTGATGACATAGATTTCATTGCTGAGTGATATTGCTTTGTAAGTAAATACCACAACTTCTTTATCCATTTTTCACTTTCTGCGATGTTGAACTTGTACTGTAAACGAGGTTCTTGTAAACAGAGGCGTCCCAAACTTTGGGGTGGCTGTGTGTTTTTGACTTTAATTTCCCTAAGCTATAGGACCATAAGTGGAAGTGCCCTAGGCTCTGTTGCTTTGTTTTTTAGATGTTTCAGGAAACACCATACACTTCTCCTGAGTGTCTGTTGGCAATTTACATCCCGCCCATCAGCATAAGAAGGCTCCCAGTTCTCCATGGCCTGTCCTGCCTTTCTGGATTTTACACTTTTTTCAGATGGCCCTTTTGACCAGGGGGAAGTGAGACTTCATTGTAGTGCAGATTTCCTTTGCAAGCTTGCTTGGTTGGCCAAAAAGTGCGTATGCGTTTTTTCCTAAATATATTCAGGAAAAAACGCATACGCCCTTTTTGGCCAAGTGCATCATTGTGGACGTTCTGCCTCTTTTCCTATGCTTTCAATGCAATTCCAGTCTACGTCCTGAAATCGGTTTCCTGCAATTCTGCCCCGCTTTCAAGTCCTCTTGGCAGCCTTACTTCAGTGTATTTTTGGACGATAGCTATCATTTATAACTCTGCAGGTTTGTGAATTACAGTGCCCCTGAGCTCCTTTCTTCAACTCGCTTTCTTGTGAGCTGGCCGCAACACCCCAAGATGGCTTCAGGCCCTAATCTGGTTCCGGCACGGCACGCTGAGCCTTTGGTTAATTCCTCTTCCTGGTGGGAAATGAGAGTTAAATTTGCCCGTCCAGACACCTCCAGCTAGTCTCTCATTGGTTCTCGCTATTCCTGTTCATCTTCCGCAGAAATTGCAAACTGGGCCAAACAGGAGGTTAAAGGGACTGACTCTCCAAGTCGGGAGAGTGTTAGTAAAGCGTCTGGAATGTTGCACCCGAGTACCAGGGTACGAAAACTGAGACATATTTGAACACGTCTCCCGATCACATGGTTGATCATACTCTAGGTTCCACATGCATGTTTTAGCTGAAGGAAGAATACCTTAAACCTGGGTAGTTGAAACCCGTGGAATGGGTACCATGCAATATGATTTCAAAGGGTCTTCATTTGCTCACCGAACCTCTCCAATCCTATCACTACTGCGTTTATGCCCCTGTACACATGCTTGATTCTCTTTCGGAGACATAGCAATCCATAGGTTTTAAGATACTTACTAGTCAGGTACATTCTTAGGCGTTTAATATGCGGTGTTGAGTCCATTTCGTTGAGCAACGAGTGGCTCTAGTCTATTCCATATTTGGCTTAAGGAACTTTATCTGTGCTCATTTCAATCTCTGGTTTTTTGCAGCCCCCCAACTCACCTTTCCCCTTAAGCAAGCATAAGGTGGTTTTCTAAATTTGAGACCCTGTTCTGTTTTGGAATTCAGTTCCTGTGTAGCCAAGTTTACATTCCGTGTATTACTGATATCTTATGATGTTTCTTTTTCTGTGTGATTTATTTCAGTTAGAATCATCATACCTGAATCCACTCATTGTGCTGCTATGGGCCTGATGACATAGATTTCATTGCTGAGTGATATTGCTTTGTAAGTAAATACCACAACTTCTTTATCCATTTTTCACTTTCTGCGATGTTGAACTTGTACTGTAAACGAGGTTCTTGTAAACAGCGGCGTCCCAAACTTTGGGGTGGCTGTGTCTTTTTGACTTTAATTTCCCTAAGCTATAGGACCATAAGTGGAAGTGCCCTAGGCTCTGTTGCTTTGTTTTTTAGATGTTTCAGGAAACACCATACACTTCTCCTGAGTGTCTGTTGGCAATTTATATCCCGTCCATCAGCATAACAAGGCTCCCTGTTCTCCATGGCCTGTCCTGCCTTTCTGGATTTTACACTTTTTTCAGATGGCCCTTTTGACCGGGGGGAAGTGAGACTTCATTGTAGTGCAGATTTCCTTTGCAAGCTTGCTTGGTTGGCCAAAAAGGGCGTATGCGTTTTTTCCTGAATATATTCAGGAAAAAACGCATACGCCCTTTTTGGCCAAGTGCATCATTGTGGACGTTCTGCCTCTTTTCCTATGCTTTCAATGCAATTCCAGTCTACCTCCTGAAATCGGTTTCCTGCAATTCTGCCCCGCTTTCAAGTCCTCTTGCCAGCCTTACTTCAGTATATTTTTGGACGATAGCTGTCATTTATAACTCTGCAGGTTTGTGAATTACAGTGCCCCTGAGCTCCTTTCTTCAACTCGCTTTCTTGTGACCTGGCCGCAACACCGCAGGATGGCTTCAGGCTCTAATCTGGTTCCGGTACGGCACGCTGAGCCTTTGGTTAATTCCTCTTCCTGGTGGGAAATGAGAGTTAAATTTGCCCGTCCAGACACCTCCAGCTAGTCTCTCATTGGTTCTCGCTATTCCTGTTAATCTTCCGCAGAATTTGCAAACTGGGGCAAACAGGAGGTTAAAGGGACTGACTCTCCAAGTCGGGAGAGTGTTAGTAAAGCGTCTGGAATGTTTCACCCAAGTACCAGGGTACGAAAACTGAGACATATTTGAACACATCTGCCGATCACATGGTTGATCATACCCTAGGTTCCACATGCATGTTTTAGCTGAAGGAAGAATACCTTAAACCTGGGTAGTTGAAACCCGTGTAATGGGTACCATGCAATATGACTTTAAAGGGTTTTCATTTGCTCACCGAACCTCTCCAATCCTATCACTGCTGCGTTTATGCCCCTGTACACATGCTTGATTCTCTTTCGGAGACATAGAAATCCATAGGTTTTAAGATACTTACTAGTCAGGTACATTCGTAGGCGTTTAATATGCGGTGTTGAGTCCATTTCGTTGAGCAAGGAGTAGCTCTTGTCTATTCCATATTTGGCTTAAGGAACTTTATCTGTGCTCATTTCAATCTCTGGTTTTATGCAGCACCCCAACTCACCTTTCCCCTTAAACAAGCAGAAGTTGGTTTTCTAAATTTGAGACCCTGTTCTGTTTTGTAATTCAGTTCCTGTGTAGCCAAGTTTACATTCCGTGTATTACTGATATCTTATGATGTTTCTTTTTCTGTGTGACTTATTTCAGTTAGAATCATCATACCTGAATCCACTCATTGTGCTGCTAAGGGCCTGATGACATAGATTTCATTGCTGAGTGATATTGCTTTGTAAGTAAATACCACAACTTCTTTATCCATTTTTCACTTTCTGCGATGTTGAACTTGTACTGTAAACGAGGTTCTTGTAAACAGAGGCGTCCCAAACTTTGGGGTGGCTGTGTCTTTTTGATTTTAATTTCCCTAAGCTATAGGACCATAAGTGGAAGTGCCCTAGGCTCTGTTGCTTTGTTTTTTAGATGTTTCAGGAAACACCATACACTTCTCCCGAGTGTCTGTTGGCAATTTACATCCCGCCCATCAGCATAACAAGGCTCCCAGTTCTCCATGGCCTGTCCTGCCTTTCTGGATTTTACACTTTTTTCAGATGGCCCTTTTGACCGGGGGGAAGTGAGACTTCATTGTAGTGCAGATTTCCTTTGCAAGCTTGCTTGGTTGGCCAAAAAGGGCGTATGCGTTTTTTCCTGAATATATTCAGGAAAAAACGCATACGCCCTTTTTGGCCAAGTGCATCATTGTGGACGTTCTGCCTCTTTTCCTATGCTTTCAATGCAATTCCAGTCTACCTCCTGAAATCGGTTTCCTGCAATTCTGCCCCGCTTTCAAGTCCTCTTGGCAGCCTTACTTCAGTATATTTTTGGACGATAGCTGTCATTTATAACTCTGCAGGTTTGTGAATTACAGTGCCCCTGAGCTCCTTTCTTCAACTCGCTTTCTTGTGACCTGGCTGCAACACCGCAGGATGGCTTCAGGCCCTAATCTGGTTCCGGCACGGCACGCTGAGCCTTTGGTTATTTCCTCTTCCTGGTGGGAAATGAGAGTTAAATTTGCCCATCCAGACACCTCCAGCTAGTCTCTTTGGTTCTCCTTATTCCTGATCATCTTCCGCAGAAATTGCAAACTGGGCGAAACAGGAGGTTAAAGGCGCTGACTCTCCAAGTGGGGAGACTGTTAGTAAAGCGTCTGGAATGTTGCACCCGAGTACCAGGGGAGGAAAACTGAGACATATTTGAACATGTCTCCCATTCACACGGTTGATCATACTCTGGGTTCCACATGCATGTTTTAGCTGAAGGAAGAATACCTTAAACCTGGAGAGTTGAGACCCGTGGAATGGGTACCATGCAATATGACTTCAAAGGGTCTTCATTTGCTCACTGAACCTCTCCAATCCTATCACTGCTGCGTTTATGCCCCTGTACACACGCTTGATTCTCTTTCGGAGACATAGCAATCCATAGGTTTTAAGATACTTACTAGTCAGGTACATTCTTAGGCGTTTAATATGGGGTGTTGAGTCCATTTCGTTGAGCAAGGAGTAGCTCTTGTCTATTCCATATTTGGCTTAAGGAACTTTATCTGTGCTCATTTCAATCTCTGGTTTTATGCAGCACCCCAACTCACCTTTCCCCTTAAGCAAGCATAAGTTGGTTTTCTAAATTTGAGACCCTGTTCTGTTCTGTAATTCAGTTCCTGTGTAGCCAAGTTTACATTCCGTGTATTACTGATATCTTATGATGTTTCTTTTTCTGTGTGACTTATTTCAGTTAGAATCATCGTACCTGAATCCACTCATTATGCAGCTACGGGCCTGATGACATAGATTTCATTGCTGAGTGATACTGCATTGTACGTAAGTACCACAAGTTCTTTATCCATTTTTCAATTTCTGCGATGTTGAACTTGTACTGTAAACGAGTTTCTTGTAAACAGAGGCGTCCCAAACTTTGGGGTGGCTGTGTCTTTTTGATTTTAATTTCCCTAAGCTATAGGACCATAAGTGGAAGTGCCCTAGGCTCTGTTGCTTTGTTTTTTAGATGTTTCAGGAAACACCATACACTTCTTCCGAGTGTCTGTTGGCAATTTACATCCCGCCCATCAGCATAAGAAGGCTCCCAGTTCTCCATGGCCTGTCCTGCCTTTCTGGATTTTACACTTTTTTCAGATGGCCCTTTTGACCAGGGGGAAGTGAGACTTCATTGTAGTGCAGATTTCCTTTGCAAGCTTGCTTGGTTGGCCAAAAGGGGCGTATGCGTTTTTTCCTGAATATATTCAGGAAAAAACGGATACGCCCTTTTTGGCCAAGTGCATCATTGTGGACGTTCTGCCTCTTTTCCTATGCTTTCAATGCAATTCCAGTCTACGTCCTGAAATCGGTTTCCTGCAATTCTGCCCCGCTTTCAAGTCCTCTTGGCAGCCTTACTTCAGTGTATTTTTGGACGATAGCTATCATTTATAACTCTGCAGGTTTGTGAATTACAGTGCCCCTGAGCTCCTTTCTTCAACTCGCTTTCTTGTGAGCTGGCCGCAACACCCCAAGATGGCTTCAGGCCCTAATCTGGTTCCGGCACGGCACGCTGAGCCTTTGGTTAATTCCTCTTCCTGGTGGGAAATGAGAGTTAAATTTGCCCGTCCAGACACCTCCAGCTAGTCTCTCATTGGTTCTCGCTATTCCTGTTCATCTTCCGCAGAAATTGCAAACTGGGCCAAACAGGAGTTTAAAGGGACTGACTCTCCAAGTCGGGAGAGTGTTAGTAAAGCGTCTGGAATGTTGCACCCGAGTACCAGGGTACGAAAACTGAGACATATTTGAACACGTCTCCCGATCACATGGTTGATCATACCCTAGGTTCCACATGCATGTTTTAGCTGAAGGAAGAATACCTTAAACCTGGGTAGTTGAAACCCGTGTAATGGGTACCATGCAATATGACTTTAAAGGGTTTTCATTTGCTCACCGAACCTCTCCAATCCTATCACTGCTGCGTTTATGCCCCTGTACACATGCTTGATTCTCTTTCGGAGACATAGAAATCCATAGGTTTTAAGATACTTACTAGTCAGGTACATTCTTAGGCGTTTAATATGCGGTGTTGAGTCCATTTCGTTGAGCAAGGAGTAGCTCTTGTCTATTCCATATTTGGCTTAAGGAACTTTATCTGTGGTCATTTCAATCTCTGGTTTTATGCAGCACCCCAACTCACCTTTACCCTTAAGCAAGCATAAGTTGGTTTTCTAAATTTGAGACCCTGTTCTGTTCTGTAATTCAGTTCCTGTGTAGCCAAGTTTACATTCCGTGTATTACTGATATCTTATGATGTTTCTTTTTCTGTGTGACTTATTTCAGTTAGAATCATCATACCTGAATCCACTCATTGTGCTACTAAGGGCCTGATGACATGGATTTCATTCCTGAGTGATATTGCTTTGTAAGTAAATACCACAACTTTATTATCCATTTTTCACTTTCTGCGATGTTGAACTTGTACTGTAAACGAGGTTCTTGTAAACAGAGGCGTCCCAAACTTTGGTGTGGCTGTGTCTTTTTGATTTTAATTTCCCTAAGCTATAGGACCATAAGTGGAAGTGCCCTAGGCTCTGTTGCTTTGTTTTTTAGATGTTTCAGGAAACACCATACACTTCTCCCGAGTGTCTGTTGGCAATTTTCATCCCGCCCATCAGCATAACAAGGCTCCCAGTTCTCCATGGCCTGTCCTGCCTTTCTGGATTTTACACTTTTTTCAGATGGCCCTTTTGACCAGGGGGAAGTGAGACTTCATTGTAGTGCAGTTTTCCTTTGCAAGCTTGCTTGGTTGGCCAAAAAGGGCGTATGCGTTTTTTCCTGAATATATTCAGGAAAAAACGCATACGCCCTTTTTGGCCAAGTGCATCATTGTGGACGTTCTGCCTCTTTTCCTATGCTTTCAATGCAATTCCAGTCTACCTCCTGAAATCGGTTTCCTGCAATTCTGCCCCGCTTTCAAGTCCTCTTGGCAGCCTTACTTCAGTATATTTTTGGATGATAGCTGTCATTTATAACTCTGCAGGTTTGTGAATTACAGTGCCCCTGAGCTCCTTTCTTCAACTCGCTTTCTTGTGAGCTGGCCGCAACACTGCTGGATGGCTTCAGGCCCTAATCTGGTTCCGGCACAGGACACTGAGCCTTTTGTTATTTCCTCTTCCTGGTGGGAAATGAGAGTTAAATTTGCCCGTCCAGACACCTCCAGCTAGTCTCTCAATGGTTCTCCCTATTCCTGTTCATCTTCCGCAGAAATTGCAAACTGGGCCAAACAGGAGGTTAAAGGCGCTGACTCTCCAAGTGGGGAGAGTGTTAGTAAAGCGTCTGGAATGTTGCACCCAAGTACCAGGGGACGAAAACTGAGACATATTTGTACACGTCTCCCGTTCACACGGTTCATCATACTCTGGGTTCCACATGCATGTTTTAGCTGAAGGAAGAATACCTTAAACCTGGAGAGTTGAGACCCGTGGAATGGGTACCATGCAATATGACTTCAAAGGGTCTTCATTTGCTCACCGAACCTCTCCAATCCTATCACTGCTGCGTTTATGCCCCTGTACACACGCTTGATTCTCTTTTGGAGACATAGCAATCCATAGGTTTTAAGATACTTACTAGTCAGGTACATTCTTAGGCGTTTAATATGGGGTGTTGAGTCCATTTCGTTGAGCAAGGAGTAGCTCTTGTCTATTCCATATTTGGCTTAAGGAACTTTATCTGTGCTCATTTGAATCTCTGGTTTTATGCAGCACCCCAACTCACCTTTCCCCTTAAGCAAGCATAAGTTGGTTTTCTAAATTTGAGACCCTGTTCTGTTTTGGAATTCAGTTCCTGTGTAGCCAAGTTTACATTCCGTGTATTAGTGATATCTTATAATGTTTCTTTTTCTGTGTGACTTATTTCAGTTAGAATCATCGTACCTGAATCCACTCATTATGCTGCTACGGGCCTGATGACATAGATTTCATTGCTGAGTGATACTGCATTGTACGTAAGTACCACAAGTTCTTTATCCATTTTTCACTTTCTGTGATATTGAACTTGTACGGTAAACGAGGTTCTTGTAAACAGAGGCGTCCCAAACTTTGGGGTGGCTGTGTCTTTTTGATTTTAATTTCCCTAAGCTATAGGACCATAAGTGGAAGTGCCCTAGGCTCTGTTGCTTTGTTTTTTAGATGTTTCAGGAAACACCATACACTTCTCCCGAGTGTCTGTTGGCAATTTACATCCCGCCCATCAGCATAACAAGGCTCCCAGTTCTCCATGGCCTGTCCTGCCTGTCTGGATTTTACACTTTTTTCAGATGGCCCTTTTGACCGGGGGGAAGTGAGACTTCATTGTAGTGCAGATTTCCTTTGCAAGCTTGCTTGGTTGGCCAAAAAGGGCGTATGCGTTTTTTCCTGAATATATTCAGGAAAAAACGCATACGCCCTTTTTGGCCAAGTGCATCATTGTGGACGTTCTGCCTCTTTTCCTATGCTTTCAATGCAATTCCAGTCTACCTCCTGAAATCGGTTTCCTGCAATTCTGCCCCGCTTTCAAGTCCTCTTGGCAGCCTTACTTCAGTATATTTTTGGATGATAGCTGTCATTTATAACTCTGCAGGTTTGTGAATTACAGTGCCCCTGAGCTCCTTTCTTCAACTCGCTTTCTTGTGAGCTGGCCGCAACACCGCAGGATGGATTCAGGCCTAATCTGGTTCTGGCACGGCACGCTGAGCCTTTGGTTGATTCGTCTTCATGTTTGGAAATCAGAGTTAAATTTGCCCATCCAAACACCTCCAGCTAGTCTCTCATTGGTTCTCGCTATTCCTGTTCATCTTCCGCAGAAATTGCAAACTGGGCCAAACAGGAGTTTAAAGGCGCTGACTCTCCAAGTGGGGAGAGTGTTAGTAAAGCGTCTGGAATGTTGCACCCGAGTACCAGGGGAGGAAAACTGACACATATTTGAACACGTCTCCCGTTCAAACAGTTGATCATACTCTGGGTAACACATGCATGTTTTAGCTGAAGGAAGAATACCTTAAACCTGGAGAGTTGAGACCCGTGTAATGGGTACCATGCAATATGACTTCAAAGGGTCTTCATTTGCTCACCGAACCTCTCCAATCCTATCACTGCTGCGTTTATGCCCCTGTTCACACGCTTGATTCTCTTTTGGAGACATAGCAATCCATAGGTTTTAAGATACTTACTAGTCAGGTACATTCTTAGGCGTTTAATATGGGGTGTTGAGTCCATTTCGTTGAGCAAGGAGTAGCTCTTGTCTATTCCATATTTGGCTTAAGGAACTTTATCTGTGCTCATTTCAATCTCTGGTTTTATGCAGCACCCCAACTCACCTTTCCCCTTAAGCAAGCATAAGATGGTTTTCTAAATTTGAGACCCTGTTCTGTTTTGGAATTCAGTTCCTGTGTAGCCAAGTTTACATTCCGTGTATTAGTGATATCTTATGATGTTTCTTTTTCTGTGTGACTTATTTCAGTTAGAATCATCGTACCTGAATCCACTCATTGTGCTGCTAAGGGCCTGATGACATAGATTTCATTGCTGAGTGATATTCCTTTGTAAGTAAATACCACAACTTCTTTATCCATTTTTCACTTTCTGCGATGTTGAACTTGTACTGTAAACGAGGTTCTTGTAAACAGAGGCGTCCCAAAATTTGGGGTGGCTGTGTCTTTTTGATTTTAATTTCC
Organism: Grampus griseus; assembly: GCF_964374135.1. Classification (NCBI taxonomy): domain Eukaryota; kingdom Metazoa; phylum Chordata; class Mammalia; order Artiodactyla; family Delphinidae; genus Grampus; species Grampus griseus. The sequence continues at coordinate 553,342 of NW_028133279.1, read as the reverse complement.
CTGAGCTATAGGACCATAAGTGGAAGTGCCCTAGGCTCTGTTGCTTTGTTTTTTAGATGTTTCAGGAAACACCATACACTTCTCCCGAGTGTCTGTTGGCAATTTACATCCCGCCCATCAGCATAAGAAGGCTACCAGTTCTCCATGGCCTGTCCTGCCTTTCTGGATTTTACACTTTTTTCAGATGGCCCTTTTGACCGGGGGGAAGTGAGACTTCATTGTAGTGCAGATTTCCTTTGCAAGCTTGCTTGGTTGGCCAAAAAGGGCGTATGCGTTTTTTCCTGAATATATTCAGGAAAAAACGCATATGCCCTTTTTGGCCAAGTGCATCATTGTGGACGTTCTGCCTCTTTTCCTATGCTTTCAATGCAATTCCAGTCTACCTCCTGAAATCGGTTTCCTGCAATTCTGCCCCGCTTTCAAGTCCTCTTGGCAGCCTTACTTCAGTCTATTTTTGGACGATAGCTGTCATTTATAACTCTGCAGGTTTGTGAATTACAGTGCCCCTGATCTCTTTTCTTCAACTCGCTTTCTTGTGAGCTGGCCGCAACACCTCAGGATGGCTTCAGGCCCTAATCTGTTTCCGGCACGGCACGCTGAGCGTTTGGTTAATTCGTCTTCCTGGTGGGAAATGAGAGTTAAATTTGCCCGTCCAGACACCTCCAGCTAGTCTCTCATTGGTTCTCGCTATTCCTGTTCATCTTCCGCAGAAATTGCAAACTGGGCCAAACAGGAGATTAAAGGGACTGACTCTCCAAGTGGGGAGAGTGTTAGTAAAGCGTCTGGAATATTGCACCCGAGTACCAGGGTTCGAAACCTGAGACATATTTGAACACGTCTCCCGATCACATGGTTGATCATACTGTAGGTTCCACATGCATGTTTTAGCTGAAGGAAGAATACCTTAAACCTGGGTAGTTGAAACCCGTGGAATGGGTACCATGCAATATGACTTCAAAGGGTCTTCATTTGCTCACCGAACCTCTCCAATCTTATCACTGCTGCGTTTATGCCCCTGTACACATGCTTGATTCTCTTTCGGAGACATAGCAATCCATAGGTTTTAAGATACTTACTAGTCAGGTACATTCTTAGGCGTTTAATATGGGGTGTTGAGTCCATTTCGTTGAGCAAGGAGTAGCTCTTGTCTATTCCATATTTGGCTTAAGGAACTTTATCTGTGCTCATTTCAATCTCTGGTTTTATGCAGCACCCCAACTCACCTTTCCCCTTAAGCAAGCATAAGTTGGTTTTCTGAATTTGAGACCCTGTTCTGTTTTGGAATTCAGTTCCTGTGTAGCCAAGTTCACATTCCGTGTATTAGTGATATCTTATGATGTTTCTTTTTCTGTGTGACTTATTTCAGTTAGAATCATCGTACGTGAATCCACTCATTGTGCTGCTAAGGGCCTGATGACATAGATTTCATTGCTGAGTGATATTGCTTTGTAAGTAAATACCACAACTTCTTTATCCATTTTTCACTTTCTGCGATGTTGAACTTGTACTGTAAACGAGGTTCTTGTAAACAGAGGCGTCCCAAACTTTGGGGTGGCTGTGTGTTTTTGATTTTAATTTCCCTAAGCTATAGGACCATAATTGGAAGTGCTCTAGGCTCTGTTGCTTTGTTTTTTAGATGTTTCAGGAAACACCATACACTTCTCCCGAGTGTCTGTTGGCAATTTACATCCCGCCCATCAGCATAACAAGGCTCCCAGTTCTCCATGGCCTGTCCTGCCTTTCTGGATTTTACACTTTTTTCAGATGGCCCTTTTGACCGGGGGGAAGTGAGACTTCATTGTAGTGCAGATTTCCTTTGCAAGCTTGCTTGGTTGGCCAAAAAGGGCGTATGCGTTTTTTCCTGAATATATTCAGGAAAAAACGCATACGCCCTTTTTGGCCAAGTGCATCATTGTGGACGTTCTGCCTCTTTTCCTATGCTTTCAATGCAATTCCAGTCTACCTCCTGAAATCGGTTTCCTGCAATTCTGCCCCGCTTTCAAGTCCTCTTGCCAGCCTTACTTCAGTATATTTTTGGACGATAGCTGTCATTTATAACTCTGCAGGTTTGTGAATTACAGTGCCCCTGAGCTCCTTTCTTCAACTCGCTTTCTTGTGAGCTGGCCGCAACACCGCAGGATGGATTCAGGCCTAATCTGGTTCTGGCACGGCACGCTGAGCCTTTGGTTGATTCGTCTTCCTGGTTGGAAATCAGAGTTAAATTTGCCCATCCAAACACCTCCAGCTAGTCTCTCATTGGTTCTCGCTATTCCTGTTCATCTTCCGCAGAAATTGCAAACTGGGCCAAACAGGAGTTTAAAGGCGCTGACTCTCCAAGTGGGGAGAGTGTTAGTAAAGCGTCTGGAATGTTGCACCCGAGTACCAGGGGAGGAAAACTGAGACATATTTGAACACGTCTCCCGTTCACACAGTTGATCATACTCTGGGTAACACATGCATGTTTTAGCTGAAGGAAGAATACCTTAAACCTGGAGAGTTGAGACCCGTGTAATGGGTACCATGCAATATGACTTCAAAGGGTCTTCATTTGCTCACCGAACCTCTCCAATCCTATCACTGCTGCGTTTATGCCCCTGTTCACACGCTTGATTCTCTTTTGGAGACATAGCAATCCATAGGTTTTAAGATACTTACTAGTCAGGTACATTCTTAGGCGTTTAATATGCGGTGTTGAGTCCATTTCGTTGAGCAAGGAGTAGCTCTTGTCTATTCCATATTTGGCTTAAGGAACTTTATCTGTGCTCATTTCAATCTCTGGTTTTATGCAGCACCCCAACTCACCTTTCCCCTTAAGCAAGCATAAGTTGGTTTTCTAAATTTGAGACCCTGTTCTGTTTTGGAATTCAGTTCCTGTGTAGCCAAGTTTACATTCCGTGTATTAGTGATATCTTATGATGTTTCTTTTTCTGTGTGACTTATTTCAGTTAGAATCATCGTACCTGAATCCACTCATTGTGCTGCTAAGGGCCTGATGACATAGATTTCATTGCTGAGTGATATTCCTTTGTAAGTAAATACCACAACTTCTTTATCCATTTTTCACTTTCTGCGATGTTGAACTTGTACTGTAAACGAGGTTCTTGTAAACAGAGGCGTCCCAAAATTTGGGGTGGCTGTGTCTTTTTGATTTTAATTTCCCTGAGCTATAGGACCATAAGTGGAAGTGCCCTAGGCTCTGTTGCTTTGTTTTTTAGATGTTTCAGGAAACACCATACACTTCTCCCGAGTGTCTGTTGGCAATTTACATCCCGCCCATCAGCATAGCAAGGGTCCCAGTTCTCCATGGCCTGTCCTGCCTTTCTGGATTTTACACTTTTTTCAGATGGCCCTTTTGACCGGGGGGCAGTGAGACTTCATTGTAGTGCAGATTTCCTTTGCAAGCTTGCTTGGTTGGCCAAAAAGGGCGTATGCATTTTTTCCTGAATATATTCAGAAAAAAACGCATACGTCCTTTTTGGCCAAGTGCATCATTGTGGACGTTCTGCCTCTTTTCCTATGCTTTCAATGCAATTCCAGTCTACCTCCTGAAATCAGTTTCCTGCAATTCTGCCCCGCTTTCAAGTCCTCTTGGCAGCCTTACTTCAGTATATTTTTGGACGATAGCGGTCATTTATAACTCTGCAGGTTTGTGAATTACAGTGCCCCTGAGCTCCTTTCTTCAACTCGCTTTCTTGTGACCTGGCCGCAACACCGCAGGATGGCTTCAGGCTCTAATCTGGTTCCGGCACGGCATGCTGAGCCTTTGGTTAATTCCTCTTCCTGGTGGGAAATCAGAGTTAAATTTGCACGTCCAGACACCTCCAGCTAGTCTCTCATTGGTTCTCGCTATTCCTGTTCACCTTCCACAGAAATTGCAAACTGGGCCAAACAGGAGGTTAAAGGGACTGACTCTCCAAGTCGGGAGAGTGTTAGTAAAGCGTCTGGAATGTTGCACCCGAGTACAAGGGTACGAAAACTGAGACATATTTGAACACGTCTCCCGATCACATGGTTGATCATACTCTAGGTTCCACATGCATGTTTTAGCTGAAGGAAGAATACCTTAAACCTGGAGAGTTGAAACCCGTGGAATGGGTACCATGCAATATGACTTCAAAGGGTCTTCATTTGCTCACGGAACCTCTCCAATCCTATCACTGCTGCGTTTATGCCCCTGTACACATGCTTGATTCTCTTTCGGAGACATAGCAATCCATAGGTTTTAAGATACTTACTAGTCAGGTACATTGTTAGGCGTTTAATAGGCGGTGTTGAGTCCATTTCGTTGAGCAAGGAGTAGCTCTTGTCTATTCCATATTGGCTTAAGGAACTTTATCTGTGCTCATTTCAATCTCTGGTTTTATGCAGCACCCCATCTCACCTTTCCCCTTAAGCAAGCATAAGTTGGTTTTCTAAATTTGAGACCCTGTTCTGTTCTGTAATTCAGTTCCTGTGTAGCCAAGTTTACATTCCGTGTATTAGTGATATCTTATGATGTTTCTTTTTCTGTGTGACTTATTTCAGTTAGAATCATCGTACCTGAATCCACTCATTATGCTGCTACGGGCCTGATGACATAGATTTCATTGCTGAGTGATACTGCATTGTACGTAAATACCACAAGTTCTTTATCCATTTTTCACTTTCTGTGATATTGAACTTGTACGGTAATCGAGGTTCTTGTAAACAGAGGCCTCCAAAACTTTGGGGTAGCTGTGTCTTTTTGATTTTAATTTCCCTAAGCTATAGGACCATAAGTGGAAGTGCCCAAGACTCTGTTGCTTTGTTTTTTAGATGTTTCAGGAAACACCATACACTTCTCCCGAGTGGCTGTTGGCAATTTCCATCCCGCCCATCAGCATAACAAGGCTCCCAGTTCTCCATGGCCTGTCCTGCCTTTCTGGATTTTACACTTTTTTCAGATGGCCCTTTTGACCGGGGGGAAGTGAGACTTCATTGTAGTGCAGATTTCCTTTGCAAGCTTGCTTGGTTGGCCAAAAAGGGCGTATGCGTTTTTTCCTGAATATATTCAGGAAAAAACGCATACGCCCTTTTTGGCCAAGTGCATCATTGTGGACGTTCTGCCTCTTTTCCTATGCTTTCAATGCAATTCCAGTCTACCTCCTGAAATCGGTTTCCTGCAATTCTGCCCCGCTTTCAAGTCCTCTTGGCAGCCTTACTTCAGTATATTTTTGGACGATAGCTGTCATTTATAACTCTGCAGGTTTGTGAATTACAGTTCCCCTGAGCTCCTTTCTTCAACTCGTTTTCTTGTGACCTGGCCGCAACACCGCAGGATGGCTTCAGGCCCTAATCTGGTTCCGGCACGGCACGCTGAGCCTTTGGTTAATTCCTCTTCCTGGTGGGAAATGAGAGTTAAATTTGCCCGTCCAGACACCTCCAGCTAGTCTCTCATTGGTTCTCGCTATTCCTGTTAATCTTCCGCAGAATTTGCAAACTGGGGCAAACAGGAGGTTAAAGGGACTGACTCTCCAAGTCGGGAGAGTGTTAGTAAAGCGTCTGGAATGTTTCACCCAAGTACCAGGGTACGAAAACTGAGACATATTTGAACACATCTGCCGATCACATGGTTGATCATACCCTAGGTTCCACATGCATGTTTTAGCTGAAGGAAGAATACCTTAAACCTGGGTAGTTGAAACCCGTGTAATGGGTACCATGCAATATGACTTTAAAGGGTTTTCATTTGCTCACCGAACCTCTCCAATCCTATCACTGCTGCGTTTATGCCCCTGTACACATGCTTGATTCTCTTTCGGAGACATAGAAATCCATAGGTTTTAAGATACTTACTAGTCAGGTACATTCGTAGGCGTTTAATATGCGGTGTTGAGTCCATTTCGTTGAGCAAGGAGTAGCTCTTGTCTATTCCATATTTGGCTTAAGGAACTTTATCTGTGCTCATTTCAATCTCTGGTTTTATGCAGCACCCCAACTCACCTTTCCCCTTAAACAAGCAGAAGTTGGTTTTCTAAATTTGAGACCCTGTTCTGTTTTGTAATTCAGTTCCTCTGTAGCCAAGTTTACATTCCGTGTATTAGTGATATCTTATGATGTTTCTTTTTCTGTGTGACTTATTTCAGTTAGAATCATCATACCTGAATCCACTCATTGTGCTGCTAAGGGCCTGATGACATAGATTTCATTGCTGAGTGATATTGCTTTGTAAGTAAATACCACAACTTCTTTATCCATTTTTCACTTTCTGCGATGTTGAACTTGTACTGTAAACGAGGTTCTTGTAAACAGAGGCGTCCCAAACTTTGGGGTGGCTGTGTCTTTTTGATTTTAATTTCCCTAAGCTATAGGACCATAAGTGGAAGTGCCCTAGGCTCTGTTGCTTTGTTTTTTAGATGTTTCAGGAAACACCATACACTTCTCCCGAGTGTCTGTTGGCAATTTACATCCCGCCCATCAGCATAACAAGGCTCCCAGTTCTCCATGGCCTGTCCTGCCTTTCTGGATTTTACACTTTTTTCAGATGGCCCTTTTGACCGGGGGGAAGTGAGACTTCATTGTAGTGCAGATTTCCTTTGCAAGCTTGCTTGGTTGGCCAAAAAGGGCGTATGCGTTTTTTCCTGAATATATTCAGGAAAAAACGCATACGCCCTTTTTGGCCAAGTGCATCATTGTGGACGTTCTGCCTCTTTTCCTATGCTTTCAATGCAATTCCAGTCTACCTCCTGAAATCGGTTTCCTGCAATTCTGCCCCGCTTTCAAGTCCTCTTGGCAGCCTTACTTCAGTATATTTTTGGATGATAGCTGTCATTTATAACTCTGCAGGTTTGTGAATTACAGTGCCCCTGAGCTCCTTTCTTCAACTCGCTTTCTTGTGAGCTGGCCGCAACACTGCTGGATGGCTTCAGGCCCTAATCTGGTTCCGGCACAGGACACTGAGCCTTTTGTTATTTCCTCTTCCTGGTGGGAAATGAGAGTTAAATTTGCCCGTCCAGACACCTCCAGCTAGTCTCTCAATGGTTCTCCCTATTCCTGTTCATCTTCCGCAGAAATTGCAAACTGGGCCAAACAGGAGGTTAAAGGCGCTGACTCTCCAAGTGGGGAGAGTGTTAGTAAAGCGTCTGGAATGTTGCACCCAAGTACCAGGGGACGAAAACTGAGACATATTTGTACACGTCTCCCGTTCACACGGTTCATCATACTCTGGGTTCCACATGCATGTTTTAGCTGAAGGAAGAATACCTTAAACCTGGAGAGTTGAGACCCGTGGAATGGGTACCATGCAATATGACTTCAAAGGGTCTTCATTTGCTCACCGAACCTCTCCAATCCTATCACTGCTGCGTTTATGCCCCTGTACACACGCTTGATTCTCTTTTGGAGACATAGCAATCCATAGGTTTTAAGATACTTACTAGTCAGGTACATTCTTAGGCGTTTAATATGGGGTGTTGAGTCCATTTCGTTGAGCAAGGAGTAGCTCTTGTCTATTCCATATTTGGCTTAAGGAACTTTATCTGTGCTCATTTCAATCTCTGGTTTTATGCAGCACCCCAAGTCACCTTTCCCCTTAAGCAAGTATAAGTTGGTTTTCTAAATTTGAGACCCTGTTCTGTTCTGTAATTCAGTTCCTGTGTAGCCAAGTTTACATTCCGTGTATTAGTGATATCTTATGATGTTTCTTTTTCTGTGTGACTTATTTCAGTTAGAATCATCATACCTGAATCCACTCATTGTGCTGCTAAGGGCCTGATGACATAGATTTCATTGCTGAGTGATATTGCTTTGTAAGTAAATACCACAACTTCTTTATCCATTTTTCACTTTCTGCGATGTTGAACTTGTACTGTAAACGAGGTTCTTGTAAACAGAGGCGTCCCAAACATTGGGGTGGCTGTGTCTTTTTGATTTAAATTTCCCTAAGCTATAGGACCATAAGTGGAAGTGCCCTAGGCTCTGTTGCTTTGTTTTTTAGATGTTTCAGGAAACACCATACACTTCTCCCGAGTGTCTGTTGGCAATTTCCATCCTGCCCATCAGCATAACAAGGCTCCCTGTTCTCCATGGCCTGTCTTGCCTTTCTGGATTTTACACTTTTTTCAGATGGCCCTTTTGACCGGGGGGAAGTGAGACTTCATTGTAGTGCAGATTTCCTTTGCAAGCTTGCTTGGTTGGCCAAAAAGGGCCTATGCGTTTTTACCTGAATATATTCAGGAAAAAACGCATACGCCCTTTTTGGCCAAGTGCATCATTGTGGACGTTCTGCCTCTTTTCCTATGCTTTCAATGCAATTCCAGTCTACCTCCTGAAATCGGTTTCCTGCAATTCTGCCCCGCTTTCAAGTCCTCTTGGCAGCCTTACTTCAGTATATTTTTGGACGATAGCTGTCATTTATAACTCTGCAGGTTTGTGAATTACAGTGCCCCTGAGCTCCTTTCTTCAACTCGCTTTCTTTTGAGCTGGCCGCAACACCGCAGGATGGCTTCAGGCCCTAATCTGCTTCCGGCACGGCACGCGGTGCCTTTGGTTATTTCCTCTTCCTGGTGGGAAATGAGAGTTAAATTTGCCCGTCCAGACACCTCCAGCTAGTCTCTCATTGGTTCTCCCCATTCCTGTTCATCTTCCGCAGAAATTGCAAACTGGGCGAAACAGGAGGTTATAGGGACTGACTCTCCAAGTGGGGAGAGTGTTAGTAAAGCGTCTGGAATGTTGCACCCGAGTACCAGGGGAGGAAAACTGAGACATATTTGAACACGTCTACCGTTCACATGGTTCATCAAACTCTGGGTTCCACATGCATGTTTTAGCTGAAGGAAGAATACCTTAAACCTGGGTAGTTGAAACCCGTGGAATGGGTACCATGCAATATGACTTCAAAGGGTCTTCATTTGCTCACCGAACCTCTCCAATCCTATCACTGCTGCGTTTATGCCCCTGTACACATGCTTGATTCTCTTTCGGAGACATAGCAATCCATAGGTTTTAAGATACTTACTAGTCAGGTACATTCTTAGGCGTTTAATATGCGGTGTTGAGTCCATTTCGTTGAGCAAGGAGTAGCTCTTGTCTATTCCATATTTGGCTTAAGGAACTTTATCTGTGCTCATTTCAATCTCTGGTTTTATGCAGCACCCCAACTCACCTTTACCCTTAAACAAGCAGAAGTTGGTTTTCTAAATTTGAGACCCTGTTCTGTTCTGTAATTCAGTTCCTGTGTAGCCAAGTTTACATTCCGTGTATTACTGATATCTTATGATGTTTCTTTTTCTGTGTGACTTATTTCAGTTAGAATCATCATACCTGAATCCACTCATTGTGCTGCTAAGGGCCTGATGACATAGATTTCATTGCTGAGTGATATTGCTTTGTAAGTAAATACCACAACTTCTTTATCCATTTTTCACTTTCTGCGTTGTTGAACTTGTACTGTAAACGAGGTTCTTGTAAACAGAGGCGTCCCAAAATTTGGGGTGGCTGTGTCTTTTTGATTTTAATTTCCCTAAGCTATAGGACCATAAGTGGAAGTGCCCTAGGCTCTGTTACTTTGTTTTTTAGATGTTTCAGGAAACACCATACACTTCTCCCGAGTGTCTGTTGGCAATTTCCATCCTGCCCATCAGCATAACAAGGCTCCCTGTTCTCCATGGCCTGTCTTGCCTTTCTGGATTTTACACTTTTTTCAGATGGCCCTTTTGACCGGGGGGAAGTGAGACTTCATTGTAGTGCAGATTTCCTTTGCAAGCTTGCTTGGTTGGCCAAAAAGGGCGTATGCGTTTTTTCCTGAATATATTCAGGAAAAAACGCATACGCCCTTTTTGGCCAAGTGCATCATTGTGGACGTTCTGCCTCTTTTCCTATGCTTTCAATGCAATTCCAGTCTACCTCCTGAAATCGGTTTCCTGCAATTCTGCCCCGCTTTCAAGTCCTCTTGGCAGCCTTACTTCAGTGTATTTTTGGACGATAGCTATCATTTATAACTCTGCAGGTTTGTGAATTACAGTGCCCCTGAGCTCCTTTCTTCAACTCGCTTTCTTGTGAGCTGGCCGCAACACCCCAAGAGGGCTTCAGGCCCTAATCTGGTTCCGGCACGGCACGCTGAGCCTTTGGTTAATTCCTCTTCCTGGTGGGAAATGAGAGTTAAATTTGCCCGTCCAGACACCTCCAGTTAGTCTCTCATTGGTTCTCGCTATTCCTGTTCATCTTCCGCAGAAATTGCAAACTGGGCCAAACAGGAGGTTAAAGGGACTGACTCTCCAAGTCGGAAGAGTGTTAGTAAAGCGTCTGGAATGTTGCACCCGAGTACCAGGTACGAAAACTGAGACATATTTGAACACGTCTCCCGATCACATGGTTGATCATACTCTAGGTTCCACATGCATGTTTTAGCTGAAGGAAGAATACCTTAAACATGGGTAGTTGAAACCCGTGGAATGGGTACCATGCAGTATGATTTCAAAGGGTCTTCATTTGCTCACCGAACCTCTCCAATCCTATCACTGCTGCGTTTATGCCCCTGTACACATGCTTGATTCTCTTTCGGAGACATAGCAATCCATAGGTTTTAAGATACTTACTAGTCAGGTACATTCTTAGGCGTTTAATATGCGGTGTTGAGTCCATTTCGTTGAGCAAGGAGTGGCTCTTGTCTATTCCATATTTGGCTTAAGGAACTTTATCTGTGCTCATTTCAATCTCTGGTTTTTTGCAGACCCCAACTCACCTTTCCCCTTAAGCAAGCATAAGTTGGTTTTCTAAATTTGAGACCCTGTTCTGTTTTGGAATTCAGTTCCTGTGTAGCCAAGTTTACATTCCGTGTATTAGTGATATCTTATAATGTTTCTTTTTCTGTGTGACTTATTTCAGTTAGAATCATCGTACCTGAATCCACTCATTATGCTGCTACGGGCCTGATGACATAGATTTCATTGCTGAGTGATACTGCATTGTACGTAAGTACCACAAGTTCTTTATCCATTTTTCACTTTCTGTGATATTGAACTTGTACGGTAAACGAGGTTCTTGTAAACAGAGGCGTCCCAAACTTTGGGGTGGCTGTGTCTTTTTGATTTTAATTTCCCTAAGCTATAGGACCATAAGTGGAAGTGCCCTAGGCTCTGTTGCTTTGTTTTTTAGATGTTTCAGGAAACACCATACACTTCTCCCGAGTGTCTGTTGGCAATTTACATCCCGCCCATCAGCATAACAAGGCTCCCAGTTCTCCATGGCCTGTCCTGCCTGTCTGGATTTTACACTTTTTTCAGATGGCCCTTTTGACCGGGGGGAAGTGAGACTTCATTGTAGTGCAGATTTCCTTTGCAAGCTTGCTTGGTTGGCCAAAAAGGGCGTATGCGTTTTTTCCTGAATATATTCAGGAAAAAACGCATACGCCCTTTTTGGCCAAGTGCATCATTGTGGACGTTCTGCCTCTTTTCCTATGCTTTCAATGCAATTCCAGTCTACCTCCTGAAATCGGTTTCCTGCAATTCTGCCCCGCTTTCAAGTCCTCTTGGCAGCCTTACTTCAGTATATTTTTGGATGATAGCTGTCATTTATAACTCTGCAGGTTTGTGAATTACAGTGCCCCTGAGCTCCTTTCTTCAACTCGCTTTCTTGTGAGCTGGCCGCAACACCGCAGGATGGATTCAGGCCTAATCTGGTTCTGGCACGGCACGCTGAGCCTTTGGTTGATTCGTCTTCCTGTTTGGAAATCAGAGTTAAATTTGCCCATCCAAACACCTCCAGCTAGTCTCTCATTGGTTCTCGCTATTCCTGTTCATTTTCCGCAGAAATTGCAAACTGGGCCAAACAGGAGTTTAAAGGCGCTGACTCTCCAAGTGGGGAGAGTGTTAGTAAAGCGTCTGGAATGTTGCACCCGAGTACCAGGGGAGGAAAACTGACACATATTTGAACACGTCTCCCGTTCAAACAGTTGATCATACTCTGGGTAACACATGCATGTTTTAGCTGAAGGAAGAATACCTTAAACCTGGAGAGTTGAGACCCGTGTAATGGGTACCATGCAATATGACTTCAAAGGGTCTTCATTTGCTCACCGAACCTCTCCAATCCTATCACTGCTGCGTTTATGCCCCTGTTCACACGCTTGATTCTCTTTTGGAGACATAGCAATCCATAGGTTTTAAGATACTTACTAGTCAGGTACATTCTTAGGCGTTTAATATGGGGTGTTGAGTCCATTTCGTTGAGCAAGGAGTAGCTCTTGTCTATTCCATATTTGGCTTAAGGAACTTTATCTGTGCTCATTTCAATCTCTGGTTTTATGCAGCACCCCAACTCACCTTTCCCCTTAAGCAAGCATAAGATGGTTTTCTAAATTTGAGACCCTGTTCTGTTTTGGAATTCAGTTCCTGTGTAGCCAAGTTTACATTCCGTGTATTAGTGATATCTTATGATGTTTCTTTTTCTGTGTGACTTATTTCAGTTAGAATCATCGTACCTGAATCCACTCATTGTGCTGCTAAGGGCCTGATGACATAGATTTCATTGCTGAGTGATATTCCTTTGTAAGTAAATACCACAACTTCTTTATCCATTTTTCACTTTCTGCGATGTTGAACTTGTACTGTAAACGAGGTTCTTGTAAACAGAGGCGTCCCAAAATTTGGGGTGGCTGTGTCTTTTTGATTTTAATTTCCCTGAGCTATAGGACCATAAGTGGAAGTGCCCTAGGCTCTGTTGCTTTGTTTTTTAGATGTTTCAGGAAACACCATACACTTCTCCCGAGTGTCTGTTGGCAATTTACATCCCGCCCATCAGCATAAGAAGGCTACCAGTTCTCCATGGCCTGTCCTGCCTTTCTGGATTTTACACTTTTTTCAGATGGCCCTTTTGACCGGGGGGAAGTGAGACTTCATTGTAGTGCAGATTTCCTTTGCAAGCTTGCTTGGTTGGCCAAAAAGGGCGTATGCGTTTTTTCCTGAATATATTCAGGAAAAAACGCATATGCCCTTTTTGGCCAAGTGCATCATTGTGGACGTTCTGCCTCTTTTCCTATGCTTTCAATGCAATTCCAGTCTACCTCCTGAAATCGGTTTCCTGCAATTCTGCCCCGCTTTCAAGTCCTCTTGGCAGCCTTACTTCAGTCTATTTTTGGACGATAGCTGTCATTTATAACTCTGCAGGTTTGTGAATTACAGTGCCCCTGATCTCTTTTCTTCAACTCGCTTTCTTGTGAGCTGGCCGCAACACCTCAGGATGGCTTCAGGCCCTAATCTGGTTCCGGCACGGCACGCTGAGCGTTTGGTTAATTCGTCTTCCTGGTGGGAAATGAGAGTTAAATTTGCCCGTCCAGACACCTCCAGCTAGTCTCTCATTGGTTCTCGCTATTCCTGTTCATCTTCCGCAGAAATTGCAAACTGGGCCAAACAGGAGATTAAAGGGACTGACTCTCCAAGTGGCGAGAGTGTTAGTAAAGCGTCTGGAATATTGCACCCGAGTACCAGGGTTCGAAACCTGAGACATATTTGAACACGTCTCCCGATCACATGGTTGATCATACTGTAGGTTCCACATGCATGTTTTAGCTGAAGGAAGAATACCTTAAACCTGGGTAGTTGAAACCCATGGAATGGGTACCATGCAATATGACTTCAAAGGGTCTTCATTTGCTCACCGAACCTCTCCAATCTTATCACTGCTGCGTTTATGCCCCTGTACACATGCTTGATTCTCTTTCGGAGACATAGCAATCCATAGGTTTTAAGATACTTACTAGTCAGGTACATTCTTAGGCGTTTAATATGGGGTGTTGAGTCCATTTCGTTGAGCAAGGAGTAGCTCTTGTCTATTCCATATTTGGCTTAAGGAACTTTATCTGTGCTCATTTCAATCTCTGGTTTTATGCAGCACCCCAACTCACCTTTCCCCTTAAGCAAGCATAAGTTGGTTTTCTGAATTTGAGACCCTGTTCTGTTTTGGAATTCAGTTCCTGTGTAGCCAAGTTTACATTCCGTGTATTAGTGATATCTTATGATGTTTCTTTTTCTGTGTGACTTATTTCAGTTAGAATCATCGTACGTGAATCCACTCATTGTGCTGCTAAGGGCCTGATGACATAGATTTCATTGCTGAGTGATATTGCTTTGTAAGTAAATACCACAACTTCTTTATCCATTTTTCACTTTCTGCGATGTTGAACTTGTACTGTAAACGAGGTTCTTGTAAACAGAGGCGTCCCAAACTTTGGGGTGGCTGTGTGTTTTTGATTTTAATTTCCCTAAGCTATAGGGCCATAATTGGAAGTGTTCTAGGCTCTGTTGCTTTGTTTTTTAGATGTTTCAGGAAACACCATACACTTCTCCCGAGTGTCTGTTGGCAATTTACATCCCGCCCATCAGCATAACAAGGCTCCCAGTTCTCCATGGCCTGTCCTGCCTTTCTGGATTTTACACTTTTTTCAGATGGCCCTTTTGACCGGGGGGAAGTGAGACTTCATTGTAGTGCAGATTTCCTTTGCAAGCTTGCTTGGTTGGCCAAAAAGGGCGTATGCGTTTTTTTCCTGAATATATTCAGGAAAAAACGCATACGCCCTTTTTGGCCAAGTGCATCATTGTGGACGTTCTGCCTCTTTTCCTATGCTTTCAATGCAATTCCAGTCTACCTCCTGAAATCGGTTTCCTGCAATTCTGCCCCGCTTTCAAGTCCTCTTGCCAGCCTTACTTCAGTATATTTTTGGACGATAGCTGTCATTTATAACTCTGCAGGTTTGTGAATTACAGTGCCCCTGAGCTCCTTTCTTCAACTCGCTTTCTTGTGAGCTGGCCGCAACACCGCAGGATGGATTCAGGCCTAATCTGGTTCTGGCACGGCACGCTGAGCCTTTGGTTGATTCGTCTTCCTGGTTGGAAATCAGAGTTAAATTTGCCCATCCAAACACCTCCAGCTAGTCTCTCATTGGTTCTCGCTATTCCTGTTCATCTTCCGCAGAAATTGCAAACTGGGCCAAACAGGAGTTTAAAGGCGCTGACTCTCCAAGTGGGGAGAGTGTTAGTAAAGCGTCTGGAATGTTGCACCCGAGTACCAGGGGAGGAAAACTGAGACATATTTGAACACGTCTCCCGTTCACACAGTTGATCATACTCTGGGTAACACATGCATGTTTTAGCTGAAGGAAGAATACCTTAAACCTGGAGAGTTGAGACCCGTGTAATGGGTACCATGCAATATGACTTCAAAGGGTCTTCATTTGCTCACCGAACCTCTCCAATCCTATCACTGCTGCGTTTATGCCCCTGTTCACACGCTTGATTCTCTTTTGGAGACATAGCAATCCATAGGTTTTAAGATACTTACTAGTCAGGTACATTCTTAGGCGTTTAATATGCGGTGTTGAGTCCATTTCGTTGAGCAAGGAGTAGCTCTTGTCTATTCCATATTTGGCTTAAGGAACTTTATCTGTGCTCATTTCAATCTCTGGTTTTATGCAGCACCCCAACTCACCTTTCCCCTTAAGCAAGCATAAGTTGGTTTTCTAAATTTGAGACCCTGTTCTGTTTTGGAATTCAGTTCCTGTGTAGCCAAGTTTACATTCCGTGTATTAGTGATATCTTATGATGTTTCTTTTTCTGTGTGACTTATTTCAGTTAGAATCATCGTACCTGAATCCACTCATTGTGCTGCTAAGGGCCTGATGACATAGATTTCATTGCTGAGTGATATTCCTTTGTAAGTAAATACCACAACTTCTTTATCCATTTTTCACTTTCTGCGATGTTGAACTTGTACTGTAAACGAGGTTCTTGTAAACAGAGGCGTCCCAAAATTTGGGGTGGCTGTGTCTTTTTGATTTTAATTTCCCTGAGCTATAGGACCATAAGTGGAAGTGCCCTAGGCTCTGTTGCTTTGTTTTTTAGATGTTTCAGGAAACACCATACACTTCTCCCGAGTGTCTGTTGGCAATTTACATCCCGCCCATCAGCATAGCAAGGGTCCCAGTTCTCCATGGCCTGTCCTGCCTTTCTGGATTTTACACTTTTTTCAGATGGCCCTTTTGACCGGGGGGCAGTGAGACTTCATTGTAGTGCAGATTTCCTTTGCAAGCTTGCTTGGTTGGCCAAAAAGGGCGTATGCATTTTTTCCTGAATATATTCAGAAAAAAACGCATACGTCCTTTTTGGCCAAGTGCATCATTGTGGACGTTCTGCCTCTTTTCCTATGCTTTCAATGCAATTCCAGTCTACCTCCTGAAATCAGTTTCCTGCAATTCTGCCCCGCTTTCAAGTCCTCTTGGCAGCCTTACTTCAGTATATTTTTGGACGATAGCGGTCATTTATAACTCTGCAGGTTTGTGAATTACAGTGCCCCTGAGCTCCTTTCTTCAACTCGCTTTCTTGTGACCTGGCTGCAACACCGCAGGATGGCTTCAGGCTCTAATCTGGTTCCGGCACGGCATGCTGAGCCTTTGGTTAATTCCTCTTCCTGGTGGGAAATCAGAGTTAAATTTGCACGTCCAGACACCTCCAGCTAGTCTCTCATTGGTTCTCGCTATTCCTGTTCACCTTCCACAGAAATTGCAAACTGGGCCAAACAGGAGGTTAAAGGGACTGACTCTCCAAGTCGGGAGAGTGTTAGTAAAGCGTCTGGAATGTTGCACCCGAGTACAAGGGTACGAAAACTGAGACATATTTGAACACGTCTCCCGATCACATGGTTGATCATACTCTAGGTTCCACATGCATGTTTTAGCTGAAGGAAGAATACCTTAAACCTGGAGAGTTGAAACCCGTGGAATGGGTACCATGCAATATGACTTCAAAGGGTCTTCATTTGCTCACGGAACCTCTCCAATCCTATCACTGCTGCGTTTATGCCCCTGTACACATGCTTGATTCTCCTTCGGAGACATAGCAATCCATAGGTTTTAAGATACTTACTAGTCAGGTACATTGTTAGGCGTTTAATAGGCGGTGTTGAGTCCATTTCGTTGAGCAAGGAGTAGCTCTTGTCTATTCCATATTGGCTTAAGGAACTTTATCTGTGCTCATTTCAATCTCTGGTTTTATGCAGCACCCCATCTCACCTTTCCCCTTAAGCAAGCATAAGTTGGTTTTCTAAATTTGAGACCCTGTTCTGTTCTGTAATTCAGTTCCTGTGTAGCCAAGTTTACATTCCGTGTATTAGTGATATCTTATGATGTTTCTTTTTCTGTGTGACTTATTTCAGTTAGAATCATCGTACCTGAATCCACTCATTATGCTGCTACGGGCCTGATGACATAGATTTCATTGCTGAGTGATACTGCATTGTACGTAAATACCACAAGTTCTTTATCCATTTTTCACTTTCTGTGATATTGAACTTGTACGGTAATCGAGGTTCTTGTAAACAGAGGCCTCCAAAACTTTGGGGTAGCTGTGTCTTTTTGATTTTAATTTCCCTAAGCTATAGGACCATAAGTGGAAGTGCCCAAGACTCTGTTGCTTTGTTTTTTAGATGTTTCAGGAAACACCATACACTTCTCCCGAGTGGCTGTTGGCAATTTCCATCCCGCCCATCAGCATAACAAGGCTCCCAGTTCTCCATGGCCTGTCCTGCCTTTCTGGATTTTACACTTTTTTCAGATGGCCCTTTTGACCGGGGGGAAGTGAGACTTCATTGTAGTGCAGATTTCCTTTGCAAGCTTGCTTGGTTGGCCAAAAAGGGCGTATGCGTTTTTTCCTGAATATATTCAGGAAAAAACGCATACGCCCTTTTTGGCCAAGTGCATCATTGTGGACGTTCTGCCTCTTTTCCTATGCTTTCAATGCAATTCCAGTCTACCTCCTGAAATCGGTTTCCTGCAATTCTGCCCCGCTTTCAAGTCCTCTTGGCAGCCTTACTTCAGTATATTTTTGGACGATAGCTGTCATTTATAACTCTGCAGGTTTGTGAATTACAGTGCCCCTGAGCTCCTTTCTTCAACTCGTTTTCTTGTGACCTGGCCGCAACACCGCAGGATGGCTTCAGGCCCTAATCTGGTTCCGGCACGGCACGCTGAGCCTTTGGTTAATTCCTCTTCCTGGTGGGAAATGAGAGTTAAATTTGCCCGTCCAGACACCTCCAGCTAGTCTCACATTGGTTCTCGCTATTCCTGTTCATCTTCCGCAGAAATTGCAAACTGGGCCAAACAGGAGGTTAAAGGGACTGACTCTCCAAGTGGGGAGAGCGTTAGTAAAGTGTCTGGAATGTTGCACCCGAGTACCAGGGGAGGAAAACTGAGACATATTTGAACACGTCTCCCGTTCACACGGTTGATCATACTCTGGGTTCCACATGCATGTTTTAGCTGAAGGAAGAATACCTTAAACCTGGAGAGTTGAGACCCGTGGAATGGGTACCATGCAATATGACTTCAAAGGGTCTTCATTTGCTCACCGAACCTCTCCAATCCTATCACTGCTGCGTTTATGCCCCTGTACACACGCTTGATTCTCTTTTGGAGACATAGCAATCCATAGGTTTTAAGATACTTACTAGTCAGGTACATTCTTAGGCGTTTAATATGGGGTGTTGAGTCCATTTCGTTGAGCAAGGAGTAGCTCTTGTCTATTCCATATTTGGCTTAAGGAACTTTATCTGTGCTCATTTGAATCTCTGGTTTTATGCAGCACCCCAACTCACCTTTCCCCTTAAGCAAGCATAAGTTGGTTTTCTAAATTTGAGACCGTGTTCTGTTCTGTAATTCAGTTCCTGTGTAGCCAAGTTTACATTCCGTGTATTACTGATATCTTATGATGTTTCTTTTTCTGTGTGACTTATTTCAGTTAGAATCATCGTACCTGAATCCACTCATTATGCAGCTACGGGCCTGATGACATAGATTTCATTGCTGAGTGATACTGCATTGTACGTAAGTACCACAAGTTCTTTATCCATTTTTCACTTTCTGCGATGTTGAACTTGTACTGTAAACGAGGTTCTTGTAAACAGAGGCGTCCCAAACTTTGGGGTGGCTGTGTCTTTTTGATTTTAATTTCCCTAAGCTATAGGACCATAAGTGGAAGTGCCCTAGGCTCTGTTGCTTTGTTTTTTAGATGTTTCAGGAAACACCATACACTTCTCCCGAGTGTCTGTTGGCAATTTACATCCCGCCCATCAGCATAAGAAGGCTCCCAGTTCTCCATGGCCTGTCCTGCCTTTCTGGATTTTACACTTTTTTCAGATGGTCCTTTTGACCTGGGGGAAGTGAGACTTCATTGTAGTGCAGATTTCCTTTGCAAGCTTGCTTGGTTGGCCAAAAAGGGCGTATGCGTTTTTTCCTGAATATATTCAGGAAAAAACGCATATGCCCTTTTTGGCCAAGTGCATCATTGTGGACGTTCTGCCTCTTTTCCTATGCTTTCAATGCAATTCCAGTCTACCTCCTGAAATCGGTTTCCTGCAATTCTGCCCCGCTTTCAAGTCCTCTTGGCAGCCTTACTTCAGTGTATTTTTGGACGATAGCTATCATTTATAACTCTGCAGGTTTGTGAATTACAGTGCCCCTGAGCTCCTTTCTTCAACTCGCTTTCTTGTGAGCTGGCCGCAACACCCCTAGATGGCTTCAGGCCCTAATCTGGTTCCAGCACGGCACGCTGAGCCTTTGGTTAATTCCTCTTCCTGGTGGGAAATGAGAGTTAAATTTGCCCGTCCAGACACCTCCAGCTAGTCTCTCATTGGTTCTCGCTATTCCTGTTCATCTTCCGCAGAAATTGCAAACTGGGCCAAACAGGAGGTTAAAGGGACTGACTCTCCAAGTCGGGAGAGTGTTAGTAAAGCGTCTGGAATGTTGCACCCGAGTACCAGGGTACGAAAACTGAGACATATTTGTACACGTCTCCCGATCACATGGTTGATCATACTCTAGGTTCCACATGCATGTTTTAGCTGAAGGAAGAATACCTTAAACCTGGGTAGTTGAAACCCGTGGAATGGGTACCATGCAGTATGATTTCAAAGGGTCTTCATTTGCTCACCGAACCTCTCCAATCCTATCACTGCTGCGTTTATGCCCCTGTACACATGCTTGATTCTCTTTCGGAGACATAGCAATCCATAGGTTTTAAGATACTTACTAGTCAGGTACATTCTTAGGCGTTTAATATGCGGTGTTGAGTCCATTTCGTTGAGCAAGGAGTGGCTCTTGTCTACTCCATATTTGGCTTAAGGAACTTTATCTGTGCTCATTTCAATCTCTGGTTTTTTTTAGACCCCAACTCACCTTTCCCCTTAAGCAAGCATAAGTTGGTTTTCTAAATTTGAGACCCTGTTCTGTTTTGGAATTCAGTTCCTGTGTAGCCAAGTTTACATTCCGTGTATTAGTGATATCTTATGATGTTTCTTTTTCTGTGTGACTTATGTCAGTTAGAATCATCGTACCTGAATCCACTCATTATGCTGCTACGGGCCTGATGACATAGATTTCATTGCTGAGTGATACTGCATTGTACGTAAGTACCACAAGTTCTTTATCCATTTTTCACTTTCTGTGATATTGAACTTGTACGGTAAACGAGGTTCTTGTAAACAGAGGCGTCCCAAACTTTGGGGTGGCTGTGTCTTTTTGATTTTAATTTCCCTAAGCTATAGGACCATAAGTGGAAGTGCCCTAGGCTCTGTTGCTTTGTTTTTTAGATGTTTCAGGAAACACCATACACTTCTCCCGAGTGTCTGTTGGCAATTTACATCCCGCCCATCAGCATAACAAGGCTCCCAGTTCTCCATGGCCTGTCCTGCCTTTCTGGATTTTACACTTTTTTCAGATGGCCCTTTTGACCGGGGGGAAGTGAGACTTCATTGTAGTGCAGATTTCCTTTGCAAGCTTGCTTGGTTGGCCAAAAAGGGCGTATGCGTTTTTTCCTGAATATATTCAGGAAAAAACGCATACGCCCTTTTTGGCCAAGTGCATCATTGTGGACGTTCTGCCTCTTTTCCTATGCTTTCAATGCAATTCCAGTCTACCTCCTGAAATCGGTTTCCTGCAATTCTGCCCCGCTTTCAAGTCCTCTTGGCAGCCTTACTTCAGTATATTTTTGGATGATAGCTGTCATTTATAACTCTGCAGGTTTGTGAATTACAGTGCCCCTGAGCTCCTTTCTTCAACTCGCTTTCTTGTGAGCTGGCCGCAACACCGCAGGATGGATTCAGGCCTAATCTGGTTCTGGCATGGCACGCTGAGCCTTTGGTTGATTCGTCTTCCTGGTTGGAAATCAGAGTTAAATTTGCCCATCCAAACACCTCCAGCTAGTCTCTCATTGGTTCTCGCTATTCCTGTTCATCTTCCGCAGAAATTGCAAACTGGGCCAAACAGGAGGTTAAAGGCGCTGACTCTCCAAGTGGGGAGAGTGTTAGTAAAGCGTCTGGAATGTTGCACCCGAGTACCAGGGGAGGAAAACTGAGACATATTTGAACACGTCTCCCGTTCACACAGTTGATCATACT
This sequence comes from Grampus griseus, assembly GCF_964374135.1. Taxonomy (NCBI): domain Eukaryota; kingdom Metazoa; phylum Chordata; class Mammalia; order Artiodactyla; family Delphinidae; genus Grampus; species Grampus griseus. The sequence goes on along the minus strand of NW_028133279.1, from coordinate 531,946 downwards.
CTGGGTAACACATGCATGTTTTAGCTGAAGGAAGAATACCTTAAACCTGGAGAGTTGAGACCCGTGTAATGGGTACCATGCAATATGACTTCAAAGGGTCTTCATTTGCTCACCAAACCTCTCCAATCCTATCACTGCTGCGTTTATGCCCCTGTTCACACGCTTGATTCTCTTTTGGAGACATAGCAATCCATAGGTTTTAAGATACTTACTAGTCAGGTACATTCTTAGGCGTTTAATATGCGGTGGTGAGTCCATTTCGTTGAGCAAGGAGTAGCTCTTGTCTATTCCATATTTGGCTTAAGGAACTTTATCTGTGCTCATTTCAATCTCTGGTTTTATGCAGCACCCCAACTCACCTTTCCCCTTAAGCAAGCATAAGTTGGTTTTCTAAATTTGAGACCCTGTTCTGTTTTGGAATTCAGTTCCTGTGTAGCCAAGTTTACATTCCGTGTATTAGTGATATCTTATGATGTTTCTTTTTCTGTGTGACTTATTTCAGTTAGAATCATCGTACCTGAATCCACTCATTGTGCTGCTAAGGGCCTGATGACATAGATTTCATTGCTGAGTGATATTCCTTTGTAAGTAAATACCACAACTTCTTTATCCATTTTTCACTTTCTGCGATGTTGAACTTGTACTGTAAACGAGGTTCTTGTAAACAGAGGCGTCCCAAAATTTGGGGTGGCTGTGTCTTTTTGATTTTAATTTCCCTGAGCTATAGGACCATAAGTGGAAGTGCCCTAGGCTCTGTTGCTTTGTTTTTTAGATGTTTCAGGAAACACCATACACTTCTCCCGAGTGTCTGTTGGCAATTTACATCCCGCCCATCAGCATAAGAAGGCTACCAGTTCTCCATGGCCTGTCCTGCCTTTCTGGATTTTACACTTTTTTCAGATGGCCCTTTTGACCGGGGGGAAGTGAGACTTCATTGTAGTGCAGATTTCCTTTGCAAGCTTGCTTGGTTGGCCAAAAAGGGCATATGCGTTTTTTCCTGAAAATATTCAGGAAAAAACGCATATGCCCTTTTTGGCCAAGTGCATGATTGTGGACGTTCTGCCTCTTTTCCTATGCTTTCAATGCAATTCCAGTCTACCTCCTGAAATCGGTTTCCTGCAATTCTGCCCCGCTTTCAAGTCCTCTTGGCAGCCTTACTTCAGTCTATTTTTGGACGATAGCTGTCATTTATAACTCTGCATGTTTGTGAATTACAGTGCCCCTGAGCTCTTTTCTTCAACTCGCTTTCTTGTGAGCTGGCCGCAACACCGCAGGATGGCTTGAGGCCCTAATCTGGTTCCGGCACGGCACGCTGAGCGTTTGGTTAATTCGTCTTCCTGGTGGGAAATGAGAGTTAAATTTGCCCGTCCAGACACCTCCAGCTAGTCTCTCATTGGTTCTCGCTATTCCTGTTCATCTTCCGCAGAAATTGCAAACTGGGCCAAACAGGAGATTAAAGGGACTGACTCTCCAAGTGGGGAGAGTGTTAGTAAAGTGTCTGGAATATTGCACCCGAGTACCAGGGTTCGAAACCTGAGACATATTTGAACACGTCTCCCGATCACATGGTTGATCATACTGTAGGTTCCACATGCATGTTTTAGCTGAAGGAAGAATACCTTAAACCTGGGTAGTTGAAACCCGTGGAATGGGTACCATGCAATATGACTTCAAAGGGTCTTCATTTGCTCACCGAACCTCTCCAATCCTATCACTGCTGCGTTTATGCCCCTGTACACATGCTTGATTCTCTTTCGGAGACATAGCAATCCATAGGTTTTAAGATACTTACTAGTCAGGTACATTCTTAGGCGTTTAATATGGGGTGTTGAGTCCATTTCGTTGAGCAAGGAGTAGCTCTTGTCTATTCCATATTTGGCTTAAGGAACTTTATCTGTGCTCATTTCAATCTCTGGTTTTATGCAGCACCCCAACTCACCTTTCCCCTTAAGCAAGCATAAGTTGGTTTTCTAAATTTGAGACCCTGTTCTGTTTTGGAATTCAGTTCCTGTGTAGCCAAGTTTACATTCCGTGTATTAGTGATATCTTATGATGTTTCTTTTTCTGTGTGACTTATTTCAGTTAGAATCATCGTACCTGAATCCACTCATTGTGCTGCTAAGGACCTGATGACATAAATTTCATTGCTGAGTGATATTGCTTTGTAAGTAAATACCACAACTTCTTTATCCATTTTTCACTTTCTGCAATGTTGAACTTGTACTGTAAACGAGGTTCTTGTAAACAGAGGCGTCCCAAACTTTGGGGTGGCTGTGTGTTTTTGATTTTAATTTCCCTAAGCTATAGGACCATAATTGAAAGTGCTCTAGGCTCTGTTGCTTTGTTTTTTAGATGTTTCAGGAAACACCATACACTTCTCCCGAGTGTCTGTTGGCAATTTACATCCCGCCCATCAGCATAACAAGGCTCCCAGTTCTCCATGGCCTGTCCTGCCTTTCTGGATTTTACACTTTTTTCAGATGGCCCTTTTGACCGGGGGGAAGTGAGACTTCATTGTAGTGCAGATTTCCTTTGCAAGCTTGCTTGGTTGGCCAAAAAGGGCGTATGCGTTTTTTCCTGAATATATTCAGGAAAAAACGCATACGCCCTTTTTGGCCAAGTGCATCATTGTGGACGTTCTGCCTCTTTTCCTATGCTTTCAATGCAATTCCAGTCTACCTCCTGAAATCGGTTTCCTGCAATTCTGCCCCGCTTTCAAGTCCTCTTGGCAGCCTTACTTCAGTATATTTTTGGATGATAGCTGTCATTTATAACTCTGCAGGTTTGTGAATTACAGTTCCCCTGAGCTCCTTTCTTCAACTCGCTTTCTTGTGAGCTGGCCGCAACACCGCAGGATGGATTCAGGCCCTAATCTGGTTCTGGCATGGCACGCTGAGCCTTTGGTTGATTCGTCTTCCTGGTTGGAAATCAGAGTTAAATTTGCCCATCCAAACACCTCCAGCTAGTCTCTCATTGGTTCTCGCTATTCCTGTTCATCTTCTGCAGAAATTGCAAACTGGGCCAAACAGGAGGTTAAAGGCGATGACTCTCCAAGTGGGGAGAGCGTTAGTAAAGCGTCTGGAATGTTGCACCCGAGTACCAGGGGAGGAAAACTGAGACATATTTGAACACGTCTCCCATTGACACAGTTGATCATACTCTGGGTAACACATGCATGTTTTAGATGAAGGAAGAATACCTTAAACCTGGAGAGTTGAGACCCGTGTAATGGGTACCATGCAATATGACTTCAAAGGGTCTTCATTTGCTCACCGAACCTCTCCAATCCTATCACTGCTGCGTTTATGCCCCTGTACACACGCTTGATTCTCTTTTGGAGACATAGCAATCCATAGGTTTTAAGATACTTACTAGTCAGGTACATTCTTAGGCGTTTAATATGGGGTGTTGAGTCCATTTCGTTGAGCAAGGATTAGCTCTTGTCTATTCCATATTTGGCTTAAGGAACTTTATCTGTGCTCATTTCAATCTCTGGTTTTATGCAGCACCCCAACTCACCTTTCCCCTTAAGCAAGCATAAGTTGGTTTTCTAAATTTGAGACCCTGTTCTGTTTTGGAATTCTGTTCCTGTGTAGCCAAGTTTACATTCCGTGCATTAGTGATATCTTATGATGTTTCTTTTTCTGTGTGACTTATTTCAGTTAGAATCATCGTACCTGAATCCACTCATTATTCTGCTACGGGCCTGATGACATAGATTTCATTGCTGAGTGATACTGCATTGTACGTAAGTACCACAAGTTCTTTATCCATTTTTCACTTTCTGTGATATTGAACTTGTACGGTAAACGAGGTTCATGTAAACAGAGGCGTCCCAAACTTTGGGGTGGCTGTGTCTTTTTGATTTTAATTTCCCTAAGCTATAGGACCATAAGTGGAAGTGCCCTAGGCTCTGTTGCTTTGTTTTTTAGATGTTTCAGGAAACACCATACACTTCTCCCGAGTGTCTGTTGGCAATTTACATCCCGCCCATCAGCATAACAAGGCTCCCAGTTCTCCATGGCCTGTCCTGCCTTTCTGGATTTTACACTTTTTTCAGATGGCCCTTTTGACCGGGGGGCAGTGAGACTTCATTGTAGTGCAGATTTCCTTTGCAAGCTTGCTTGGTTGGCCAAAAAGGGCGTATGCATTTTTTCCTGAATATATTCAGAAAAAAACGCATACGTCCTTTTTGGCCAAGTGCATCATTGTGGACGTTCTGCCTCTTTTCCTATGCTTTCAATGCAATTCCAGTCTACCTCCTGAAATCAGTTTCCTGCAATTCTGCCCCGCTTTCAAGTCCTCTTGGCAGCCTTACTTCAGTATATTTTTGGACGATAGCGGTCATTTATAACTCTGCAGTTTTGTGAATTACAGTGCCCCTGAGCTCCTTTCTTCAACTCGCTTTCTTGTGACCTGGCCGCAACACCGCAGGATGGCTTCAGGCCCTAATCTGGTTCCGGCACGGCACGCTGAGCCTTTGGTTATTTCCTCTTCCTGGTGGGAAATGAGAGTTAAATTTGCCCGTCCAGACACCTCCAGCTAGTCTCTCATTGGTTCTCCCTATTCCTGTTCATCTTCCGCAGAAATTGCAAACTGGGCCAAACAGCAGGTTAAAGGCGCTGACTCTCCAAGTGGGGAGAGTGTTAGTAAAGCGTCTGGAATGTTGCACTGAAGTACCAGGGGACGAAAACTGAGACATATCTGAACACGTCTCCCGATCACACAGTTGATCATACTCTGGGTTCCACATGCATGTTTTAGCTGAAGGTAGAATACCTTAAACCTGGAGAGTTGAGACCCGTGGAATGGGTATGAAATATGACTTCAAAGCGTCTTCATTTGCTCACTGAACCTCTCCAATCCTATCACTGCTGCGTTTATGCCCCTGAACACACGCTTGATTCTCTTTTGGAGACGTAGCAATCCATAGGTTTTAAGATACTTACTAGTCAGGTACATTCTTAGGCGTTTAATATGGGGTGTTGAGTCCATTTCGTTGAGCAAGGAGTAGCTCTTGTCTATTCCATATTTGGCTTAAGGAACTTTATCTGTGCTCATTTCAATCTCTGGTTTTATGCATCACCCCAACTCACCTTTCCCCTTAAGCAAGCATAAGTTGGTTTTCTAAATTTGAGACCCTGTTCTGTTTTGGAATTCAGTTCCTGTGCAGCCAAGTTTACATTCCGTGTATTAGTGATATCTTATGATGTTTCTTTTTCTGTGTGACTTATTTCAGTTAGAATCATCGTACCTGATTCCACTCATTATGCTGCTACGGGCCTGATGACATAGATTTCATTGCTGAGTGATACTGCATTGTACGTAAGTACCACAAGTTCTTTATACATTTTTCACTTTCTGTGATATTGAACTTGTACGGTAAACGAGGTTCTTGTAAACAGAGGCGTCCCAAACTTTGGGGTGGCTGTGTCTTTTTGATTTTAATTTCCCTAAGCTATAGGACCATAAGTGGAAGTGCCCTAGGCTCTGTTGCTTTGTTTTTTAGATGTTTCAGGAAACACCATACACTTCTCCCGAGTGTCTGTTGGCAATTTTCATCCCGCCCATCAGCATAACAAGGCTCCCAGTTCTCCATGGCCTGTCCTGCCTTTCTGGATTTTATACTTTTTTCAGATGGCCCTTTTGACCGGGGGGAAGTGAGACTTCATTGTAGTGCAGATTTCCTTTGGAAGCTTGCTTGGTTGGCCAAAAAGGGCGTTTGCGTTTTTTCCTGAATATATTCAGGAAAAAACGCATACGCCCTTTTTGGCCAAGTGCATCATTGTGGACGTTCTGCCTCTTTTCCTATGCTTTCAATGCAATTCCACTCTACCTCCTGAAATCGGTTTCCTGCAATTCTGCCCCGCTTTCAAGTCCTCTTGGCAGCCTTACTTCAGTCTATTTTTGGACGATAGCTGTCATTTATAACTCTGCAGGTTTGTGAATTACAGTGCCCCTGAGCTCCTTTCTTCAACTCGCTTTCTTTTGAGCTGGCCGCAACACCGCAGGATGGCTTCAGGCCCTAATCTGGTTCCGGCACGGCACGCTGAACCTTTGGTTAATTCCTCTTCCTGGTGGGAAATGAGAGTTAAATTTGCCCGTCCAGACACCTCCAGCTAGTCTCTCATTGGTTCTCGCTATTCCTGTTCATCTTCCGCAGAAATTGCAAACTGGGCCAAACAGGAGGTTAAAGGGACTGACTCTCCAAGTCGGGAGAGTGTTAGTAAAGCGTCTGGAATGTTGCACCCGAGTACTAGGGTACGAAAACTGAGACATATTTGAACACGTCTCCCACTCACATGGTTGATCATACTCTGGGTTCCACATGCATGTTTTAGCTGAAGGAAGAATACCTTAAACCTGGAGAGTTGAGACCCGTGGAATGGGTACCATGCAATATGACTTCAAAGGGTCTTCATTTGCACACCGAACCTCTCCAATCGTATCACTGCTGCGTTTATACCCCTGAACACACGCTTGATTCTCTTTTGGAGACGTAGCAATCCAAAGGTTTTAAGATACTTACTAGTCAGGTACATTCTTAGGCGTTTAATATGGGGTGTTGAGTCCATTTCTTTGAGCAAGGAGTAGCTCTTGTCTATTCCATATTTGGCTTAAGGAACTTTATCTGTGCTCATTTCAATCTCTGGTTTTATGCATCACCCCAACTCACCTTTCCCCTTAAGCAAGCATAAAGTTGGTTTTCTAAATTTGAGACCCTGTTCTGTTTTGGAATTCAGTTCCTGTGCAGCCAAGTTTACATTCCGTGTATTAGTGATATCTTATGATGTTTCTTTTCCTGTGTGACTTATTTCAGTTAGAATCATCGTACCTGAATCCACTCATTGTGCTGCTACGGGCCTGATGACATAGATTTCATTGCTGAGTGATACTGCATTGTACGTAAGTACCACAAGTTCTTTATACATTTTTCACTTTCTGTGATATTGAACTTGTACGGTAAACGAGGTTCTTGTAAACAGAGGCGTCCCAAACTTTGGGGTGGCTGTGTCTTTTTGATTTTAATTTCCCTAAGCTATAGGACCATAAGTGGAAGTGCCCTAGGCTCTGTTGCTTTGTTGTTTAGATGTTTCAGGAAACACCATACACTTCTCCCGAGTGTCTGTTGGTAATTTACATCACGCCCATCAGCATAACAAGGCTCCCAGTTCTCCATGGCCTGTCCTGCCTTTCTGGATTTTACACTTTTTTCAGATGGCCCTTTTGACCGGGGGGAAGTGAGACTTCATTGTAGTGCAGATTTCCTTTGCAAGCTTGCTTGGTTGGCCAAAAAGTGCGTTTGCGTTTTTTCCTGAATATATTCAGGAAAAAACGCATACGCCCTTTTTGGCCAAGTGCATCATTGTGGACGTTCTGCCTCTTTTCCTATGCTTTCAATGCAATTCCAGTCTACCTCCTGAAATCGGTTTCCTGCAATTCTGCCCCGCTTTCAAATCCTCTTGGCAGCCTTACTTCAGTATATTTTTGGTCGAGAGCTGTCATTTATAACTCTGCAGTTTTGTTAATTACAGTGCCCCTGAGCTCCTTTCTTCAACTCGCTTTATTGTGACCTGGCCGCAACAGCGCAGGATGGCTTCAGGCCCTAATCTGGTTCCGGCACGGCACACTGAGCCTTTGGTTAATTCCTCTTCCTGGTGGGAAATGAGAGTTAAATTTGCCTGTCCAGACACCTCCAGCTAGTCTCTCATTGGTTCGTGCTGTTCCTGTTCATCTTCCGCAGAAATTGCAAACTGGGCCAAACAGGAGGTTAAAGGGACTGACTCTCCAAGTCGGGAGAGTGTTAGTAAAGCGTCTGGAATGTTGCACCCGAGTACCAGGGGATGAAAACTGAGACATATTTAAACACGTCTCCCGATCACATGGTTGATTATACTCTAGGTTCCACATGCATGGTTTAGCTGAAGGAAGAATACCTTAAACCTGGGTAGTTGAAACCCGTGGAATGGGTACCATGCAATATGACTTCAAAGGGTCTTCATTTGCTCACCGAACCTCTCCAATCCTATCACTGCTGCGTTTATGCCCGTGTACACACGCTTGATTCTCTTTCGGAGACATAGAAATCCATAGGTTTTAAGATACTTACTAGTCAGGTACATTCTTAGGCGTTTAATATGCGTTGTTGAGTCCATTTCGTTGAGCAAGGAGTAGTTCTTGTCTATTCCATATTTGGCTTAAGGAACTTTATTTGTGCTCATTTCAATCTCTGGTTTTATGCAGCACCCCAACTCACCTTTCCCCTTAAGCAAGCATAAGTTGGTTTTCTAAATTTGAGACCCTGTTCTGTTCTGAAATTCAGTTCCTGTGTAGCCAAGTTTACATTCCGTGTATTACTGATATCTTATGATGTTTCTTTTTCTGTGTGACTTATTTCAGTTAGAATCATCATACCTTAATCCACTCATTGTGCTGCTAAGGGCCTGATGACATAGATTTCATTGCTGAGTGATATTGCTTTGTAAGTAAATACCACAACTTCTTTATCCATTTTTCACTTTCTGCGATGTTGAACTTGTACTGTAAACGAGGTTCTTGTAAACAGAGGCGTCCCAAACTTTGGGGTGCCTGTGTCTTTTTCATTTTCATTTCCCTAAGCTATAGGACCATAAGTGGAAGTGCCCTAGGCTCTGTTGCTTTGTTTTTTAGATGTTTCAGGAAACACCATACACTTCTCCCGAGTGGCTCTTGGCAATTTACATCCCGCCCATCAGCATAACAAGGCTCCCAGTTCTCCATGGCCTGTCCTGCCTTTCTGGATTTTACACTTTTTTCAGATGGCCCTTTTGACCGGGGGGAAGTGAGACTTCATTGTAGTGCAGATTTCCTTTGCAAGCTTGCTTGGTTGGCCAAAAAGTGCGGTTGCGTTTTTTCCTGAATATATTCAGGAAAAAACGCATACGCCCTTTTTGGCCAAGTGCATCATTGTGGACGTTCTGCCTCTTTTCCTATGCTTTCAATGCAATTCCAGTCTACCTCCTGAAATCGGTTTCCTGCAATTCTGCCCCGCTTTCAAATCCTCTTGGCAGCCTTACTTCAGTATATTTTTGGTCGAGAGCTGTCATTTATAACTCTGCAGTTTTGTTAATTACAGTGCCCCTGAGCTCCTTTCTTCAACTCGCTTTATTGTGACCTGGCTGCAACAGCGCAGGATGGCTTCAGGCCCTAATCTGGTTCCGGCACGGCACACTGAGCCTTTGGTTAATTCCTCTTCCTGGTGGGAAATGAGAGTTAAATTTGCCTGTCCAGACACCTCCAGCTAGTCTCTCATTGGTTCGTGCTGTTCCTGTTCATCTTCCGCAGAAATTGCAAACTGGGCCAAACAGGAGGTTAAAGGGACTGACTCTCCAAGTCGGGAGAGTGTTAGTAAAGCGTCTGGAATGTTGCACCCGAGTACCAGGGGATGAAAACTGAGACATATTTAAACACGTCTCCCGATCACATGGTTGATTATACTCTAGGTTCCACATGCATGGTTTAGCTGAAGGAAGAATACCTTAAACCTGGGTAGTTGAAACCCGTGGAATGGGTACCATGCAATATGACTTCAAAGGGTCTTCATTTGCTCACCGAACCTCTCCAATCCTATCACTGCTGCGTTTATGCCCGTGTACACACGCTTGATTCTCTTTCGGAGACATAGAAATCCATAGGTTTTAAGATACTTACTAGTCAGGTACATTCTTAGGCGTTTAATATGCGTTGTTGAGTCCATTTCGTTGAGCAAGGAGTAGTTCTTGTCTATTCCATATTTGGCTTAAGGAACTTTATTTGTGCTCATTTCAATCTCTGGTTTTATGCAGCACCCCAACTCACCTTTCCCCTTAAGCAAGCATAAGTTGGTTTTCTAAATTTGAGACCCTGTTCTGTTCTGAAATTCAGTTCCTGTGTAGCCAAGTTTACATTCCGTGTATTACTGATATCTTATGATGTTTCTTTTTCTGTGTGACTTATTTCAGTTAGAATCATCATACCTTAATCCACTCATTGTGCTGCTAAGGGCCTGATGACATAGATTTCATTGCTGAGTGATATTGCTTTGTAAGTAAATACCACAACTTCTTTATCCATTTTTCACTTTCTGCGATGTTGAACTTGTACTGTAAACGAGGTTCTTGTAAACAGAGGCGTCCCAAACTTTGGGGTGCCTGTGTCTTTTTCATTTTCATTTCCCTAAGCTATAGGACCATAAGTGGAAGTGCCCTAGGCTCTGTTGCTTTGTTTTTTAGATGTTTCAGGAAACACCATACACTTCTCCCGAGTGGCTCTTGGCAATTTACATCCCGCCCATCAGCATAACAAGGCTCCCAGTTCTCCATGGCCTGTCCTGCCTTTCTGGATTTTACACTTTTTTCAGATGGCCCTTTTGACCGGGGGGAAGTGAGACTTCATTGTAGTGCAGATTTCCTTTGCAAGCTTGCTTGGTTGGCCAAAAAGGGCGTATGCGTTTTTTCCTGAATATATTCAGGAAAAAACGCATACGCCCTTTTTGGCCAAGTGCATCATTGTGGACGTTCTGCCTCTTTTCCTATGCTTTCAATGCAATTCCAGTCTACCTCCTGAAATCGGTTTCCTGCAATTCTGCCCCGCTTTCAAGTCCTCTTGGCAGCCTTACTTCAGTGTATTTTTGGACGATAGCTATCATTTATAACTCTGCAGGTTTGTGAATTACAGTGCCCCTGAGCTCCTTTCTTCAACTCGCTTTCTTGTGAGCTGGCCGCAACACCCCAAAATGGCTTCAGGCCCTAATCTGGTTCCGGCACGGCACGCTGAGCCTTTGGTTAATTCCTCTTCCTGGTGGGAAATGAGAGTTAAATTTGCCCGTCCAGACACCTCCAGCTAGTCTCTCATTGGTTCTCGCTATTCCTGTTCATCTTCCGCAGAAATTGCAAACTGGGCCAAACAGGAGGTTAAAGGGACTGACTCTCCAAGTCGGGAGAGTGTTAGTAAAGCGTCTGGAATGTTGCACCTGAGTACCAGGGTACGAAAACTGAGACATATTTGAACATGTCTCCCGATCACATGGTTGATCATACTCTAGGTTCCACATGCATGTTTTAGCTGAAGGAAGAATACCTTAAACCTGGGTAGTTGAAACCTGTGGAATGGGTACCATGCAATATGATTTCAAGGGTCTTCATTTGCTCACCGAACCTCTCCAATCCTATCACTGCTGCGTTTATGCCCCTGTACACACGCTTGATTCTCTTTTGGAGACATAGCAATCCATAGGTTTTAAGATACTTACTAGTCAGATATATTCTTAGGCGTTTAATATGCGGTGTTGAGTCCATTTCGTTGAGCAAGGAGTAGCTCTTGTCTATTCCATATTTGGCTTAAGGAAATTTATCTGTGCTCATTTCAATCTCTGGTTTTATGCAGCACCCCAACTCACCTTTCCCCTTAAGCAAGCATAAGTTGGTTTTCTAAATCTGAGACCCTGTTCTGTTTTGGAATTCAGTTCCTGTGTAGCCAAGTTTACATTCCGTGTATTAGTGATATCTTATGATGTTTCTTTTTCTGTGTGACTTATTTCAGTTAGAATCATCGTACCTGAATCCACTCATTATGCTGCTACGGGCCTGATGACATAGATTTCATTGCTGAGTGATACTGCATTGTACGTAAGTACCACAAGTTCTTTATCCATTTTTCACTTTCTGTGATATTGAACTTGTACGGTAAATGAGATTCTTGTAAACAGAGGCGTCCCAAACTTTGGGGTGGCTGTGTCTTTTTGATTTTAATTTCCCTAAGAAATAGGACCATAAGTGGAAGTGCCCTAGGCTTTGTTGCTTTGTTTTTTAGATGTTTCAGGAAACACCATACACTTCTCCAGAGTGTCTGTTGGCAATTTACATCCCGCCCATCAGCATAACAAGGCTCCCAGTTCTCCATGGCCTGTCCTGCCTTTCTGGATTTTACACTTTTTTCAGATGGCCCTTTTGACTGGGGCGAAGTGAGACTTCATTGTAGTGCAGATTTCCTTTGCAAGCTTGCTTGGTTGGCCAAAAAGGGCGTATGCGTTTTTTCCTGAATATATTCAGGAAAAAACGCATACGCCCTTTTTGGCCAAGTGCATCATTGTGGACGTTCTGCCTCTTTTCCTATGCTTTCAATGCAATTCCAGTCTACCTCCTGTAATCGGATTCCTGCAATTCTGCCCCGCTTTCAAGTCCTCTTGCCAGCCTTACTTCAGTGTATTTTTGGACGATAGCTATCATTTATAACTCTGCAGGTTTGTGAATTACAGTGCCCCTGAGCTCCTTTCTTCAACTCGCTTTCTTGTGAGCTGGCCGCAACACCCCAAAATGGCTTCAGGCCCTAATCTGGTTCCGGCACGGCACGCTGAGCCTTTGGTTAATTCCTCTTCCTGGTGGGAAATGAGAGATAAATTTGCCCGTCCAGACACCTCCAGCTAGTCTCTCATTGGTTCTCGCTATTCCTGTTCATCTTCCGCAGAAATTGCAAACTGGGCCAAACAGGAGGTTAAAGGGACTGACTCTCCAAGTCGGGAGAGTGTTAGTAAAGCGTCTGGAATGTTGCACCTGAGTACCAGGGTACGAAAACTGAGACATATTTGAACATGTCTCCCGATCACATGGTTGATCATAATCTAGGTTCCACATGCATGTTTTAGCTGAAGGAAGAATACCTTAAACCTGGGTAGTTGAAACCTGTGGAATGGGTACCATGCAATATGATTTCAAGGGTCTTCATTTGCTCACCGAACCTCTCCAATCCTATCACTGCTGCGTTTATGCCCCTGTACACACGCTTGATTCTCTTTTGGAGACATAGCAATCCATAGGTTTTAAGATACTTACTAGTCAGATATATTCTTAGGCGTTTAATATGCGGTGTTGAGTCCATTTCGTTGAGCAAGGAGTAGCTCTTGTCTATTCCATATTTGGCTTAAGGAAATTTATCTGTGCTCATTTCAATCTCTGGTTTTATGCAGCACCCCAACTCACCTTTCCCCTTAAGCAAGCATAAGTTGGTTTTCTAAATCTGAGACCCTGTTCTGTTTTGGAATTCAGTTCCTGTGTAGCCAAGTTTACATTCCGTGTATTAGTGATATCTTATGATGTTTCTTTTTCTGTGTGACTTATTTCAGTTAGAATCATCGTACCTGAATCCACTCATTATGCTGCTACGGGCCTGATGACATAGATTTCATTGCTGAGTGATACTGCATTGTACGTAAGTACCACAAGTTCTTTATCCATTTTTCACTTTCTGTGATATTGAACTTGTACGGTAAATGAGATTCTTGTAAACAGAGGCGTCCCAAACTTTGGGGTGGCTGTGTCTTTTTGATTTTAATTTCCCTAAGAAATAGGACCATAAGTGGAAGTGCCCTAGGCTTTGTTGCTTTGTTTTTTAGATGTTTCAGGAAACACCATACACTTCTCCAGAGTGTCTGTTGGCAATTTACATCCCGCCCATCAGCATAACAAGGCTCCCAGTTCTCCATGGCCTGTCCTGCCTTTCTGGATTTTACACTTTTTTCAGATGGCCCTTTTGACTGGGGCGAAGTGAGACTTCATTGTAGTGCAGATTTCCTTTGCAAGCTTGCTTGGTTGGCCAAAAATGGCGTATGCGTTTTTTCCTGAATATATTCAGGAAAAAACGCATACGCCCTTTTTGGCCAAGTGCATCATTGTGGACGTTCTGCCTCTTTTCCTATGCTTTCAATGCAATTCCAGTCTACCTCCTGTAATCGGCTTCCTGCAATTCTGCCCCGCTTTCAAGTCCTCTTGGCAGCCTTACTTCAGTATATTTTTGGACGATAGCTGTCATTTATAACTCTGCAGGTTTGTGAATTACAGTGCCCCTGAGCTCCTTTCTTCAACTCGCTTTCTTGTGAGCTGGCCGCAACACCGCAGGATGGATTCAGGCCCTAATCTGGTTCTGGCATGGCACGCTGAGCCTTTGGTTGATTCGTCTTCCTGGTTGGAAATCAGAGTTAAATTTGCCCATCCAAACACCTCCAGCTAGTCTCTCATTGGTTCTCGCTATTCCTGTTCATCTTCTGCAGAAATTGCAAACTGGGCCAAACAGGAGGTTAAAGGCGATGACTCTCCAAGTGGGGAGAGCGTTAGTAAAGCGTCTGGAATGTTGCACCCGAGTACCAGGGGAGGAAAACTGAGACATATTTGAACACGTCTCCCATTGACACAGTTGATCATACTCTGGGTAACACATGCATGTTTTAGATGAAGGAAGAATACCTTAAACCTGGAGAGTTGAGACCCGTGTAATGGGTACCATGCAATATGACTTCAAAGGGTCTTCATTTGCTCACCGAACCTCTCCAATCCTATCACTGCTGCGTTTATGCCCCTGTACACACGCTTGATTCTCTTTTGGAGACATAGCAATCCATAGGTTTTAAGATACTTACTAGTCAGGTACATTCTTAGGCGTTTAATATGGGGTGTTGAGTCCATTTCGTTGAGCAAGGATTAGCTCTTGTCTATTCCATATTTGGCTTAAGGAACTTTATCTGTGCTCATTTCAATCTCTGGTTTTATGCAGCACCCCAACTCACCTTTCCCCTTAAGCAAGCATAAGTTGGTTTTCTAAATTTGAGACCCTGTTCTGTTTTGGAATTCTGTTCCTGTGTAGCCAAGTTTACATTCCGTGCATTAGTGATATCTTATGATGTTTCTTTTTCTGTGTGACTTATTTCAGTTAGAATCATCGTACCTGAATCCACTCATTATTCTGCTACGGGCCTGATGACATAGATTTCATTGCTGAGTGATACTGCATTGTACGTAAGTACCACAAGTTCTTTATCCATTTTTCACTTTCTGTGATATTGAACTTGTACGGTAAACGAGGTTCATGTAAACAGAGGCGTCCCAAACTTTGGGGTGGCTGTGTCTTTTTGATTTTAATTTCCCTAAGCTATAGGACCATAAGTGGAAGTGCCCTAGGCTCTGTTGCTTTGTTTTTTAGATGTTTCAGGAAACACCATACACTTCTCCCGAGTGTCTGTTGGCAATTTACATCCCGCCCATCAGCATAACAAGGCTCCCAGTTCTCCATGGCCTGTCCTGCCTTTCTGGATTTTACACTTTTTTCAGATGGCCCTTTTGACCGGGGGGCAGTGAGACTTCATTGTAGTGCAGATTTCCTTTGCAAGCTTGCTTGGTTGGCCAAAAAGGGCGTATGCATTTTTTCCTGAATATATTCAGAAAAAAACGCATACGTCCTTTTTGGCCAAGTGCATCATTGTGGACGTTCTGCCTCTTTTCCTATGCTTTCAATGCAATTCCAGTCTACCTCCTGAAATCAGTTTCCTGCAATTCTGCCCCGCTTTCAAGTCCTCTTGGCAGCCTTACTTCAGTATATTTTTGGACGATAGCGGTCATTTATAACTCTGCAGTTTTGTGAATTACAGTGCCCCTGAGCTCCTTTCTTCAACTCGCTTTCTTGTGACCTGGCCGCAACACCGCAGGATGGCTTCAGGCCCTAATCTGGTTCCGGCACGGCACGCTGAGCCTTTGGTTATTTCCTCTTCCTGGTGGGAAATGAGAGTTAAATTTGCCCGTCCAGACACCTCCAGCTAGTCTCTCATTGGTTCTCCCTATTCCTGTTCATCTTCCGCAGAAATTGCAAACTGGGCCAAACAGCAGGTTAAAGGCGCTGACTCTCCAAGTGGGGAGAGTGTTAGTAAAGCGTCTGGAATGTTGCACTGAAGTACCAGGGGACGAAAACTGAGACATATCTGAACACGTCTCCCGATCACACAGTTGATCATACTCTGGGTTCCACATGCATGTTTTAGCTGAAGGTAGAATACCTTAAACCTGGAGAGTTGAGACCCGTGGAATGGGTATGAAATATGACTTCAAAGCGTCTTCATTTGCTCACTGAACCTCTCCAATCCTATCACTGCTGCGTTTATGCCCCTGAACACACGCTTGATTCTCTTTTGGAGACGTAGCAATCCATAGGTTTTAAGATACTTACTAGTCAGGTACATTCTTAGGCGTTTAATATGGGGTGTTGAGTCCATTTCGTTGAGCAAGGAGTAGCTCTTGTCTATTCCATATTTGGCTTAAGGAACTTTATCTGTGCTCATTTCAATCTCTGGTTTTATGCATCACCCCAACTCACCTTTCCCCTTAAGCAAGCATAAGTTGGTTTTCTAAATTTGAGACCCTGTTCTGTTTTGGAATTCAGTTCCTGTGCAGCCAAGTTTACATTCCGTGTATTAGTGATATCTTATGATGTTTCTTTTTCTGTGTGACTTATTTCAGTTAGAATCATCGTACCTGATTCCACTCATTATGCTGCTACGGGCCTGATGACATAGATTTCATTGCTGAGTGATACTGCATTGTACGTAAGTACCACAAGTTCTTTATACATTTTTCACTTTCTGTGATATTGAACTTGTACGGTAAACGAGGTTCTTGTAAACAGAGGCGTCCCAAACTTTGGGGTGGCTGTGTCTTTTTGATTTTAATTTCCCTAAGCTATAGGACCATAAGTGGAAGTGCCCTAGGCTCTGTTGCTTTGTTTTTTAGATGTTTCAGGAAACACCATACACTTCTCCCGAGTGTCTGTTGGCAATTTTCATCCCGCCCATCAGCATAACAAGGCTCCCAGTTCTCCATGGCCTGTCCTGCCTTTCTGGATTTTATACTTTTTTCAGATGGCCCTTTTGACCGGGGGGAAGTGAGACTTCATTGTAGTGCAGATTTCCTTTGGAAGCTTGCTTGGTTGGCCAAAAAGGGCGTTTGCGTTTTTTCCTGAATATATTCAGGAAAAAACGCATACGCCCTTTTTGGCCAAGTGCATCATTGTGGACGTTCTGCCTCTTTTCCTATGCTTTCAATGCAATTCCACTCTACCTCCTGAAATCGGTTTCCTGCAATTCTGCCCCGCTTTCAAGTCCTCTTGGCAGCCTTACTTCAGTCTATTTTTGGACGATAGCTGTCATTTATAACTCTGCAGGTTTGTGAATTACAGTGCCCCTGAGCTCCTTTCTTCAACTCGCTTTCTTTTGAGCTGGCCGCAACACCGCAGGATGGCTTCAGGCCCTAATCTGGTTCCGGCACGGCACGCTGAACCTTTGGTTAATTCCTCTTCCTGGTGGGAAATGAGAGTTAAATTTGCCCGTCCAGACACCTCCAGCTAGTCTCTCATTGGTTCTCGCTATTCCTGTTCATCTTCCGCAGAAATTGCAAACTGGGCCAAACAGGAGGTTAAAGGGACTGACTCTCCAAGTCGGGAGAGTGTTAGTAAAGCGTCTGGAATGTTGCACCCGAGTACTAGGGTACGAAAACTGAGACATATTTGAACACGTCTCCCACTCACATGGTTGATCATACTCTGGGTTCCACATGCATGTTTTAGCTGAAGGAAGAATACCTTAAACCTGGAGAGTTGAGACCCGTGGAATGGGTACCATGCAATATGACTTCAAAGGGTCTTCATTTGCACACCGAACCTCTCCAATCGTATCACTGCTGCGTTTATACCCCTGAACACACGCTTGATTCTCTTTTGGAGACGTAGCAATCCAAAGGTTTTAAGATACTTACTAGTCAGGTACATTCTTAGGCGTTTAATATGGGGTGTTGAGTCCATTTCTTTGAGCAAGGAGTAGCTCTTGTCTATTCCATATTTGGCTTAAGGAACTTTATCTGTGCTCATTTCAATCTCTGGTTTTATGCATCACCCCAACTCACCTTTCCCCTTAAGCAAGCATAAGTTGGTTTTCTAAATTTGAGACCCTGTTCTGTTTTGGAATTCAGTTCCTGTGCAGCCAAGTTTACATTCCGTGTATTAGTGATATCTTATGATGTTTCTTTTCCTGTGTGACTTATTTCAGTTAGAATCATCGTACCTGAATCCACTCATTGTGCTGCTACGGGCCTGATGACATAGATTTCATTGCTGAGTGATATTGCTTTGTAAGTAAATACCACAACTTCTTTATCCATTTTTCACTTTCTGCGATGTTGAACTTGTACTGTAAACGAGGTTCTTGTAAACAGAGGCGTCCCAAACTTTGGGGTGCCTGTGTCTTTTTCATTTTCATTTCCCTAAGCTATAGGACCATAAGTGGAAGTGCCCTAGGCTCTGTTGCTTTGTTTTTTAGATGTTTCAGGAAACACCATACACTTCTCCCGAGTGGCTCTTGGCAATTTACATCCCGCCCATCAGCATAACAAGGCTCCCAGTTCTCCATGGCCTGTCCTGCCTTTCTGGATTTTACACTTTTTTCAGATGGCCCTTTTGACCGGGGGGAAGTGAGACTTCATTGTAGTGCAGATTTCCTTTGCAAGCTTGCTTGGTTGGCCAAAAAGGGCGTATGCGTTTTTTCCTGAATATATTCAGGAAAAAACGCATACGCCCTTTTTGGCCAAGTGCATCATTGTGGACGTTCTGCCTCTTTTCCTATGCTTTCAATGCAATTCCAGTCTACCTCCTGAAATCGGTTTCCTGCAATTCTGCCCCGCTTTCAAGTCCTCTTGGCAGCCTTACTTCAGTGTATTTTTGGACGATAGCTATCATTTATAACTCTGCAGGTTTGTGAATTACAGTGCCCCTGAGCTCCTTTCTTCAACTCGCTTTCTTGTGAGCTGGCCGCAACACCCCAAAATGGCTTCAGGCCCTAATCTGGTTCCGGCACGGCACGCTGAGCCTTTGGTTAATTCCTCTTCCTGGTGGGAAATGAGAGTTAAATTTGCCCGTCCAGACACCTCCAGCTAGTCTCTCATTGGTTCTCGCTATTCCTGTTCATCTTCCGCAGAAATTGCAAACTGGGCCAAACAGGAGGTTAAAGGGACTGACTCTCCAAGTCGGGAGAGTGTTAGTAAAGCGTCTGGAATGTTGCACCTGAGTACCAGGGTACGAAAACTGAGACATATTTGAACATGTCTCCCGATCACATGGTTGATCATACTCTGGGTCCCACATGCATGTTTTAGCTGAAGGAAGAATACCTTAAACCTGGGTAGTTGAAACCTGTGGAATGGGTACCATGCAATATGATTTCAAGGGTCTTCATTTGCTCACCGAACCTCTCCAATCCTATCACTGCTGCGTTTATGCCCCTGTACACACGCTTGATTCTCTTTTGGAGACATAGCAATCCATAGGTTTTAAGATACTTACTAGTCAGATATATTCTTAGGCGTTTAATATGCGGTGTTGAGTCCATTTCGTTGAGCAAGGAGTAGCTCTTGTCTATTCCATATTTGGCTTAAGGAAATTTATCTGTGCTCATTTCAATCTCTGGTTTTATGCAGCACCCCAACTCACCTTTCCCCTTAAGCAAGCATAAGTTGGTTTTCTAAATCTGAGACCCTGTTCTGTTTTGGAATTCAGTTCCTGTGTAGCCAAGTTTACATTCCGTGTATTAGTGATATCTTATGATGTTTCTTTTTCTGTGTGACTTATTTCAGTTAGAATCATCGTACCTGAATCCACTCATTATGCTGCTACGGGCCTGATGACATAGATTTCATTGCTGAGTGATACTGCATTGTACGTAAGTACCACAAGTTCTTTATCCATTTTTCACTTTCTGTGATATTGAACTTGTACGGTAAATGAGATTCTTGTAAACAGAGGCGTCCCAAACTTTGGGGTGGCTGTGTCTTTTTGATTTTAATTTCCCTAAGAAATAGGACCATAAGTGGAAGTGCCCTAGGCTTTGTTGCTTTGTTTTTTAGATGTTTCAGGAAACACCATACACTTCTCCAGAGTGTCTGTTGGCAATTTACATCCCGCCCATCAGCATAACAAGGCTCCCAGTTCTCCATGGCCTGTCCTGCCTTTCTGGATTTTACACTTTTTTCAGATGGCCCTTTTGACTGGGGCGAAGTGAGACTTCATTGTAGTGCAGATTTCCTTTGCAAGCTTGCTTGGTTGGCCAAAAAGGGCGTATGCGTTTTTTCCTGAATATATTCAGGAAAAAACGCATACGCCCTTTTTGGCCAAGTGCATCATTGTGGACGTTCTGCCTCTTTTCCTATGCTTTCAATGCAATTCCAGTCTACCTCCTGTAATCGGCTTCCTGCAATTCTGCCCCGCTTTCAAGTCCTCTTGCCAGCCTTACTTCAGTGTATTTTTGGACGATAGCTATCATTTATAACTCTGCAGGTTTGTGAATTACAGTGCCCCTGAGCTCCTTTCTTCAACTCGCTTTCTTGTGAGCTGGCCGCAACACCCCAAAATGGCTTCAGGCCCTAATCTGGTTCCGGCACGGCACGCTGAGCCTTTGGTTAATTCCTGTTCCTGGTGCGAAATGAGAGATAAATTTGCCCGTCCAGACACCTCCAGCTAGTCTCTCATTGGTTCTCGCTATTCCTGTTCATCTTCCGCAGAAATTGCAAACTGGGCCAAACAGGAGGTTAAAGGGACTGACTCTCCAAGTCGGGAGAGTGTTAGTAAAGCGTCTGGAATGTTGCACCTGAGTACCAGGGTACGAAAACTGAGACATATTTGAACATGTCTCCCGATCACATGGTTGATCATAATCTAGGTTCCACATGCATGTTTTAGCTGAAGGAAGAATACCTTAAACCTGGGTAGTTGAAACCTGTGGAATGGGTACCATGCAATATGATTTCAAGGGTCTTCATTTGCTCACCGAACCTCTCCAATCCTATCACTGCTGCGTTTATGCCCCTGTACACACGCTTGATTCTCTTTTGGAGACATAGCAATCCATAGGTTTTAAGATACTTACTAGTCAGATATATTCTTAGGCGTTTAATATGCGGTGTTGAGTCCATTTCGTTGAGCAAGGAGTAGCTCTTGTCTATTCCATATTTGGCTTAAGGAAATTTATCTGTGCTCATTTCAATCTCTGGTTTTATGCAGCACCCCAACTCACCTTTCCCCTTAAGCAAGCATAAGTTGGTTTTCTAAATCTGAGACCCTGTTCTGTTTTGGAATTCAGTTCCTGTGTAGCCAAGTTTACATTCCGTGTATTAGTGATATCTTATGATGTTTCTTTTTCTGTGTGACTTATTTCAGTTAGAATCATCGTACCTGAATCCACTCATTATGCTGCTACGGGCCTGATGACATAGATTTCATTGCTGAGTGATACTGCATTGTACGTAAGTACCACAAGTTCTTTATCCATTTTTCACTTTCTGTGATATTGAACTTGTACGGTAAATGAGATTCTTGTAAACAGAGGCGTCCCAAACTTTGGGGTGGCTGTGTCTTTTTGATTTTAATTTCCCTAAGAAATAGGACCATAAGTGGAAGTGCCCTAGGCTTTGTTGCTTTGTTTTTTAGATGTTTCAGGAAACACCATACACTTCTCCAGAGTGTCTGTTGGCAATTTACATCCCGCCCATCAGCATAACAAGGCTCCCAGTTCTCCATGGCCTGTCCTGCCTTTCTGGATTTTACACTTTTTTCAGATGGCCCTTTTGACTGGGGCGAAGTGAGACTTCATTGTAGTGCAGATTTCCTTTGCAAGCTTGCTTGGTTGGCCAAAAATGGCGTATGCGTTTTTTCCTGAATATATTCAGGAAAAAACGCATACGCCCTTTTTGGCCAAGTGCATCATTGTGGACGTTCTGCCTCTTTTCCTATGCTTTCAATGCAATTCCAGTCTACCTCCTGTAATCGGCTTCCTGCAATTCTGCCCCGCTTTCAAGTCCTCTTGGCAGCCTTACTTCAGTATATTTTTGGACGATAGCTGTCATTTATAACTCTGCAGGTTTGTGAATTACAGTGCCCCTGAGCTCCTTTCTTCAACTCGCTTTCTTGTGAGCTGGCCGCAACACCGCAGGATGGCTTCAGGCCCTAATCTGGTTCCGGCACGGCACGCTGAGCCTTTGGTTATTTCCTCTTCCTGGTGGGAAATGAGAGTTAAATTTGCCCGTCCAGACACCTCCAGCTAGTCTCTCATTGGTTCTCCCTATTCCTGTTCATCTTCCGCAGAAATTGCAAACTGGGCCAAACAGGAGGTTAAAGGCGCTGACTCTCCAAGTGGGGAGAGTGTTAGTAAAGCGTCTGGAATGTTGCACCCGAGTACCAGGGGAGGAAAACTGAGACATATTTGAACACGTATCCCGTTCACACGGTTCATCATACTCTGGGTTCCACATGCATGTTTTAGCTGAAGGAAGAATACCTTAAACCTGGAGAGTTGAGACCCGTGGAATGGGTACCATGCAATATGACTTCAAAGGGTCTTCATTTGCTCACCGAACCTCTCCAATCCTATCACTGCTGCGTTTATGCCCCTGTACACATGCTTGATTCTCTTTTGGAGACTTAGCAATCCATCGGTTTTAAGATACTTACTAGTCAGGTACATTCTTAGGCGTTTAATATGGGGTGTTGAGTCCATTTCGTTGAGCAAGGAGTAGCTCTTGTCTATTCCATATTTGGCTTAAGGAAATTTATCTGTGCTCATTTCAATCTCTGGTTTTATGCAGCACCCCAACTCACCTTTACCCTTAAGCAAGCATAAGTTGGTTTTCTAAATTTGAGACCCTGTTCTGTTTTGTAATTCAGTTCCTGTGTAGCCAAGTTTACATTCCGTGTATTACTGATATCTTATGATGTTTCTTTTTCTGTGTGACTTATTTCAGTTAGAATCATCATACCTGAATCCACTCATTGTGCTGCTACGGGCCTGGTGACATAGATTTCATTGCTGAGTGATACTGCATTGTACTTTAGTACCACAACTTCTTTATCCATTTTTCACTTTCTGTGATATTGAACTTATACTGTAAACGAGGTTGTTGTAAACAGAGGCGTCCCAAACTTTGGGGTGGCTGTGTCTTTTTGATTTTAATTTCCCTAAGCTATAGGACCATAAGTGAAGTGCCCTAGGCTCTGTTGCTTTGTTTTTTAGATGTTTCAGGAAACACCATACACTTCTCCAGAGTGTCTGTTGGCAATTTACATCCCGCCCATCAGCATAACAAGGCTCCCAGTTCTCCATGGCCTGTCCTGCCTTTCTGGATTTTACACTTTTTTCAGATGGCCCTTTTGACCGGGGGGAAGTGAGACTTCATTGTAGTGCAGATTTCCTTTGCAAGCTTGCTTGGTTGGCCAAAAAGGGCGTATGCGTTTTTTCCTGAATATATTCAGGAAAAAACGTATACGCCCTTTTTGGCCAAGTACATCATTGTCGAGGTTCTGACTCTCTTCATATGTTTTCTATGCAATTCCAGTCTACCTCCTGAAATTGGTTTCCTGCAATTCTGCCTTGCTTTCATTGCCTCTTCATAGCCTTACCTCAATATATTTTTTGAAAATAGTTGGCCTTTATAACTCTGCAGGTTTTTGAATTGCAGTGGCCCTTAGCTCCATTTTTCAGCTCTTATTTTTGTGGTCTTGCCCCATAACCACAGGATTCCTTGAAGCCCTATTTTTCTTCTGGGGCACCTTGCTGTGCCTTTGGTTAATTCTTCTTACTGATGTGACATTAGAGTGACATGTGCCCATTGAAACCGCTACAGCTAGTTTCTCACTGGTTCCCCCTATTCCCATTCATCCTCTGCACTAACTGCAGACTGTGCGATACCAGAACTTAAAGGCATTGACTCCATGTGGGGATGTTGTTAGTAAAGCGGCTGGAATGTCGATCCGGAGCCCCAGGAGAGGAAAAATGAGGTGCGTTTTAGAAACCTTTCCCGATCATATGGTATACCAGTCACTGGGTTTCCCAAGCATGGTTTAGCTGTAGGAAGATTCCCTTCAACCTGGAGTGTTGGGACCCTTGGACTGAGTAGCATGAAGTATTGCATTAAACTTTCGGCAGTTGCTCACCAAAGCTCACCAATCCTCTCAGCCCCAAGTGTTCAGCCTTATGTCTTATCCAGCTGTGGGTTTATATGTGGTCAATCCAGGTTGCATCACATCCCCTGAGCGAATTTTGTAAGAATTTTTCTCTCTTTCATTGTTTCAGCGTTTTGTTTTTAAAATTTATTTCTATAATGGGGTTTAGCTCATTTTCACTGCTGTGTTTGTGCCGCTCTGCACACACTTGATTCCCTTATGGAGATATATCAATACATGGGTTTTAAGATTCTTATTACTCAGATATATTTCTCTGCGGTGTATAGGGTGTGTTGAGGCCAGTTCATTGAGCAAGGTGTAGATCTTGTCTAATACCTATTTGGTTTATTGAACGGTATCTGTGCTAATTTCAAACTCTGGTTTTATGCATCACCCCACCTCTCCTTTCCCCTTAAGCTGACATAAGTGTGTTTTCTAAATGTGAGACACTGTTCTGTTCTGTAATTCATTTCTTGTGCAGCCATATTTACCCTCCCTCTATAAGTGATATCTTATGATATGTTTCTTTTTCTGTTTGACTTATTTCAAGTAGTATTATCGGACCTAAATCCACTCTTTATCCTTCTACTAGCCTTATTACATTGATTTCATGGTGAAGAGATATTCCATTGTACATAAGTACCACATCTTCTTTATCCATTGTTCTCTTTCCTGGGATATTTAAGGTGTACTGAAGTTGAGGTTCTTGTAAACAGAGTAGCCCTAAACTGTGGTGTGCTTGTGTCTTGTTGATTTTTAGACTTCCCTAGATATACTCCCATGATTGGAAGTGTCCTATGCTCTGTAGCTCTGTTTTTTAGATGATTTAGGAACCACCATACACTTCTCCAGAGTGGCTCTCGGCAGTTCACACACTGCCCATCAGCGTATAAAGGCTCCCTGTTCTCCATGGCCTGTCCTGCATTTCTGGTTTTTACAATTTTTTAGGATGGCCCTTTTGACCGGTGGGAAGTGAGACTTCTTTGTTGTGCACATTTGCATTGGTTGCTTGCTTCGTTGCCCATAAAGTGCGTATGCGTTTTTTCCTGGATATAATCAGGAAAAAACACATACGCCCTTTTGGGCCAACTGCATCATTGTCGAAATTCTGCCGCTTTTCATGTGCGTTAAAGACGAGTCCAATCTATCTCTTGAAATCTGTTTCTTGCAATTCTGTCTTGCATTCAGATCCTCTTCTTTGCCTTACCTCAACATATTTTTGGACGTTAGTTTTCATTTATAACTCTGCAGGTTTGTGAATTGCAGTGACCCTGAGCTCCATTTTTTAAGTTGCTCTTTTGTGAGCTGGCCTCAAACCCGCAGGATTGCTTCAGGCCCTATTTTGGCTCCGGCGAGGCAGGCTGAGCCTTTCTTTAATTCTTATTCTTAATGGGAAATTAGAGTGATATGTGCCCGTCCAAACCCTTACAACTATTCTCTCATTGGTTCCCCCTCTTCT
Source organism: Grampus griseus (assembly GCF_964374135.1). NCBI lineage: Eukaryota > Metazoa > Chordata > Mammalia > Artiodactyla > Delphinidae > Grampus > Grampus griseus. The sequence continues at coordinate 506,676 of NW_028133279.1, read as the reverse complement.
CGTTCATCCTCCTCACAATTTGCAAAATGTGTGAAACAGAAGTTTAAATGTGCTGATTCTCCAAGTGGGGAGATTCTAAGTAACGTGGCTGGAATGGTGAACAGGAGCACCAGGAGAGGATAAATGAGGTGCATTTTAGACACATCTCCCGATCACATGGTGTACAGTCCTCTGGGTTTTCCATGCATGTTTTAGCTGTAGGAAGATCCCTTGAACCTGCAGATTTGGGACCCATTGAATGGGTACCAGGTAGTATTACTTTAAAGGGTGTGCATTTCCTCACCCAACCTCACATTTCTCTTAGCGCAAACAGTTTCCAGCCTTATGTCTCATCCTGCTGTGGGTCTAGATGTGTTCAATCCATGTTGCATCACCGTCCCTGAGGAAAAGTTGTAAGAGGTTTTCTCTGTCTCTCTGTCGTTTATTTTTTTCAATTTATTACTATATTGGTTACAGCTGATTTTCAAAGCTCTGTTTCTTGCTGCTGTACATCCACTTGATTCACGTACAGAGAGACATCAATAAATTCTTTTTCAGATTCTTACCAGTCGTATATATTCTTTTCCGGTGACTTGAGTGTGCTGAGTGCAGTTCTTTTAGCTACCGTGTAGGCCTTGTTGATTATCAGTTTGGTATTTGGAATGGTATCTTTGCTAATTTCAACCTCCTGGATGATGCCTCACCCCTCCCCACCTTTCCCGTTTAGCAGCCTTATGCGTGTTTTCTACATATTTGACTATGTTTTTGTTTTGTAATTTATTTCATGTGTAGCCATTTTGGATTCCACCTTTAAGTGATATCTTATGATATGTGTCTTTTTCTTTTTGAATTCTGTCACTTAGAATGATCATACGTAACTCCTCCGGAGTTGTTACAACTGGCCATATTTCATTGATTTCCAGGCTGAATAATATTCCACTCTACCTAAGTACCACATCTCTATCCATTTTTTCCCTCCAGAGACATTTAAGTTATATCTTAGTCGAGGATCTTTTAAACAGAGAGGGGGTAAACATTGGGGTGCCTGTGTCCTCTCGATTTTTGTTTTTCCCAAGATATACGCCCATGAGTGCAAGTGCCCTATGCTCTGTAGCTCATTTTTTAGATGCTTTAGTAAACACAATACACTTCTCCAGAATGGCCGTTGGCAATATACATTTCCACTATAAGTCTCGCAGGGCTCCCTCTTCTCGTTGCCCTGTCCTGCATTTCTGTTGTTTACGCTTTATGAGGATGGCTCTTCTGACTGATGCGAAGTGATATCTTTTGTAGTATTGACTTCCAGTGCCCACCTGTTTGGTTGGCTAAAAAAGTGTATGCCCTTTTCTTGAATATATACAGAAAAAAACGCATACACCCTTTTTGGCCAACTGCAATGTTGGCAATGTTCAGCTCCTTTTCTTGTGCTTAATGGCGAGTCCTTTCTACCTCCTCAAATCCCTTTCCTGCCATTCTCCCTTGCTTACAAGTCCTTTTCTCTGACTTTCCTCAAGACATTTTTCAGTGATGGATATTTTCAACTCTGCAGTTTTGTGAATTTTACTGCCCCTGAGTTCCATTGTTCAACTTGTGTTTATGGGAACTGGCCACAAAGCAGCGGGATTTCCTCAAGCCCTATACTGTTTCCATGGGCAACCCTAGCCTTTGGTCAATTCGTCTTCCTGATTGGAAATTAGAGTGACATGTGCCTGTCTGAACACCTAGGACTTGTCTCTCATTGTTCCTCATCCTTCCGCTTCATCCTCTGGACAAATTCCAAACTGTACGCAACAGGATGTTGACAGTGCTGACATCTCCAAGTGGGGAGACTGTTAGTAAAGACGCTGGAGGGGTGAACCCGAGCACCAGGAGATGAGGAGATGAGATGCCTTTTCCAAACTCTTCCCGATCAGATGGTATACCATCCTCTGGGTGTGACAGACATGTTTTAGCAGTAGGAAGAGTCCCATTCATGTAAGGAGAACACCAGGGCTTTTTCAAAATCAGTGTCTCCCCGAAACCCAAACTGGGGAAGTTTTTAAGCTACGGCTACACATATGTTCATTAAGGGCCTTGGGAAGTAGGCAGAGTCCAAACTTTAGATGATTGAAGTCTTCAGGGTCAGAAGCACTCACCACCAGCTTCCCTTAGGCTACACTTTAACTATCATTGATAGATGATGTCAATAAAAATATCTATTCTTTTTCAGATTATTTCCCCTTATAGGTTATTGCAAAATGTTGAGTGTAGTTCCCTGTGCTATACAGTAGTTCCTTGTTGATGATCTATTTTATACATAGCAGTGTGTATGTGTTAATTCCAAACTGTTAATTTATCCCTCCTCCCACCTTTCCCCTTTGGTAATAATAAATTATAAGATTTTATACTTCTCAGAAATGGGGGAGCTGAAAGAGAGGTATCATTTTCAATGGAAAAGCATTTAAAACAAGATTGAAGGTTTAACCAAGATTATTAGATGTACATCCTTGGAAAGAAATCACTTCGTTTCTCTAATATTGACCTGACAAATAAGACAAACCTTTTCACTGAACTTGCTTATAAAAAGTGATGGAAATATCAAATGGAAGTGTTAGAAACATCTTATTTTACCCGAGCCTTATACACTGTTCTATGTTAACTACAGTTTGGCTCACACATCTGTTCATTGAGGTTACAATAGTCTCAATTTCTGTTACTGATCCTCCAGAGTGGACCCCAACAAGTGTCCCCCTGCCCAGTGTCATTGGGGCCAACAGATCGAGACTGAGTTTGGTTCACAAGCAAAGGAAACTTTATATTTTGATCAGAGAATGGAGAGGTGAGAGCATGCACTACCCCGTGGGCTGTGGGCTGGGCTGCTGTGTAGAGATCCTGTCAGAGTCAGTGGGAGGGAGGGAGGCGGCGGAGCTCTCGAGGGCCGGGTTGGCTGTAGCTCAGGCTCTATATCGTGGAGTCTGCACTGGGCCCCAGGAGCTGAGGTGTCGACCCAGCCATTCTGCACTAGGAAATCTGGTCTGAAGTGCCGGGTGTGGAACCTCTGCATGCGGGACCCTAGGAGCATGTGAAATTAGACAAAGCACAAAGGATAAAAAAGGTTAGACTTGACTTTATTGCCCAGATTCTATTTTTATCTCCCAGGGATTTTTAATGGGCTTTGCTGGGGACAAACCCCTCCTCTGCCTTTTGTCCCGTTCCTCATTCTTGGAGTGCTGAGGGTGCAGACCCTTCTTCTGTAACTGCTGAGTGCTGAGTTGGGAGCCCTCATACCCTGGGGCGAGGGTCAGAGCTTCTCCCCAGCAGCCTCCCGGTGACGTTGATTGTCCCCAGGACCCCTGCCTCCCTGCTCGTCCACCTGAGCACCAGCATTGGAAGTGTTATAGATTCTAATGACCTTTAAGGGTCCAGGAAAGAGATGTGCAGAGACGCTGTGGGGGCCGGTTTCACCCCGCCCCACATTTGTTCGGCCACCTTAGGCTGACCGTTTCTGCCAGCCTAGATGCTCTGACCAGTAGTCTGTGCTTTCTTCAATTAGGCCCCTGAATTAACGTACAAACAGCACCATGTGTCAGAGCCCTGCCTGCTCAACTCCCAGACAGTCCAGGGTCAGTGGTGATAAGGACCATGATGGCTACTGAGTCAACAGCCTTTTGAAGTAAACAGGAGTCCAGCCGGTCTTATTGGCCACCATCATCATGGTGTCTGTAGGCTTTTCTATGGTGACAGTGTGATATACGGTTCCCCCGCCAAGATTATTAGCTCCCCTCTGGGTGCAGTAAGTCCTGCAAGCAGTAGTCTACTCTTTTGGGACACACCCTTGTTGTTTTATGAGAGAAACTCCAGGTCAAGTGATGTTCACACGAGTCGTCATGGTGCCCTGTTGCCCCCGGTTATCTCTCTGGATGTTGGAGTTGGAGGGCCTCCTCACTCGAGGTCGGTGTGCCCACGGAGCGAACCCTGCAACTTCAGGGCATGGTTGGTGGTTAGGATCACCACGTGGGGTCCTTTTCCCTTAGGAGGGAGGTGGCCTTTTGGGCTGCTGATTTCCAGGTTTTTAGATACCGCCAGTATCTTGGCCAGATGTGGCAGTGGGCCAAGCCCCTTGGTGACCGTAGTTTATCCTACCTGGATGGCATTCTTGCATTGTTCCATTTCAAGTGGTCCCAGTTTTTGCACTAATTCTCCAATGGCGATTCACCTTTCACCGGGAATGTAAAGGTCAAAGGGTTTAGCTAAATTAGGGAGTTCCAGGGCAAGGGTCTGAATTGACTGCTCTTTCCATTCTTGAAAGGCCACTTCTGGATTCTATTCAAAAGGATCATCATCTTTTCCTTTCAGTGTTTCATATAGAGGCCCAGCTAGTAGACTGTAGTTAGGGATCCAGAAGCAGCAAACCCTGGCCTCCCCAGGAACCCCTAAGCTGTCTTCTAGTTTTAGAAAGGGGTAAGGCTGAAAATGGTTTCTTCCCTTTCCTGAGATGGGCTTCTCTGACCTTCTGTGAGAATGAAGCCCAGGCAGGTCACTGCAGTCTGTGATATTTGAGCTTTTTCTTGGACAACTTCTATCCTTTATTGGCTTGGTAGTTCAGAGGCCTCCTTAGTAGGGCTGGCGATCAGAATGTCGTCTGCATATTGAAGGAGGGTTTCCTTTTCCAGAGGTAGAACTTTTAGGTCTTTAGCTAAGCTTTCCCCAAAGATGGTGTGGGAACTTTTGCACCCTTGGGGCCAGACGGCCCGGAAGTATTGTTTTAGTTGTATGTTGAGTCCTGCCACTCACAAGCCAAAATTTCTTGTGACTCTGGGACTAATGGAATGCAAAAGAAAGCATCATTGAAGACTAATACAGAATACCATGTCCTGGTGGTTGGTAGAATGACCAGCAGGGTGTAGGAATTAGGAGCAACTGGAGGTATATCCTCGGTGGCTTCACTGACTGTCCTGACATCCTTTACCAGGTCCCCAGCAGCCCATGGGGCTCTCGTGGTCAGACCAATCCCAGAATATGGAGCTCACCTGGGCAGGTACCCCACCCCCACCCCAGCCCACGGGGCTCTCGTGGTCAGGCCCCTCCCAGGATACAGAGCTACCCTTGCAGGTACCGTGGCAGGGCTGGGCACACAGGAACCGTGCACATAGCCCTCATTGCAGAGCACCCCCAGCTCACCTGTCACTCAGAGCTGACACAGAGTACCTCAGAGCAGGACTTGAACTAACAAACAGCAGCTGCGACAGGTCTGTGACCCTGGGCATCACTCCGTGAGGCCTCCCTCCACCTGGTCTTCCAGAGACTTCCACTGCACCCGGGGCACCAGGCCTCTGTCTCCAACCACCACCCACCCCTCCTCTCCCTGACTCCTGGGTTCCTCTCATTAGGAGAGGGTTTTCTTGAAGTTGTCTCCCACTCATGGGCCAGATAAAATGATTAGAAAACAAGCCAAAGCTGCAGCCCCTTGTCTATCCTGACTCTCAGGAGCCCACACCTGTTCCTCGGACCTGGCCGGTTCAGCAAGTTCCATTTTCTGCAACTGTGAGCCCCTGAGGGGTGATGATTGGCTGACCTGGGCAGCCTTACCGTGCCGGCCAGCCCTCCCCAGGTGTGCCTGGGTTGAGATCAATATAAATACCACTCCAGGCAGCAAGAGCCCCTGCAGCCGTGCCTGACGCCATTTTCTCTGCCCTGTCAGCAGTCTCGGGGCTGGGCTGGTGGGAGGGAGTGAGAGGCCACGGCTTTGTGGGTGGCCCAGTGTGAGTGGGGCTCTGCTGGACTTTCTGCAGCAGTTGCCAGGCTGCCACCTGCTAAAGAAGAGGATGTGTCACCCATACCTGTTGCTGGAATTTCTCCCTGGGCAGAGGTGAGGAAGGAAAAAAGCAGTGGGGGCAGGGACAGGACGGGTATCTCAGGCAGGGAAATGGAAATCTTCCAGAAGAGCACCCAGGGCCAGGACCATCCTGGCTGGCCTGCAGGCACCAAGTCGGCCGGCATGCTGTCACTCGTGTGGCTCTATGGCCCTTCCTCTAGGCTTTCAAGTCCTTGTATATATTCAGGTGTTTTACCTGGGGCGGGTGGGAATAGTTCAGCAGCAACTGGCCTGGGGCTCAGCTCACGTTTACTCACAGATGCCTCGGCACGGTGCCCCAGCTTTGCAATGAGGACGCTTGTTGCGTGGGGGCTGCTGGCTGAATGGGAGACGATTCCCCACCACTGACCAACTTCAGAATTGTTTACAACTGGAGCAAGTGCCCTGATACGGTTTTCCTCTGTGTAACTGGTGGGTTCTGTGTTTTTTTCTCTTTTTCGTTTTTGGTTCAAGGTAGATTTTATTCCTCTTTTTTGTATTTACAGATATAAGCATGGAAATAATTTATTCATATAAATACATGTATGTGCAGGGAATAATTGTTTTTTCTGTTTTATTTTTTAAATTTTATTTCTTTTTAATTTTGAATTTTATTTTATATTTTTATACAGCAGGTTCTTATTGGTTATCTATTTTATACATATAAATGTATACATGCCAATCCCAGTCTCTCAACTCCTCCCACCACCACCCCCCCAACAGCTTTCCCCCCTTGTTGTCCATACGTTTGTTGTCTACATCTGTTGCTCTATTTATGCCTTGCAAAATGGTTAATCTGTACAGTTTTTCTAGGTTCCACATATATGCATGAATATACAAGATTTGTTTTTCTCTTTCTGACTTACTTCACTCTGTATGACAGTCTCTAGATCCATCGACGTCTCTACAAATGACCCAATTTCATTCCTTTTCATGGCTTAGTAATATTCCATTTTATATATGTACCACAGCTTTATGCATTCGTCTGTCTGTGGGCATTTATGTTGCTTCCATTACCTCGATATTGTAAATAGTGATGCAATGAACATTGCGGTGAATGACTCTTTTTGATTTATGGTTTTGTCTGGGTATATGTCCAGTACTGGGATTGCTGTATCATATGGTAATTCTATTGTTAGTTTCTTAAGAAATTCCATATTGTTCTCCATAATGACTGTATCAATTTATATTCCCAACAATAGTGGAAGAGGGTTCCTTTTCTCCACACCCTTTCCAGCATTTTCTGTTTGTAGATTTTCTATGATGCCTATTCTACCAGGTGTGAGGTGATACCTCATTGTTGAATCCATTTCGTTGAGCAAGGGGTAGGTCTTGTCTATTACATATTTGGCTTATGGAACGGTATCTGTGCTAATTTCAAACTCTGCTTTTATGCAGCACCCCAACTCACCTTCCCCCTTAAGCAGGCATAAGTTGGTTTTCTAAACTTGAGACCCTGTTCTGTTCTGTAATTCAGTTCATGTGTAGCCAAGTTCACATTCCGTGTATTAGTGATACCTTATGATGTTTCTTTTTCTGGGTGACTTATTTCACTTAGAATCATCGTGTCTCAATCCACTCATTATGCTGCTACGGGCCTGGTGACATAGATTTCATTGCTGAGTGGTATTCTGTTGTACATAAGTACCGCAACTTCTTTATCCATTATTTGCTCTCTGGGATATTTAACTTGTGCCATAGAAGAGATTTCTGTAAACAGAGGCGTCCCAAACTTTGGGGTGGCTGTGTCTTTTTGATTTTAATTTCCCTAAGCTATAGGACCATAAGTGGAAGTGCCCTAGGCTCTGTTGCTTTGTTTTTTAGATGTTTCAGGAAACACCATACACTTCTCCCGAGTGTCTGTTGGCAATTTTCATCCCGCCCATCAGCATAACAAGGCTCCCAGTTCTCCATGGCCTGTCCTGCCTTTCTGGATTTTACACTTTTTTCAGATGGCCCTTTTGACCGGGGGGAAGTGAGACTTCATTGTAGTGCAGATTTCATTTGCAAGCTTGCTTGGTTGGCCAAAAAGGGCGTATGCGTTTTTTCCTGAATATATTCAGGAAAGAACGCATACGCACTTTTTGGCCAAGTGCATCATTGTGGACGTTCTGCCTCTTTTCCTATGCTTTCAATGCAATTCCAGTCTACCTCCTGAAATCGGTTTCCTGCAATTCTGCCCCGCTTTCAAGTCCTCTTGGCAGCCTTACTTCAGTATATTTTTGGACGATAGCTGTCATTTATAACTCTGCAGGTTTGTGAATTACAGTGCCCCTGAGCTCCTTTCTTCAACTCGCTTTCTTGTGAGCTGGCCGCAACACCGCAGGATGGCTTCAGGCTCTAATCTGGTTCCGGCACGGCACGCTGAGCCTTTGGTTAATTCCTCTTCCTGGTGGGAAATGAGAGTTAAATTTGCCCATCCAAACACCTCCAGCTAGTCTCTCATTGGTTCTCGCTATTCCTGTTCATCTTCCGCAGAAATTGCAAACTGGGCCAAACAGGAGGTTAAAGGCGATGACTCTCCAAGTGGGGAGAGCGTTAGTAAAGCGTCTGGAATGTTGCACCCGAGTACCAGGGGAGGAAAACTGAGACATATTTGAACACGTCTCCCGTTGACACAGTTGATCATACTCTGGGTAACACATGCATGTTTTAGATGAAGGAAGAATACCTTAAACCTGGAGAGTTGAGACCCGTGTAATGGGTACCATGCAATATGACTTCAAAGGGTCTTCGTTTGCTCACCGAACCTCTCTAATCCTATCACTTCTGCGTTTATGCCCCTGTAAACACTCTTGATTCTCTTTTAGAGACATAGCAATCCATAGGTTTTAAGATACTTACTAGTCAGGTACATGCTTAGGCTTTTAATATGCGGTGTTGAGTCCATTTCGTTGAGCAAGGAGTAGCTCTTGTCTATTCCATATTTGGCTTAAGGAACTTTATCTGTGCTCATTTCAATCTCTGGTTTTATGCAGCACCCCAACTCACCTTTCCCCTTAAGCAAGCATAAGTTGGTTTTCTAAATTTGAGACCCTGTTCTGTTCTGTAATTCAGTTCCTGTGTAGCCAAGTTTACATTCCGTGTATTACTGATATCTTATGATGTTTCTTTTTCTGTGTGACTTATTTCAGTTAGAATCATCATACCTGAATCCACTCATTGTGCTGCTAAGGTCCTGATGACATAGATTTCATTGCTGAGTGATATTGTTTTGAAAGTAAATACCACAAATTCTTTATCCATTTTTCACTTTCTGCGATGTTGAACTTGTACTGTAAACGAGGTTCTTGTAAAGAGAGGCGTCCCAAATTTTGGGGTGGCTGTGTCTTTTTGATTTTAATTTCCCTAAGCTATAGGACCATAAGTGGAAGTGCCCTAGGCTCTGTTGCTTTGTTTTTTAGATGTTTCAGGAAACACCATACACTTCTCCCGAGTGTCTGTTGGCAATTTACATCCCGCCCATCAGCATAACAAGGCTCCCAGTTCTCCATGGCCTGTCCTGCCTTTCTGGATTTTACACTTTTTTCAGATGGCCCTTATGACCGGGGGGATGTGAGACTTCATTGTAGTGCAGATTTCCTTTGCAAGCTTGCTTGGTTGGCCAAAAAGGGCGTATGCGTTTTTTCCTGAATATATTCAGGAAAAAACGCATACGCCCTTTTTGGCCAAGTGCATCATTGTGGACGTTCTGCCTCTTTTCCTATGCTTTCAATGCAAATCCAGTCTACCTCCTGAAATCGGTTTCCTGCAATTCTGCCCCGCTTTCAAGTCCTCTTGGCAGCCTTACTTCAGTATATTTTTGGACGATAGCTGTCATTTATAACTCTGCAGGTTTGTGAATTACAGTGCCCCTGAGCTCCTTTCTTCAACTCGCTTTCTTGTGACCTGGCCGCAACACCGCAGGATGGCTTCAGGCCCTAATCTGCTTCCGGCTCGGCACGCTGAGCCTTTGGTTAATTCCTCTTCCTGGTGGGAAATGAGAGTTAAATTTGCCCGTCCAGACACCTCCAGCTAGTCTCTCATTGGTTCTCACTATTCTTGTTCATCTTCCGCAGAAATTGCAAACTGGGCCAAACAGGAGGTTAAAGGCGCTGACTCTCCAAGTGGGGAGAGTGTTAGTAAAGCGTCTGGAATGTTGCACCCAAGTACCAGGGGACGAAAACTGAGACATATTTTAACACGTCTCGGTTCACACGGTTCATCATACTCTGGGTTCCACATGCATGTTTTAGCTGAAGGAAGAATACCTTAAACCTGGAGAGTTGAGACCCGTGGAATGGGTACCATGCAATATGACATCAAAGGGTCTTCATTTGCTCACCGAACCTCTCCAATCCTATCACTGCTGCGTTTATGCCCCTGTACACACGCTTGATTCTCTTTTGGAGACATAGCAATCCATAGGTTTTAATATACTTACTAGTCAGGTACATTCTTAGGCGTTTAATATGCGGTGTTGAGTCCATTTCGTTGAGCAAGGAGTAGCTCTTGTCTATTCCATATTTGGCTTAAGGAACTTTATCTGTGCTCATTTCAATCTCTGGTTTTATGCAGCACCCCAACTCACCTTTACCCTTAAGCAAGCATAAGTTGGTTTTCTAAATTTGAGACCCTGTTCTGTTCTGTAATTCAGTTCCTGTGTAGCCAAGTTTACATTCCGTGTATTAGTGATATCTAATGATGTTTCTTTTTCTGTGTGACTTATTTCAGTTAGAATCATCATACCTGAATCCACTCATTGTGCTGCTAAGTGCCTGATGACATAGATTTCATTGCTGAGTGATATTGCTTTGTAAGTAAATACCACAACTTCTTTATCCATTTTTCACTTTCTACGATGTTGAACTTGTACTGTAAACGAGGTTCTTGTAAACAGAGGCGTCCCAAACTTTGGGGTGGTTGTGTCTTTTTGATTTTAATTTCCCTAAGCTATAGGACCATAAGTGGAAGTGCCCTAGGCTCTGTTGCTTTGTTTTTTAGATGTTTCAGGAAACACCATACACTTCTCCCGAGTGTCTGTTGGCAATTTACATCCCGCCCATCAGCATAACAAGGCTCCCAGTTCTCCATGGCCTGTCCTGCCTTTCTGGATTTTACACTTTTTTCAGATGGCCCTTTTGACCGGGGGGAAGTCAGACTTCATTGTAGTGCAGATTTCCTTTGCAAGCTTGCTTGGTTGGCCAAAAAGGGCGTATGCGTTTTTTCCTGAATATATTCAGGAAAAAACGCATACGCCCTTTTTGTCCAAGTGCATCATTGTGGACGTTCTGCCTCTTTTCCTATGCTTTCAATGCAATTCCAGTCTACCTCCTGAAATCGGTTTCCTGCAATTCTGCCCCGCTTTCAAGTCCTCTTGGCAGCCTTACTTCAGTATATTTTTGGACGATAGCTGTCATTTATAACTCTGCAGGTTTGTGAATTACAGTGCCCCTGAGCTCCTTTCTTCAACTCGCTTTCTTGTGAGCTGGCCGCAACACCGCAGGATGGCTTCAGGCCCTAATCTGGTTCCGGCACGGCACACTGAGCCTTTGGTTAATTCCTCTTCCTGGTGGGAAATGAGAGTTAAATTTGCCCGTCCAGACACCTCCAGCTAGTCTCTCATTGGTTCTCCCTATTCCTGTTCATCTTCCGCAGAAATTGCAAACTGGGCCAAACAAGAGGTTAAAGGCGCTGACTCTCCAAGTGGGGAGAGTGTTAGTAAAGCGTCTGGAATGTTGCACCCGAGTATCAGGGTACGAAAACTGAGACATATTTGTACACGTCTCCCGTTCACACGGTTCATCATACTCTGGGTTCCACATGCATGTTTTAGCTGAAGGAAGAATACCTTAAACCTGGAGAGTTGAGACCCGTGGAATGGGTACCATGCAATATGACTTCAAAGGGTCTTCATTTGCTCACCGAACCTCTCCAATCCTATCACTGCTGCATTTATGTCCCTGTACACACGCTTGATTCTCTTTTGGAGACATAGCAATCCATAGGTTTTAAGATACTTACTAGTCAGGTACATTCTTAGGCGTTTAATATGGGGTGTTGAGTCCATTTCGTTGAGCAAGGAGTAGCTCTTCTCTATTCCATATTTGGCTTAAGGAACTTTATCTGTGCTCATTTGAATCTCTGGTTTTATGCAGCACCCCAACTCACCTTTCCCCTTAAGCAAGCATAAGTTGGTTTTCTAAATTTGAGACCCTGTTCTGTTCTGTAATTCAGTTCCTGTGTAGCCAAGTTTACATTCCGTGTATTACTGATATCTTATGATGTTTCTTTTTCTGTGTGACTTATTTCAGTTAGAATCATCATACCTGAATCCACTCATTGTGCTGCTAAGGGCCTGATGACATAGATTTCATTGCTGAGTGATATTGCTTTGTAAGTAAATACCACAACTTCTTTATCCATTTTTCACATTCTGCGATGTTGAACTTGTACTGTAAACGAGGTTCTTGTAAACAGAGCTGTTCCAAACTTTGGGGTGGCTGTGTCTTTTTGATTTTAATTTCCCTAAGCTATAGGACCATAACTGGAAGTGCCCTTGGCTCTGTTGCTTTGTTTTTTAGATGTTTCAGGAAACACCATTCACTTCTCCCGAGTGTCTGTTGGCAATTTACATCCCGCCCATCAGCATAACAAGGCTCCCAGTTCTCCATGGCCTGTCCTGCCTTTCTGGATTTTACACTTTTTTCAGATGGCCCTTTTCACCGTGGGGAAGTGAGACTTCATTGTAGTGCAGATTTCCTTAACAAGTTTGCTTGGTTAGCCAAAAAGGGCGTATGCGTTTTTTCCTGAATATATTCAGGAAAAAACGCATACGCCCTTTTAGGCCAAGTGCATCATTGTGGACGTTCTGCCTCTTTTCCTATGCTTTCAATGCAATTCCAGTCTACCTCCTGAAATCGGTTTCCTGCAATTCTGCCCCGCTTTCAAGTCCTCTTGGCAGCCTTACTTCAGTATATTTTTGGACGATAGCTGTCATTTATAACTCTGCAGGTTTGTGAATTACAGTGCCCCTGAGCTCCTTTCTTCAACTCGCTTTCTTTTGAGCTGGCCGCAACACCGCAGGATGGCTTCAGGCCCTAATCTGGTTCCGGCACGGCAGCTGAGCCTTTGGTTATTTCCTCTTCCTGGTGGGAAATGAGAGTTAAATTTGCCCGTCCAGACACCTCCAGCTAGTCTCTCATTGGTTCTCCCTATTCCTGTTCATCTTCCGCAGAAATTGCAAACTGGGCCAAACAGGAGGTTAAAGGCGCTGACTCTCCAAGTGGGGAGAGTGTTAGTAAAGCGTCTGGAATGTGGCACCCAAGTACCAGGGGACAAAAACTGAGACATATTTGAACACTTCTCCCGTTCACACGGTTCATCATACTCTGGGTTCCACATGCATGTTTTAGCTGAAGGAAGAATACCTTAAACCTGGAGAGTTGAGACCCGTGGAATGGGTACCATGCAATATGACTTCAAAGGGTCTTCATTTGCTCACCGAACCTCTCCAATCCTATCACTGCTGCGTTTATGCCCCTGTACACACGCTTGATTCTCTTTTGGAGACATAGCAATCCATAGGTTTTAAGATACTTACTAGTCAGGTACATTCTTAGGCGTTTAATATGGGGTGTTGAGTCCATTTCGTTGAGCAAGGAGTAGCTCTTGTCTATTCCATATTTGGCTTAAGGAACTTTATCTGTGCTCATTTGAATCTCTGGTTTTATGCAGCACCCCAACTCACCTTTCCCCTTAAGCAAGCATAAGTTGGTTTTCTAAATTTGAGACCCTGTTCTGTTTTGGAATTCAGTTCCTTTGTAGCCAAGTTTACATTCCATGTATTACTGATATCTTATGATGTTTCTTTTGCTGTGTGACTTATTTCAGTTAGAATCATCGTACCTGAATCCACTCATTATGCTGCTACGGGCCTGATGACATAGATTTCATTGCTGAGTGATACTGCATTGTACGTAAGTACCACAAGTTCTTTATCCATTTTTCACTTTCTGTGATATTGAACTTGTACGGTAAACGAGGTTCTTGTAAACAGAGGCGTCCCAAACTTTGGGGTGGCTGTGTCTTTTTGATTTTAATTTCCCTAAGCTATAGGAACATAAGTGGAAGTGCCCTAGGCTCTGTTGCTTTGTTGTTTAGATGTTTCAGGAAACACCATACACTTCTCCCGAGTGTCTGTTGGCAATTTACATCCCACCCATCAGCATAACAAGGCTCCCAGTTCTCCATGGCCTGTCCTGCTTTTCTGGATTTTACACTTTTTTCAGATGGCCCTTTTGACCGGGGGGAAGTGAGACTTCATTGTAGTGCAGATTTCCTTTGCAAGCTTGCTTGGTTGGCCAAAAAGTGCGTATGCGTTTTTTCCTGAATATATTCAGGAAAAAACGCATACGCCCTTTTTGGCCAAGTGCATCATTGTGGACGTTCTGCCTCTTTTCCTATGCTTTCAATGCAATTCCAGTCTACCTCCTGAAATCGATTTCCTGCAATTCTGCCCCGCTTTCAAGTCCTCTTGGCAGCCTTACTTCAGTATATTTTTGGACGATAGCTGTCATTTATAACTCTGCAGGTTTGTGAATTACAGTGCCCCTGAGCTCCTTTCTTCAACTCGCTTTCTTTTGAGCTGACCGCAACACCGCAGGATGGCTTCAGGCCCTAATCTGGTTCCGGCACGTCAGCTGAGCCTTTGGTTATTTCCTCTTCCTGGTGGGAAATGAGAGTTAAATTTGCCCGTCCAGACATCTCCAGCTAGTCTCTCATTGGTTATCCTTATTCCTGTTCATCTTCCACAGAAATTGCAAACTGGGCCAAACAGGAGGTTAAAGGCGCTGACTCTCCAAGTGGGGAGACTGTTAGTAAAGTGTCTGGAATGTTGCACCCGAGTACCAGGGGAGGAAAACTGAGACATATTTGAACACGTCTCCCGTTCACACGGTTGATCATACTCTGGGTTCCACATGCATGTTTTAGCTGAAGGAAGAATACCTTAAACCTGGAGAGTTGAGACCCGTGGAATGGGTACCATGCAATATGACTTCAAAGGGTCTTCATTTGCTCACCGAACCTCTCCAATCCTATCACTGCTGCGTTTATGCCCCTGTACACACGCTTGATTCTCTTTTGGAGACATAGCAATCCATAGGTTTTAAGATACTTACTAGTCAGGTACATTCTTAGGCGATTAATATGGGGTGTTGAGTCCATTTCGTTGAGCAAGGAGTAGCTCTTGTCTATTCCATATTTGGCTTAAGGAACTTTATCTGTGCTCATTTGAATCTCTGGTTTTATGCAGCACCCCAACTCACCTTTCCCCTTAAGCAAGCATAAGTTGGTTTTCTAAATTTGAGACCCTGTTCTGTTTTGGAATTCAGTTCCTGTGTAGCCAAGTTTACATTCCGTGTATTACTGATATCTTATGATGTTTCTTTTTCTGTGTGACTTATTTCAGTTAGAATCATCATACCTGAATCCACTCATTGTGCTGCTAAGGGCCTGATGACATAGATTTCATTGCTGAGTGATATTGCTTTGTAAGTAAATACCACAACTTCTTTATCCATTTTTCACTTTCTGCGATGTTGAACTTGTACTGTAAACGAGGTTCTTGTAAACAGAGCTGTTCCAAACTTTGGGGTGGCTGTGTCTTTTTGATTTTAATTTCCCTAAGCTATAGGACCATAAGTGGAAGTGCCCTAGGCTCTGTTGCTTTGTTGTTTAGATGTTTCAGGAAACACCATACACTTCTCCCGAGTGTCTGTTGGCAATTTACATCCCGCCCATCAGCATAACAAGGCTCCCAGTTCTCCATGGCCTGTCCTGCCTTTCTGGATTTTACACTTTTTTCAGATGGCCCTTTTGACCGGGGGGAAGTGAGACTTCATTGTAGTGCAGATTTCCTTTGCAAGCTTGCTTGGTTGGCCAAAAAGGGCGTATGCGTTTTTTCCTGAATATATTCAGGAAAAAACGCATACGCCCTTTTTGGCCAAGTGCATCATTGTGGACGTTCTGCCTCTTTTCCTATGCTTTCAATGCAATTCCAGTCTACCTCCTGAAATCGGTTTCCTGCAATTCTGCCCCGCTTTCAAGTCCTCTTGGCAGCCTTACTTCAGTATATTTTTGGACGATAGCTGTCATTTATAACTCTGCAGGTTTGTGAATTACAGTGCCCCTGAGCTCCTTTCTTCAACTCGCTTTCTTTTGAGCTGGCCGCAACACCGCAGGATGGCTTCAGGCCCTAATCTGGTTCCGGCATGGCAGCTGAGCCTTTGGTTATTTCCTCTTCCTAGTGGGAAATGAGAGTTAAATTTGCCCGTCCAGACACCTCCAGCTAGTCTCTCATTGGTTCTCCCTATTCCTGTTCATCTTCCGCAGAAATTGCAAACTGGGCCAAACAGGAGGTTAAAGGCGCTGACTCTCCAAGTGGGGAGAGTGTTAGTAAAGCGTCTGGAATGTGGCACCCAAGTACCAGGGGACAAAAACTGAGACATATTTGAACACTTCTCCCGTTCACACGGTTCATCATACTCTGGGTTCCACATGCATGTTTTAGCTGAAGGAAGAATACCTTAAACCTGGAGAGTTGAGACCCGTGGAATGGGTACCATGCAATATGACTTCAAAGGTTGTTCATTTGCTCACCGAACCTCTCCAATCCTATCACTGCTGCGTTTATGTCCCTGTACACACGCTTGATTCTCTTTTGGAGACATAGCAATCCATAGGTTTTAAGATACTAGTCAGGTACATTCTTAGGCGTTTAATATGGGGTGTTGAGTCCATTTCGTTGAGCAAGGAGTAGCTCTTGTCTATTCCATATTTGGCTTAAGGAACTTTATCTGTGCTCATTTGAATCTCTGGTTTTATGCAGCACCCCAACTCACCTTTCCCCTTAAGCAAGCATAAGTTGGTTTTCTAAATTTGAGACCCTCTTCTGTTTTGGAATTCAGTTCCTTTGTAGCCAAGTTTACATTCCATGTATTACTGATATCTTATGATGTTTCTTTTCCTGTGTGACTTATTTCAGTTACAATCATCGTACCTGAATCCACTCATTATGCTGCTACAGGCCTGATGACATAGATTTCATTGCTGAGTGATACTGCATTGTACGTAAGTACCACAAGTTCTTTATCCATTTTTCACTTTCTGTGATATTGAACTTGTACGGTAAACGAGGTTCTTGTAAACAGAGGCGTCCCAAACTTTGGGGTGGCTGTGTCTTTTTGATTTTAATTTCCCTAAGCTATAGGAACATAAGTGGAAGTGCCCTAGGCTCTGTTGCTTTGTTGTTTAGATGTTTCAGGAAACACCATACACTTCTCCCGAGTGGCTCTTGGCAATTTACATCCCACCCATCAGCATAACAAGGCTCCCAGTTCTCCATGGCCTGTCCTGCTTTTCTGGATTTTACACTTTTTTCAGATGGCCCTTTTGACCGGGGGGAAGTGAGACTTCATTGTAGTGCAGATTTCCTTTGCAAGCTTGCTTGGTTGGCCAAAAAGTGCGTATGCGTTTTTTCCTGAATATATTCAGGAAAAAACACATACGCCCTTTTTGCCCAAGTGCATCATTGTGGACGTTCTGCCTCTTTTCCTATGCTTTCAATGCAATTCCAGTCTACCTCCTGAAATCGATTTCCTGCAATTCTGCCCCGCTTTCAATCCTCTTGGCAGCCTTACTTCAGTATATTTTTGGACGATAGCTGTCATTTATAACTCTGCAGGTTTGTGAATTACAGTGCCCCTGAGCTCCTTTCTTCAACTCGCTTTCTTTTGAGCTGACCGCAACACCGCAGGATGGCTTCAGGCCCTAATCTGGTTCCGGCACGTCAGCTGAGCCTTTGGTTATTTCCTCTTCCTGGTGGGAAATGAGAGTTAAATTTGCCCGTCCAGACATCTCCAGCTAGTCTCTCATTGGTTATCCTTATTCCTGTTCATCTTCCACAGAAATTGCAAACTGGGCCAAACAGGAGGTTAAAGGCGCTGACTCTCCAAGTGGGGAGACTGTTAGTAAAGTGTCTGGAATGTTGCACCCGAGTACCAGGGGAGGAAAACTGAGACATATTTGAACACGTCTCCCGTTCACACGGTTGATCATACTCTGGGTTCCACATGCATGTTTTAGCTGAAGGAAGAATACCTTAAACCTGGAGAGTTGAGACCCGTGGAATGGGTACCATGCAATATGACTTCAAAGGGTCTTCATTTGCTCACCGAACCTCTCCAATCCTATCACTGCTGCGTTTATGCCCCTGTACACACGCTTGATTCTCTTTTGGAGACATAGCAATCCATAGGTTTTAAGATACTTACTAGTCAGGTACATTCTTAGGCGATTAATATGGGGTGTTGAGTCCATTTCGTTGAGCAAGGAGTAGCTCTTGTCTATTCCATATTTGGCTTAAGGAACTTTATCTGTGCTCATTTGAATCTCTGGTTTTATGCAGCACCCCAACTCACCTTTCCCCTTAAGCAAGCATAAGTTGGTTTTCTAAATTTGAGACCCTGTTCTGTTTTGGAATTCAGTTCCTGTGTAGCCAAGTTTACATTCCATGTATTACTGATATCTTATGATGTTTCTTTTGCTGTGTGACTTATTTCAGTTAGAATCATCGTACCTGAATCCACTCATTATGCTGCTACGGGCCTGATGACATAGATTTCATTGCTGAGTGATACTGCATTGTACGTAAGTACCACAAGTTCTTTATCCATTTTTCACTTTCTGTGATATTGAACTTGTACGGTAAACGAGGTTCTTGTAAACAGAGGCGTCCCAAACTTTGGGGTGGCTGTGTCTTTTTGATTTTAATTTCCCTAAGCTATAGGAACATAAGTGGAAGTGCCCTAGGCTCTGTTGCTTTGTTGTTTAGATGTTTCAGGAAACACCATACACTTCTCCCGAGTGTCTGTTGGCAATTTACATCCCACCCATCAGCATAACAAGGCTCCCAGTTCTCCATGGCCTGTCCTGCTTTTCTGGATTTTACACTTTTTTCAGATGGCCCTTTTGACCGGGGGGAAGTGAGACTTCATTGTAGTGCAGATTTCCTTTGCAAGCTTGCTTGGTTGGCCAAAAAGTGCGTATGCGTTTTTTCCTGAATATATTCAGGAAAAAACACATACGCCCTTTTTGGCCAAGTGCATCATTGTGGACGTTCTGCCTCTTTTCCTATGCTTTCAATGCAATTCCAGTCTACCTCCTGAAATCGATTTCCTGCAATTCTGCCCCGCTTTCAAGTCCTCTTGGCAGCCTTACTTCAGTATATTTTTGGACGATAGCTGTCATTTATAACTCTGCAGGTTTGTGAATTACAGTGCCCCTGAGCTCCTTTCTTCAACTCGCTTTCTTTTGAGCTGACCGCAACACCGCAGGATGGCTTCAGGCCCTAATCTGGTTCCGGCACGTCAGCTGAGCCTTTGGTTATTTCCTCTTCCTGGTGGGAAATGAGAGTTAAATTTGCCCGTCCAGACATCTCCAGCTAGTCTCTCATTGGTTATCCTTATTCCTGTTCATCTTCCACAGAAATTGCAAACTGGGCCAAACAGGAGGTTAAAGGCGCTGACTCTCCAAGTGGGGAGACTGTTAGTAAAGTGTCTGGAATGTTGCACCCGAGTACCAGGGGAGGAAAACTGAGACATATTTGAACACGTCTCCCGTTCACACGGTTGATCATACTCTGGGTTCCACATGCATGTTTTAGCTGAAGGAAGAATACCTTAAACCTGGAGAGTTGAGACCCGTGGAATGGGTACCATGCAATATGACTTCAAAGGGTCTTCATTTGCTCACCGAACCTCTCCAATCCTATCACTGCTGCGTTTATGCCCCTGTACACACGCTTGATTCTCTTTTGGAGACATAGCAATCCATAGGTTTTAAGATACTTACTAGTCAGGTACATTCTTAGGCGATTAATATGGGGTGTTGAGTCCATTTCGTTGAGCAAGGAGTAGCTCTTGTCTATTCCATATTTGGCTTAAGGAACTTTATCTGTGCTCATTTGAATCTCTGGTTTTATGCAGCACCCCAACTCACCTTTCCCCTTAAGCAAGCATAAGTTGGTTTTCTAAATTTGAGACCCTGTTCTGTTTTGGAATTCAGTTCCTGTGTAGCCAAGTTTACATTCCGTGTATTACTGATATCTTATGATGTTTCTTTTTCTGTGTGACTTATTTCAGTTAGAATCATCATACCTGAATCCACTCATTGTGCTGCTAAGGGCCTGATGACATAGATTTCATTGCTGAGTGATATTGCTTTGTAAGTAAATACCACAACTTCTTTATCCATTTTTCACTTTCTGCGATGTTGAACTTGTACTGTAAACGAGGTTCTTGTAAACAGAGCTGTTCCAAACTTTGGGGTGGCTGTGTCTTTTTGATTTTAATTTCCCTAAGCTATAGGACCATAAGTGGAAGTGCCCTAGGCTCTGTTGCTTTGTTGTTTAGATGTTTCAGGAAACACCATACACTTCTCCCGAGTGTCTGTTGGCAATTTACATCCCGCCCATCAGCATAACAAGGCTCCCAGTTCTCCATGGCCTGTCCTGCCTTTCTGGATTTTACACTTTTTTCAGATGGCCCTTTTGACCGGGGGGAATTGAGACTTCATTGTAGTGCAGATTTCCTTTGCAAGCTTGCTTGGTTGGCCAAAAAGGGCGTATGCGTTTTTTCCTGAATATATTCAGGAAAAAACGCATACGCCCTTTTTGGCCAAGTGCATCATTGTGGACGTTCTGCCTCTTTTCCTATGCTTTCAATGCAATTCCAGTCTACCTCCTGAAATCGGTTTCCTGCAATTCTGCCCCGCTTTCAAGTCCTCTTGGCAGCCTTACTTCAGTATATTTTTGGACGATAGCTGTCATTTATAACTCTGCAGGTTTGTGAATTACAGTGCCCCTGAGCTCCTTTCTTCAACTCGCTTTCTTTTGAGCTGGCCGCAACACCGCAGGATGGCTTCAGGCCCTAATCTGGTTCCGGCATGGCAGCTGAGCCTTTGGTTATTTCCTCTTCCTAGTGGGAAATGAGAGTTAAATTTGCCCGTCCAGACACCTCCAGCTAGTCTCTCATTGGTTCTCCCTATTCCTGTTCATCTTCCGCAGAAATTGCAAACTGGGCCAAACAGGAGGTTAAAGGCGCTGACTCTCCAAGTGGGGAGAGTGTTAGTAAAGCGTCTGGAATGTGGCACCCAAGTACCAGGGGACAAAAACTGAGACATATTTGAACACTTCTCCCGTTCACACGGTTCATCATACTCTGGGTTCCACATGCATGTTTTAGCTGAAGGAAGAATACCTTAAACCTGGAGAGTTGAGACCCGTGGAATGGGTACCATGCAATATGACTTCAAAGGTTGTTCATTTGCTCACCGAACCTCTCCAATCCTATCACTGCTGCGTTTATGTCCCTGTACACACGCTTGATTCTCTTTTGGAGACATAGCAATCCATAGGTTTTAAGATACTAGTCAGGTACATTCTTAGGCGTTTAATATGGGGTGTTGAGTCCATTTCGTTGAGCAAGGAGTAGCTCTTGTCTATTCCATATTTGGCTTAAGGAACTTTATCTGTGCTCATTTGAATCTCTGGTTTTATGCAGCACCCCAACTCACCTTTCCCCTTAAGCAAGCATAAGTTGGTTTTCTAAATTTGAGACCCTCTTCTGTTTTGGAATTCAGTTCCTTTGTAGCCAAGTTTACATTCCATGTATTACTGATATCTTATGATGTTTCTTTTGCTGTGTGACTTATTTCAGTTAGAATCATCGTACCTGAATCCACTCATTATGCTGCTACGGGCCTGATGACATAGATTTCATTGCTGAGTGATACTGCATTGTACGTAAGTACCACAAGTTCTTTATCCATTTTTCACTTTCTGTGATATTGAACTTGTACGGTAAACGAGGTTCTTGTAAACAGAGGCGTCCCAAACTTTGGGGTGGCTGTGTCTTTTTGATTTTAATTTCCCTAAGCTATAGGAACATAAGTGGAAGTGCCCTAGGCTCTGTTGCTTTGTTGTTTAGATGTTTCAGGAAACACCATACACTTCTCCCGAGTGTCTGTTGGCAATTTACATCCCACCCATCAGCATAACAAGGCTCCCAGTTCTCCATGGCCTGTCCTGCTTTTCTGGATTTTACACTTTTTTCAGATGGCCCTTTTGACCGGGGGGAAGTGAGACTTCATTGTAGTGCAGATTTCCTTTGCAAGCTTGCTTGGTTGGCCAAAAAGTGCGTATGCGTTTTTTCCTGAATATATTCAGGAAAAAACACATACGCCCTTTTTGCCCAAGTGCATCATTGTGGACGTTCTGCCTCTTTTCCTATGCTTTCAATGCAATTCCAGTCTACCTCCTGAAATCGATTTCCTGCAATTCTGCCCCGCTTTCAATCCTCTTGGCAGCCTTACTTCAGTATATTTTTGGACGATAGCTGTCATTTATAACTCTGCAGGTTTGTGAATTACAGTGCCCCTGAGCTCCTTTCTTCAACTCGCTTTCTTTTGAGCTGACCGCAACACCGCAGGATGGCTTCAGGCCCTAATCTGGTTCCGGCACGTCAGATGAGCCTTTGGTTATTTCCTCTTCCTGGTGGGAAATGAGAGTTAAATTTGCCCGTCCAGACATCTCCAGCTAGTCTCTCATTGGTTATCCTTATTCCTGTTCATCTTCCACAGAAATTGCAAACTGGGCCAAACAGGAGGTTAAAGGCGCTGACTCTCCAAGTGGGGAGACTGTTAGTAAAGTGTCTGGAATGTTGCACCCGAGTACCAGGGGAGGAAAACTGAGACATATTTGAACACGTCTCCCGTTCACACGGTTGATCATACTCTGGGTTCCACATGCATGTTTTAGCTGAAGGAAGAATACCTTAAACCTGGAGAGTTGAGACCCGTGGAATGGGTACCATGCAATATGACTTCAAAGGGTCTTCATTTGCTCACCGAACCTCTCCAATCCTATCACTGCTGCGTTTATGCCCCTGTACACACGCTTGATTCTCTTTTGGAGACATAGCAATCCATAGGTTTTAAGATACTTACTAGTCAGGTACATTCTTAGGCGATTAATATGGGGTGTTGAGTCCATTTCGTTGAGCAAGGAGTAGCTCTTGTCTATTCCATATTTGGCTTAAGGAACTTTATCTGTGCTCATTTGAATCTCTGGTTTTATGCAGCACCCCAACTCACCTTTCCCCTTAAGCAAGCATAAGTTGGTTTTCTAAATTTGAGACCCTGTTCTGTTTTGGAATTCAGTTCCTGTGTAGCCAAGTTTACATTCCATGTATTACTGATATCTTATGATGTTTCTTTTGCTGTGTGACTTATTTCAGTTAGAATCATCGTACCTGAATCCACTCATTATGCTGCTACGGGCCTGATGACATAGATTTCATTGCTGAGTGATACTGCATTGTACGTAAGTACCACAAGTTCTTTATCCATTTTTCACTTTCTGTGATATTGAACTTGTACGGTAAACGAGGTTCTTGTAAACAGAGGCGTCCCAAACTTTGGGGTGGCTGTGTCTTTTTGATTTTAATTTCCCTAAGCTATAGGAACATAAGTGGAAGTGCCCTAGGCTCTGTTGCTTTGTTGTTTAGATGTTTCAGGAAACACCATACACTTCTCCCGAGTGTCTGTTGGCAATTTACATCCCACCCATCAGCATAACAAGGCTCCCAGTTCTCCATGGCCTGTCCTGCTTTTCTGGATTTTACACTTTTTTCAGATGGCCCTTTTGACCGGGGGGAAGTGAGACTTCATTGTAGTGCAGATTTCCTTTGCAAGCTTGCTTGGTTGGCCAAAAAGTGCGTATGCGTTTTTTCCTGAATATATTCAGGAAAAAACACATACGCCCTTTTTGCCCAAGTGCATCATTGTGGACGTTCTGCCTCTTTTCCTATGCTTTCAATGCAATTCCAGTCTACCTCCTGAAATCGATTTCCTGCAATTCTGCCCCGCTTTCAAGTCCTCTTGGCAGCCTTACTTCAGTATATTTTTGGACGATAGCTGTCATTTATAACTCTGCAGGTTTGTGAATTACAGTGCCCCTGAGCTCCTTTCTTCAACTCGCTTTCTTTTGAGCTGACCGCAACACCGCAGGATGGCTTCAGGCCCTAATCTGGTTCCGGCACGTCAGCTGAGCCTTTGGTTATTTCCTCTTCCTGGTGGGAAATGAGAGTTAAATTTGCCCGTCCAGACATCTCCAGCTAGTCTCTCATTGGTTATCCTTATTCCTGTTCATCTTCCACAGAAATTGCAAACTGGGCCAAACAGGAGGTTAAAGGCGCTGACTCTCCAAGTGGGGAGACTGTTAGTAAAGTGTCTGGAATGTTGCACCCGAGTACCAGGGGAGGAAAACTGAGACATATTTGAACACGTCTCCCGTTCACACGGTTGATCATACTCTGGGTTCCACATGCATGTTTTAGCTGAAGGAAGAATACCTTAAACCTGGAGAGTTGAGACCCGTGGAATGGGTACCATGCAATATGACTTCAAAGGGTCTTCATTTGCTCACCGAACCTCTCCAATCCTATCACTGCTGCGTTTATGCCCCTGTACACACGCTTGATTCTCTTTTGGAGACATAGCAATCCATAGGTTTTAAGATACTTACTAGTCAGGTACATTCTTAGGCGATTAATATGGGGTGTTGAGTCCATTTCGTTGAGCAAGGAGTAGCTCTTGTCTATTCCATATTTGGCTTAAGGAACTTTATCTGTGCTCATTTGAATCTCTGGTTTTATGCAGCACCCCAACTCACCTTTCCCCTTAAGCAAGCATAAGTTGGTTTTCTAAATTTGAGACCCTGTTCTGTTTTGGAATTCAGTTCCTGTGTAGCCAAGTTTACATTCCGTGTATTACTGATATCTTATGATGTTTCTTTTTCTGTGTGACTTATTTCAGTTAGAATCATCATACCTGAATCCACTCATTGTGCTGCTAAGGGCCTGATGACATAGATTTCATTGCTGAGTGATATTGCTTTGTAAGTAAATACCACAACTTCTTTATCCATTTTTCACTTTCTGCAATGTTGAACTTGTACTGTAAACGAGGTTCTTGTAAACAGAGCTGTTCCAAACTTTGGGGTGGCTGTGTCTTTTTGATTTTAATTTCCCTAAGCTATAGGACCATAAGTGGAAGTGCCCTAGGCTCTGTTGCTTTGTTGTTTAGATGTTTCAGGAAACACCATACACTTCTCCCGAGTGTCTGTTGGCAATTTACATCCCGCCCATCAGCATAACAAGTCTCCCAGTTCTCCATGGCCTGTCCTGCCTTTCTGGATTTTACACTTTTTTCAGATGGCCCTTTTGACCGGGGGGAAGTGAGACTTCATTGTAGTGCAGATTTCCTTTGCAAGCTTGCTTGGTTGGCCAAAAAGGGCGTATGCGTTTTTTCCTGCATATATTCAGGAGAAAACGCATACGCCCTTTTTGGCCAAGTGCATCATTGTGGACGTTCTGCCTCTTTTCCTATGCTTTCAATGCAATTCCAGTCTACCTCCTGAAATCGGTTTCCTGCAATTCTGCCCCGCTTTCAAGTCCTCTTGGCAGCCTTACTTCAGTATATTTTTGGACGATAGCTGTCATTTATAACTCTGCAGGTTTGTGAATTACAGTGCCCCTGAGCTCCTTTCTTCAACTCGCTTTCTTTTGAGCTGGCCGCAACACCGCAGGATGGCTTCAGGCCCTAATCTGGTTCCGGCACGGCAGCTGAGCCTTTGGTTATTTCCTCTTCCTAGTGGGAAATGAGAGTTAAATTTGCCCGTCCAGACACCTCCAGCTAGTCTCTCATTGGTTCTCCCTATTCCTGTTCATCTTCCGCAGAAATTGCAAACTGGGCCAAACAGGAGGTTAAAGGCGCTGACTCTCCAAGTGGGGAGAGTGTTAGTAAAGCGTCTGGAATGTGGCACCCAAGTACCAGGGGACAAAAACTGAGACATATTTGAACACTTCTCCCGTTCACACGGTTCATCATACTCTGGGTTCCACGTGCATGTTTTAGCTGAAGGAAGAATACCTTAAACCTGGAGAGTTGAGACCCGTGGAATGGGTACCATGCAATATGACTTCAAAGGGTCTTCATTTGCTCACCGAACCTCTCCAATCCTATCACTGCTGCGTTTATGCCCCTGTACACACGCTTGATTCTCTTTTGGAGACATAGCAATCCATAGGTTTTTAGATACTTACTAGTCAGGTACATTCTTAGGCGATTAATATGGGGTGTTGAGTCCATTTCGTTGAGCAAGGAGTAGCTCTTGTCTATTCCATATTTGGCTTAAGGAACTTTATCTGTGCTCATTTGAATCTCTGGTTTTATGCAGCACCCCAACTCACCTTTCCCCTTAAGCAAGCATAAGTTGGTTTTCTAAATTTGAGACCCTGTTCTGTTTTGGAATTCAGTTCCTGTGTAGCCAAGTTTACATTCCATGTATTACTGATATCTTATGATGTTTCTTTTGCTGTGTGACTTATTTCAGTTAGAATCATCGTACCTGAATCCACTCATTATGCTGCTACGGGCCTGATGACATAGATTTCATTGCTGAGTGATACTGCATTGTACGTAAGTACCACAAGTTCTTTATCCATTTTTCACTTTCTGTGATATTGAACTTGTACGGTAAACGAGGTTCTTGTAAACAGAGGCGTCCCAAATTTTGGGGTGGCTGTGTCTTTTTGATTTTAATTTCCCTAAGCTATAGGAACATAAGTGGAAGTGCCCTAGGCTCTGTTGCTTTGTTGTTTAGATGTTTCAGGAAACACCATACACTTCTCCCGAGTGTCTGTTGGCAATTTACATCCCGCCCATCAGCATAACAAGGCTCCCAGTTCTCCATGGCCTGTCCTGCCTTTCTGGATTTTACACTTTTTTCAGATGGCCCTTTTGACCGGGGGGAAGTGAGACTTCATTGTAGTGCAGATTTCCTTTGCAAGCTTGCTTGGTTGGCCAAAAAGGGCGTATGCGTTTTTTCCTGAATATATTCAGGAAAAAACACATACGCACTTTTTGGCCAAGTGCATCATTGTGGACGTTCTGCCTCTTTTCCTATGCTTTCAATGCAATTCCAGTCTACCTCCTGAAATCGATTTCCTGCAATTCTGCCCCGCTTTCAAGTCCTCTTGGCAGCCTTACTTCAGTATATTTTTGGACGATAGCTGTCATTTATAACTCTGCAGGTTTGTGAATTACAGTGCCCCTGAGCTCCTTTCTTCAACTCGCTTTCTTTTGAGCTGACTGCAACACCGCAGGATGGCTTCAGGCCCTAATCTGGTTCCGGCACGTCAGCTGAGCCTTTGGTTATTTCCTCTTCCTGGTGGGAAATGAGAGTTAAATTTGCCCGTCCAGACATCTCCAGCTAGTCTCTCATTGGTTATCCTTATTCCTGTTCATCTTCCACAGAAATTGCAAACTGGACCAAACAGGAGGTTAAAGGCGCTAACTCTCCAAGTCGGGAGAGTGTTAGTAAAGCGTCTGGAATGTTGCAGCCGAGTACCAGGGGAGGAAAACTGAGACATATTTGAACACGTCTCCCGTTCACACGGTTGATCATGCTCTGGGTTCCACATGCATGTTTTAGCTGAAGGAAGAATACCTTAAACCTGGAGAGTTGAGACCCGTGGAATGGGTACCATGCAATATGACTTCAAAGGGTCTTCATTTGCTCACCGAACCTCTCCAATCCTATCATTCCTGCATTTATGCCCCTGTACACACGCTTGATTCTCTTTTGGAGACATAGCAATCCATAGGTTTTAAGATACTTACTAGTCAAGTACATTCTTAGGCCTTTAATATGGGGTGTTGAGTCCATTTCGTTGAGCAAGGAGTAGCTCTTGTCTATTCCATATTTGGCTTAAGGAACTTTATCTGTGCTCATTTCAATTTCTGGTTTTATGCAGTACCCCAACTCTCCTTTCCCCTTAAGCAAGCATAAGTTGGTTTTCTAAATTTGAGACCCTGTTCTGTTTTGGAATTCAGTTCCTGTGTAGCCAAGTTTACATTCCGTGTATTAGTGATATCTTATGATGTTTCTTTTTCTGTGTGCCTTATTTTAGTTAGAATCATCGTACCTGAATCCACTGATTATGCTGCTACGGGCCTGATGACACAGATTTCATTGCTGTGTGATACTGCATTGTACGTAAGTACCACAAGTTCTTTATCCATTTTTCACTTTCTGCGATGTTGAACTTGTACTGTAAACGAGGTTCTTGTAAACAGAGGCGTCCCAAACTTTGGGGTGGCTGTGTCTTTTTGATTTTAATTTCCCTAAGCTATAGGACCATAAGTGGAAGTGCCCTAGGCTCTCTTGCTTTGTTTTTTAGATGTTTCAGGAAACACCATACACTTCTCCCGAGTGTCTGTTGGCAGTTTACATCCCGCCCATCAGCATAACAAGGCTCCCAGTTCTCCATGGCCTGTCCTGCCTTTCTGGATTTTACATTTTTTTCAGATGGCCCTTTTGACCCTGGGGAAGTGAGACTTCATTGTAGTGCAGATTTCCTTTGCAAGCTTGCTTGGTTGGCCAAAAAGGGCGTATGCGTTTTTTCCTGAATATATTCAGGAAAAAACGCATACGCCCTTTTTGGCCAAGTGCATCATTGTGGACGTTCTGCCTCTTTTCCTATGCTTTCAATGCAATTCCAGTCTACCTCCTGAAATCGGTTTCCTGCAATTCTGCCCCGCTTTCAAGTCCTCTTGGCAGCCTTACTTCAGTATATTTTCGGAGAATAGCTGTCATTTATAACTCTGCAGGTTTGTGAATTACAGTGCCCCTGAGCTCCTTTCTTCAACTCGCTTTCTTTTGAGCTGGCCGCAACACCGCAGGATGGCTTCAGGCCCTAATCTGGTTCCGGCACGGCACACTGAGCCTTTGGTTAATTTCTCTTCCTGGTGGGAAATGAGAGTTAAATTTGCCCGTCCAGACACCTCCAGCTAGTCTCTCATTGGTTCTCGCTATTCCTGTTCATCTTCCGCAGAAATTGCAAACTGGGCCAAACAGGAGGTTAAAGGGACTGACTCTCCAAGTCGGGAGAGTGTTAGTAAAGTGTCTGGAATGTTGCACCCGAGTACCAGGGTACGAAAACTGAGACATATTTGAACACGTCTCCCGAACACATGGTTGATCATACTCTAGGTTCCACATGCATGTTTTAGCTGAAGGAAGAATACCTTAAACCTGGGTAGTTGAAACCCGTGGAATGAGTACCATGCAATATGACTTCAAAGGGTCTTCATTTGCTCACCGAACCTCTCCAATCCTATCACTGCTGCGTTTATGCCCGTGTACACATGCTTGATTCTCTTTCGGAGACATAGCAATCCATAGGTTTTAAGATACTTACTAGTCAGGTACATTCTTAGGCGTTTAATATGCGGTGTTGAGTCCATTTCGTTGAGCAAGGAGTAGCTCTTGTCTATTCCATATTTGGCTTAAGGAACTTTATCTGTGCTCATTTCAATCTCTGGTTTTATGCAGCACCCCAACTCACCTTTCCCCTTAAGCAAGCATAAGTTGGTTTTCTAAATTTGAGACCCTGTTCTGTTTTGGAATTCAGTTACTGTTTAGCCAAGTTTACATTCCGTGTATTACTGATATCTTATGATGTTTCTTTTTCTGTGTGACTCATTTCAGTTAGAATCATCATACCTGAATCCACTCATTGTGCTGCTAAGGGCCTGATGATATAGATTTCATTGCTGAGTGATATTGCTTTGTAAGTAAATACCACAACTTCTTTATCCATTTTTCACTTTCTGCGATGTTGAACTTGTATTGTAAACGAGGTTCTTGTAAACAGAGGCGTCCCAAACTTTGGGGTGGCTGTGTCTTTTTGATTTTAATTTCCCTAAGCTATAGGACCATAAGTGGAAGTGCCCTAGGCTCTGTTGCTTTGTTTTTTAGATGTTTCAGGAAACACCATACACTTCTCCCGAGTGTCTGTTGGCAATTTACATCCCGCCCATCAGCATAACAAGGCTCCCAGTTCTCCATGGCCTGTCCTGCCTTTCTGGATTTTACACTTTTTTCAGATGGCCCTTTTTACCGGGGGGAAGTGACACTTCATTGTAGTGCAGATTTCCTTTGCAAGCTTGCTTGGTTGGCCAAAAAGTGCGTATGCGTTTTTTCCTGAATATATTCAGGAAAAAACGCATACGCCCTTTTTGGCCAAGTGCATCATTGTGGACGTTCTGCCTCTTTTCCTATGCTTTCAATGCAATTCCAGTCTACCTCCTGAAATCGGTTTCCTGCAATTCAGCCCCGCTTTCAAGTCCTCTTGGCAGCCTTACTTCAGTATATTTTTGGACGATAGCTGTCATTTATAACTCTGCAGGTTTGTGAATTACAGTGCCCCTGAGCTCCTTTCTTCAACTCGCTTTCTTGTGACCTGGCCGCAACACCGCAGGATGGCTTCAGGCCCTAATCTGGTTCCGGCACGGGAGCTGAGCCTTTGGTTAATTCCTCTTCCTGGTGGGAAATGGGAGTTAAATTTGCCCGTCCAGACACCTCCAGCTAGTCTCTCATTGGTTCTCCCTATTCCTGTTCATCTTCTGCAGAAATTACAAACTGGGCCAAACAGGAGGTTAAAGGCGCTGACTCTCCAAGTGGGGAGAGTGTTAGTAAAGCATCTGGAATGTTGCACCCGAGTACCAGGGTACGAAAACTGAGACATATTTGAACACGTGTGCCGATCACATGGTTGATCATACTCTAGATTCCACATGCATGTTTTAGCTGAAGGAAGAATACCTTAAACCTGGGTAGTTGAAACCCGTGGAATGGGTACCATGCAATATGACTTCAAAGGGTCTTCATTTGCTCACCGAACCTCTCCAATCCTATCACTGTTGCGTTTATGCCCCTGTACACATGCTTGATTCTCTTTCGGAGACATAGCAATCCATAGGTTTTAAGATACTTACTAGTCAGGTAAATTCTTAGGCGTTTAATATGCGGTGTTGAGTCCATTTCGTTGAGCAAGGAGTAGCTCTTGTCTATTCCATATTTGGCTTAAGGAACTTTATCTGTGCTCATTTCAATCTCTGGTTTTATGCAGCACCCCAACTCACCTTTCCCCTTAAGCAAGCATAAGTTGGTTTTCTAAATTTGAGACCCTGTTCTGTTTTGGAATTCAGTTCCTGTGTAGCCAAGTTTACATTCCGTGTATTAGTGATATCTTATGATGTTTCTTTTGCTGTGTGACTTATTTCAGTTAGAATCATCGTACCTGAATCCACTCATTATGCTGCTATGGGCCTGATGACATAGATTTCATTGCTGAGTGGTACTGCATTGTACGTAAGTACCACAAGTTCTTTATCCATTTTTCACTTTCTGTGATATTGAACTTGTACGGTAAACGAGGTTCTTGTAAACAGAGGCGTCCCAAACTTTGGGGTGGCTGTGTCTTTTTGATTTTAATTTCCCTAAGCTATAGGACCATAAGTGGAAGTGCCCTAGGCTCTGTTGCTTTGTTTTTTAGATGTTTCAGGAAACACCATACACTTCTCCGGAGTGTCTGTTGGCAATTTACATCCCGCCCATCAGCATAACAAGGCTCCCAGTTCTCCATGGCCTGTCCTGCCTTTCTGGATTTTACACTTTTTTCAGATGGCCCTTTTGACCGGGGGGAAGTGAGACTTCATTGTAGTGCAGATTTCCTTTGCAAGTTTGCTTGGTTGGCCAAACAGGGCGTATGCGTTTTTTCCTGAATATATTCAGGAAAAAACGCATACGCCCTGTTTGGCCAAGTGCATCATTGTGGACGTTCTGCCTCTTTTCCTATGCTTTCAATGCAATTCCAGTCTACCTCCTGAAATCGGTTTCCTGCAATTCTGCCACGCTTTCAAGTCCTCTTGGCAGCCTTACTTCAGTATATTTTTGGACGACAGCTGTCATTTATAACTCTGCAGGTTTTTGAACTACAGTGCCCCTGAGCTCCTTTCTTCAACTCACTTTCTTGTGACCTGGGCGCAACACCGCAGGATGGCTTCAGGTCCTTATCTGGTTCCGGCACGGCACGCTGAGCCTTTGGTTAATTCCTCTTCCTGGTGGGAAATGAGAGTTAAATTTGCCCGTCCAGACACCTCCAGCTAGTCTCTCATTGGTTCTCGCTATTCCTGTTCATCTTCCGCAGAAATTGCAAACTGGGCCAAACAGGAGGTTAAAGGGACTGACTCTCCAAGTCGGGAGAGTGTTAGTAAAGCGTCTGGAATGTTGCACCCGAGTACCAGTGTACGAAAACTGAGACATATTTGAACACGTCTCCCGATCACATGGTTGATCATACTCTAGGTTCCACATGCATGTTTTAGCTGAAGGAAGAATACCTTAAACCTGGGTAGTTGAAACCCGTGGAATGGGTACCATGCAATATGACTTCAAAGGGTCTTCATTTGCTCACCGAACCTCTCCAATCCTATCACTGCTGCGTTTATGCCCCTGTACACATGCTTGATTCTCTTTTGGAGACATAGCAATCCATAGGTTTTAAGATACTTACTAGTCACGTACATTCTTAAGCGTTTAATATGCGGTGTTGAGTCCATTTCGTTGAGCAAGGAGTAGCTCTTGTCTATTCCATATCTGGCTTAAGGAACTTTATCTGTGCTCATTTCAATCTCTGGTTTTATGCAGCACCCCAACTCACCTTTCCCCTTAAGCAAGCATAAGTTGGTTTTCTAAATCTGAGACCCTGTTCTGTTTTGGAATTCAGTTCCTGTGTAGCCAAGTTTACATTCCGTGTATTAGTGATATTTTTTGATGTTTCTTTTTCTGTGTGACTTATTTCAGTTAGAATCACCATACCTGAATACACTCATTGTGCTGCTAAGGGCCTGATGACATAGATTTCATTGCTGAGTGATATTGCTTTGTAAGTAAATACCACAACTTCTTTATCCACTTTTCACTTTCTGCGATGTTGAACTTGTACTGTAAACGAGGTTCTTGTAAACAGAGGCGTCCCAAACATTGGGGTGGCTGTGTCTTTTTGACTTTAATTTCCCAAGCTATAGGACCATAAGTGGAAGTGCCCTAGGCTCTGTTGCTTTGTTTTTTAGATGTTTCAGGAAACACCATACACTTCTCCCGAGTGTCTGGTGGCAATTTACATCCCACCCATCAGCATAACAAGGCTCCCAGTTCTCCATGGCCTGTCCTGCATTTCTGGATTTTACACTTTTTTCAGATGGCCCTTTTGACCAGGGGGAAGTGAGACTTCAATGTAGTGCAGATTTCCTTTGCAAGCTTGCTTGGTTGGCCAAAAAGGGCGTATGCGTTTTTTCCTGAATATATTCAGGAAAAAACGCATACGCCCTTTTTGGCCAAGTGCATCATTGTGGACGTTCTGCCTCTTTTCCTATGCTTTCAATGCAATTCCAGTCTACCTCCTGAAATCGGTTTCCTGCAATTCTGCCCCGCTTTCAAGTCCTCTTGGCAGCCTTACTTCAGTATATTTTTGGACGATAGCTGTCATTTATAACTCTGCAGGTTTGTGAATTACAGTGCCCCTGAGCTCCTTTCTTCAACTCGCTTTCTTTTGAGCTGTCCGCAACACCGCAGGATGGCTTCAGGCCCTAATCTGGTTCCGGCACTGCACGCTGAGCCTTTGGTTATTTCCTCTTCCTGGTGGGAAATGAGAGTTAAATTTGCCCGTCCAGACACCTCCAGCTAGTCTCTCATTGGTTCTCCCTATTCCTCTTCATCTTCCGCAGAAATTGCAAACTGGGCCAAACAGGAGGTTAAAGGCGCTAACTCTCCAAGTGGGGAGAGTGTTAGTAAAGCGTCTGGAATGTTGCACCCGAGTACCAGGGGAGGAAAACTGAGACATATTTGAACACGTCTCCCGTTCACACGGTTGATCATGCTCTGGGTTCCACATGCATGGTTTAGCTGAAGGAAGAATACCTTAAACCTGGAGAGTTGAGACCCGTGGAATGGGTACCATGCAATATGACTTCAAAGGGTCTTCATTTGCTCACCGAACCTCTCCAATCCTATCATTCCTGCGTTTATGCCCCTGTACACACGCTTGATTCTCTTTTGGAGACATAGCAATCCATAGGTTTTAAGATACTTACTAGTCAAGTACATTCTTAGGCGTTTAATATGGGGTGTTGAGTCCATTTCGTTGAGCAAGGAGTAGCTCTTGTCTATTCCATATTTGGCTTAAGGAACTTTATCTGTGCTCATTTCAATTTCTGGTTTTATGCAGTACCCCAACTCTCCTTTCCCCTTAAGCAAGCATAAGTTGGTTTTCTAAATTTGAGACCCTGTTCTGTTTTGGAATTCAGTTCCTGTGTAGCCAAGTTTACATTCCGTGTATTAGTGATATCTTATGATGTTTCTTTTTCTGTGTGCCTTATTTTAGTTAGAATCATCGTACCTGAATCCACTGATTATGCTGCTACGGGCCTGATGACACAGATTTCATTGCTGTGTGATACTGCATTGTACGTAAGTACCACAAGTTCTTTATCCATTTTTCACTTTCTGCGATGTTGAACTTGTACTGTAAACGAGGTTCTTGTAAACAGAGGCGTCCCAAACTTTGGGGTGGCTGTGTCTTTTTGATTTTAATTTCCCTAAGCTATAGGACCATAAGTGGAAGTGCCCTAGGCTCTCTTGCTTTGTTTTTTAGATGTTTCAGGAAACACCATACACTTCTCCCGAGTGTCTGTTGGCAATTTACATCCCGCCCATCAGCATAACAAGGCTCCCAGTTCTCCATGGCCTGTCCTGCCTTTCTAGATTTTACATTTTTTTCAGATGGCCCTTTTGACCCTGGGGAACTGAGACTTCATTGTAGTGCAGATTTCCTTTGCAAGCTTGCTTGGTTGGCCAAAAAGGGCGTATGCGTTTTTTCCTGAATATATTCAGGAAAAAACGCATACGCCCTTTTTGGCCAAGTGCATCATTGTGGACGTTCTGCCTCTTTTCCTATGCTTTCAATGCAATTCCAGTCTACCTCCTGAAATCGGTTTCCTGCAATTCTGCCCCGCTTTCAAGTCCTCTTGGCAGCCTTATTTCAGTATATTTTCGGAGAATAGCTGTCATTTATAACTCTGCAGATTTGTGAATTACAGTGCCTCTGAGCTCCTTTCTTCAACTCGCTTTCTTTTGAGCTGGCCACAACACCGCAGGATGGCTTCAGGCCCTAATCTGGTTCCGGCACGGCACACTGAGCCTTTGGTTAATTTCTCTTCCTGGTGGGAAATGAGAGTTAAATTTGCCCGTCCAGACACCTCCAGCTAGTCTCTCATTGGTTCTCGCTATTCCTGTTCATCTTCCGCAGAAATTGCAAACTGGGCCAAACAGGAGGTTAAAGGGACTGACTCTCCAAGTCGGGAGAGTGTTAGTAAAGCGTCTGGAATGTTGCACCCGAGTACCAGGGTACGAAAACTGAGACATATTTGAACACGTCTCCCGAACACATGGTTGATCATACTCTAGGTTCCACATGCATGTTTTAGCTGAAGGAAGAATACCTTAAACCTGGGTAGTTGAAACCCGTGGAATGAGTACCATGCAATATGACTTCAAAGGGTCTTCATTTGCTCACCGAACCTCTCCAATCCTATCACTGCTGCGTTTATGCCCGTGTACACATGCTTGATTCTCTTTCGGAGACATAGCAATCCATAGGTTTTAAGATACTTACTAGTCAGGTACATTCTTAGGCGTTTAATATGCGGTGTTGAGTCCATTTCGTTGAGCAAGGAGTAGCTCTTGTCTATTCCATATTTGGCTTAAGGAACTTTATCTGTGCTCATTTCAATCTCTGGTGTTATGCAGCACCCCAACTCACCTTTCCCCTTAAGCAAGCATAAGTTGGTTTTCTAAATTTGAGACCCTGTTCTGTTTTGTTATTCAGTTACTGTTTAGCCAAGTTTACATTCCGTGTATTACTGATATCTTATGATGTTTCTTTTTCTGTGTGACTCATTTCAGTTAGAATCATCATACCTGAATCCACTCATTGTGCTGCTAAGGGCCTGATGATATAGATTTCATTGCTGAGTGATACTGCATTGTACGTAAGTACCACAAGTTCTTTATCCATTTTTCACTTTCTGTGATATTGAACTTGTACGGTAAACGAGGTTCTTGTAAACAGAGGCATCCCAAACTTTGGGGTGGCTGTGTCTTTTTGATTTTAATTTCCCTAAGCTATAGGACCATAAGTGGAAGTGCCCTAGGCTCTGTTGCTTTGTTTTTTAGATGTTTCAGGAAACACCATACACTTCTCCCGAGTGTCTGTTGGCAATTTACATCCCGCCCATCAGCATAACAAGGCTCCCAGTTCTCCATGGCCTGTCCTGCCTTTCTGGATTTTACACTTTTTTCAGATGGCCCTTTTGACCGGGGGGAAGTGAGACTTCATTGTAGTGCAGATTTCCTTTGCAAGTTTGCTTGGTTGGCCAAACAGGGCGTATGCGTTTTTTCCTGAATATATTCAGGAAAAAACGCATACGCCCTGTTTGGCCAAGTGCATCATTGTGGACGTTCTGCCTCTTTTCCTATGCTTTCAATGCAATTCCAGTCTACCTCCTGAAATCGGTTTCCTGCAATTCTGCCACGCTTTCAAGTCCTCTTGGCAGCCTTACTTCAGTATATTTTTGGACGACAGCTGTCATTTATAACTCTGCAGGTTTTTGAACTACAGTGCCCCTGAGCTCCTTTCTTCAACTCACTTTCTTGTGACCTGGGCGCAACACCGCAGGATGGCTTCAGGTCCTTATCTGGTTCTGGCACGGCACGCTGAGCCTTTGGTTATTTCCTCTTCCTGGTGGGAAATGAGAGTTAAATTTGCCCGTCCAGACACCTCCAGCTAGTCTCTCATTGGTTCTCGCTATTCCTGTTCATCTTCCGCAGAAATTGCAAACTGGGCCAAACAGGAGGTTAAAGGGACTGACTCTCCAAGTCGGGAGAGTGTTAGTAAAGCGTCTGGAATGTTGCACCCGAGTACCAGTGTACGAAAACTGAGACATATTTGAACACGTCTCCCGATCACATGGTTGATCATACTCTAGGTTCCACATGCATGTTTTAGCTGAAGGAAGAATACCTTAAACCTGGGTAGTTGAAACCCGTGGAATGGGTACCATGCAATATGACTTCAAAGGGTCTTCATTTGCTCACCGAACCTCTCCAATCCTATCACTGCTGCGTTTATGCCCCTGTACACATGCTTGATTCTCTTTTGGAGACATAGCAATCCATAGGTTTTAAGATACTTACTAGTCACGTACATTCTTAAGCGTTTAATATGCGGTGTTGAGTCCATTTCGTTGAGCAAGGAGTAGCTCTTGTCTATTCCATATCTGGCTTAAGGAACTTTATCTGTGCTCATTTCGATCTCTGGTTTTATGCAGCACCCCAACTCACCTTTACCCTTAAGCAAGCATAAGTTGGTTTTCTAAATTTGAGACCCTGTTGTGTTCTGTAATTCAGTTCCTGTGTAGCCAAGTTTACATTCCGTGTATTACTGATATCTTATGATGTTTCTTTTTCTGTGTGACTTATTTCAGTTAGAATCATCATACCTGAATCCACTCATTGTGCTGCTGAGGGCCTGATGACATAGATTTCATTGCTGAGTGATATTGCTTTGTAAGTAAATACCACAACTTCTTTATCCACTTTTCACTTTCTGCGATGTTGAACTTGTACTGTAAACGAGGTTCTTGTAAACAGAGGCGTCCCAAACATTGGGGTGGCTGTGTCTTTTTGATTTTAATTTCCCAAGCTATAGGACCATAAGTGGAAGTGCCCTAGGCTCTGTTGCTTTGTTTTTTAGATGTTTCAGGAAACACCAAACACTTTTCCCGAGTGTCTGGTGGCAATTTACATCCCACCCATCAGCATAACAAGGCTCCCAGTTCTCCATGGCCTGTCCTGCGTTTCTGGATTTTACACTTTTTTCAGATGGCCCTTTTGACCAGGGGGAAGTGAGACTTCAATGTAGTGCAGATTTCCTTTGCAAGCTTGCTTGGTTGGCCAAAAAGAGCGTATGCGTTTTTTCCTGAATATATTCAGGAAAAAACGCATACGCCCTTTTTGGCCAAGTGCATCATTGTGGACGTTCTGCCTCTTTTCCTATGCTTTCAATGCAATTCCAGTCTACCTCCTGAAATCGGTTTCCTGCAATTCTGCCCCGCTTTCAAGTCCTCTTGGCAGCCTTACTTCAGTATATTTTTGGACGATAGCTGTCATTCATAACTCTGCAGGTTTGTGAATTACAGTGCCCCTGAGCTCCTTTCTTCAACTCGCTTTCTTTTGAGCTGGCCGCAACACCGCAGGATGGCTTCAGGCCCTAATCTGGTTCCGGCACGGCACGCAGAGCCTTTGGTTATTTCCTCTTCCTGGTGGGAAATGAGAGTTAAATTTGCCCGTCCAGACACCTCCAGCTAGTCTCTCATTGGTTCTCCCTATTCCTCTTCATCTTCCGCAGAAATTGCAAACTGGGCCAAACAGGAGGTTAAAGGCGCTAACTCTCCAAGTCGGGAGAGTGTTAGTAAAGTGTCTGGAATGTTGCACCCGAGTACCAGGGGAGGAAAACTGAGACATATTTGAACACGTGTGCCGATCACATGGTTGATCATACTCTAGATTCCACATGCATGTTTTAGCTGAAGGAAGAATACCTTAAACCTGGGTAGTTGAAACCCGTGGAATGGGTACCATGCAATATGACTTCAAAGGGTCTTCATTTGCTCACCGAACCTCTCCAATCCTATCACTGCTGCGTTTATGCCCCTGTACACATGCTTGATTCTCTTTTGGAGACATAGCAATCCATAGGTTTTAAGATACTTACTAGTCAGGTACATTCTTAGGCGTTTAATATGCGGTGTTGAGTCCATTTCGTTGAGCAAGGAGTAGCTCTTGTCTATTCCATATTTGGCTTAAGGAACTTTATCTGTGCTCATTTCAATCTCTGGTTTTATGCAGCACCCCAACTCACCTTTCCCCTTAAGCAAGCATAAGTTGGTTTTCTAAATTTGAGACCCTGTTCTGTTTTGGAATTCAGTTCCTGTGTAGCCAAGTTTACATTCCGTGTATTAGTGATATCTTATGATGTTTCTTTTGCTGTGTGACTTATTTCAGTTAGAATCATCGTACCTGAATCCACTCATTATGCTGCTATGGGCCTGATGACATAGAATTCATTGCTGAGTGATACTGCATTGTACGTAAGTACCACAAGTTGTTTATCCATTTTTCACTTTCTGTGATATTGAACTTGTACGGTAAACGAGGTTCTTGTAAACAGAGGCGTCCCAAACTTTGGGGTGGCTGTGTCTTTTTGATTTTAATTTCCCTAAGCTATAGGACCATAAGTGGAAGTGCCCTAGGCTCTGTTGCTTTGTTTTTTAGATGTTTCAGGAAACACCATACACTTCTCCCGAGTGTCTGTTGGCAATTTACATCCCGCCCATCAGCATAACAAGGCTCCCAGTTCTCCATGGCCTGTCCTGCCTTTCTGGATTTTACACTTTTTTCAGATGGCCCTTTTGACCGGGGGGAAGTGAGACTTCATTGTAGTGCAGATTTCCTTTGCAAGTTTGCTTGGTTGGCCAAACAGGGCGTATGCGTTTTTTCCTGAATATATTCAGGAAAAAACGCATACGCCCTGTTTGGCCAAGTGCATCATTGTGGACGTTCTGCCTCTTTTCCTATGCTTTCAATGCAATTCCAGTCTACCTCCTGAAATCGGTTTCCTGCAATTCTGCCCCGCTTTCAAGTCCTCTTGGCAGCCTTACTTCAGTATATTTTTGGACGATAGCTGTCATTTAGAACTCTGCAGGTTTGTGAATTACAGTGCCCCTGAGCTCCTTTCTTCAACTCGCTTTCTTTTGAGCTGGCCGCAACACCGCAGGATGGCTTCAGGCCCTAATCTGGTTCCTGCACGGCAGCTGAGCCTTTGGTTATTTCCTCTTCCTGGTGGGAAATGAGAGTTAAATTTGCCCGTCCAGACACCTCCAGCTAGTCTCTCATTGGTTCTCCCTATTCCTGTTCATCTTCCGCAGAAATTGCAAACTGGGCCAAACAGGAAGTTAAAGGCGCTGACTCTCCAAGTGGGGAGAGTGTTAGTAAAGCGTCTGGAATGTTGCACCCGAGTACCAGGGGAGGAAAACTGAGACATATCTGAACACGTCTCCCGATCTCACGGTTGATCATACTCTGGGTTCCACATGCATGTTTTAGCTGAAGGAAGAATACCTTAAACCTGGAGAGTAGAGACCTGTGGAATGGGTACCATGCAATATGACTTCAAAGGGTCTTCATTTGCTCACCGAACCTCTCCAATCCTATCACTGCTTCGTTTATGCCCCTGTACACAAGCTTGATTCTCTTTTGGAGACATAGCAATCCATAGGTTTTAAGATACTTACTAGTCAGGTACATTCATAGGCGTTTAATATGGGGTGTTGAGTCCTTTTCGTTCAGCAAGGAGTAGCTCTTGTCTATTCCATATTTGGCTTAAGGAACTTTATCTGTGCTCATTTCAATCTCTGGTTTTATGCAGCACCCCAACTCACCTTTCCCCTTAAGCAAGCATAAGTTGGTTTTCTAAATTTGAGACCCTGTTCTGTTCTGTAATTCAGTTCCTGTGTAGCCAAGTTTACATTCCGTGTATTACTGATATCTTATGATGTTTCTTTTTCTGTGTGACTTATTTCAGTTAGAATCATCGTACCTGAATCCACTCATTATGTTGCTACGGGCCTGATGACATAGATTTCATTGCTGAGTGATACTGCATTGTACGTAAGTACCACAAGTTCTTTATCCATTTTTCACTTTCTGTGATATTGAACTTGTACGGTAAACGAGGTTCTTGTAAACAGAGGCGTCCCAAACTTTGGGGTGGCTGTGTCTTTTTGATTTTAATTTCCCTAATCTATAGGACCATAAGTGGAAGTGCCCTTGGCTCTGTTGCTTTGTTTTTTAGATGTTTCAGGAAACACCATACACTTCTCCCGAGTGTCTGTTGGCAATTTACATCCCGCCCATCAGCATAACAAGGCTCCCAGTTCCCCATGGCCTGTCCTGCCTTTCTGGATTTTCCACTTTTTTCAGATGGCCCTTTTGACCGGGGGGAAGTGAGACTTCATTGTAGTGCAGATTTCCTTAACAAGTTTGCTTGGTTGGCCAAAAAGGGCGTATGCGTTTTTTCCTGAATATATTCAGGAAAAAACGCATACGCCCTTTTTGGCCAAGTGCATCATTGTGGACGTTCTGCCTCTTTTCCTATGCTTTCAATGCAATTCCAGTCTACCTCCTGAAATCGGTTTCCTGCAATTCTGCCCCGCTTTCAAGTCCTCTTGCCAGCCTTACTTCAGTATATTTTTGGACGATAGCTGTCATTTATAACTCTGCAGGTTTGTGAATTACAGTGCCCCTGAGCTCCTTTCTTCAACTCGCTTTCTTTTGAGCTGGCCGCAACACCGCAGGATGGCTTCAGGCCCTAATCTGGTTCCGGCACGGCACGCAGAGCCTTTGGTTATTTCCTCTTCCTGGTGGGAAATGAGAGTTAAATTTGCCCGTCCAGACACCTCCAGCTAGTCTCTCATTGGTTCTCCCTATTCCTCTTCATCTTCCGCAGAAATTGCAAACTGGGCCAAACAGGAGGTTAAAGGCGCTAACTCTCCAAGTCGGGAGAGTGTTAGTAAAGTGTCTGGAATGTTGCACCCGAGTACCAGGGGAGGAAAACTGAGACATATTTGAACACGTGGGCCGATCACATGGTTGATCATACTCTAGATTCCACATGCATGTTTTAGCTGAAGGAAGAATACCTTAAACCTGGGTAGTTGAAACCCGTGGAATGGGTACCATGCAATATGACTTCAAAGGGTCTTCATTTGCTCACCGAACCTCTCCAATCCTATCACTGCTGCGTTTATGCCCCTGTACACATGCTTGATTCTCTTTTGGAGACATAGCAATCCATAGGTTTTAAGATACTTACTAGTCAGGTACATTCTTAGGCGTTTAATATGCGGTGTTGAGTCCATTTCGTTGAGCAAGGAGTAGCTCTTGTCTATTCCATATTTGGCTTAAGGAACTTTATCTGTGCTCATTTCAATCTCTGGTTTTATGCAGCACCCCAACTCACCTTTCCCCTTAAGCAAGCATAAGTTGGTTTTCTAAATTTGAGACCCTGTTCTGTTTTGGAATTCAGTTCCTGTGTAGCCAAGTTTACATTCCGTGTATTAGTGATATCTTATGATGTTTCTTTTGCTGTGTGACTTATTTCAGTTAGAATCATCGTACCTGAATCCACTCATTATGCTGCTATGGGCCTGATGACATAGAATTCATTGCTGAGTGATACTGCATTGTACGTAAGTACCACAAGTTGTTTATCCATTTTTCACTTTCTGTGATATTGAACTTGTACGGTAAACGAGGTTCTTGTAAACAGAGGCGTCCCAAACTTTGGGGTGGCTGTGTCTTTTTGATTTTAATTTCCCTAAGCTATAGGACCATAAGTGGAAGTGCCCTAGGCTCTGTTGCTTTGTTTTTTAGATGTTTCAGGAAACACCATACACTTCTCCCGAGTGTCTGTTGGCAATTTACATCCCGCCCATCAGCATAACAAGGCTCCCAGTTCTCCATGGCCTGTCCTGCCTTTCTGGATTTTACACTTTTTTCAGATGGCCCTTTTGACCGGGGGGAAGTGAGACTTCATTGTAGTGCAGATTTCCTTTGCAAGTTTGCTTGGTTGGCCAAACAGGGCGTATGCGTTTTTTCCTGAATATATTCAGGAAAAAACGCATACGCCCTGTTTGGCCAAGTGCATCATTGTGGACGTTCTGCCTCTTTTCCTATGCTTTCAATGCAATTCCAGTCTACCTCCTGAAATCGGTTTCCTGCAATTCTGCCCCGCTTTCAAGTCCTCTTGGCAGCCTTACTTCAGTATATTTTTGGACGATAGCTGTCATTTAGAACTCTGCAGGTTTGTGAATTACAGTGCCCCTGAGCTCCTTTCTTCAACTCGCTTTCTTTTGAGCTGGCCGCAACACCGCAGGATGGCTTCAGGCCCTAATCTGGTTCCTGCACGGCAGCTGAGCCTTTGGTTATTTCCTCTTCCTGGTGGGAAATGAGAGTTAAATTTGCCCGTCCAGACACCTCCAGCTAGTCTCTCATTGGTTCTCCCTATTCCTGTTCATCTTCCGCAGAAATTGCAAACTGGGCCAAACAGGAAGTTAAAGGCGCTGACTCTCCAAGTGGGGAGAGTGTTAGTAAAGCGTCTGGAATGTTGCACCCGAGTACCAGGGGAGGAAAACTGAGACATATCTGAACACGTCTCCCGATCTCACGGTTGATCATACTCTGGGTTCCACATGCATGTTTTAGCTGAAGGAAGAATACCTTAAACCTGGAGAGTAGAGACCTGTGGAATGGGTACCATGCAATATGACTTCAAAGGGTCTTCATTTGCTCACCGAACCTCTCCAATCCTATCACTGCTTCGTTTATGCCCCTGTACACAAGCTTGATTCTCTTTTGGAGACATAGCAATCCATAGGTTTTAAGATACTTACTAGTCAGGTACATTCATAGGCGTTTAATATGGGGTGTTGAGTCCTTTTCGTTCAGCAAGGAGTAGCTCTTGTCTATTCCATATTTGGCTTAAGGAACTTTATCTGTGCTCATTTCAATCTCTGGTTTTATGCAGCACCCCAACTCACCTTTCCCCTTAAGCAAGCATAAGTTGGTTTTCTAAATTTGAGACCCTGTTCTGTTCTGTAATTCAGTTCCTGTGTAGCCAAGTTTACATTCCGTGTATTACTGATATCTTATGATGTTTCTTTTTCTGTGTGACTTATTTCAGTTAGAATCATCGTACCTGAATCCACTCATTATGTTGCTACGGGCCTGATGACATAGATTTCATTGCTGAGTGATACTGCATTGTACGTAAGTACCACAAGTTCTTTATCCATTTTTCACTTTCTGTGATATTGAACTTGTACGGTAAACGAGGTTCTTGTAAACAGAGGCGTCCCAAACTTTGGGGTGGCTGTGTCTTTTTGATTTTAATTTCCCTAATCTATAGGACCATAAGTGGAAGTGCCCTTGGCTCTGTTGCTTTGTTTTTTAGATGTTTCAGGAAACACCATACACTTCTCCCGAGTGTCTGTTGGCAATTTACATCCCGCCCATCAGCATAACAAGGCTCCCAGTTCCCCATGGCCTGTCCTGCCTTTCTGGATTTTCCACTTTTTTCAGATGGCCCTTTTGACCGGGGGGAAGTGAGACTTCATTGTAGTGCAGATTTCCTTAACAAGTTTGCTTGGTTGGCCAAAAAGGGCGTATGCGTTTTTTCCTGAATATATTCAGGAAAAAACGCATACGCCCTTTTAGGCCAAGTGCATCATTGTGGACGTTCTGCCTCTTTTCCTATGCTTTCAATGCAATTCCAGTCTACCTCCTGAAATCGGTTTCCTGCAATTCTGCCCCGCTTTCAAGTCCTCTTGGCAGCCTTACTTCAGTATATTTTTGGATGATAGCTGTCATTTATAACTCTGCAGGTTTGTGAATTACAGTGCCCCTGAGCTCCTTTCTTCAACTCGCTTTCTTGTGACCTGGCCGCAACAC
This sequence comes from Grampus griseus, assembly GCF_964374135.1. NCBI lineage: Eukaryota > Metazoa > Chordata > Mammalia > Artiodactyla > Delphinidae > Grampus > Grampus griseus. The sequence goes on along the minus strand of NW_028133279.1, from coordinate 462,229 downwards.
CGCAGGATGGCTTCAGGCCCTAATCTGGTTCCGGCACGGCACGCTGAGCCTTTGGTTAATTCCTCTTCCTGGTGGGAAATGAGAGTTAAATTTGCCCATCCAGACACCTCCAGCTAGTCTCTCATTGGTTCTCGCTATTCCTGTTCATCTTCTGCAGAAATTGCAAACTGGGCCAAACAGGAGGTTAAAGGGACTGACTCTCCAAGTCGGGAGAGTGTTAGTAAAGCGTCTGGAATGTTGCACCCGAGTACCAGGGGAGGAAAACTGAGAAATATTTGAACACGTCTCCCGATCACATGGTTGATCATACTCTAGGTTCCACATGCATGTTTTAGCTGAAGGAAGAATACCTTAAACCTGGGTAGTTGAAACCCGTGGAATGGGTACCATGCAATATGACTTCAAAGGGTCTTCATTTGCTCACCGAACCTCTCCAATCCTATCACTGCTGCGTTTATGCCCCTGTACACATGCTTGATTCTCTTTCGGAGACATAGCAATCCATAGGTTTTAAGATACTTACTAGTCAGGTACATTCTTAGGCGTTTAATATGGGGTGTTGAGTCCATTTCGTTGAGCAAGGAGTAGCTCTTGTCTATTCCATATTTGGCTTAAGGAACTTTATCTGTGCTCATTTCAATCTCTGGTTTTATGCAGCACCCCAACTCACCTTTCCCCTTAAGCAAGCATAAGTTGGTTTTCTAAATTTGAGACCCTGTTCTGTTCTGTAATTCAGTTCCTGTGTAGCCAAGTTTACATTCCGTGTATTACTGATATCTCATGATGTTTCTTTTTCTGTGTGACTTATTTCAGTTAGAATCATCATACCTGAATCCACTCATTGTGCTGCTAAGGGCCTGATGACATAGATTTCATTGCTGAGTGATATTGCTTTGTAAGTAAATACCACAACTTCTTTATCCATTTTTCACTTTCTGCGATGTTGAACTTGTACTGTAAAACGAGGTTCTTGTAAACAGAGGCGTCCCAAACTTTGGGGTGCCTGTGTCTTTTTCATTTTAATTTCCCTAAGCTATAGGACCATAAGTGGAAGTGCCCTAGGCTCTGTTGCTTTGTTTTTTAGATGTTTCAGGAAACACCATACACTTCTCCCGAGTGTCTGTTGGCAATTTACATCCCGCCCATCAGCATAACAAGGCTCCCAGTTCTCCATGGCCTGTCCTGCCTTTCTGGATTTTACACTTTTTTCAGATGGCCCTTTTGACCGGGGGGAAGTGAGGCTTCATTGTAGTGCAGATTTCCTTTGCAAGTTTGCTTGGTTGGCCAAAGAGGGCGTATGCGTTTTTTCCTGAATATATTCAGGAAAAAACGCATACGCCCTTTTTGGCCAAGTGCATCATTGTGGACGTTCTGCCTCTTTTCCTATGCTTTCAATGCAATTCCAGTCTACCTCCTGAAATCGGTTTCCTGCAATTCTGCCCCGCTTTCAAGTCCTCTTGGCAGCCTTACTTCAGTATATTTTTGGACGATAGCTGTCATTTATAACTCTGCAGGTTTGTGAATTACAGTGCCCCTGAGCTCCTTTCTTCAACTCGCTTTCTTGTGACCTGGCCGCAACACCGCAGAATGGCTTCAGGCCCTAATCTGGTTCCGGCACGGCACGCTGAGCCTTTGGTTATTTCCTCTTCCTGGTGGGAAATGAGAGTTAAATTTGCCCGTCCAGACACCTCCAGCTAGTCTCTCATTGGTTCTCGCTATTCCTGTTCATCTTCCGCAGAAATTGCAAACTGGGCCAAACAGGAGGTTAAAGGCGCTGACTCTCTAAGTCGGGAGAGTGTTAGTAAAGCGTCTGGAATGTTGCACCCGAGTACCAGGGTACGAAAACTGAGACATATTTGAACACGTGTGCCGATCACATGGTTGATCATACTCTAGGTTCCACATGCATGTTTTAGCTGAAGGAAGAATACCTTAAACCTGGGTAGTTGAAACCCGTGGAATGGGTACCATGCAATATGACTTCAAAGGGTCTTCATTTGCTCACCGAACCTCTCCAATCCTATCACTGCTGCGTTTATGCCCCTGTACACATGCTTGATTCTCTTTCGGGGACATAGCAATCCATAGGTTTTAAGATACTTACTGGTCGGGTACATTCTTAGGCGTTTAATATGCGATGTTGAGTCCATTTCGTTGAGCAAGGAGTAGCTCTTGTCTATTCCATATTTGGCTTAAGGAACTTTATCTGTGCTCATTTCGATCTCTGGTTTTATGCAGCACCCCAACTCACCTTTCCCCTTAAGCAAGCATAAGTTGGTTTTCTAAATTTGAGACCCTGTTCTGTTCTGTAATTCAGTTCCTGTGTAGCCAAGTTTACATTCCGTGTATTACTGATATCTTATGATGTTTCTTTTTCTGTGTGACTTATTTCAGTTAGAATCATCATACCTGAATCCACTCATTGTGCTGCTAAGGGCCTGATGACATAGATTTCATTGCTGAGTGATATTGCTTTGTAAGTAAATACCACAACTTCTTTATCCATTTTTCACTTTCTGCGATGTTGAACTTGTACTGTAAAACGAGGTTCTTGTAAACAGAGGCGTCCCAAACTTTGGGGTGCCTGTGTCTTTTTCATTTTAATTTCCCTAAGCTATAGGACCATAAGTGGAAGTGCCCTAGGCTCTGTTGCTTTGTTTTTTAGATGTTTCAGGAAACACCATACACTTCTCCCGAGTGTCTGTTGGCAATTTACATCCCGCCCATCAGCATAACAAGGCTCCCAGTTCTCCATGGCCTGTCCTGCCTTTCTGGATTTTACACTTTTTTCAGATGGCCCTTTTGACCAGGGGGAAGTGAGACTTCATTGTAGTGCAGATTTCCTTTGCAAGCTTGCTTGGTTGGCCAAAAAGTGCGTATGCGTTTTTTCCTGCATATATTCAGGATAAAACGCATACGCCCTTTTTGGCCAAGTGCATCATTGTGGACGTTCTGCCTCTTTTCCTATGCTTTCAATGCAATTCCAGTCTACCTCTTGAAATCGGTTTCCTGCAATTCTGCCCCGCTTTCAAGTCCTCTTGGCAGCCTTACTTCAGTATATTTTTGGACGATAGCTGTCATTTATAACTCTGCAGGTTTGTGAATTACAGTGCCCCTGAGCTCCTTTCTTCAGCTCGCTTTCTTTTGAGCTGGCCGCAACACCGCAGGATGGCTTCAGGCCCTAATCTGGTTCCGGCACGGCAGCTGAGCCTTTGGTTATTTCCTCTTCCTGGTGGGAAATGAGAGTTAAATTTGCCCGTCCAGACACCTCCAGATAGTCTCTCATTGGTTCTTCCTATTCCTGTTCATCTTCCGCAGAAATTGCAAACTGGGCCAAACAGGAGGTTAAAGGCGCTGACTCTCCAAGTGGGGAGAGTGTTAGGAAAGCGTCTGGAATGTTGCACCCGAGTACCAGGGGAGGAAAACTGAGACATATTTGAACACGTCTCCCGTTCACACGGTTGATCATACTCTGGGTTCCACATGCATGTTTTAGCTGAAGGAAGAATACCTTAAACCTGGAGAGTTGAGACCCGTGTAATGGGTACCATGCAATATGACTTCTAAGGGTCTTCATTTGCTCACCGAACTTCTCCAATCCTATCACTGCTGCGTTTATGCCCCTGTACACACACTTGATTCTCTTTTGGAGACATAGCAATCCATAGGTTTTAAGATACTTACTAGTCAGGTACATTCTTAGGCGTTTAATATGGGGTGTTGAGTCCATTTCGTTGAGCAAGGAGTAGCTCTTGTCTATTCCATATTTGGCTTAAGGAACTTTATCTGTGCTCATTTCAATCTCTGGTTTTATGCAGCACCCCAACTCACCTTTCCCCTTAAGCAAGCATAAGTTGGTTTTCTAAATTTGAGACCCTGTTCTGTTCTGTAATTCAGTTCCTGTGTAGCCAAGTTTACATTCCGTGTATTACTGATATCTCATGATGTTTCTTTTTCTGTGTGACTTATTTCAGTTAGAATCATCATACCTGAATCCACTCATTGTGCTGCTAAGGGCCTGATGACATAGATTTCATTGCTGAGTGATATTGCTTTGTAAGTAAATACCACAAGTTCTTTATCCATTTTTCACTTTCTGTGATATTGAACTTGTACGGTAAACGAGGTTCTTATAAACAGAGCCGTTCCAAACTTTGGGGTGGCTGTGTCTTTTTGATTTTAATTTCCCTAAGCTATAGGACCATAAGTGGAAGTGCCCTAGGCTCTGTTGCTTTGTTTTTTAGATGTTTCAGGAAACACCATACACTTCTCCCGAGTGTCTGTTGGCAATTTACATCCCGCCCATCAGCATAACAAGGCTCCCAGTTCTCCATGGCCTGTCCTGCCTTTCTGGATTTTACACTTTTTTCAGATGGCCCTTTTGACCGGGGGGAAGTGAGACTTCATTGTAGTGCAGATTTCCTTTGCAAGTTTGCTTGGTTGGCCAAAGAGGGCGTATGCGTTTTTTCCTGAATATATTCAGGAAAAAACGCATACGCCCTTTTTGGCCAAGTGCATCATTGTGGACGTTCTGCCTCTTTTCCTATGCTTTCAATGCAATTCCAGTCTACCTCCTGAAATCGGTTTCCTGCAATTCTGCCCCGCTTTCAAGTCCTCTTGGCAGTCTTACTTCAGTATATTTTTGGACGATAGCTGTCATTTATAACTCTGCAGGTTTGTGAATTACAGTGCCCCTGAGCTCCTTTCTTCAACTCTCTTTCTTGTGAGCTGGCCGCAACACCGCAGGATGGCTTCAGGCCCTAATCTGGTTCCGGCACGGCACGCTGAGCCTTTGGTTATTTTCTCTTCCTGGTGGGAAATGAGAGTTCAATTTGCCCGTCCAGACACCTCCACCTAGTCTCTCATTGGTTCTCCCTATTCCTGTTCATCTTCCGCAGAAATTGCAAACTGGGCCAAACAGGAGGTTAAAGGCGCTGACTCTCCAAGTCGGGAGAGTGTTAGTAAAGCGTCTGGAATGTTGCACCCGAGTACCAGGGTACGAAAACTGAGACATATTTGAACACGTCTGCCGATCACATGGTTGATCATACTCTAGGTTCCACATGCATGTTTTAGCTGAAGGAAGAATACCTTAAACCTGGAGAGTTGAGACCCGTGGAATGGGTACCATGCAATATGACTTCAAAGGGTCTTCATTTGCTCACCGAACCTCTCCAATCCTATCACTGCTGCGTTTATGCCCCTGTACACATGCTTGATTCTCTTTTGGAGACATAGCAATCCATAGGTTTTAAGATACTTACTAGTCAGGTACATTCTTAGGCGTTCAATATGGGGTGTTGAGTCCATTTCGTTGAGCAAGGAGTAGCTCTTGTCTATTCCATATTTGGCTTAAGGAACTTTATCTGTGCTCATTTCAATCTCTGGTTTTATGCAGCACCCCAACTCACCTTTCCCCTTAAGCAAGCATAAGTTGGTTTTCTAAATTTGAGACCCTGTTCTGTTCTGTAATTCAGTTCCTGTGTAGCCAAGTTTACATTCCGTGTATTACTGATATCTTATGATGTTTCTTTTTCTGTGTGACTTATTTCAGTTAGAATCATCGTACCTGAATCCACCCATTATGCTGCTATGGGCCTGATGACATAGATTTCATTGCTGAGCGATACTGCATTGTACGTAAGTACCACAAGTTCTTTATCCATTTTTCACTTTCTGTGATATTGAACTTGTACTGTAAATGAGGTTCTTGTAAACAGAGGCGTCCCAAATTTTGGGGTGGATGTGTCTTTTTGATTTTAATTTCCCTAAGCTATAGGACCATAAGTGGAAGTGCCCTAGGCTCTGTTGCTTTGTTTTTTAGATGTTTCAGGAAACACCATACACTTCTCCCGAGTGTCTGTTGGCTATTTACATCCCGCCCATCATCATAACAAGGCTCCCAGTTCTCCATGGCCTGTCCTGCCTTTCTGGATTTTACACTTTTTTCAGATGGCCCTTTTGACCGGGGGGAAGTGAGACTTCATTGTAGTGCAGATTTCCTTTGCAAGCTTGCTTGGTTGGCCAAAAAGGGCGTATGCGTTTTTTCCTGAATATATTCAGGAAAAAACGCATACGCCCTTTTTGGCCAAGTGCATCATTGTGGACGTTCTGCCTCTTTTCCTATGCTTTGAATGCAATTCCAGTCTACCTCCTGAAATCGGTTTCCTGCAATTCTGCCCCGCTTTCAAGTCCTCTTGGCAGCCTTACTTCAGTATATTTTTGGACGACAGCTGTCATTTATAACTCTGCAGGTTTGTGAATTACAGTGCCCCTGAGCTCCTTTCTTCAACTCGCTTTCTTGTGACCTGGCCGCAACACCGCAGAATGGCTTCAGGCCCTAATCTGGTTCCGGCACAGCACGCTGAGCCTTTGGTTATTTCCTCTTCCTGGTGGGAAATGAGAGTTAAATTTGCCCGTCCAGACACCTCCAGCTAGTCTCTCATTGGTTCTCGCTATTCCTGTTCATCTTCTGCAGAAATTGCAAACTGGGCCAAACAGGAGGTTAAAGGCGCTTACTATCTAAGTCGGGAGTGTGTTACTAAAGCGTCTGGAATGTTGCACCCGAGTACCAGGGTACGAAAACTGAGACATATTTGAACACGTCTCCCGATCACATGGTTGATCATACTCTAGGTTCCACATGCATGTTTTACCTGAAGGAAGAATACCTTAAACCTGGGTAGTTGAAACCCGTGGAATGGGTACCATGCAATATGACTTCAAACGGTCTTCATTTGCTCACCGAACCTCTCCAATCCTATCACTGCTGCGTTTATGCCCCTGTACACATGCTTGATTCTCTTTCGGAGACATAGCAATCCATAGGTTTTAAGATACTTACTAGTCAGGTACATTCTTAGGCGTTTAATATGCGGTGTTGAGTCCATTTCGTTGAGCAAGGAGTAGCTCTTGTCTATTCCATATTTGGCTTAAGGAACTTTATCTGTGCTCATTTCGATCTCTGGTTTTATGCAGCACCCCAACTAACCTTTACCCTTAAGCAAGCATAAGTTGGTTTTCTAAATTTGAGACCCTGTTCTGTTCTGTAATTCAGTTCCTGTGTAGCCAAGTTTACATTCCGTGTATTACGGATATCTTATGATGTTTCTTTTTCTGTGTGACTTATTTCAGTTAGAATCATCATACCTGAATCCACTCATTGTGCTGCTAAGGGCCTGATGACATAGATTTCATTGCTGAGTGATATTGCTTTGTAAGTAAATACCACAATTTCTTTATCCATTTTTCACTTTCTGCGATGTTGAACTTGTACTGTAAAACGAGGTTCTTGTAAACAGAGGCGTCCCAAACTTTGGGGTGCCTGTGTCTTTTTCATTTTAATTTCCCTAAGCTATAGGACCATAAGTGGAAGTGCCCTAGGCTCTGTTGCTTTGTTTTTTAGATGTTTCAGGAAACACCATACACTTCTCCCGAGTGTCTGTTGGCAATTTACATCCCGCCCATCAGCATAACAAGGCTCCCAGTTCTCCATGGCCTGTCCTGCCTTTCTGGATTTTACACTTTTTTCAGATAGCCCTTTTGACCAGGGGGAAGTGAGACTTCATTGTAGTGCAGATTTCCTTTGCAAGCTTGCTTGGTTGGCCAAAAAGGGCGTATGCGTTTTTTCCTGAATATATTCAGGAAAAAACGCATACGCCCTTTTTGGCCAAGTGCATCATTGTGGACGTTCTGCCTCTTTTCCTATGCTTTCAATGCAATTCCAGTCTACCTCTTGAAATCGGTTTCCTGCAATTCTGCCCCGCTTTCAAGTCCTCTTGGCAGCCTTACTTCAGTATATTTTTGGACGATAGCTGTCATTTATAACTCTGCAGGTTTGTGAATTACAGTGCCCCTGAGCTCCTTTCTTCAGCTCGCTTTCTTTTGAGCTGGCCGCAACACCGCAGGATGGCTTCAGGCCCTAATCTGGTTCCGGCACGGCAGCTGAGCCTTTGGTTATTTCCTCTTCCTGGTGGGAAATGAGAGTTAAATTTGCCCGTCCAGACACCTCCAGATAGTCTCTCATTCGTTCTTCCTATTCCTGTTCATCTTCCGCAGAAATTGCAAACTGGGCCAAACAGGAGGTTAAAGGCGCTGACTCTCCAAGTGGGGAGAGTGTTAGTAAAGCGTCTGGAATGTTGCACCCGAGTACCAGGGGAGGAAAACTGAGACATATTTGAACACGTCTCCCGTTCACACGGTTGATCATACTCTGGGTTCCACATGCATGTTTTAGCTGAAGGAAGAATACCTTAAACCTGGAGAGTTGAGACCCGTGTAATGGGTACCATGCAATATGACTTCTAAGGGTCTTCATTTGCTCACCGAACCTCTCCAATCCTATCACTGCTGCGTTTATGCCCCTGTACACACACTTGATTCTCTTTTGGAGACATAGCAATCCATAGGTTTTAAGATACTTACTAGTCAGGTACATTCTTAGGCGTTTAATATGGGGTGTTGAGTCCATTTCGTTGAGCAAGGAGTAGCTCTTGTCTATTCCATATTTGGCTTAAGGAACTTTATCTGTGCTCATTTCAATCTCTGGTTTTATGCAGCACCCCAACTAACCTTTACCCTTAAGCAAGCATAAGTTGGTTTTCTAAATTTGAGACCCTGTTCTGTTCTGTAATTCAGTTCCTGTGTAGCCAAGTTTACATTCCGTGTATTACTGATATCTCATGATGTTTCTTTTTCTGTGTGACTTATTTCAGTTAGAATCATCATACCTGAATCCACTCATTGTGCTGCTAAGGGCCTGATGACATAGATTTCATTGCTGAGTGATATTGCTTTGTAAGTAAATACCACAACTTCTTTATCCATTTTTCACTTTCTGTGATATTGAACTTGTACGGTAAACGAGGTTCTTATAAACAGAGCCGTTCCAAACTTTGGGGTGGCTGTGTCTTTTTGATTTTAATTTCCCTAAGCTATAGGACCATAAGTGGAAGTGCCCTAGGCTCTGTTGCTTTGTTTTTTAGATGTTTCAGGAAACACCATACACTTCTCCCGAGTGTCTGTTGGCAATTTACATCCCGCCCATCAGCATAACAAGGCTCCCAGTTCTCCATGGCCTGTCCTGCCTTTCTGGATTTTACACTTTTTTCAGATGGCCCTTTTGACCGGGGGGAAGTGAGACTTCATTGTAGTGCAGATTTCCTTTGCAAGTTTGCTTGGTTGGCCAAAGAGGGCGTATGCGTTTTTTCCTGAATATATTCAGGAAAAAACGCATACGCCCTTTTTGGCCAAGTGCATCATTGTGGACGTTCTGCCTCTTTTCCTATGCTTTCAATGCAATTCCAGTCTACCTCCTGAAATCGGTTTCCTGCAATTCTGCCCCGCTTTCAAGTCCTCTTGGCAGCCTTACTTCAGTATATTTTTGGACGATAGCTGTCATTTATAACTCTGCAGGTTTGTGAATTACAGTGCCCCTGAGCTCCTTTCTTCAACTCTCTTTCTTGTGAGCTGGCCGCAACACCGCAGGATGGCTTCAGGCCCTAATCTGGTTCCGGCACGGCACGCTGAGCCTTTGGTTATTTTCTCTTCCTGGTGGGAAATGAGAGTTAAATTTGCCCGTCCAGACACCTCCAGCTAGTCTCTCATTGGTTCTCCCTATTCCTGTTCATCTTCCGCAGAAATTGCAAACTGGGCCAAACAGGAGGTTAAAGGCGCTGACTCTCCAAGTCGGGAGAGTGTTAGTAAAGCATCTGGAATGTTGCACCCGAGTACCAGGGTACGAAAACTGAGACATATTTGAACACGTCTGCCGATCACATGGTTGATCATACTCTAGGTTCCACATGCATGTTTTAGCTGAAGGAAGAATACCTTAAACCTGGAGAGTTGAGACCCGTGGAATGGGTACCATGCAATATGACTTCAAAGGGTCTTCATTTGCTCACCGAACTTCTCCAATCCTATCACTGCTGCGTTTATGCCCCTGTACACATGCTTGATTCTCTTTTGGAGACATAGCAATCCATAGGTTTTAAGATACTTACTAGTCAGGTACATTCTTAGGCGTTTAATATGAGGTGTTGAGTCCATTTCGTTGAGCAAGGAGTAGCTCTTGTCTATTCCATATTTGGCTTAAGGAACTTTATCTGTGCTCATTTCAATCTCTGGTTTTATGCAGCACCCCAACTCACCTTTCCCCTTAAGCAAGCATAAGTTGGTTTTCTAAATTTGAGACCCTGTTCTGTTCTGTAATTCAGTTCCTGTGTAGCCAAGTTTACATTCCGTGTATTACTGATATCTTATGATGTTTCTTTTTCTGTGTGACTTATTTCAGTTAGAATCATCGTACCTGAATCCACCCATTATGCTGCTATGGGCCTGATGACATAGATTTCATTGCTGAGCGATACTGCATTGTACGTAAGTACCACAAGTTCTTTATCCATTTTTCACTTTCTGTGATATTGAACTTGTACTGTAAATGAGGTTCTTGTAAACAGAGGCGTCCCAAATTTTGGGGTGGATGTGTCTTTTTGATTTTAATTTCCCTAAGCTATAGGACCATAAGTGGAAGTGCCCTAGGCTCTGTTGCTTTGTTTTTTAGATGTTTCAGGAAACACCATACACTTCTCCCGAGTGTCTGTTGGCAATTTACATCCCGCCCATCATCATAACAAGGCTCCCAGTTCTCCATGGCCTGTCCTGCCTTTCTGGATTTTACACTTTTTTCAGATGGCCCTTTTGACCGGGGGGAAGTGACACTTCATTGTAGTGCAGATTTCCTTTGCAAGCTTGCTTGGTTGGCCAAAAAGGGCGTATGCGTTTTTTCCTGAATATATTCAGGAAAAAACGCATACGCCCTTTTTGGCCAAGTGCATCATTGTGGACGTTCTGCCTCTTTTCCTATGCTTTGAATGCAATTCCAGTCTACCTCCTGAAATCGGTTTCCTGCAATTCTGCCCCGCTTTCAAGTCCTCTTGGCAGCCTTACTTCAGTATATTTTTGGACGACAGCTGTCATTTATAACTCTGCAGGTTTGTGAATTACAGTGCCCCTGAGCTCCTTTCTTCAACTCGCTTTCTTGTGACCTGGCCGCAACACCGCAGAATGGCTTCAGGCCCTAATCTGGTTCCGGCACAGCACGCTGAGCCTTTGGTTATTTCCTCTTCCTGGTGGGAAATGAGAGTTAAATTTGCCCGTCCAGACACCTCCAGCTAGTCTCTCATTGGTTCTCGCTATTCCTGTTCATCTTCTGCAGAAATTGCAAACTGGGCCAAACAGGAGGTTAAAGGCGCTGACTCTCTAAGTCGGGAGAGTGTTAGTAAAGCGTCTGGAATGTTGCACCCGAGTACCAGGGTACGAAAACTGAGACATATTTGAACACGTCTCCCGATCACATGGTTGATCATACTCTAGGTTCCACATGCATGTTTTAGCTGAAGGAAGAATACCTTAAACCTGGGTAGTTGAAACCCGTGGAATGGGTACCATGCAATATGACTTCAAAGGGTATTCATTTGCTCACCGAACCTCTCCAATCCTATCACTGCTGCGTTTATGCCCCTGTACACATGCTTGATTCTCTTTCGGAGACATAGCAATCCATAGGTTTTAAGATACTTACTAGTCAGGTACATTCTTAGGCGTTTAATATGCGGTGTTGAGTCCATTTCGTTGAGCAAGGAGTAGCTCTTGTCTATTCCATATTTGGCTTAAGGAACTTTATCTGTGCTCATTTCAATCTCTGGTTTTATGCAGCACCCCAACTAACCTTTACCCTTAAGCAAGCATAAGTTGGTTTTCTAAATTTGAGACCCTGTTCTGTTCTGTAATTCAGTTCCTGTGTAGCCAAGTTTACATTCCGTGTATTACTGATATCTTATGATGTTTCTTTTTCTGTGTGACTTATTTCAGTTAGAATCATCATACCTGAATCCACTCATTGTGCTGCTAAGGGCCTGATGATATAGATTTCATTGCTGAGTGATATTGCTTTGTAAGTAAATACCACAACTTCTTTATCCATTTTTCACTTTCTGCGATGTTGAACTTGTATTGTAAACGAGATTCTTGTAAACAGAGAAATCCCAAACTTTGGGGTGGCTGTGTCTTTTTGATTTTAATTTCCTTAAGCTATAGGACCATAAGTGGAAGTGCCCTAGGCTCTGTTGCTTTGTTTTTTAGATGTTTCAGGAAACACCATACACTTCTCCCGAGTGTCTGTTGGCAATTTACATCCCGCCCATCAGCATAACAAGGCTCCCAGTTCTCCATGGCCTGTCCTGCCTTTCTGGATTTTACACTTTTTTCAGATGGCCCTTTTTACCGGGGGGAAGTGACACTTCATTGTAGTGCAGATTTCCTTTGCAAGCTTGCTTGGTTGGCCAAAAAGGGCGTATGCGTTTTTTCCTGAATATATTCAGGAAAAAACGCATACGCCCTTTTTGGCCAAGTGCATCATTGTGGACGTTCTGCCTCTTTTCCTATGCTTTCAATGCAATTCCAGTCTACCTCCTGAAATCGGTTTCCTGCAATTCTGCCCCGCTTTCAAGTCCTCTTGGCAGCCTTACTTCAGTATATTTTTGGACGATAGCTGTCATTTATAACTCTGCAGGTTTGTGAATTACAGTGCCCCTGAGCTCCTTTCTTCAACTCGCTTTCTTGTGACCTGGCCGCAACACCGCAGGATGGCTTCAGGCCCTAATCTGTTTCCGGCACGGCAGCTGAGCCTTTGGTTAATTCCTCTTCCTGGTGGGAAATGAGAGTTAAATTTGCCCGTCCAGACACCTCCAGCTAGTCTCTCATTGGTTCTCCCTATTCCTGTTCATCGTCCGCAGAAATTGCAAACTGGGCCAAACAGGAGGTTAAAGGCGCTGACTCTCCAAGAGGGGAGAGTGTTAGTAAAGCGTCTGGAATGTTGCACCCGAGTACCAGGGGAGGAAAACTGAGACATATTTGAACACGTCTCCCGTTCACACGGTTGATCATACTCTATGTTCCACATGCATGTTTTAGCTGAAGGAAGAATACCTTAAACCTGGAGAGTTGAGACCCGTGTAATGGGTACCATGCAATATGTCTTCAAAGGGTCTTCATTTGCTCACCGAACCTCTCCAATCCTATCACTGCTGCGTTTATGCCCCTGTACACACGCTTGATTCTCTTTTGGAGACATAGCAATCCATAGGTTTTAAGATACTTACTAGTCAGGTACATTCTTAGGCGTTTAATATGGGGTGTTGTGTCCATTTCGTTGAGCAAGGAGTAGCTCTTGTCTATTCCATATTTGGCTTAAGGAACTTTATCTGTGCTCATTTCAATCTCTGGTTTTATGCAGCACCCCAACTCACCTTTCCCCTTAAGCAAGCATAAGTTGGTTTTCTAAATTTGAGACCCTGTTCTGTTTTGGAATTCAGTTCCTGTGTAGCCAAGTTTACATTCCGTGTATTAGTGATATCTTATGATGTTTCTTTTTCTGTGTGACTTATTTCAGTTAGAATCATCGTACCTGAATCCACTCATTATGCTGCTACGGGCCTGATGACATAGATATCATTGCTGAGTGATACTGCATTGTACGTAAGTACCACAAGTTCTTTATCCATTTTTCACTTTCTGTGATATTGAACTTGTACGGTAAACGAGGTTCTTATAAAGAGAGGCGTCCCAAACTTTGGGGTGGCTGTGTCTTTTTGATTTTAATTTCCCTAAGCTATAGGACCATAAGTGGAAGTGCCCTTGGCTCTGTTGCTTTGTTTTTTAGATGTTTCAGGAAACACCATACACTTCTCCCGAGTGTCTGTTGGCAATTTACATCCCGCCCATCAGCATAAAAAGGCTCCCAGTTCTCCATGGCCTGTCCTACCTTTCTGGATTTTACACTTTTTTCAGATGGCCCTTTTGACCGGGGGGAAGTGAGACTTCATTGTAGTGCAGATTTCCTTAACAAGTTTGCTTGGTTAGCCAAAAAGGGCGTATGCGTTTTTTCCTGAATATATTCAGGAAAAAACACATACGCCCTTTTAGGCCAAGTGCATCATTGTGGACGTTCTGCCTCTTTTCCTATGCTTTCAATGCAATTCCAGTCTACCTCCTGAAATCGGTTTCCTGCAATTCTGCCCCGCTTTCAAGTCCTCTTGGCAGCCTTACTTCAGTATATTTTTGGACGATAGCTGTCATTTATAACTCTGCAGGTTTGTGAATTACAGTGTCCCTGAGCTCCTTTCTTCAACTCGTTTTCTTGTGACCTGGCCGCAACACCGCAGGATGGCTTCAGGCCCTAATCTGGTTCCGGCACGGCACGCTGAGCCTGTGGTTAATTCCTCTTCCTGGTGGGAAATGAGAGTTAAATTTGCCCGTCCAGACACCTCCAGCTAGTCTCTCATTGGTTCTCGCTATTCCTGTTCATCTTCCGCAGAAATTGCAAACTGGGCCAAACAGGAGGTTAAAGGGACTGACTCTCCAAGTCGGGAGAGTGTTAGTAAAGCGTCTGGAATGTTGCACCGAGTACCGGGGTACGAAAACTGAGACATATTTGAACACGTCTCCCGTTCACACGGTTGATCATACTCTGGGTTCCACATGCATGTTTTAGCTGAAGGAAGAATACCTTAAACCTGGGTAGTTGAAACCCGTGGAATGGGTACCATGCAATATGACTTCAAAGGGTCTTCATTTGCTCACCAAACCTCTCCAATCCTATCACTGCTGCGTTTATGCCCCTGTACACATGCTTGATTCTCTTTCGGAGACATAGCAATCCATAGGTTTTAAGATACTTACTAGTCAGGTACATTCTTCGGCGTTTAATATGGGGTGTTGAGTCCATTTCGTTGAGCAAGGAGTAGCTCTTGTCTATTCCATATTTGAGTTAAGGAACTTTATCTGTGCTCATTTCAATTTCTGGTTTTATGCAGCACCCCAACTCTCCTTTCCCCTTAAGCAAGCATAAGTTGGTTTTCTAAATTTGAGACCCTGTTCTGTTTTGGAATTCAGTTCCTGTGTAGCCAAGTTTACATTCCGTGTATTAGTGATATCTTATGATGTTTCTTTTTCTGTGTGACTTATTTTAGTTAGAATCATCGTACCTGAATCCACTGATTATGCTGCTACGGGCCTGATGACACAGATTTCATTGCTGTGTGATACTGCATTTTACGTAAGTACCACAAGTTCTTTATCCATTTTTCACTTTCTGTGATATTGAACTTGTACGGTAAACGAGGTTCTTGTAAACAGAGGCGTCCCAAACTTTGGGGTGGCTGTGTCTTTTTGATTTTAATTTCCCTAAGCTATAGGACCATAAGTGGAAGTGCCCTAGGCTCTGTTGCTTTGTTTTTTAGATGTTTCAGGAAACACCATACACTTCTCCCGAGTGTCTGTTGGCAATTTACATCCCTCCCATCAGCATAACAAGGCTCCCAGTTCTCCATGGCCTGTCCTGCCTTTCTGGATTTTACACTTTTTTCAGATGGCCCTTTTGACCAGGGGGAAGTGAGACTTCATTGTAGTGCAGATTTCCTTTGCAAGTTTGCTTGGTTGGCCAAACAGGGTGTATGCGTTTTTTCCTGAATATATTCAGGAAAAAACACATACGCCCTGTTTGGCCAAGTGCATCATTGTGGACGTTCTGCCTCTTTTCCTATGCTTTCAATGCAATTCCAGTCTAGCTCCTGAAATCGGTTTCCTGCAATTCTGCCCCGCTTTCAAGTCCTCTTGGCAGCCTTACTTCAGTATATTTTTGGACGACAGCTGTCATTTATAACTCTGCAGGTTTTTGAACTACAGTGCCCCTGAGCTCCTTTCTTCAACTCACTTTCTTGTGACCTGGGCGCAACACCGCAGGATGGCTTCAGGCCCTTATCTGGTTCCGGCACGGCATGCTGAGCCTTTGGTTAATTCCTCTTCCTGGTGGGAAATGAGAGTTAAATTTGCCCGTCCAGACACCTCCAGCTAGTCTCTCATTGGTTCTCCCTATTCCTGTTCATCGTCCGCAGAAATTGCAAACTGGGCCAAACAGGAGGTTAAAGGCGCTGACTCTCCAAGAGGGGAGAGTGTTAGTAAAGCGTCTGGAATGTTGCACCCGAGTACCAGGGTACGAAAACTGAGACATATTTGAACACGTCTCCCGATCACATGGTTGATCATACTCTAGGTTCCACATGCATGTTTTAGCTGAAGGAAGAATACCTTAAACCTGGGTAGTTGAAACCCGTGGAATGGGTACCATGCAATATGACTTCAAAGGGTCTTCATTTGCTCACCGAACCTCTCCAATCCTATCACTGCTGCGTTTATGCCCCTGTACACATGCTTGATTCTCTTTTGGAGACATAGCAATCCATAGGTTTTAAGATACTTACTAGTCACGTACATTCTTAAGCGTTTAATATGCGGTGTTGAGTCCATTTCGTTGAGCAAGGAGTAGCTCTTGTCTATTCCATATTTGGCTCAAGGAACTTTATCTGTGCTCATTTCGATCTCTGGTTTTATGCAGCATCCCAACTCACCTTTACACTTAAGCAAGCATAAGTTGGTTTTCTAAATTTGAGACCCTGTTCTGTTCTGTAATTCAGTTCCTGTGTAGCCAAGTTTACATTCCGTGTATTACTGATATCTTATGATGTTTCTTTTTCTGTGTGACTTATTTCAGTTAGAATCATCATACCTGAATCCACTCATTGTGTTGCTAAGGGCCTGATGACATAGATTTCATTGCTGAGTGATATTGCTTTGTAAGTAAATACCACAACTTCTTTATCCACTTTTCACTTTCTACGATGTTGAACTTGTACTGTAAACGAGGTTCTTGTAAACAGAGGCGTCCCAAACATTGGGGTGGCTGTGTCTTTTTGATTTTAATTTCCCAAGCTATAGGACCATAAGTGGAAGTGCCCTAGGCTCTGTTGCTTTGTTTTTTAGATGTTTCAGGAAACACTATACACTTTTCCCGAGTGTCTGGTGGCAATTTACATCCCACCCATCAGCATAACAAGGCTCCCAGTTCTCCATGGCCTGTCCTGCCTTTCTGGATTTTACACTTTTTTCAGATGGCCCTTTTGACCAGGGGGAAGTGAGACTTCAATGTAGTGCAGATTTCCTTTGCAAGCTTGCTTGGTTGGCCAAAAAGGGCGTATGCGTTTTTTCCTGAATATATTCAGGAAAAAACGCATACGCCCTTTTTGGCCAAGTGCATCATTGTGGACGTTCTGCCTCTTTTCCTATGCTTTCAATGCAATTCCAGTCTACCTCCTGAAATCGGGTTAATGCAATTCTGCCCCGCTTTCAAGTCCTCTTGGCAGCCTTACTTCAGTATATTTTTGGACGATAGCTGTCATTTATAACTCTGCAGGTTTGTGAATTACAGTGCCCCTGAGCTCCTTTCTTCAACTCGCTTTCTTTTGAGCTGGCCGCAACACCGCAGGATGGCTTCAGGCCCTAATCTGGTTCCGGCACGGCAGCTGAGCCTTTGGTTATTTCCTCTTCCTGGTGGGAAATGAGAGTTAAATTTGCCCGTCCAGACACCTCCAGCTAGTCTCTCATTGGTTCTCCCTATTCCTGTTCATCGTCCGCAGAAATTGCAAACTGGGCCAAACAGGAGGTTAAAGGCGCTGACTCTCCAAGAGGGGAGAGTGTTAGTAAAGCGTCTGGAATGTTGCACCCGAGTACCAGGGGAGGAAAACTGAGACATATTTGAACACGTCTCCCGTTCACACGGTTGATCATACTCTATGTTCCACATGCATGTTTTAGCTGAAGGAAGAATACCTTAAACCTGGAGAGTTGAGACCCGTGTAATGGGTACCATGCAATATGTCTTCAAAGGGTCTTCATTTGCTCACCGAACCTCTCCAATCCTATCACTGCTGCGTTTATGCCCCTGTACACACGCTTGATTCTCTTTTGGAGACATAGCAATCCATAGGTTTTAAGATACTTACTAGTCAGGTACATTCTTAGGCGTTTAATATGGGGTGTTGTGTCCATTTCGTTGAGCAAGGAGTAGCTCTTGTCTATTCCATATTTGGCTTAAGGAACTTTATCTGTGCTCATTTCAATCTCTGGTTTTATGCAGCACCCCAACTCACCTTTCCCCTTAAGCAAGCATAAGTTGGTTTTCTAAATTTGAGACCCTGTTCTGTTTTGGAATTCAGTTCCTGTGTAGCCAAGTTTACATTCCGTGTATTAGTGATATCTTATGATGTTTCTTTTTCTGTGTGACTTATTTCAGTTAGAATCATCGTACCTGAATCCACTCATTATGCTGCTACGGGCCTGATGACATAGATATCATTGCTGAGTGATACTGCATTGTACGTAAGTACCACAAGTTCTTTATCCATTTTTCACTTTCTGTGATATTGAACTTGTACGGTAAACGAGGTTCTTATAAAGAGAGGCGTCCCAAACTTTGGGGTGGCTGTGTCTTTTTGATTTTAATTTCCCTAAGCTATAGGACCATAAGTGGAAGTGCCCTTGGCTCTGTTGCTTTGTTTTTTAGATGTTTCAGGAAACACCATACACTTCTCCCGAGTGTCTGTTGGCAATTTACATCCCGCCCATCAGCATAAAAAGGCTCCCAGTTCTCCATGGCCTGTCCTACCTTTCTGGATTTTACACTTTTTTCAGATGGCCCTTTTGACCGGGGGGAAGTGAGACTTCATTGTAGTGCAGATTTCCTTAACAAGTTTGCTTGGTTAGCCAAAAAGGGCGTATGCGTTTTTTCCTGAATATTTTCAGGAAAAAACACATACGCCCTTTTAGGCCAAGTGCATCATTGTGGACGTTCTGCCTCTTTTCCTATGCTTTCAATGCAATTCCAGTCTACCTCCTGAAATCGGTTTCCTGCAATTCTGCCCCGCTTTCAAGTCCTCTTGGCAGCCTTACTTCAGTATATTTTTGGACGATAGCTGTCATTTATAACTCTGCAGGTTTGTGAATTACAGTGTCCCTGAGCTCCTTTCTTCAACTCGTTTTCTTGTGACCTGGCCGCAACACCGCAGGATGGCTTCAGGCCCTAATCTGGTTCCGGCACGGCACGCTGAGCCTGTGGTTAATTCCTCTTCCTGGTGGGAAATGAGAGTTAAATTTGCCCGTCCAGACACCTCCAGCTAGTCTCTCATTGGTTCTCGCTATTCCTGTTCATCTTCCGCAGAAATTGCAAACTGGGCCAAACAGGAGGTTAAAGGGACTGACTCTCCAAGTCGGGAGAGTGTTAGTAAAGCGTCTGGAATGTTGCACCGAGTACCGGGGTACGAAAACTGAGACATATTTGAACACGTCTCCCGTTCACACGGTTGATCATACTCTGGGTTCCACATGCATGTTTTAGCTGAAGGAAGAATACCTTAAACCTGGGTAGTTGAAACCCGTGGAATGGGTACCATGCAATATGACTTCAAAGGGTCTTCATTTGCTCACCAAACCTCTCCAATCCTATCACTGCTGCGTTTATGCCCCTGTACACATGCTTGATTCTCTTTCGGAGACATAGCAATCCATAGGTTTTAAGATACTTACTAGTCAGGTACATTCTTCGGCGTTTAATATGGGGTGTTGAGTCCATTTCGTTGAGCAAGGAGTAGCTCTTGTCTATTCCATATTTGAGTTAAGGAACTTTATCTGTGCTCATTTCAATTTCTGGTTTTATGCAGCACCCCAACTCTGCTTTCCCCTTAAGCAAGCATAAGTTGGTTTTCTAAATTTGAGACCCTGTTCTGTTTTGGAATTCAGTTCCTGTGTAGCCAAGTTTACATTCCGTGTATTAGTGATATCTTATGATGTTTCTTTTTCTGTGTGACTTATTTCAGTTAGAATCATCGTACCTGAATCCACTCATTATGCTGCTACGGGCCTGATGACATAGATATCATTGCTGAGTGATACTGCATTGTACGTAAGTACCACAAGTTCTTTATCCATTTTTCACTTTCTGTGATATTGAACTTGTACGGTAAACGAGGTTCTTATAAAGAGAGGCGTCCCAAACTTTGGGGTGGCTGTGTCTTTTTGATTTTAATTTCCCTAAGCTATAGGACCATAAGTGGAAGTGCCCTTGGCTCTGTTGCTTTGTTTTTTAGATGTTTCAGGAAACACCATACACTTCTCCCGAGTGTCTGTTGGCAATTTACATCCCGCCCATCAGCATAAAAAGGCTCCCAGTTCTCCATGGCCTGTCCTACCTTTCTGGATTTTACACTTTTTTCAGATGGCCCTTTTGACCGGGGGGAAGTGAGACTTCATTGTAGTGCAGATTTCCTTAACAAGTTTGCTTGGTTAGCCAAAAAGGGCGTATGCGTTTTTTCCTGAATATTTTCAGGAAAAAACACATACGCCCTTTTAGGCCAAGTGCATCATTGTGGACGTTCTGCCTCTTTTCCTATGCTTTCAATGCAATTCCAGTCTACCTCCTGAAATCGGTTTCCTGCAATTCTGCCCCGCTTTCAAGTCCTCTTGGCAGCCTTACTTCAGTATATTTTTGGACGATAGCTGTCATTTATAACTCTGCAGGTTTGTGAATTACAGTGTCCCTGAGCTCCTTTCTTCAACTCGTTTTCTTGTGACCTGGCCGCAACACCGCAGGATGGCTTCAGGCCCTAATCTGGTTCCGGCACGGCACGCTGAGCCTGTGGTTAATTCCTCTTCCTGGTGGGAAATGAGAGTTAAATTTGCCCGTCCAGACACCTCCAGCTAGTCTCTCATTGGTTCTCGCTATTCCTGTTCATCTTCCGCAGAAATTGCAAACTGGGCCAAACAGGAGGTTAAAGGGACTGACTCTCCAAGTCGGGAGAGTGTTAGTAAAGCGTCTGGAATGTTGCACCGAGTACCGGGGTACGAAAACTGAGACATATTTGAACACGTCTCCCGTTCACACGGTTGATCATACTCTGGGTTCCACATGCATGTTTTAGCTGAAGGAAGAATACCTTAAACCTAGGTAGTTGAAACCCGTGGAATGGGTACCATGCAATATGACTTCAAAGGGTCTTCATTTGCTCACCAAACCTCTCCAATCCTATCACTGCTGCGTTTATGCCCCTGTACACATGCTTGATTCTCTTTCGGAGACATAGCAATCCATAGGTTTTAAGATACTTACTAGTCAGGTACATTCTTCGGCGTTTAATATGGGGTGTTGAGTCCATTTCGTTGAGCAAGGAGTAGCTCTTGTCTATTCCATATTTGAGTTAAGGAACTTTATCTGTGCTCATTTCAATTTCTGGTTTTATGCAGCACCCCAACTCTGCTTTCCCCTTAAGCAAGCATAAGTTGGTTTTCTAAATTTGAGACCCTGTTCTGTTTTGGAATTCAGTTCCTGTGTAGCCAAGTTTACATTCCGTGTATTAGTGATATCTTATGATGTTTCTTTTTCTGTGTGACTTGTTTTAGTTAGAATCATCGTACCTGAATCCACTGATTATGCTGCTACGGGCCTGATGACACAGATTTCATTGCTGTGTGATACTGCATTTTACGTAAGTACCACAAGTTCTTTATCCATTTTTCACTTTCTGCGATGTTGAACTTGTACTGTAAACAAGGTTCTTGTAAACAGAGGCGTCCCAAACTTTGGGGTGGCTGTGTCTTTTTGATTTTAATTTCCCTAAGCTATAGGACCATAAGTGGAAGTGCCCTTGGCTCTGTTGCTTTGTTTTTTAGATGTTTCAGGAAACACCATACACTTCTCCCGAGTGTCTGTTGGCAATTTACATCCCTCCCATCAGCATAACAAGGCTCCCAGTTCTCCATGGCCTGTCCTGCCTTTCTGGATTTTACACTTTTTTCAGATGGCCCTTTTGACCACGGGGAAGTGAGACTTCATTGTAGTGCAGATTTCCTTTGCAAGTTTGCTTGGTTGGCCAAAAAGGGCGTATGCGTTTTTTCCTGAATATATTCAGGAAAAATCGCATACGCCCTGTTTGGCCAAGTGCATCATTGTGGACGTTCTGCCTCTTTTCCTATGCTTTCAATGCAATTCCAGTCTACCTCCTGAAATCGGTTTCCTGCAATTCTGCCCCGCTTTCAAGTCCTCTTGGCAGCCTTACTTCAGTATATTTTTGGACGACAGCTGTCATTTATAACTCTGCAGGTTTTTGAACTACAGTGCCCCTGAGCTCCTTTCTTCAACTCACTTTCTTGTGACCTGGGCGCAACACCGCAGGATGGCTTCAGGCCCTTATCTTGTTCCGGCACGGCACGCTGAGCCTTTGGTTAATTCCTCTTCCTGGTGGGAAATGAGAGTTAAATTTGCCCGTCCAGACACCTCCAGCTAGTCTCTCATTGGTTCTCCCTATTCCTCTTCATCTTCCGCAGAAATTGCAAACTGGGCCAAACAGGAGGTTAAAGGGACTGACTCTCCAAGTCGGGAGAGTGTTAGTAAAGCGTCTGGAATGTTGCACCCGAGTACCAGGGTACGAAAACTGAGACATATTTGAACACGTCTCCCGATCACATGGTTGATCATACTCTAGGTTCCACATGCATGTTTTAGCTGAAGGAAGAATACCTTAAACCTGGGTAGTTGAAACCCGTGGAATGGGTACCATGCAATATGACTTCAAAGGGTCTTCATTTGCTCACCGAACCTCTCCAATCCTATCACTGCTGCGTTTATGCCCCTGTACACATGCTTGATTCTCTTTTGGAGACATAGCAATCCATAGGTTTTAAGATACTTACTAGTCACGTACATTCTTAAACGTTTAATATGCGGTGTTGAGTCCATTTCGTTGAGCAAGGAGTAGCTCTTGTCTATTCCATATTTGGCTCAAGGAACTTTATCTGTGCTCATTTCGATCTCTGGTTTTATGCAGCATCCCAACTCACCTTTACCCTTAAGCAAGCATAAGTTGGTTTTCTAAATTTGAGACCCTGTTCTGTTCTGTAATTCAGTTCCTGTGTAGCCAAGTTTACATTCCGTGTATTACTGATATCTTATGATGTTTCTTTTTCTGTGTGACTTATTTCAGTTAGAATCATCATACCTGAATCCACTCATTGTGTTGCTAAGGGCCTGATGACATAGATTTCATTGCTGAGTGATATTGCTTTGTAAGTAAATACCACAACTTCTTTATCCACTTTTCACTTTCTACGATGTTGAACTTGTACTGTAAACGAGGTTCTTGTAAACAGAGGCGTCCCAAACATTGGGGTGGCTGTGTCTTTTTGATTTTAATTTCCCTAAGCTATAGGAACATAAGTGGAAGTGCCCTAGGCTCTGTTGCTTTGTTGTTTAGATGTTTCAGGAAACACTATACACTTTTCCCGAGTGTCTGGTGGCAATTTACATCCCACCCATCAGCATAACAAGGCTCCCAGTTCTCCATGGCCTGTCCTGCCTTTCTGGATTTTACACTTTTTTCAGATGGCCCTTTTGACCAGGGGGAAGTGAGACTTCAATGTAGTGCAGATTTCCTTTGCAAGCTTGCTTGGTTGGCCAAAAAGGGCGTATGCGTTTTTTCCTGAATATATTCAGGAAAAAACGCATACGCCCTTTTTGGCCAAGTGCATCATTGTGGACGTTCTGCCTCTTTTCCTATGCTTTCAATGCAATTCCAGTCTACCTCCTGAAATCGGGTTAATGCAATTCTGCCCCGCTTTCAAGTCCTCTTGGCAGCCTTACTTCAGTATATTTTTGGACGATA
This sequence comes from Grampus griseus, assembly GCF_964374135.1. Classification (NCBI taxonomy): domain Eukaryota; kingdom Metazoa; phylum Chordata; class Mammalia; order Artiodactyla; family Delphinidae; genus Grampus; species Grampus griseus. The sequence continues at coordinate 438,623 of NW_028133279.1, read as the reverse complement.
GCTGTCATTTATAACTCTGCAGGTTTGTGAATTACAGTGCCCCTGAGCTCCTTTCTTCAACTCGCTTTCTTTTGAGCTGGCCGCAACACCGCAGGATGGCTTCAGGCCCTAATCTGGTTCCGGCACGGCAGCTGAGCCTTTGGTTATTTCCTCTTCCTGGTGGGAAATGAGAGTTAAATTTGCCCGTCCAGACACCTCCAGCTAGTCTCTCATTGGTTCTCCCTATTCCTGTTCATCGTCCGCAGAAATTGCAAACTGGGCCAAACAGGAGGTTAAAGGCGCTGACTCTCCAAGAGGGGAGAGTGTTAGTAAAGCGTCTGGAATGTTGCACCCGAGTACCAGGGGAGGAAAACTGAGACATATTTGAACACGTCTCCCGTTCACACGGTTGATCATACTCTATGTTCCACATGCATGTTTTAGCTGAAGGAAGAATACCTTAAACCTGGAGAGTTGAGACCCGTGTAATGGGTACCATGCAATATGTCTTCAAAGGGTCTTCATTTGCTCACCGAACCTCTCCAATCCTATCACTGCTGCGTTTATGCCCCTGTACACACGCTTGATTCTCTTTTGGAGACATAGCAATCCATAGGTTTTAAGATACTTACTAGTCAGGTACATTCTTAGGCGTTTAATATGGGGTGTTGTGTCCATTTCGTTGAGCAAGGAGTAGCTCTTGTCTATTCCATATTTGGCTTAAGGAACTTTATCTGTGCTCATTTCAATCTCTGGTTTTATGCAGCACCCCAACTCACCTTTCCCCTTAAGCAAGCATAAGTTGGTTTTCTAAATTTGAGACCCTGTTCTGTTTTGGAATTCAGTTCCTGTGTAGCCAAGTTTACATTCCGTGTATTAGTGATATCTTATGATGTTTCTTTTTCTGTGTGACTTATTTCAGTTAGAATCATCGTACCTGAATCCACTCATTATGCTGCTACGGGCCTGATGACATAGATATCATTGCTGAGTGATACTGCATTGTACGTAAGTACCACAAGTTCTTTATCCATTTTTCACTTTCTGTGATATTGAACTTGTACGGTAAACGAGGTTCTTATAAAGAGAGGCGTCCCAAACTTTGGGGTGGCTGTGTCTTTTTGATTTTAATTTCCCTAAGCTATAGGACCATAAGTGGAAGTGCCCTTGGCTCTGTTGCTTTGTTTTTTAGATGTTTCAGGAAACACCATACACTTCTCCCGAGTGTCTGTTGGCAATTTACATCCCGCCCATCAGCATAAAAAGGCTCCCAGTTCTCCATGGCCTGTCCTACCTTTCTGGATTTTACACTTTTTTCAGATGGCCCTTTTGACCGGGGGGAAGTGAGACTTCATTGTAGTGCAGATTTCCTTAACAAGTTTGCTTGGTTAGCCAAAAAGGGCGTATGCGTTTTTTCCTGAATATATTCAGGAAAAAACACATACGCCCTTTTAGGCCAAGTGCATCATTGTGGACGTTCTGCCTCTTTTCCTATGCTTTCAATGCAATTCCAGTCTACCTCCTGATATCGGTTTCCTGCAATTCTGCCCCGCTTTCAAGTCCTCTTGGCAGCCTTACTTCAGTATATTTTTGGACGATAGCTGTCATTTATAACTCTGCAGGTTTGTGAATTACAGTGTCCCTGAGCTCCTTTCTTCAACTCGTTTTCTTGTGACCTGGCCGCAACACCGCAGGATGGCTTCAGGCCCTAATCTGGTTCCGGCACGGCACGCTGAGCCTGTGGTTAATTCCTCTTCCTGGTGGGAAATGAGAGTTAAATTTGCCCGTCCAGACACCTCCAGCTAGTCTCTCATTGGTTCTCGCTATTCCTGTTCATCTTCCGCAGAAATTGCAAACTGGGCCAAACAGGAGGTTAAAGGGACTGACTCTCCAAGTCGGGAGAGTGTTAGTAAAGCGTCTGGAATGTTGCACCGAGTACCGGGGTACGAAAACTGAGACATATTTGAACACGTCTCCCGTTCACACGGTTGATCATACTCTGGGTTCCACATGCATGTTTTAGCTGAAGGAAGAATACCTTAAACCTGGGTAGTTGAAACCCGTGGAATGGGTACCATGCAATATGACTTCAAAGGGTCTTCATTTGCTCACCAAACCTCTCCAATCCTATCACTGCTGCGTTTATGCCCCTGTACACATGCTTGATTCTCTTTCGGAGACATAGCAATCCATAGGTTTTAAGATACTTACTAGTCAGGTACATTCTTCGGCGTTTAATATGGGGTGTTGAGTCCATTTCGTTGAGCAAGGAGTAGCTCTTGTCTATTTCATATTTGAGTTAAGGAACTTTATCTGTGCTCATTTCAATTTCTGGTTTTATGCAGCACCCCAACTCTCCTTTCCCCTTAAGCAAGCATAAGTTGGTTTTCTAAATTTGAGACCCTGTTCTGTTTTGGAATTCAGTTCCTGTGTAGCCAAGTTTACATTCCGTGTATTAGTGATATCTTATGATGTTTCTTTTTCTGTGTGACTTATTTTAGTTAGAATCATCGTACCTGAATCCACTGATTATGCTGCTACGGGCCTGATGACACAGATTTCATTGCTGTGTGATACTGCATTTTACGTAAGTACCACAAGTTCTTTATCCATTTTTCACTTTCTGCGATGTTGAACTTGTACTGTAAACAAGGTTCTTGTAAACAGAGGCGTCCCAAACTTTGGGGTGGCTGTGTCTTTTTGATTTTAATTTCCCTAAGCTATAGGACCATAAGTGGAAGTGCCCTTGGCTCTGTTGCTTTGTTTTTTAGATGTTTCAGGAAACACCATACACTTCTCCCGAGTGTCTGTTGGCAATTTACATCCCTCCCATCAGCATAACAAGGCTCCCAGTTCTCCATGGCCTGTCCTGCCTTTCTGGATTTTACACTTTTTTCAGATGGCCCTTTTGACCACGGGGAAGTGAGACTTCATTGTAGTGCAGATTTCCTTTGCAAGTTTGCTTGGTTGGCCAAAAAGGGCGTATGCGTTTTTTCCTGAATATATTCAGGAAAAATCGCATACGCCCTGTTTGGCCAAGTGCATCATTGTGGACGTTCTGCCTCTTTTCCTATGCTTTCAATGCAATTCCAGTCTACCTCCTGAAATCGGTTTCCTGCAATTCTGCCCCGCTTTCAAGTCCTCTTGGCAGCCTTACTTCAGTATATTTTTGGACGACAGCTGTCATTTATAACTCTGCAGGTTTTTGAACTACAGTGCCCCTGAGCTCCTTTCTTCAACTCACTTTCTTGTGATCTGGGCGCAACACCGCAGGATGGCTTCAGGCCCTTATCTTGTTCCGGCACGGCACGCTGAGCCTTTGGTTAATTCCTCTTCCTGGTGGGAAATGAGAGTTAAATTTGCCCGTCCAGACACCTCCAGCTAGTCTCTCATTGGTTCTCCCTATTCCTCTTCATCTTCCGCAGAAATTGCAAACTGGGCCAAACAGGAGGTTAAAGGGACTGACTCTCCAAGTCGGGAGAGTGTTAGTAAAGCGTCTGGAATGTTGCACCCGAGTACCAGGGTACGAAAACTGAGACATATTTGAACACGTCTCCCGATCACATGGTTGATCATACTCTAGGTTCCACATGCATGTTTTAGCTGAAGGAAGAATACCTTAAACCTGGGTAGTTGAAACCCGTGGAATGGGTACCATGCAATATGACTTCAAAGGGTCTTCATTTGCTCACCGAACCTCTCCAATCCTATCACTGCTGCGTTTATGCCCCTGTACACATGCTTGATTCTCTTTTGGAGACATAGCAATCCATAGGTTTTAAGATACTTACTAGTCACGTACATTCTTAAACGTTTAATATGCGGTGTTGAGTCCATTTCGTTGAGCAAGGAGTAGCTCTTGTCTATTCCATATTTGGCTCAAGGAACTTTATCTGTGCTCATTTCGATCTCTGGTTTTATGCAGCATCCCAACTCACCTTTACCCTTAAGCAAGCATAAGTTGGTTTTCTAAATTTGAGACCCTGTTCTGTTCTGTAATTCAGTTCCTGTGTAGCCAAGTTTACATTCCGTGTATTACTGATATCTTATGATGTTTCTTTTTCTGTGTGACTTATTTCAGTTAGAATCATCATACCTGAATCCACTCATTGTGTTGCTAAGGGCCTGATGACATAGATTTCATTGCTGAGTGATATTGCTTTGTAAGTAAATACCACAACTTCTTTATCCACTTTTCACTTTCTACGATGTTGAACTTGTACTGTAAACGAGGTTCTTGTAAACAGAGGCGTCCCAAACATTGGGGTGGCTGTGTCTTTTTGATTTTAATTTCCCAAGCTATAGGACCATAAGTGGAAGTGCCCTAGGCTCTGTTGCTTTGTTTTTTAGATGTTTCAGGAAACACTATACACTTTTCCCGAGTGTCTGGTGGCAATTTACATCCCACCCATCAGCATAACAAGGCTCCCAGTTCTCCATGGCCTGTCCTGCCTTTCTGGATTTTACACTTTTTTCAGATGGCCCTTTTGACCAGGGGGAAGTGAGACTTCAATGTAGTGCAGATTTCCTTTGCAAGCTTGCTTGGTTGGCCAAAAAGGGCGTATGCGTTTTTTCCTGAATATATTCAGGAAAAAACGCATACGCCCTTTTTGGCCAAGTGCATCATTGTGGACGTTCTGCCTCTTTTCCTATGCTTTCAATGCAATTCCAGTCTAGCTCCTGAAATCGGTTTCCTGCAATTCTGCCCCGCTTTCAAGTCCTCTTGGCAGCCTTACTTCAGTATATTTTCGGAGAATAGCTGTCATTTATAACTCTGCAGGTTTGTGAATTACAGTGCCCCTGAGCTCCTTTCTTCAACTCACTTTCTTGTGACCTGGGCGCAACACCGCAGGATGGCTTCAGGCCCTTATCTGGTTCCGGCACGGCACGCTGAGCCTTTGGTTAATTCCTCTTCCTGGTGGGAAATGAGAGTTAAATTTGCCCGTCCAGACACCTCCAGCTAGTCTCTCATTGGTTCTCGCTATTCCTGTTCATCTTCCGCAGAAATTGCAAACTGGGCCAAACAGGAGGTTAAAGGGACTGACTCTCCAAGTCGGGAGAGTGTTAGTAAAGCGTCTGGAATGTTGCACCCGAGTACCAGGGTACGAAAACTGAGACATATTTGAACACGTCTCCCGATCACATGGTTGATCATACTCTAGGTTCCACATGCATGTTTTAGCTGAAGGAAGAATACCTTAAACCTGGGTAGTTGAAACCCGTGGAATGGGTACCATGCAATATGACTTCAAAGGGTCTTCATTTGCTCACCGAACCTCTCCAATCCTATCACTGCTGCGTTTATGCCCCTGTACACATGCTTGATTCTCTTTTGGAGACATAGCAATCCATAGGTTTTAAGATACTTACTAGTCACGTACATTCTTAAGCGTTCAATATGCGGTGTTGAGTCCATTTCGTTGAGCAAGGAGTAGCTCTTGTCTATTCCATATTTGGCTCAAGGAACTTTATCTGTGCTCATTTCGATCTCTGGTTTTATGCAGCATCCCAACTCACCTTTACCCTTAAGCAAGCATAAGTTGGTTTTCTAAATTTGAGACCCTGTTCTGTTCTATAATTCAGTTCCTGTGTAGCCAAGTTTACATTCCGTGTATTAGTGATATCTTATGATGTTTCTTTTGCTGTGTGACTTATTTCAGTTAGAATCATCGTACCTGAATCCACTCATTATGCTGCTATGGGCCTGATGACATAGATTTCATTGCTGAGTGATACTGCATTGTACGTAAGTACCACAAGTTCTTTATCCATTTTTCACTTTCTGTGATATTGAACTTGTATTGTAAACGAGGTTCTTGTAAACAGAGAAATCCCAAACTTTGCGGTGGCTGTGTCTTTTTGATTTTAATTTCCCTAAGCTATAGGACCATAAGTGGAAGTGCCCTAGGCTCTGTTGCTTTGTTTTTTAGATGTTTCAGGAAACACCATACACTTCTCCCGAGTGTCTGTTGGCAATTTACATCCCGCCCATCAGCATAACAAGGCTCCCAGTTCTCCATGGCCTGTCCTGCCTTTCTGGATTTTACACTTTTTTCAGATGGCCCTTTTGACCGGGGGGAAGTGAGACTTCATTGTAGTGCAGATTTCCTTTGCAAGCTTGCTTGGTTGGCCAAAAAGGGCGTATGCGTTTTTTCCTGAATATATTCAGGAAAAAACGCATACGCCCTTTTTGGCCAAGTGCATCATTGTGGACGTTCTGCCTCTTTTCCTATGCTTTCAATGCAATTCCAGTCTACCTCCTGAAATCGGTTTCCTGCAATTCTGCCCCGCTTTCAAGTCCTCTTGGCAGCCTTACTTCAGTATATTTTTGGACGATAGCTGTCATTTATAACTCTGCAGGTTTGTGAATTACAGTGCCCCTGAGCTCCTTTCTTCAACTCGCTTTCTTTTGAGCTGGCCGCAACACCGCAGGATGGCTTCAGGCCCTAATCTGGTTCCGGCACGGCAGCTGAGCCTTTGGTTATTTCCTCTTCCTGGTGGGAAATGAGAGTTAAATTTGCCCGTCCAGACACCTCCAGCTAGTCTCTCATTGGTTCTCCCTATTCCTGTTCATCGTCCGCAGAAATTGCAAACTGGGCCAAACAGGAGGTTAAAGGCGCTGACTCTCCAAGTGGGGAGAGTGTTAGTAAAGCGTCTGGAATGTTGCACCCGAGTACCAGGGGAGGAAAACTGAGACATATTTGAACACGTCTCCCGTTCACACGGTTGATCATACTCTATGTTCCACATGCATGTTTTAGCTGAAGGAAGAATACCTTAAACCTGGAGAGTTGAGACCCGTGTAATGGGTACCATGCAATATGTCTTCAAAGGGTCTTCATTTGCTCACCGAACCTCTCCAATCCTATCACTGCTGCGTTTATGCCCCTGTACACACGCTTGATTCTCTTTTGGAGACATAGCAATCCATAGGTTTTAAGATACTTACTAGTCAGGTACATTCTTAGGCGTTTAATATGGGGTGTTGAGTCCATTTCGTTGAGCAAGGAGTAGCTCTTGTCTATTCCATATTTGGCTTAAGGAACTTTATCTGTGCTCATTTCAATCTCTGGTTTTATGCAGCACCCCAACTCACCTTTCCCCTTAAGCAAGCATAAGTTGGTTTTCTAAATTTGAGACCCTGTTCTGTTCTGTAATTCAGTTCCTGTGTAGCCAAGTTTACATTCCGTGTATTACTGATATCTTATGATGTTTCTTTTTCTGTGTGACTTATTTCAGTTAGAATCATCGTACCTGAATCCACTCATTATGCTGCTACGGGCCTGATGACATAGATATCATTGCTGAGTGATACTGCATTGTACGTAAGTACCACAAGTTCTTTATCCATTTTTCACTTTCTGTGATATTGAACTTGTACGGTAAACGAGGTTCTTATAAAGAGAGGCGTCCCAAACTTTGGGGTGGCTGTGTCTTTTTGATTTTAATTTCCCTAAGCTATAGGACCATAAGTGGAAGTGCCCTTGGCTCTGTTGCTTTGTTTTTTAGATGTTTCAGGAAACACCATACACTTCTCCCGAGTGTCTGTTGGCAATTTACATCCCGCCCATCAGCATAAAAAGGCTCCCAGTTCTCCATGGCCTGTCCTACCTTTCTGGATTTTACACTTTTTTAGATGGCCCTTTTGACCGGGGGGAAGTGAGACTTCATTGTAGTGCAGATTTCCTTAACAAGTTTGCTTGGTTAGCCAAAAAGGGCGTATGCGTTTTTTCCTGAATATATTCAGGAAAAAACACATACGCCCTTTTAGGCCAAGTGCATCATTGTGGACGTTCTGCCTCTTTTCCTATGCTTTCAATGCAATTCCAGTCTACCTCCTGAAATCGGTTTCCTGCAATTCTGCCCCGCTTTCAAGTCCTCTTGGCAGCCTTACTTCAGTATATTTTTGGACGATAGCTGTCATTTATAACTCTGCAGGTTTGTGAATTACAGTGTCCCTGAGCTCCTTTCTTCAACTCGTTTTCTTGTGACCTGGCCGCAACACCGCAGGATGGCTTCAGGCCCTAATCTGGTTCCGGCACGGCACGCTGAGCCTGTGGTTAATTCCTCTTCCTGGTGGGAAATGAGAGTTAAATTTGCCCGTCCAGACACCTCCAGCTAGTCTCTCATTGGTTCTCGCTATTCCTGTTCATCTTCCGCAGAAATTGCAAACTGGGCCAAACAGGAGGTTAAAGGGACTGACTCTCCAAGTCGGGAGAGTGTTAGTAAAGCGTCTGGAATGTTGCACCGAGTACCGGGGTACGAAAACTGAGACATATTTGAACACGTCTCCCGTTCACACGGTTGATCATACTCTGGGTTCCACATGCATGTTTTAGCTGAAGGAAGAATACCTTAAACCTGGGTAGTTGAAACCCGTGGAATGGGTACCATGCAATATGACTTCAAAGGGTCTTCATTTGCTCACCAAACCTCTCCAATCCTATCACTGCTGCGTTTATGCCCCTGTACACATGCTTGATTCTCTTTCGGAGACATAGCAATCCATAGGTTTTAAGATACTTACTAGTCAGGTACATTCTTCGGCGTTTAATATGGGGTGTTGAGTCCATTTCGTTGAGCAAGGAGTAGCTCTTGTCTATTCCATATTTGAGTTAAGGAACTTTATCTGTGCTCATTTCAATTTCTGGTTTTATGCAGCACCCCAACTCTCCTTTCCCCTTAAGCAAGCATAAGTTGGTTTTCTAAATTTGAGACCCTGTTCTGTTTTGGAATTCAGTTCCTGTGTAGCCAAGTTTACATTCCGTGTATTAGTGATATCTTATGATGTTCCTTTTTCTGTGTGACTTATTTTAGTTAGAGTCATCGTACCTGAATCCACTGATTATGCTGCTACGGGCCTGATGACACAGATTTCATTGCTGTGTGATACTGCATTTTACGTAAGTACCACAAGTTCTTTATCCATTTTTCACTTTCTGCGATGTTGAACTTGTACTGTAAACGAGGTTCTTGTAAACAGAGGCGTCCCAAACTTTGGGGTGGCTGTGTCTTTTTGATTTTAATTTCCCTAAGCTATAGGACCATAAGTGGAAGTGCCCTAGGCTCTCTTGCTTTGTTTTTTAGATGTTTCAGGAAACACCATACACTTCTCCCGAGTGTCTGTTGGCAATTTACATCCCGCCCATCAGCATAACAAGGCTCCCAGTTCTCCATGGCCTGTCCTGCCTTTCTGGATTTTACATTTTTTTCAGATGGCCCTTTTGACCCTGGGGAAGTGAGACTTCATTGTAGTGCAGATTTCCTTTGCAAGCTTGCTTGGTTGGCCAAAAAGGGCGTATGCGTTTTTTCCTGAATATATTCAGGAAAAAACGCATACGCCCTTTTTGGCCAAGTGCATCATTGTGGACGTTCTGCCTCTTTTCCTATGCTTTCAATGCAATTCCAGTCTAGCTCCTGAAATCGGTTTCCTGCAATTCTGCCCCGCTTTCAAGTCCTCTTGGCAGCCTTACTTCAGTATATTTTCGGAGAATAGCTGTCATTTATAACTCTGCAGGTTTGTGAATTACAGTGCCCCTGAGCTCCTTTCTTCAACTCACTTTCTTGTGACCTGGGCGCAACACCGCAGGATGGCTTCAGGCCCTTATCTGGTTCCGGCACGGCACGCTGAGCCTTTGGTTAATTCCTCTTCCTGGTGGGAAATGAGAGTTAAATTTGCCCGTCCAGACACCTCCAGCTAGTCTCTCATTGGTTCTCGCTATTCCTGTTCATCTTCCGCAGAAATTGCAAACTGGGCCAAACAGGAGGTTAAAGGGACTGACTCTCCAAGTCGGGAGAGTGTTAGTAAAGCATCTGGAATGTTGCACCCGAGTACCAGGGTACGAAAACTGAGACATATTTGAACACGTCTCCCGATCACATGGTTGATCATACTCTAGGTTCCACATGCATGTTTTAGCTGAAGGAAGAATACCTTAAACCTGGGTAGTTGAAACCCGTGGAATGGGTACCATGCAGTATGACTTCAAAGGGTCTTCATTTGCTCACTGAACCTCTCCAATCCTATCACTGCTGCGTTTATGCCCCTGTACACATGCTTGAGTCTCTTTTGGAGACATAGCAATCCATAGGTTTTAAGATACTTACTAGTCACGTACATTCTTAAGCGTTCAATATGCGGTGTTGAGTCCATTTCGTTGAGCAAGGAGTAGCTCTTGTCTATTCCATATTTGGCTCAAGGAACTTTATCTGTGCTCATTTCGATCTCTGGTTTTATGCAGCATCCCAACTCACCTTTACCCTTAAGCAAGCATAAGTTGGTTTTCTAAATTTGAGACCCTGTTCTGTTCTATAATTCAGTTCCTGTGTAGCCAAGTTTACATTCCGTGTATTACTGATATCTTATGATGTTTCTTTTTCTGTGTGACTTATTTCAGTTAGAATCATCATACCTGAATCCACTCATTGTGTTGCTAAGGGCCTGATGACATAGATTTCATTGCTGAGTGATATTGCTTTGTAAGTAAATACCACAACTTCTTTATCCACTTTTCACTTTCTACGATGTTGAACTTGTACTGTAAACGAGGTTCTTGTAAACAGAGGCGTCCCAAACATTGGGGTGGCTGTGTCTTTTTGATTTTAATTTCCCAAGCTATAGGACCATAAGTGGAAGTGCCCTAGGCTCTGTTGCTTTGTTTTTTAGATGTTTCAGGAAACACTATACACTTTTCCCTAGTGTCTGGTGGCAATTTACATCCCACCCATCAGCATAACAAGGCTCCCAGTTCTCCATGGCCTGTCCTGCCTTTCTGGATTTTACACTTTTTTCAGATGGCCCTTTTGACCAGGGGGAAGTGAGACTTCAATGTAGTGCAGATTTCCTTTGCAAGCTTGCTTGGTTGGCCAAAAAGGGCGTATGCGTTTTTTCCTGAATATATTCAGGAAAAAACGCATACGCCCTTTTTGGCCAAGTGCATCATTGTGGACGTTCTGCCTCTTTTCCTATGCTTTCAATGCAATTCCAGTCTAGCTCCTGAAATCGGTTTCCTGCAATTCTGCCCCGCTTTCAAGTCCTCTTGGCAGCCTTACTTCAGTATATTTTCGGAGAATAGCTGTCATTTATAACTCTGCAGGTTTGTGAATTACAGTGCCCCTGAGCTCCTTTCTTCAACTCACTTTCTTGTGACCTGGGCGCAACACCGCAGGATGGCTTCAGGCCCTTATCTGGTTCCGGCACGGCACGCTGAGCCTTTGGTTAATTCCTCTTCCTGGTGGGAAATGAGAGTTAAATTTGCCCGTCCAGACACCTCCAGCTAGTCTCTCATTGGTTCTCGCTATTCCTGTTCATCTTCCGCAGAAATTGCAAACTGGGCCAAACAGGAGGTTAAAGGGACTGACTCTCCAAGTCGGGAGAGTGTTAGTAAAGCGTCTGGAATGTTGCACCCGAGTACCAGGGTACGAAAACTGAGACATATTTGAACACGTCTCCCGATCACATGGTTGATCATACTCTAGGTTCCACATGCATGTTTTAGCTGAAGGAAGAATACCTTAAACCTGGGTAGTTGAAACCCGTGGAATGGGTACCATGCAATATGACTTCAAAGGGTCTTCATTTGCTCACCGAACCTCTCCAATCCTATCACTGCTGCGTTTATGCCCCTGTACACATGCTTGATTCTCTTTTGGAGACATAGCAATCCATAGGTTTTAAGATACTTACTAGTCACGTACATTCTTAAGCGTTCAATATGCGGTGTTGAGTCCATTTCGTTGAGCAAGGAGTAGCTCTTGTCTATTCCATATTTGGCTCAAGGAACTTTATCTGTGCTCATTTCGATCTCTGGTTTTATGCAGCATCCCAACTCACCTTTACCCTTAAGCAAGCATAAGTTGGTTTTCTAAATTTGAGACCCTGTTCTGTTCTATAATTCAGTTCCTGTGTAGCCAAGTTTACATTCCGTGTATTAGTGATATCTTATGATGTTTCTTTTGCTGTGTGACTTATTTCAGTTAGAATCATCGTACCTGAATCCACTCATTATGCTGCTATGGGCCTGATGACATAGATTTCATTGCTGAGTGATACTGCATTGTACGTAAGTACCACAAGTTCTTTATCCATTTTTCACTTTCTGTGATATTGAACTTGTATTGTAAACGAGGTTCTTGTAAACAGAGAAATCCCAAACTTTGCGGTGGCTGTGTCTTTTTGATTTTAATTTCCCTAAGCTATAGGACCATAAGTGGAAGTGCCCTAGGCTCTGTTGCTTTGTTTTTTAGATGTTTCAGGAAACACCATACACTTCTCCCGAGTGTCTGTTGGCAATTTACATCCCGCCCATCAGCATAACAAGGCTCCCAGTTCTCCATGGCCTGTCCTGCCTTTCTGGATTTTACACTTTTTTCAGATGGCCCTTTTGACCGGGGGGAAGTGAGACTTCATTGTAGTGCAGATTTCCTTTGCAAGCTTGCTTGGTTGGCCAAAAAGGGCGTATGCGTTTTTTCCTGAATATATTCAGGAAAAAACGCATACGCCCTTTTTGGCCAAGTGCATCATTGTGGACGTTCTGCCTCTTTTCCTATGCTTTCAATGCAATTCCAGTCTACCTCCTGAAATCGGTTTCCTGCAATTCTGCCCCGCTTTCAAGTCCTCTTGGCAGCCTTACTTCAGTATATTTTTGGACGATAGCTGTCATTTATAACTCTGCAGGTTTGTGAATTACAGTGCCCCTGAGCTCCTTTCTTCAACTCGCTTTCTTTTGAGCTGGCCGCAACACCGCAGGATGGCTTCAGGCCCTAATCTGGTTCCGGCACGGCAGCTGAGCCTTTGGTTATTTCCTCTTCCTGGTGGGAAATGAGAGTTAAATTTGCCCGTCCAGACACCTCCAGCTAGTCTCTCATTGGTTCTCCCTATTCCTGTTCATCGTCCGCAGAAATTGCAAACTGGGCCAAACAGGAGGTTAAAGGCGCTGACTCTCCAAGTGGGGAGAGTGTTAGTAAAGCGTCTGGAATGTTGCACCCGAGTACCAGGGGAGGAAAACTGAGACATATTTGAACACGTCTCCCGTTCACACGGTTGATCATACTCTATGTTCCACATGCATGTTTTAGCTGAAGGAAGAATACCTTAAACCTGGAGAGTTGAGACCCGTGTAATGGGTACCATGCAATATGTCTTCAAAGGGTCTTCATTTGCTCACCGAACCTCTCCAATCCTATCACTGCTGCGTTTATGCCCCTGTACACACGCTTGATTCTCTTTTGGAGACATAGCAATCCATAGGTTTTAAGATACTTACTAGTCAGGTACATTCTTAGGCGTTTAATATGGGGTGTTGAGTCCATTTCGTTGAGCAAGGAGTAGCTCTTGTCTATTCCATATTTGGCTTAAGGAACTTTATCTGTGCTCATTTCAATCTCTGGTTTTATGCAGCACCCCAACTCACCTTTCCCCTTAAGCAAGCATAAGTTGGTTTTCTAAATTTGAGACCCTGTTCTGTTCTGTAATTCAGTTCCTGTGTAGCCAAGTTTACATTCCGTGTATTACTGATATCTTATGATGTTTCTTTTTCTGTGTGACTTATTTCAGTTAGAATCATCGTACCTGAATCCACTCATTATGCTGCTACGGGCCTGATGACATAGATATCATTGCTGAGTGATACTGCATTGTACGTAAGTACCACAAGTTCTTTATCCATTTTTCACTTTCTGTGATATTGAACTTGTACGGTAAACGAGGTTCTTATAAAGAGAGGCGTCCCAAACTTTGGGGTGGCTGTGTCTTTTTGATTTTAATTTCCCTAAGCTATAGGACCATAAGTGGAAGTGCCCTTGGCTCTGTTGCTTTGTTTTTTAGATGTTTCAGGAAACACCATACACTTCTCCCGAGTGTCTGTTGGCAATTTACATCCCGCCCATCAGCATAAAAAGGCTCCCAGTTCTCCATGGCCTGTCCTACCTTTCTGGATTTTACACTTTTTTCAGATGGCCCTTTTGACCGGGGGGAAGTGAGACTTCATTGTAGTGCAGATTTCCTTAACAAGTTTGCTTGGTTAGCCAAAAAGGGCGTATGCGTTTTTTCCTGAATATATTCAGGAAAAAACACATACGCCCTTTTAGGCCAAGTGCATCATTGTGGACGTTCTGCCTCTTTTCCTATGCTTTCAATGCAATTCCAGTCTACCTCCTGAAATCGGTTTCCTGCAATTCTGCCCCGCTTTCAAGTCCTCTTGGCAGCCTTACTTCAGTATATTTTTGGACGATAGCTGTCATTTATAACTCTGCAGGTTTGTGAATTACAGTGTCCCTGAGCTCCTTTCTTCAACTCGTTTTCTTGTGACCTGGCCGCAACACCGCAGGATGGCTTCAGGCCCTAATCTGGTTCCGGCACGGCACGCTGAGCCTGTGGTTAATTCCTCTTCCTGGTGGGAAATGAGAGTTAAATTTGCCCGTCCAGACACCTCCAGCTAGTCTCTCATTGGTTCTCGCTATTCCTGTTCATCTTCCGCAGAAATTGCAAACTGGGCCAAACAGGAGGTTAAAGGGACTGACTCTCCAAGTCGGGAGAGTGTTAGTAAAGCGTCTGGAATGTTGCACCGAGTACCGGGGTACGAAAACTGAGACATATTTGAACACGTCTCCCGTTCACACGGTTGATCATACTCTGGGTTCCACATGCATGTTTTAGCTGAAGGAAGAATACCTTAAACCTGGGTAGTTGAAACCCGTGGAATGGGTACCATGCAATATGACTTCAAAGGGTCTTCATTTGCTCACCAAACCTCTCCAATCCTATCACTGCTGCGTTTATGCCCCTGTACACATGCTTGATTCTCTTTCGGAGACATAGCAATCCATAGGTTTTAAGATACTTACTAGTCAGGTACATTCTTCGGCGTTTAATATGGGGTGTTGAGTCCATTTCGTTGAGCAAGGAGTAGCTCTTGTCTATTCCATATTTGAGTTAAGGAACTTTATCTGTGCTCATTTCAATTTCTGGTTTTATGCAGCACCCCAACTCTCCTTTCCCCTTAAGCAAGCATAAGTTGGTTTTCTAAATTTGAGACCCTGTTCTGTTTTGGAATTCAGTTCCTGTGTAGCCAAGTTTACATTCCGTGTATTAGTGATATCTTATGATGTTCCTTTTTCTGTGTGACTTATTTTAGTTAGAGTCATCGTACCTGAATCCACTGATTATGCTGCTACGGGCCTGATGACACAGATTTCATTGCTGTGTGATACTGCATTTTACGTAAGTACCACAAGTTCTTTATCCATTTTTCACTTTCTGCGATGTTGAACTTGTACTGTAAACGAGGTTCTTGTAAACAGAGGCGTCCCAAACTTTGGGGTGGCTGTGTCTTTTTGATTTTAATTTCCCTAAGCTATAGGACCATAAGTGGAAGTGCCCTAGGCTCTCTTGCTTTGTTTTTTAGATGTTTCAGGAAACACCATACACTTCTCCCGAGTGTCTGTTGGCAATTTACATCCCGCCCATCAGCATAACAAGGCTCCCAGTTCTCCATGGCCTGTCCTGCCTTTCTGGATTTTACATTTTTTTCAGATGGCCCTTTTGACCCTGGGGAAGTGAGACTTCATTGTAGTGCAGATTTCCTTTGCAAGCTTGCTTGGTTGGCCAAAAAGGGCGTATGCGTTTTTTCCTGAATATATTCAGGAAAAAACGCATACGCCCTTTTTGGCCAAGTGCATCATTGTGGACGTTCTGCCTCTTTTCCTATGCTTTCAATGCAATTCCAGTCTAGCTCCTGAAATCGGTTTCCTGCAATTCTGCCCCGCTTTCAAGTCCTCTTGGCAGCCTTACTTCAGTATATTTTCGGAGAATAGCTGTCATTTATAACTCTGCAGGTTTGTGAATTACAGTGCCCCTGAGCTCCTTTCTTCAACTCACTTTCTTGTGACCTGGGCGCAACACCGCAGGATGGCTTCAGGCCCTTATCTGGTTCCGGCACGGCACGCTGAGCCTTTGGTTAATTCCTCTTCCTGGTGGGAAATGAGAGTTAAATTTGCCCGTCCAGACACCTCCAGCTAGTCTCTCATTGGTTCTCGCTATTCCTGTTCATCTTCCGCAGAAATTGCAAACTGGGCCAAACAGGAGGTTAAAGGGACTGACTCTCCAAGTCGGGAGAGTGTTAGTAAAGCATCTGGAATGTTGCACCCGAGTACCAGGGTACGAAAACTGAGACATATTTGAACACGTCTCCCGATCACATGGTTGATCATACTCTAGGTTCCACATGCATGTTTTAGCTGAAGGAAGAATACCTTAAACCTGGGTAGTTGAAACCCGTGGAATGGGTACCATGCAGTATGACTTCAAAGGGTCTTCATTTGCTCACTGAACCTCTCCAATCCTATCACTGCTGCGTTTATGCCCCTGTACACATGCTTGAGTCTCTTTTGGAGACATAGCAATCCATAGGTTTTAAGATACTTACTAGTCACGTACATTCTTAAGCGTTCAATATGCGGTGTTGAGTCCATTTCGTTGAGCAAGGAGTAGCTCTTGTCTATTCCATATTTGGCTCAAGGAACTTTATCTGTGCTCATTTCGATCTCTGGTTTTATGCAGCATCCCAACTCACCTTTACCCTTAAGCAAGCATAAGTTGGTTTTCTAAATTTGAGACCCTGTTCTGTTCTATAATTCAGTTCCTGTGTAGCCAAGTTTACATTCCGTGTATTACTGATATCTTATGATGTTTCTTTTTCTGTGTGACTTATTTCAGTTAGAATCATCATACCTGAATCCACTCATTGTGTTGCTAAGGGCCTGATGACATAGATTTCATTGCTGAGTGATATTGCTTTGTAAGTAAATACCACAACTTCTTTATCCACTTTTCACTTTCTACGATGTTGAACTTGTACTGTAAACGAGGTTCTTGTAAACAGAGGCGTCCCAAACATTGGGGTGGCTGTGTCTTTTTGATTTTAATTTCCCAAGCTATAGGACCATAAGTGGAAGTGCCCTAGGCTCTGTTGCTTTGTTTTTTAGATGTTTCAGGAAACACTATACACTTTTCCCTAGTGTCTGGTGGCAATTTACATCCCACCCATCAGCATAACAAGGCTCCCAGTTCTCCATGGCCTGTCCTGCCTTTCTGGATTTTACACTTTTTTCAGATGGCCCTTTTGACCAGGGGGAAGTGAGACTTCAATGTAGTGCAGATTTCCTTTGCAAGCTTGCTTGGTTGGCCAAAAAGGGCGTATGCGTTTTTTCCTGAATATATTCAGGAAAAAACGCATACGCCCTTTTTGGCCAAGTGCATCATTGTGGACGTTCTGCCTCTTTTCCTATGCTTTCAATGCAATTCCAGTCTAGCTCCTGAAATCGGTTTCCTGCAATTCTGCCCCGCTTTCAAGTCCTCTTGGCAGCCTTACTTCAGTATATTTTCGGAGAATAGCTGTCATTTATAACTCTGCAGGTTTGTGAATTACAGTGCCCCTGAGCTCCTTTCTTCAACTCACTTTCTTGTGACCTGGGCGCAACACCGCAGGATGGCTTCAGGCCCTTATCTGGTTCCGGCACGGCACGCTGAGCCTTTGGTTAATTCCTCTTCCTGGTGGGAAATGAGAGTTAAATTTGCCCGTCCAGACACCTCCAGCTAGTCTCTCATTGGTTCTCGCTATTCCTGTTCATCTTCCGCAGAAATTGCAAACTGGGCCAAACAGGAGGTTAAAGGGACTGACTCTCCAAGTCGGGAGAGTGTTAGTAAAGCGTCTGGAATGTTGCACCCGAGTACCAGGGTACGAAAACTGAGACATATTTGAACACGTCTCCCGATCACATGGTTGATCATACTCTAGGTTCCACATGCATGTTTTAGCTGAAGGAAGAATACCTTAAACCTGGGTAGTTGAAACCCGTGGAATGGGTACCATGCAATATGACTTCAAAGGGTCTTCATTTGCTCACCGAACCTCTCCAATCCTATCACTGCTGCGTTTATGCCCCTGTACACATGCTTGATTCTCTTTTGGAGACATAGCAATCCATAGGTTTTAAGATACTTACTAGTCACGTACATTCTTAAGCGTTCAATATGCGGTGTTGAGTCCATTTCGTTGAGCAAGGAGTAGCTCTTGTCTATTCCATATTTGGCTCAAGGAACTTTATCTGTGCTCATTTCGATCTCTGGTTTTATGCAGCATCCCAACTCACCTTTACCCTTAAGCAAGCATAAGTTGGTTTTCTAAATTTGAGACCCTGTTCTGTTCTATAATTCAGTTCCTGTGTAGCCAAGTTTACATTCCGTGTATTAGTGATATCTTATGATGTTTCTTTTTCTGTGTGCCTTATTTTAGTTAAAATCATCGTACCTGAATCCACTGATTATGCTGCTACGGGCCTGATGACACAGATTTCATTGCTGTGTGATACTGCATTGTACGTAAGTACCACAATTTCTTTATCCATTTTTCACTTTCTGCGATGTTGAACTTGTACTGTAAACGAGGTTCTTGTAAACAGAGGCGTCCCAAACTTTGGGGTGGCTGTGTCTTTTTGATTTTAATTTCCCTAAGCTATAGGACCATAAGTGGAAGTGCCCTAGGCTCTCTTGCTTTGTTTTTTAGATGTTTCAGGAAACACCATACACTTCTCCCGAGTGTCTGTTGGCAATTTACATCCCGCCCATCAGCATAACAAGGCTCCCAGTTCTCCATGGCCTGTCCTGCCTTTCTGGATTTTACATTTTTTTCAGATGGCCCTTTTGACCCTGGGGAACTGAGACTTCATTGTAGTGCACATTTCCTTTGCAAGCTTGCTTGGTTGGCCAAAAAGGGCGTATGCGTTTTTTCCTGAATATATTCAGGAAAAAACGCATACGCCCTTTTTGGCCAAGTGCATCATTGTGGACGTTCTGCCTCTTTTCCTATGCTTTCAATGCAATTCCAGTCTACCTCCTGAAATCGGTTTCCTGCAATTCTGCCCCGCTTTCAAGTCCTCTTGGCAGCCTTACTTCAGTATATTTTCGGAGAATAGCTGTCATTTATAACTCTGCAGGTTTGTGAATTACAGTGCCCCTGAGCTCCTTTCTTCAACTCGCTTTCTTTTGAGCTGGCCGCAACACCGCTGGATGGCTTCAGGCCCTAATCTGGTTCCGGCACGGCACACTGAGCCTTTGGTTAATTTCTCTTCCTGGTGGGAAATGAGAGTTAAATTTGCCCGTCCAGACACCTCCAGCTAGTCTCTCATTGGTTCTCGCTATTCCTGTTCATCTTCTGCAGAAATTGCAAACTGGGCCTAACAAGAGGTTAAAGGGACTGACTCTCCAAGTCGGGAGAGTGTTAGTAAAGTGTCTGGAATGTTGCACCCGAGTACCAGGGTACGAAAACTGAGACATATTTGAACACGTCTCCCGAACACATGGTTGATCATACTCTAGGTTCCACATGCATGTTTTAGCTGAAGGAAGAATACCTTAAACCTGGGTAGTTGAAAACCGTGGAATGAGTACCATGCAATATGACTTCAAAGGGTCTTCATTTACTCACCGAAACTCTCCAATCCTATCACTGCTGCGTTTATGCCCGTGTACACATGCTTGATTCTCTTTCGGAGACATAGCAATCCATAGGTTTTAAGATACTTACTAGTCAGGTACATTCTTAGGCGTTTAATATGGGGTGTTGAGTCCATTTCGTTGAGCAAGGAGTAGCTCTTGTCTATTCCATATTTGGCTTAAGGAACTTTATCTGTGCTCATTTCAATCTCTGGTTTTATGCAGCACCCCAACTCACCTTTCCCCTTAAGCAAGCATAAGTTGGTTTTCTAAATTTGAGACCCTGTTCTGTTTTGGAATTCAGTTACTGTTTAGCCAAGTTTACATTCCGTGTATTACTGATATCTTATGATGTTTCTTTTTCTGTGTGACTCATTTCAGTTAGAATCATCATACCTGAATCCACTCATTGTGCTGCTAAGGGCCTGATGATATAGATTTCATTGCTGAGTGATATTGCTTTGTAAGTAAATACCACAACTTCTTTATCCATTTTTCACTTTCTGCGATGTTGAACTTGTATTGTAAACGAGGTTTTTGTAAACAGAGGCGTCCCAAACTTTGGGGTGGCTGTGTCTTTTTGATTTTAATTTCCCTAAGCTATAGGACCATAAGTGGAAGTGCCCTAGGCTCTGTTGCTTTGTTTTTTAGATGTTTCAGGAAACACCATACACTTCTCCCGAGTGTCTGTTGGCAATTTACATCCCGCCCATCAGCATAACAAGGCTCCCAGTTCTCCATGGCATGTCCTGCCTTTCTGGATTTTACACTTTTTTCAGATGGCCCTTTTGACCAGGGGGAAGTGAGACTTCATTGTAGTGCAGATTTCCTTTGCAAGCTTGCTTGGTTGGCCAAAAAGTGCGTATGCGTTTTTTCCTGAATATATTCAGGAAAAAACGCATATGCCCTTTTTGGCCAAGTGCATCATTGTGGACGTTCTGCCTCTTTTCCTATGCTTTCAATGCAATTCCAGTCTACCTCCTGAAATCGGTTTCCTGCAATTCTGCCCCGCTTTCAAGTCCTCTTGGCAGACTTACTTCAGTATATTTTTGGACGATAGCTGTCATTTATAACTCTGCAGGTTTGTGAATTACAGTGCCCCTGAGCTCCTTTCTTCAACTCGCTTTCTTGTGACCTGGCCGCAACACCGCAGGATGGCTTCAGGTCCTAATCTGGTTCCAGCATGGCAGCTGAGCCTTTGGTTAATTCCTCTTCCTGGTGGGAAATGAGAGTTAAATTTGCCCGTCCAGACACCTCCAGCTAGTCTCTCATTGGTTCTCCCTATTCCTGTTCATCTTCTGCAGAAATTGCAAACTGGGCCAAACAGGAGGTTAAAGGCGCTGACTCTCCAAGTGGGGAGAGTGTTAGTAAAGCATCTGGAATGTTGCACCCGAGTACCAGGGTACGAAAACTGAGACATATTTGAACACGTGTGCCGATCACATGGTTGATCATACTCTAGGTTCCACATGCATGTTTTAGCTGAAGGAAGAATACCTTAAACCTGGGTAGTTGAAACCCGTGGAATGGGTACCATGCAATATGACTTCAAAGGGTCTTCATTTGCTCACCGAACCTCTCCAATCCTATCACTGCTGCGTTTATGCCCCTGTACACATGCTTGATTCTCTTTCGGAGACATAGCAATCCATAGGTTTTAAGATACTTACTAGTCAGGTACATTCTTAGGCGTTTAATATGCGGTGTTGAGTCCATTTCGTTGAGCAAGGAGTAGCTCTTGTCTATTCCATATTTGGCTTAAGGAACTTTATCTGTGCTCATTTCGATCTCTGGTTTTATGCAGCACCCCAACTAACCTTTCCCCTTAAGCAAGCATAAGTTGGTTTTCTAAATTTGAGACCCTCTTCTGTTCTGTAATTCAGTTCCTGTGTAGCCAAGTTTACATTCCGTGTATTACTGATATCTTATGATGTTTCTTTTTCTGTGTGACTTATTTCAGTTAGAATCATCATACCTGAATCCACTCATTGTGCTGCTAAGGGCCTGATGATATAGATTTCATTGCTGAGTGATATTGCTTTGTAAGTAAATACCACAACTTCTTTATCCATTTTTCACTTTCTGCGATGTTGAACTTGTATTGTAAACGAGGTTCTTGTAAACAGAGAAATCCCAAACTTTGCGGTGGCTGTGTCTTTTTGATTTTAATTTCCCTAAGCTATAGGACCATAAGTGGAAGTGCCCTAGGCTCTGTTGCTTTGTTTTTTAGATGTTTCAGGAAACACCATACACTTCTCCCGAGTGTCTGTTGGCAATTTACATCCCGCCCATCAGCATAACAAGGCTCCCAGTTCTCCATGGCCTGTCCTGCCTTTCTGGATTTTACACTTTTTTCAGATGGCCCTTTTTACCGGGGGGAAGTGACACTTAATTGTAGTGCAGATTTCCTTTGCAAGCTTGCTTGGTTGGCCAAAAAGGGCATATGCGTTTTTTCCTGAATATATTCAGGAAAAAACGCATACGCCCTTTTTGGCCAAGTGCATCATTGTGGACGTTCTGCCTCTTTTCCTATGCTTTCAATGCAATTCCAGTCTACCTCCTGAAATCGGTTTCCTGCAATTCTGCCCCGCTTTCAAGTCCTCTTGGCAGCCTTACTTCAGTATATTTTTGGACGATAGCTGTCATTTATAACTCTGCAGGTTTGTGAATTACAGTGCCCCTGAGCTCCTTTCTTCAACTCGCTTTCTTGTGACCTGGCCGCAACACCGCAGGATGGCTTCAGGCCCTAATCTGGTTCCGGCACGGCAGCTGAGCCTTTGGTTAATTCCTCTTCCTGGTGGGAAATGAGAGTTAAATTTGCCCGTCCAGACACCTCCAGCTAGTCTCTCATTGGTTCTCCCTATTCCTGTTCATCTTCTGCAGAAATTGCAAACTGGGCCAAACAGGAGGTTAAAGGCGCTGACTCTCCAAGTGGGGAGAGTGTTAGTAAAGCATCTGGATTGCACCCGAGTACCAGGGTACGAAAACTGAGACATATTTGAACACGTGTGCCGATCACATGGTTGATCATACTCTAGATTCCACATGCATGTTTTAGCTGAAGGAAGAATACCTTAAACCTGGGTAGTTGAAACCCGTGTAATGGGTACCATGCAATACGACTTCAAAGGGTCTTCATTTGCTCACCGAACCTCTCCAATCCTATCACTGCTGCGTTTATGCCCCTGTACACATGCTTGATTCTCTTTCGGAGACATAGCAATCCATAGGTTTTAAGATACTTACTAGTCAGGTACATTCTTAGGCGTTTAATATGCGGTGTTGAGTCCATTTCGTTGAGCAAGGAGTAGCTCTTGTCTATTCCATATTTGGCTTAAGGAACTTTATCTGTGCTCATTTCAATCTCTGGTTTTATGCAGCACCCCAACTCACCTTTCCCCTTAAGCAAGCATAAGTTGGTTTTCTAAATTTGAGACCCTGTTCTGTTTTGGAATTCAGTTCCTGTGTAGCCAAGTTTACATTCCGTGTATTAGTGATATCTTATGATGTTTCTTTTGCTGTGTGACTTATTTCAGTTAGAATCATCGTACCTGAATCCACTCATTATGCTGCTATGGGCCTGATGACATAGATTTCATTGCTGAGTGATACTGCATTGTACGTAAGTACCACAAGTTCTTTATCCATTTTTCACTTTCTGTGATATTGAACTTGTACGGTAAACGAGGTTCTTGTAAACAGAGGCGTCCCAAACTTTGGGGTGGCTGTGTCTTTTTGATTTTAATTTCCCTAAGCTATAGGACCATAAGTGGAAGTGCCCTAGGCTCTGTTGCTTTGTTTTTTAGATGTTTCAGGAAACACCATACACTTCTCCCGAGTGTCTGTTGGCAATTTCCATCCCGCCCATCAGCATAACAAGGCTCCCAGTTCTCCATGGCCTGTCCTGCCTTTCTGGATTTTACACTTTTTTCAGATGGCCCTTTTGACCGGGGGGAAGTGAGACTTCATTGTAGTGCAGATTTCCTTTGCAAGTTTGCTTGGTTGGCCAAACAGGGCGTATGCGTTTTTTCCTGAATATATTCAGGAAAAAACGCATATGCCCTGTTTGGCCAAGTGCATCATTGTGGACGTTCTGCCTCTTTTCCTATGCTTTCAATGCAATTCCAGTCTACCTCCTGAAATCGGTTTCCTGCAATTCTGCCCCGCTTTCAAGTCCTCTTGGCAGCCTTACTTCAGTATATTTTTGGACGATAGCTGTCATTTATAACTCTGCAGGTTTGTGAATTACAGTGCCCCTGAGCTCCTTTCTTCAACTCGCTTTCTTTTGAGCTGGCCGCAACACCGCAGGATGGCTTCAGGCCCTAATCTGGTTCCTGCACGGCAGCTGAGCCTTTGGTTATTTCCTCTTCCTGGTGGGAAATGAGAGTTAAATTTGCCCGTCCAGACACCTCCAGCTAGTCTCTCATTGGTTCTCCCTATTCCTGTTCATCTTCCGCAGAAATTGCAAACTGGGCCAAACAGGAGGTTAAAGGCGCTGACTCTCCAAGTGGGGAGACTGTTAGTAAAGCGTCTGGAATGTTGCACCCGAGTACCAGGGGAGGAAAACTGAGACATATCTGAACACGTCTCCCGATCTCACGGTTGATCATACTCTGGGTTCCACATGCATGTTTTAGCTGAAGGAAGAATACCTTAAACCTGGAGAGTAGAGACCCGTGGAATGGGTACCATGCAATATGACTTCAAAGGGTCTTCATTTGCTCACCGAACCTCTCCAATCCTATCACTGCTTCGTTTATGCCCCTGTACACAAGCTTGATTCTCTTTTGGAGACATAGCAATCCATAGGTTTTAACATACTTACTAGTCAGGTACATTCATAGGCGTTTAATATGGGGTGTTGAGTCCTTTTCGTTCAGCAAGGAGTAGCTCTTGTCTATTCCATATTTGGCTTAAGGAACTTTATCTGTGCTCATTTCAATCTCTGGTTTTATGCAGCACCCCAACTCACCTTTCCCCTTAAGCAAGCATAAGTTGGTTTTCTAAATTTGAGACCCTGTTCTGTTCTGTAATTCAGTTCCTGTGTAGCCAAGTTTACATTCCGTGTATTACTGATATCTTATGATGTTTCTTTTTCTGTGTGACTTATTTCAGTTAGAATCATCGTACCTGAATCCACTCATTATGCTGCTACGGGCCTGATGACATAGATTTCATTGCTGAGTGATACTGCATTGTACGTAAGTACCACAAGTTCTTTATCCATTTTTCACTTTCTGTGATATTGAACTTGTACGGTAAACGAGGTTCTTGTAAACAGAGGCGTCCCAAACTTTGGGGTGGCTGTGTCTTTTTGATTTTAATTTCCCTAATCTATAGGACCATAAGTGGAAGTGCCCTTGGCTCTGTTGCTTTGTTTTTTAGATGTTTCAGGAAACACCATACACTTCTCCCGAGTGTCTGTTGGCAATTTACATCCCGCCCATCAGCATAACAAGGCTCCCAGTTCTCCATGGCCTGTCCTGCCTTTCTGGATTTTACACTTTTTTCAGATGGCCCTTTTGACCGGGGGGAAGTGAGACTTCATTGTAGTGCAGATTTCCTTAACAAGTTTGCTTGGTTGGCCAAAAAGGGCGTATGCGTTTTTTCCTGAATATATTCAGGAAAAAACGCATACGCCCTTTTAGGCCAAGTGCATCATTGTGGACGTTCTGCCTCTTTTCCTATGCTTACAATGCAATTCCAGTCTACCTCCTGAAATCGGTTTCCTGCAATTCTGCCCCGCTTTCAAGTCCTCTTGGCAGCCTTACTTCAGTATATTTTTGGACGATAGCTGTCATTTATAACTCTGCACGTTTGTGAATTACAGTGCCCCTGAGCTCCTTTCTTCAACTCGCTTTCTTGTGACCTGGCCGCAACACCGCAGGATGGCTTCAGGCCCTAATCTGGTTCCGGCACGGCACGCTGAGCCTTTGGTTAATTCCTCTTCCTGGTGGGAAATGAGAGTTAAATTTGCCCATCCAGACACCTCCAGCTAGTCTCTCATTGGTTCTCGCTATTCCTGTTCATCTTCTGCAGAAATTGCAAACTGGGCCAAACAGGAGGTTAAAGGGACTGACTCTCCAAGTCGGGAGAGTGTTAGTAAAGCGTCTGGAATGTTGCACCCGAGTACCAGGGGAGGAAAACTGAGAAATATTTGAACACGTCTCCCGATCACATGGTTGATCATACTCTAGGTTCCACATGCATGTTTTAGCTGAAGGAAGAATACCTTAAACCTGGGTAGTTGAAACCCGTGGAATGGGTACCATGCAATATGACTTCAAAGGGTCTTCATTTGCTCACCGAACCTCTCCAATCCTATCACTGCTGCGTTTATTCCCCTGTACACATGCTTGATTCTCTTTCGGAGACATAGCAATCCATAGGTTTTAAGATACTTACTAGTCAGGTATATTCTTAGGCGTTTAATATGCGGTGTTGAGTCCATTTCGTTGAGCAAGGAGTAGCTCTTGTCTATTCCATATTTGGCTTAAGAAACTTTATCTGTGCTCATTTCGATCTCTGGTTTTATGCAGCACCCCAGCTCACCTTTCCCCTTAAGCAAGCATAAGTTGGTTTTCTAAATTTGAGACCCTGTTCTGTTCTGTAATTCAGTTCCTGTGTAGCCAAGTTTACATTCCGTGTATTACTGATATCTCATGATGTTTCTTTTTCTGTGTGACTTATTTCAGTTAGAATCATCATACCTGAATCCACTCATTGTGCTGCTAAGGGCCTGATGACATAGATTTCAGTGCTGAGTGATATTGCTTTGTAAGTAAATACCACAACTTCTTTATCCATTTTTCACTTTCTGCGATGTTGAACTTGTACTGTAAAACGAGGTTCTTGTAAACAGAGGCGTCCCAAACTTTGGGGTGCCTGTGTCTTTTTCATTTTAATTTCCCTAAGCTATAGGACCATAAGTGGAAGTGCCCTAGGCTCTGTTGCTTTGTTTTTTAGATGTTTCAGGAAACACCATACACTTCTCCCGAGTGTCTGTTGGCAATTTACATCCCGCCCATCAGCATAACAAGGCTCCCAGTTCTCCATGGCCTGTCCTGCCTTTCTGGATTTTACACTTTTTTCAGATGGCCCTTTTGACCAGGGGGAAGTGAGACTTCATTGTAGTGCAGATTTCCTTTGCAAGCTTGCTTGGTTGGCCAAAAAGGGCGTATGCGTTTTTTCCTGCATATATTCAGGATAAAACGCATACGCCCTTTTTGGCCAAGTGCATCACTGTGGACGTTCTGCCTCTTTTCCTATGCTTTCAATGCAATTCCAGTCTACCTCCTGAAATCGGTTTCCTGCAATTCTGCCCCGCTTTCAAGTCCTCTTGGCAGCCTTACTTCAGTATATTTTTGGACGATAGCTGTCATTTATAACTCTGCAGGTTTGTGAATTACAGTGCCCCTGAGCTCCTTTCTTCAGCTCGCTTTCTTTTGAGCTGGCCGCAACACCGCAGGATGGCTTCAGGCCCTAATCTGGTTCCGGCACGGCAGCTGAGCCTTTGGTTATTTCCTCTTCCTGGTGGGAAATGAGAGTTAAATTTGCCCGTCCAGACACCTCCAGATAGTCTCTCATTGGTTCTTCCTATTCCTGTTCATCTTCCGCAGAAATTGCAAACTGGGCCAAACAGGAGGTTAAAGGCGCTGACTCTCCAAGTGGGGAGAGTGTTAGGAAAGCGTCTGGAATGTTGCACCCGAGTACCAGGGGAGGAAAACTGAGACATATTTGAACACGTCTCCCGTTCACACGGTTGATCATAGTCTGGGTTCCACATGCATGTTTTAGCTGAAGGAAGAATACCTTAAACCTGGAGAGTTGAGACCCGTGTAATGGGTACCATGCAATATGACTTCTAAGGGTCTTCATTTGCTCACCGAACCTCTCCAATCCTATCACTGCTGCGTTTATGCCCCTGTACACACACTTGATTCTCTTTTGGAGACATAGCAATCCATAGGTTTTAAGATACTTACTAGTCAGGTACATTCTTAGGCGTTTAATATGGGGTGTTGAGTCCATTTTGTTGATCAAGGAGTAGCTCTTGTCTATTCCATATTTGGCTTAAGGAACTTTATCTGTGCTCATTTCAATCTCTGGTTTTATGCAGCACCCCAACTCACCTTTCCCCTTAAGCAAGCATAAGTTGGTTTTCTAAATTTGAGACCCTGTTCTGTTCTGTAATTCAGTTCCTGTGTAGCCAAGTTTACATTCTGTGTATTACTGATATCTCATGATGTTTCCTTTTCTGTGTGACTTATTTCAGTTAGAATCATCATACCTGAATCCACTCATTGTGCTGCTAAGGGCCTGATGACATAGATTTCATTGCTGAGTGATATTGCTTTGTAATTAAATACCACAACTTCTTTATCCATTTTTCACTTTCTGTGATATTGAACTTGTACGGTAAACGAGGTTCTTATAAACAGAGCCGTTCCAAACTTTGGGGTGGCTGTGTCTTTTTGATTTTAATTTCCCTAAGCTATAGGACCATAAGTGGAAGTGCACTAGGCTCTGTTGCTTTGTTTTTTAGATGTTTCAGGAAACACCATACACTTCTCCCGAGTGTCTGTTGGCAATTTACATCCCGCCCATCAGCATAACAAGGCTCCCAGTTCTCCATGGCCTGTCCTGCCTTTCTGGATTTTACACTTTTTTCAGATGGCCCTTTTGACCGGGGGGAAGTGAGACTTCATTGTAGTGCAGATTTCCTTTGCAAGCTTGCTTGGTTGGCCAAAAAGGGCGTATGCGTTTTTTCCTGAATATATTCAGGAAAAAACGC
Organism: Grampus griseus; assembly: GCF_964374135.1. Classification (NCBI taxonomy): domain Eukaryota; kingdom Metazoa; phylum Chordata; class Mammalia; order Artiodactyla; family Delphinidae; genus Grampus; species Grampus griseus. The sequence continues at coordinate 410,358 of NW_028133279.1, read as the reverse complement.
ATACGCCCTTTTTGGCCAAGTGCATCATTGTGGACGTTCTGCCTCTTTTCCTATGCTTTCAATGCAATTCCAGTCTACGTCCTGAAATCGGTTTCCTGCAATTCTGCCCCGCTTTCAAGTCCTCTTGGCAGCCTTACTTCAGTGTATTTTTGGACGATAGCTATCATTTATAACTCTGCAGGTTTGTGAATTACAGTGCCCCTGAGCTCCTTTCTTCAACTCGCTTTCTTGTGAGCTGGCCGCAACACTGCAGGATGGCTTCAGGCCCTAATCTGGTTCCGGCACGGCACGCTGAGCCTTTGGTTACTTTCTCTTCCTGGTGGGAAATGAGAGTTCAATTTGCCCGTCCAGACACCTCCAGCTAGTCTCTCATTGGTTCTCCCTATTCCTGTTCATCTTCCGCAGAAATTACAAACTGGGCAAAACAGGAGTTTAAAGGCGCTGACTCTCCAAGTCGGGAGAGTGTTAGTAAAGCGTCTGGAATGTTGCACCCGAGTACCAGGGTACGAAAACTGAGACATATTTGAACACGTCTCCCGTTCACACGGTTGATCATACTCTGGGTTCCACATGCATGTTTTAGCTGAAGGAAGAATACCTTAAACCTGGAGAGTTGAGACCCGTGTAATGGGTACCATGCAATATGACTTCAAAGGGTCTTCATTTGCACACCGAACCTCTCCAATCCTATCACTGCTGCGTTTATACCCCTGAACACACGCTTGATTCTCTTTTGGAGACGTAGCAATCCATAGGTTTTAAGATACTTACTAGTCAGGTACATTCTTAGGCGTTTAATATGGGGTGTTGAGTCCATTTCTTTGAGCAAGGAGTAGCTCTTGTCTATTCCATATTTGGCTTAAGGAACTTTATCTGTGCTCATTTCAATCTCTGGTTTTATGCATCACCCCAACTCACCTTTCCCCTTAAGCAAGCATAAGTTGGTTTTCTAAATTTGAGACCCTTTTTTGTTTTGAAATTCAGTTCCTGTGCACCCAAGTTTACATTCCGTGTATTAGTGATATCTTATGATATTTCTTTTCCTGTGTGACTTATTTCAGTTAGAATCATCGTACCTGAATCCACTCATTGTGCTGCTACGGGCCTGATGACATAGATTTCATTGCTTAGTGATACTGCATTGTACGTAAGTACCACAAGTTCTTTATACATTTTTCACTTTCTGTGATATTGAACTTGTACGGTAAACAAGGTTCTTGTAAACAGAGGCGTCCCAAACTTTGGGGTGGCTGTGTCTTTTTGATTTTAATTTCCCTAAGCTATAGGACCATAAGTGGAAGTGCCCTAGGCTCTGTTGCTTTGTTTTTTAGATGTTTTAGGAAACACCATACACTTCTCCCGAGTGTCGGTTGGCAATTTACATCCCGCCCATCAGCATAACAAGGCTCCCAGTTCTCCATGGCCTGTCCTGCCTTTCTGGATTTTACACTTTTTTCAGATGGCCCTTTTGACCGGGGGGAAGTGAGACTTCATTGTAGTACAGATTTCCTTTGCAAGCTTGCTTGGTTGGCCAAAAAGGGCGTTTGCGTTTTTTCCTGAATATATTCAGGAAAAAACGCATACGCCCTTTTTGGCCAAGTGCATCATTGTGGACGTTCTGCCTCTTTTCCTATGCTTTCAATGCAATTCCAGTCTACCTCCTGAAATCGGTTTCCTGCAATTCTGCCCCGCTTTCAAGTCCTCTTGGCAGACTTACTTCAGTATATTTTTGGACGATAGCTGTCATTTATAACTCTGCAGGTTTGTGAATTACAGTGCCCCTGAGCTCCTTTCTTCAACTCACTTTCTTATGAGCTGGCCGCTACACCGCAGGATGGCTTCAGGCCATAATCTTGTTCCGGCACGACACGATGAGCCTTTGGTTATTTCCTCTTCCTGGTGGGAAATGAGAGTTAAATTTGCCCGTCCAGACACCTCCAGCTTGTCTCTCATTGGTTCTCGCTATTCCTGTTCATCTTCCGCAGAAATTGCAAACTGGGCCAAACAGGAGGTTAAAGGCGCTGACTCTCCAAGTGGGGAGAGTGTTAGTAAAGCGTCTGGAATGTTGCACCCGAGTACCAGGGAGGAAAACTGAGACATATTTGAACACGTCTCCCATTCACACGGTTGATCATACTCTGGGTTCCACATGCATGTTTTAGCTGAAGGAAGAATACCTTAAACCTGGGTAGTTGAAACCCGTGGAATGGGTACCATGCAATATGACTTCAAAGGGTCTTCATTTGGTCACCGATCCTCTCCAATCCTATCACTGCTGCGTTTATGCCCATGTACACACGCTTGATTCTCTTTTGGAGACATAGCAATCCATAGGTTTTAAGATACTTACTAGTCAGGTACATTCTTAGGCCTTTAATATGGGATGTTGAGTCCATTTCGTTGAGCAAGGAGTAGCTCTTGTCTATTCCATATTTGGCTTAAGGAACTTTATCTGTGCTCATTTCAATCTCTGGTTTTATGCAGCACCCCAACTCACCTTTCCCCTTAAGCAAGCATAAGTTGGTTTTCTAAATTTGAGACCCTGTTCTGTTCTGTAATTCAGTTCCTGTGTAGCCAAGTTTACATTCCGTGTATTAGTGATATCTTATGATGTTTCTTTTTCTGTGTGACTTATTTCAGTTAGAATCATCATACCTGAATCCACTCATTGTGCTGCTAAGGACCTGATGACATAGATTTCATTGCTGAGTGATATTGCTTTGTAAGTAAATACCACAGCTTCTTTATCCATTTTTCACTATCTGCGATGTTGAACTTGTACTGTAAATGAGGTTCTTGTAAACAGACACGTCCCAAACTTTGGGGTGGCTGTGTCTTTTTGATTTTAATTTCCCTAAGCTATAGGACCATAAGTGGAAGTACGCTAGGCTGTGTTGCTTTGTTTTTTAGATGTTTCAGGAAACACCATACACTTCTCCCGAGTGTCTGTTGGCAATTTACATCCCGCCCATCAGCATAACAAGGCTCCCAGTTCTCCATGGCCTGTCCTGACTTTCTGGATTTTACACTTTTTTCAGATGGCCCTTTTGACCGGGGGGAAGTGAGACTTCATTGTAGTGCAGATTTCCTTTGCAAGCTTGCTTGGTTGGCCAAAAAGTGCGTACGCGTTTTTTCCTGAATATATTCAGGAAAAAATGCATACGCAGTTTTTGGCCAAGGGCATCATTGTGGACGTTCTGCCTCTTTTCCTATGCTTTCAATGCAATTCCAGTCTACCTCCTGAAATCGGTTTCCTGCAATTCTGCCCTGCTTTCAAGTCCTCTTGGCAACCTTACTTCAGTATATTTTTGGACGATAGCTGTCATTTATAACTCTGCAGGCTTGCGAATTACAGTGCCCCTGAGCTCCTTTCTTCAACTCGCTTTCTTTTGAGCTGGCCGCAACACCGCAGGATGGCTTCAGGCCCTAATCTGGTTCCGAAACGGCACGCTGAGCCTTTGGTTAATTCCTCTTCCTGGTGGGAAATGAGAGTTAAATTTGCCCGTCCAGACACCTCCAGCTAGTCTCTCATTGGTTCTCGCTATTCCTGTTCATCTTCCGCAGAAATTGCAAACTGGGCCAAACAGGAGGTTAAAGGCGCTGACTCTCCAAGTGGGGAGAGTGTTAGTAAAGCGTCTGGAATGATGCACCCGAGTACCAGGGAGGAAAACTAAGACATATTTGAACACGTCTCCCGTTCACACGGTTGATCATACTCTGGGTTCCACATGCATGTTTTAGCTGAAGGAAGAATACCTTAAACCTGGGTAGTTGAAACCTGTGGAATGGGTACCATGCAATATGACTTCAAAGGGTCTTCATTTGCTCACCGAACCTCTCCAATCCTATCACTGCTGCGTTTATGCCCCTGTACACATGCTTGATTCTCTTTCGGAGACATAGCAATCCATAGGTTTTAAGATACTTACTAGTCAGGTACATTCTTAGGCGTTTAATATGCGGTGTTGAGTCCATTTCGTTGAGCAAGGAGTAGCTCTTGTCTATTCCATATTTGGCTTAAGGAACTTTATCTGTGCTCATTTCAATCTCTGGTTTTATGCAGCACCCCAACTCACCTTTCCCCTTAAGCAAGCATAAGTTGGTTTTCTAAATTTGAGACCCTGTTCTGTTTTGGAATTCAGTTCCTGTGTAGCCAAGTTTACATTCCGTGTATTACTGATATCTTATGATGTTTCTTTTTCTGTGTGACTTATTTCACTTAGAATCATCGTACCTGAATCCACTCATTATGCTGCTAAGGGCCTGATGACATAGATTTCATTGCTGAGTGATATTGCTTTGTAAGTAAATACCACAACTTCTTTATCCATTTTTCACTTTCTGCGATGTTGAACTTGTACTGTAAACGAGGTTCTTGTAAACAGAGGCGTCCCAAACTTTGGGGTGGCTGTGTCTTTTTGATTTTAATTTCCCTAAGCTATAGGACCATAAGTGGAAGTGCCCTAGGCTCTGTTGCTTTGTTTCTTAGATGTTTCAGGAAACACCATACACTTCTCCCGAGTGTCTGTTGGCAATTTACATCCCGCCCATCAGCATAACAAGGCTCCCAGTTCTCCATGGCCTGTCCTGTCTTTCTGGATTTTACACTTTCTTCAGATGGCCCTTTTGACCGGGGGGAAGTGAGACTTCATTCTAGTGCAGATTTCCTTTGCAAGCTTGCTTGGTTGGCCAAAAAGGGCGTATGCGTTTTTTCCTGAATATATTCAGGAAAAAACGCATACGCCCTTTTTGGCCAAGTGCATCATTGTGGACGTTCTGCCTCTTTTCCTATGCTTTAAATGCAATTCCAGTCTACCTCCTGAAATCGGTTTCCTGCAATTCTGCCCCGCTTTAAAGTCCTCTTGGCAGCCTTACTTCAGTATATTTTTGGACGATAGCTGTCATTTATAACTCTGCAGGTTTGTGAATTACAGTGCCCCTGAGCTCCTTTCTTCAACTCGCTTTCTTGAGAGCTCACCGCAACACCGTAGGATTGCTTCAGGCCCTAATCTGGTTCCGGCACGGCACGCTGAGCCTTTTGTTAATTCCTCTTCATGGTGGGAAATGAGAGTTAAATTTGCCCGTCCAGACACCTCCAGCTAGTCTCTCATTGGTTCTCCCTATTCCTGTTCATCTTCCGCAGAAACTGCAAACTGCGCCAAACAGGAGGTTAAAGGCACTGACTCTCCAAGTGGGGAGAGTGTTAGTAAAGCGTCTGGAATGTTGCACCCAAGTACCAGGGGATGAAAACTGAGACATATCTGAACACGTCTCCCTATCACACGGTTGATCATACTCTGGGTTCCACATGCATGTTTTAGCTGAAGGAAGAATACCTTAAACCTGGAGAGTTGAGACCCGTGGAATGGGTACCATGCAATATGAGTTCAAAGGGTCTTCATTTGGTCACCGATCCTCTCCAATCCTATCACTGCTGCGTTTATGCCCCTGTACACACGCTTGATTCTCTTTTGGAGACATAGCAATCCATAGGTTTTAAGATACTTACTAGTCAGGTACATTCTTAGGCCTTTAATATGGGATGTTGAGTCCATTTTGTTGAGCAACGAGTAGCTCTTGTCTATTCCATATTTGGCTTAAGGAACTTTATCTGTGCTCATTTCAATCTCTGGTTTTATGCAGCACCCCAACTCACCTTTCCCCTTAAGCAAGCATAAGTTGGTTTTCTAAATTTGAGACCCTGTTCTGTTCTGTAATTCAGTTCCTGTGTAGCCAAGTTTACATTCCGTGTATTAGTGATATCTTATGATGTTTCTTTTTCTGTGTGACTTATTTCAGTTAGAATCATCATACCTGAATCCACTCATTGTGCTGCTAAGGACCTGATGACATAGATTTCATTGCTGAGTGATATTGCTTTGTAAGTAAATACCACAGCTTCTTTATCCATTTTTCACTATCTGCGATGTTGAACTTGTACTGTAAATGAGGTTCTTGTAAACAGACACGTCCCAAACTTTGGGGTGGCTGTGTCTTTTTGATTTTAATTTCCCTAAGCTATAGGACCATAAGTGGAAGTACGCTAGGCTCTGTTGCTTTGTTTTTTAGATGTTTCAGGAAACACCATACACTTCTCCCGAGTGTCTGTTGGCAATTTACATCCCGCCCATCAGCATAACAAGGCTCCCAGTTCTCCATGGCCTGTCCTGACTTTCTGGATTTTACACTTTTTTCAGATGGCCCTTTTGACCGGGGGGAAGTGAGACTTCATTGTAGTGCAGATTTCCTTTGCAAGCTTGCTTGGTTGGCCAAAAAGTGCGTACGCGTTTTTTCCTGAATATATTCAGGAAAAAATGCATACGCAGTTTTTGGCCAAGTGCATCATTGTGGACGTTCTGCCTCTTTTCCTATGCTTTCAATGCAATTCCAGTCTACCTCCTGAAATTGGTTTCCTGCAGTTCTGCCCTCCTTTCAAGTCCTCTTGGCAACCTTACTTCAGTATATTTTTGGACGATAGCTGTCATTTATAACTCTGCAGGCTTGCGAATTACAGTGCCCCTGAGCTCCTTTTTTCAACTCGCTTTCTTTTGAGCTGGCCGCAACACCGCAGGATGGCTTCAGGCCCTAATCTGGTTCCGACACGGCACGCTGAGCCTTTGGTTAATTCCTCTTCCTGGTGGGAAATGAGAGTTAAATTTGCCCGTCCAGACACCTCCAGCTAGTCTCTCATTGGTTCTCGCTATTCCTGTTCATCTTCCGCAGAAATTGCAAACTGGGCCAAACAGGAGGTTAAATGCGCTGACTCTCCAAGTGGGGAGAGTGTTAGTAAAGCGTCTGGAATGATGCACCCGAGTACCAGGGAGGAAAACTGAGAGATATTTGAACACGTCTCCCATTCACACGGTTGATCATACTCTGGGTTCCACATGCATGTTTTAGCTGAAGGAAGAATACCTTAAACCTTGGTAGTTGAAACCAGTGGAATGGGTACCATGCAATATGACTTCAAAGGGTCTTCATTTGGTCACCGATCCTCTCCAATCCTATCACTGCTGCGTTTATGCCCCTGTACACACGCTTGATTCTCTTTTGGAGACATAGCAATCCATAGGTTTTAAGATACTTACTAGTCAGGTACATTCTTAGGCGTTTAATATGGGATGTTGAGTCCATTTCGTTGAGCAAGGAGTAGCTCTTGTCTATTCCATATTTGGCTTAAGGAACTTTATCTGTGCTCATTTCAATCTCTGGTTTTATGCAGCACCCCAACTCACCTTTCCCCTTAAGCAAGCATAAGTTGGTTTTCTAAATTTGAGACCCTGTTCTGTTCTATAATTCAGTTCCTGTGTAGCCAAGTTTACATTCCGTGTATTAGTGATATCTTATGATGTTTCTTTTTCTGTGTGACTTATTTCAGTTAGAATCATCATACCTGAATCCACTCATTGTGCTGCTAAGGACCTGATGACATAGATTTCATTGCTGAGTGATATTGCTTTGTAAGTAAATACCACAGCTTCTTTATCCATTTTTCACTATCTGCGATGTTGAACTTGTACTGTAAATGAGGTTCTTGTAAACAGACACGTCCCAAACTTTGGGGTGGCTGTGTCTTTTCGATTTTAATTTCCCTAAGCTATAGGACCATAAGTGGAAGTACGCTAGGCTCTGTTGCTTTGTTTTTTAGATGTTTCAGGAAACACCATACACTTCTCCCGAGTGTCTGTTGGCAATTTACATCCCGCCCATCAGCATAACAAGGCTCCCAGTTCTCCATGGCCTGTCCTGCCTTTCTGGATTTTACACTTTTTTCAGATGGCCCTTTTGACCGGGGGGAAGTCAGACTTCATTGTAGTGCAGATTTCCTTTGCAAGCTTGCTTGGTTGGCCAAAAAGGGCGTATGCGTTTTTTCCTGAATATATTCAGGAAGAAATGCATACGCAGTTTTTGGCCAAGTGCATCATTGTGGACGTTCTGCCTCTTTTCCTATGCTTTCAATGCAATTCCAGTCTACCTCCTGAAATCGGTTTCCTGCAATTCTGCCCTGCTTTCAAGTCCTCTTGGCAGCCTTACTTCAGTATATTTTTGGACGATAGCTGTCATTTATAACTCTGCAGGCTTGTGAATTACAGTGCCCCTGAGCTCCTTTCTTCAACTCGCTTTCTTTTGAGCTGGCCGCAACACCGCAGGATGGCTTCAGGCCCTAATCTGGTTCCGGCACGGCACGCTGAGCCTTTGGTTAATTCCTCTTCCTGGTGGGAAATGAGAGTTAAATTTGCCCGTCCAGACACCTCCAGCTAGTCTCTCATTGGTTCTCGCTATTCCTGTTCATCTTCCACAGAAATTGCAAACTGGGCCAAACAGGAGGTTAAAGGGACTGACTCTCCAAGTCGGGAGAGTGTTAGTAAAGCGTCTGGAATGTTGCACCCGAGTACCAGGGTACGAAAACTGAGATATATTTGAACACGTCTCCCGCTCACATGGTTGATCATACTCTGGGTTCCACATGCATGTTTTAGCTGAAGGAAGAATACCTTAAATTGGAGAGTTGAGACCCGTGTAATGGGTACCGTGCAATATGACTTCAAAGGGTCTTCATTTGCTCACCGAACCTCTCCAATCCTATCACTGCTGCATTTATGCCCCTGTACACACGCTTGATTCTCTTTTGGAGACATAGCAATCCATAGGTTTTAAGATACTTACTAGTCAGGTACATTCTTAGGCGTTTAATATGGGGTGTTGAGTCCATTTCGTTGAGCAAGGAGTAGCTCTTGTCTATTCCATATTTGGCTTAAGGAACTTTATCTGTGCTCATTTCAATCTCTGGTTTTATGCAGCACCCCAACTCACCTTTCCCCTTAAGCAAGCATAAGTTGGTTTTCTAAATTTGAGACCCTGTTCTGTTTTGGAATTCATTTCCTGTGTAGCCAAGTTTACATTCCGTGTATTAGTGATATCTTATGATGTTTCTATTTCTGTGTGACTTATTTCAGTTGGAATCATCGTAGTTGAATCCACTCATTATGCTGCTATGGGCCTGATGACATAGATTTCATTGCTGAGTGATACTGCATTATACGTAAGTACCACAAGTTCTTTATCCATTTTTCACTTTCTGTGATATTGAACTGGTACAGTAAACGAGGTTCTTGTAAACAGAGGCGTCCCAAACTTTGGGGTGGCTGTGTCTTTTTGATTTTAATTTCCCTAAGCTATAGGACCATAAGTGAAAGTGCCCTAGGCTCTGTTGCTTTGTTTTTTAGATGTTTCAGGAAACACCATACACTTCTCCCGAGTGTCTGTTGGCAATTTACATCCCGCCCATCAGCATAACAAGGCTCCCAGTTCTCCATGGCCTGTCTCGCCTTTCTGGATTTTACACTTTTTTCAGATGGCCCTTTTGACCGGGGGGAAGTGAGACTTCATTGTAGTGCAGATTTCCTTTGCAAGCTTGCTTGGTTGGCCAAAAAGGGCGTATGCGTTTTTTCCTGAATATATTCAGGAAAAAACGCATACGCCCTTTTTGGCCAAGTGCATCATTGTGGACGTTCTGCCTCTTTTCCTATGCTTTCAATACAATTCCAGTCTACCTCCTGAAATCGGTTTCCTGCAATTCTGCCCCGCTTTCAAGTCCTCTTGGCAGCCTTACTTCAGTATATTTTTGGACGATAGCTGTCATTTATAACTCTGCATGTTTGTGAATTACAGTGCCCCTGAGCTCCTTTCTTCAACTCGCTTTCTTGTGACCTGGCCGCAACACCGCAGGATGGCTTCAGGCCCTAATCTGTTTCCGGTACGGCATCCTGAACCTTTGGTTAATTCCTCTTCCTGGTGGGAAATGAGAGTTAAATTTGCCCGTCCAGACACCTCCAGCTAGTCTCTCATTGGTTCTCGCTATTCCTGTTCATCTTCCGCAGAAATTGCAAACTGGGCCAAACAGGAGGTTAAAGGGACTGACTCTCCAAGTCGGGAGAGTGTTAGTAAAGCGTCTGGAATGTTGCACCCGAGTACCAGGGTACGAAAACTGAGACATATTTGAACACGTCTCCCGTTCACACGGTTGATCATACTCTGGGTTCCACATGCATGTTTTAGCAGAAGGAAGAATACCTTAAACCTAGAGAGTTGAGACCCGTGGAATGGGTACCATGCAATATGACTTCAAAGGGTCTTCATTTGCTCACCGAACCTCTCCAATCCTATCACTGCTGCGTTTATGCCCCTGTACACATGCTTGATTCTCTTTTGGAGACGTAGCAATCCATAGGTTTTAAGATACTTACTAGTCAGGTACATTCTTAGGCGTTTAATATGGGGTGTTGAGTCCATTTCGTTGAGCAAGGAGTAGCTCTTGTCTATTCCATATTTGGCATAAGGAACTTTATCTGTGCTCATTTCAATCTCTGGTTTTATGCAGCACCCCAACTCACCTTTCCCCTTAAGCAAGCATAAGTTGGTTTTCTAAATTTGAGACCCTGTTCTGTTTTGGAATTCAGTTCCTGTGTAGCCAAGTTTACATTCCGTGTATTAGTGATATCTTATGATGTTTCTTTTTCTGTGTGACTTATTTCAGTTAGAATCATCGTACCTGAATCCACTCATTATGCTGCTAAGGGCCTGATGACATAGATTTCATTGCTGAGTGATATTGCTTTGTAAGTAAATACCACAACTTCTTTATCTATTTTTCACTTTCTGCGATATTGAACTTGTACTGTAAACGAGGTTCTTGTAAACAGAGGCCTCCCAAACTTTGGGGTGGCTGTGTCTTTTTGATTTTAATTTCCCTAAGCTATAGGACCATAAGTGGAAGTGCCCTAGGCTCTGTTGCTTTGTTTTTTAGATGTTTCAGGAAACACCATACACTTCTCCCGAGTGTCTGTTGGCAATTTACATCCCGCCCATCAGCATAACAAGGCTCCCAGTTCTCCATGGCCTGTCCTGCCTTTCTGGATTTTACACTTTTTTCAGATGGCCCTTTTGACCGGGGGGAAGTGAGACTTCATTGTAGTGCAGATTTCCTTTGCAAGCTTGCTTGGTTGGCCAAAAAGGGCGTATGCGTTTTTTCCTGAATATATTCAGGAAAAAACGCATACGCCCTTTTTGGCCAAGTGCATCATTGTGGACGTTCTGCCTCTTTTCCTATGCTTTCAATGCAATTCCAGTCTACCTCCTGAAATCGGTTTCCTGCAATTCTGCCCCGCTTTCAAGTCCTCTTGGCAGCCTTACTTCAGTATATTTTTGGACGATAGCGGTCATTTATAACTCTGCAGGTTTGTGAATTACAGTGCCCCTGAGCTCCTTTCTTCAACTCGCTTTCTTGTGACCTGGCCGCAACACCGCAGGATGGCTTCAGACCCTAATCTGGTTCCGGCACGGCACGCTGAGCCTTTGGTTAATTCCTCTTCCTGGTGGGAAATGAGAGTTAAATTTGCCCGCCCAGACACCTCCAGCTACTCTCTCATTGGTTCTCCCTATTCCTCTTCATCTTCCGCAGAAATTGCAAACAGGGTCAAACAGGAGGTTAAAGGGACTGACTCTCCAAGTCGGGAGAGTGTTAGTAAAGCGTCTGGAATGTTGCATCCGAGTACCAGTGTACAAAAACTGAGACATATTTGAACACGTCTCCCGTTCACACGGTTGATCATACTCTGGGTTCCACATGCATGTTTTAGCTGTAGGAAGAATACCTTAAACTTGGGTAGTTGAAACCCGTGGAATGGGTACCATGCAATATGACTTCAAAGGGTCTTCATCTGCTCACTGAACCTCTCCAATCCTATCACTGCTGCGTTTATGCCCCTGTAAACATGCTTGATTCTCTTTCGGAGACACAGCAATCCATAGGTTTTAAGATAGTTACTAGTCAGGTACATTCTTAGGCGTTTAATATGCGGTGTTGAGTCCATTTCGTTGAGCAAGGAGTAGCTCTTGTCTATTCCATATTTGGCTTAAGGAACTTTATCTGTGCTCATTTCAATCTCTGGTTTTATGCAGCACCCCAACTCACCTTTCCCCTTAAGCAAGCATAAGTTGGTTTTCTAAATTTGAGACCCTGTTCTATTCTGTAATTCAGTTCCTGTGTAGCCAAGTTTACATTCCGTGTATTACTGATATCTTATGATGTTTCTTTTTCTGTGTGACTTATTTCAGTTAGAATCATCATACCTGAATCCACTCATTGTGCTGCTAAGGGCCTGATGACATAGATTTCATTGCTGAGTGATATTGCTTTGTAAGTAAATACCACAAATTCTTTATCCATTTTTCACTTTCTGCAATGTTGAACTTGTACCGTAAATGAGGTTCTTGTAAACAGAGCCATTCCAAACTTTGGGGTGGCTGTGTCTTTTTGATTTTAATTTCCCTAAGCTATAGGACCATAAGTGGAAGTGCCCTAGGCTCTGTTGCTTTGTTTCTTAGATGTTTCAGGAAACACCATACACTTCTCCTGAGTATCTGTTGGCAATTTACATCCCGCCCATCAGCATAACAATGCTCCCAGTTCTCCATGGCCTGTCCTGCCTTTCTGGATTTTACACTTTTTTCAGATGGCCCTTTTGACCGGGGGGAAGTGAGACTTCATTCTAGTGCAGATTTCCTTTGCAAGCTTGCTTGGTTGGCCAAAAAGGGCGTATGCGTTTTTTCCTGAATATATTCAGGAAAAAACGCATACGCCCTTTTTGGCCAAGTGCATCATTGTGGACGTTCTGCCTCTTTTCCTATGCTTTAAATGCAATTCCAGTCTACCTCCTGAAATCGGTTTCCTGCAATTCTGCCCCGCTTTAAAGTCCTCTTGGCAGCCTTACTTCAGTATATTTTTGGACGATAGCTGTCATTTATAACTCTGCACGTTTGTGAATTACAGTGCCCCTGAGCTCCTTTCTTCAACTCGCTTTCTTGTGACCTGGCCGCAACACCGCAGGATGGCTTCAGGCCCTAATCTGTTTCCGGCACGGCATGCTGAACCTTTGGTTAATTCCTCTTCCTGGTGGGAAATGAGAGTTAAATTTGCCCGTCCAGACACCTCCAGCTAGTCTCTCATTGGTTCTCGCTATTCCTGTTCATCTTCCGCAGAAATTGCAAACTGGGCCAAACAGGAGGTTAAAGGGACTGACTCTCCAAGTCGGGAGAGTGTTAGTAAAGCGTCTGGAATGTTGCACCCGAGTACCAGGGTACGAAAACTGAGACATATTTGAACACGTCTCCCGTTCACACGGTTGATCATACTCTGGGTTCCAATGCATGTTTTAGCAGAAGGAAGAATACCTTAAACCTAGAGAGTTGAGACCCGTGGAATGGGTACCATGCAATATGACTTCAAAGGGTCTTCATTTGCTCACCGAACCTCTCCAATCCTATCACTGCTGCGTTTATGCCCCTGTACACATGCTTGATTCTCTTTTGGAGACGTAGCAATCCATAGGTTTTAAGATACTTACTAGTCAGGTACATTCTTAGGCGTTTAATATGGGGTGTTGAGTCCATTTCGTTGAGCAAGGAGTAGCTCTTGTCTATTCCATATTTGGCATAAGGAACTTTATCTGTGCTCATTTCAATCTCTGGTTTTATGCAGCACCCCAACTCACCTTTCCCCTCAAGCAAGCATAAGTTGGTTTTCTAAATTTGAGACCCTGTTCTGTTTTGGAATTCAGTTCCTGTGTAGCCAAGTTTACATTCCGTGTATTAGTGATATCTTATGATGTTTCTTTTTCTGTGTGACTTATTTCAGTTAGAATCATCGTACCTGAATCCACTCATTATGCTGCTAAGGGCCTGATGACATAGATTTCATTGCTGAGTGATACTGCATTGTACGTAAGTACCACAAGTTCTTTATACATTTTTCACTTTCTGTGATATTGAACTTGTACGGTAAACGAAGTTCTTGTAAACAGAGGCGTCCCAAACTTTGGGGTGGCTGTGTCTTTTTGATTTTAATTTCCCTAAGCTATAGGACCATAAGTGGAAGTGCCCTAGGCTCTGTTGCTTTGTTTTTAGATGTTTCAGGAAACACCATACACTTCTCCCGAGTGTCTGTTGGCAATTTACATCCCGACCATCAGCATAAGAAGGCTCCCAGTTCTCCATGGCCTGTCCTGCCTTTCTGGATTTTACACTTTTTTCAGATGGCCCTTTTGACCGGGGGGAAGTGAGACTTCATTGTAGTGCAGATTTCCTTTGCAAGCTTGCTTGGTTGGCCAAAAAGGGCGTATGCGTTTTTTCCTGAATATATTCAGGAAAAAACGCATACGCCCTTTTTGGCCAAGTGCATCATTGTGGACGTTCTGCCTCTTTTCCTATGCTTTCAATGCAATTCCAGTCTACCTCCTGAAATCGGTTTCCTGCAATTCTGCCCCGCTTTCAAGTCCTCTTGGCAGCCTTACTTCAGTATATTTTTGGACGATAGCTGTCATTTATAACTCTGCAGGTTTGTGAATTACAGTGCCCCTGAGCTCCTTTCTTCAACTCGCTTTCTTGTGACCTGGCCGCAACACCGCAGGATGGCTTCAGGCCCTAATCTGGTTCCGGCACGGCATGCTGAACCTTTGATTAATTCCTCTTCCTGGTGGGAAATGAGAGTTAAATTTGCCCGTCCAGACACCTCCAGCTAGTCTCTCATTGGTTCTCGCTATTCCTGTTCATCTTCCGCAGAAATTGCAAACTGGGCCAAACAGGAGGTTAAAGGGACTGACTCTCCAAGTCGGGAGAGTGTTAGTAAAGCGTCTGGAATGTTGCACCCGAGTACCAGGGTACGAAAACTGAGACATATTTGAACACGTGTCCCGTTCACATGGTTGATCATACTCTGGATTCCACATGCATGATTTAGCTGTAGGAAGAATACCTTAAACCTGGGTAGTTGAAACCCGTGGAATGGGGACCATGCAATATGACTTCAAAGGGTCTTCATTTGCTCACCGAACCTCTCCAATCCTATCACTGCTGCGTTTATGCCCCTGTACACATGCTTGATTCTCTTTCGGAGACATAGCAATCCATAGGTTTTAAGTTACTTACTAGTCAGGTACATTCTTAGGCGTTTAATATGCGGTGTTGAGTCCATTTCGTTGAGCAAGGAGTAGCTCTTGTCTATTCCATATTTGGCTTAAGGAACTTTATCTGTGCTCATTTCAATCTCTGGTTTTATGCAGCACCCCAACTCACCTTTACCCTTAAGCAAGCATAAGTTGGTTTTCTAAATTTGAGACCCTCTTCTGTTCTGTAATTCAGTTCCTGTGTAGCCAAGTTTACATTCCGTGTATTAGTGATATCTTATGATGTTTCTTTTTCTGTGTGACTTATTTCAGTTAGAATCATCGTACCTGAATCCACTCATTATGCTGCTACGGGACTGATGACATAGATTTCATTGCTGAGTGATACTGCATTGTACGTAAGTACCACAAGTTCTTTATCCATTTTTCACTTTCTGTGATATTGCACTTGTACAGTAAACGAGGTTCTTGTAAACAGAGGCGTCCCAAACTTTGGGGTGGCTGTGTCTTTTTGATTTTAATTTCCCTAAGCTATAGGACCATAAGTGGAAGTGCCCTAGGCTCTGTTGCTTTGTTTTTTAGATGTTTCAGGAAACACCATACACTTCTCCCGAGTGTCTGTTGGCAATTTACATCCCGACCATCAGCATAAGAAGGCTCCCAGTTCTCCATGGCCTGTCCTGCCTTTCTGGATTTTACACTTATTTCAGATGGCCCTTTTGACTGGGGGGAAGTGAGACTTCATTGTAGTGCAGATTTCCTTTGCAAGCTTGCTTGGTTGGCCAAAAAGGGCGTATGCGTTTTTTCCTGAACATATTCAGGAAAAAACGCATACGCCCTTTTTGGCCAAGTGCATCATTGTGGACGTTCTGCCTCTTTTTCTATGCTTTCAATGCAATTCCAGTCTACCTCCTGAAATCGGTTTCCTGCAATTCTGCCCCGCTTTCAAGTCCTCTTGGCAGCCTTACTTCAGTATATTGTTGGACGATAGTTGTCATTTATAACTCTGCAGGTTTGTGAATTACAGTGCCCCTGAGATCCTTTCTTCAACTCGCTTTCTTGTGACCTGGCCGCAACACTGCAGGATGGCTTCAGGCCCTAATCTGGTTCCGGCATGGCACGCTGAGCCTTTGGTTATTTCCTCTTCCTGGTGGGAAATGAGAGTTAAATTTGCCCGTCCAGACACCTCCAGCTAGTCTCTCATTGGTTCTCCCTATTCCTGTTCATCTTCCGCAGAAATTGCAAACTGGGCCAAACAGCAGGTTAAAGGCGCTGACTCTCCAAGTGGGTAGAGTGTTAGTAAAGCGTCTGGAATGTTGCACTGAAGTACCAGGGGACGAAAACTGAGACATATCTGAACACGTCTCCCGATCACACAGTTGATCATACTCTGGGTTCCACATGCATGTTTTAGCTGAAGGTAGAATACCTTAAACCTGGAGAGTTGAGACCCGTGGAATGGGTATGAAATATGACTTCAAAGGGTCTTCATTTGCTCACTGAACCTCTCCAATCCTATCACTGCTGCGTTTATGCCCCTGAACACACGCTTGATTCTCTTTTGGAGACGTAGCAATCCATAGGTTTTAAGATACTTACTAGTCAGGTACATTCTTAGGCGTTTAATATGGGGTGTTGAGTCCATTTCGTTGAGCAAGGAGTAGCTCTTGTCTATTCCATATTTGGCTTAAGGAACTTTATTTGTGCTCATTTCAATCTCTGGTTTTATGCAGCACCCCAACTCACCTTTCCCCTTAAGCAAGCATAAGTTGGTTTTCTAAATTTGAGACCCTGTTCTGTTTTGGAATTCAGTTCCTGTGTAGCCAAGTTTACATTCCGTGTATTACTGATATCTTATGATGTTTCTTTTTCTGTGTGACTTATTTCAGTTAGAATCATCATACCTGAATCCACTCATTGTGCTGCTAAGGGCCTGATGACATAGATTTCATTGCTGAGTGATATTGCTTTGTAAGTAAATACCACAACTTCTTTATCCATTTTTCACTTTCTGCAATGTTGAACTTGTACAGTAAACGAGGTTCTTGTAAACAGAGGCGTCCCAAATTTTGGGGTGGCTGTGTCTTTTTGATTTTAATTTCCCTAAGCTATAGGACCATAAGTGGAAGTGCCCTAGGCTCTGTTGCTTTGTTGTTTAGATGTTTCAGGAAACTCCATACACTTCTCCCGAGTGTCTGTTGGCAATTTACATCCCGCCCATCAGCATAACAAGGCTCCCAGTTCTCCATGGCCTGTCCTGCCTTTCTGGATTTTACACTTTTTTCAGATGGCCCTTTTGACCGGGGGGAAGTGAGACTTCATTGTAGTGCAGATTTCCTTTGCAAGCTTGCTTGGTTGGCCAAAAAGGGCGTATGCGTTTTTTCCTGAATATATTCAGGTAAAAACGCATACGCCCTTTTTGGCCAAGTGCATCATTGTGGACGTTCTGCCTCCTTTCCTATGCTTTCAATGCAATTCCAGTCTACCTCCTGAAATCGGTTTCCTGCAATTCTGCCCCGCTTTCAAGTCCTCTTGGCAGCCTTACTTCAGTATATTGTTGGACGATAGTTGTCATTTATAACTCTGCAGGTTTGTGAATTACAGTGCCCCTGAGATCCTTTCTTCAACTCGCTTTCTTGTGACCTGGCCGCAACACCGCAGGATGGCTTCAGGCCCTAATCTGGTTCCGGCACGGCACGCTGAGCCTTTGGTTATTTCCTCTTCCTGGTGGGAAATGAGAGTTAAATTTGCCCGTCCAGACACCTCCAGCTAGTCTCTCATTGGTTCTCCCTATTCCTGTTCATCTTCCGCAGAAATTGCAAACTGGACCAAACAGGAGGTTAAAGGCGCTGACTCTCCAAGTGGGGAGAGTGTTAGTAAAGCATCTGGAATGTTGCACTGAAGTACCAGGGGACGAAAACTGAGACATATCTGAACATGTCTCCCATTCACACGGTTGATCATACTCTGGGTTCCACATGCATGTTTTAGCTGAAGGAAGAATACCTTAAACCTGGAGAGTTGAGACCCGTGGAATGGGTACCATGCAATATGGCTTCAAAGGGTCTTCATTTGCTCACCGAACCTCTCCAATCCTATCACTGCTGCGTTTATGCCCCTGTACACACGCTTGATTCTCTTTTGGAGACATAGCAATCCATCGGTTTTAAGAAACTTACTAGTCAGGTACATTCTTAGGCGTTTAATATGGGGTGTTGAGTCCATTTGGTTGAGCAAGGAGTAGATCTTGTCTATTCCATATTTGGCTTAAGGATATTTATCTGTGCTCATTTCAATCTCTAGTTTTATGCAGCACCCCAACTCACCTTTCTCCTTACGCAAGCATAAGTTGCTTTTCTAAATTTGAGACCCTGTTCTGTTTTGTAATTCAGTTCCTCTGTAGCCAAGTTTACATTCAGTGTATTACTGATATTTTTTGATGTTTCTTTTTCTGTGTGACTTATTTCAGTTAGAATCACCATACCTGAATACACTCATTGTGCTGCTAAGGGCCTGATGACATAGATTTCATTGCTGAGTGATATTGCTTTGTAAGTAAATACCACAACTTCTTTATCCATTTTTCACTTTCTGCGATATTGAACTTGTACTGTAAACGAGGTTCTTGTAAACAGAGGCGTCCCAAACTTTGGGGTGGCTGTGTCTTTTAGATTTTAATTTCCCTAAGCTATAGGACCATAAGTGGAAGTGCCCTAGGCTCTGTTGCTTTGTTTTTTAGATGTTTCAGGAAACACCATACACTTCTCCCGAGTGTCTGTTGGCAATTTACATCCCGCCCATCAGCATAACAAGGCTCCCAGTTCTCCATGGCCTTTCCTGCCTTTCTGGATTTTACAATTTTTTCAGATGGCCCTTTTGACCGGGGGGAAGTGAGACTTCATTGTAGTGCAGATTTCCTTTGCAAGCTTGCTTGGTTGGCCAAAAAGGGCGTATGCGTTTTTTCCTGAATATATTCAGGAAAAAACGCATATGCCCTTTTTGGCCAAGTGCATCATTGTGGACGTTCTGCCTCTTTTCCTATGCTTTCAATGCAATTCCAGTCTACCTCCTGAAATCGGTTTCCTGCAATTCTGCCCCGCTTTCAACTCCTCTAGGCAGCCTAACTTCAGTATATTTTTGGACGATAGTTGTCATTTATAACTCTGCAGGTTTGTGAATTACAGTGCCCCTGAGCTCCTTTCTTCAACTCGCTTTCTTGTGAGATGGCCGCAACACCGCAGGATTGCTTCAGGCCCTAATCTGGTTCCGGCACGGCACACTGAGCCTTTGGTTAATTCCTCTTCCTGGTGGGAAATGAGAGTTAAATTTGCCCGTCCAGACACCTCCAGCTAGTCTCTCATTGGTTCTCCCTATTCCTGTTCATCTTCCGCAGAAATTGCAAACTGGGCCAAACAGGAGGTTAAAGGCGCTGACTCTCCAAGTGGGGAGAGTGTTAGTAAAGCGTCTGGAATGTTGCACTGAAGTACCAGGGGACGAAAACTGAGACATATCTGAACACGTCTCCCGATCACACAGTTGATCATACTCTGGGTTCCACATGCATGTTTTAGCTGAAGGTAGAATACCTTAAACCTGGAGAGTTGAGACCCGTGGAATGGGTACCATGAAATATGACTTCAAAGGGTCTTCATTTGCTCACCGAACCTCTCCAATCCTATCACTGCTGCGTTTATGCCCCTGTACACATGCTTGATTTTCTTTTGGAGACATAGCAATCCATAGGTTTTAAGATACTTACTCGTCAGGTACATTCTTAGGCGTTTAATATGGGGTGTTGAGTCCATTTCGTTGAGCAAGGAGTAGCTCTTGTCTATTCCATATTTGGCTTAAGGAACTTTATCTGTGCTCATTTCAATCTCTGGTTTTATGCAGCACCCCAACTCACCTTTCCCCTTAAGCAAGCATAAGTTGGTTTTCTAAATTTGAGACCCTGTTCTGTTTTGGAATTCAGTTCCTGTGTAGCCAAGTTTACATTCTGTGTATTAGTGATATCTTATGATGTTTCTTTTTCTGTGTGACTTATTTCAGTTGGAATCATCGTAGTTGAATCCACTCATTATGCTGCTATGGGCCTGATGACATAGATTTCATTGCTGAGTGATACTGCATTGTACGTAAGTACCACAAGATCTTTATCCATTTTTCACTTTCTGTGATATTGAACTTGTATGGTAAACGAGGTTCTTGTAAACAGAGGCGTCCCAACCTTTGGGGTGGCTGTGTCTTTTAGATTTTAATTTCCCTAATCTATAGGACCATAAGTGGAAGTGCCCTAGGCTCTGTTGCTTTGTTTTTTAGATGTTTCAGGAAACACCATACACTTCTCCCTAGTGGCTGTTGGCAATTTACATCCTGCCCATCAGCATAACAAGGCTCCCAGTTCTGCATGGCCTGTCCTCCCTTTCTGTATTTTACATTGTTTCAGATGGGCCTTTTGACCGGGGGGAAGTGAGACTTCATTGTAGTGGAGATTTCCTTTGCAAGCTTGCTTGGTTGGCCAAAAAGGGCGTATGCGTTTTTTCCTGAATATATTCAGGAAAAAACGCATACGCCCTTTTTGGCCAAGTGCATCATTGTGGACGTTCTGCCTCTTTTCCTATGCTTTCAATGCAATTCCAGTCTACCTCCTGAAATCGGTTTCCTGCAATTCTGCCCCGCTTTCAACTCCTCTAGGCAGCCTTACTTCAGTATATTTTTGGACGATAGTTGTCATTTATAACTCTGCAGGTTTGTGAATTACAGTGCCCCTGAGCTCCTTTCTTCAACTCGCTTTCTTGTGAGCTGGCCGCAACACCGCAGGATTGCTTCAGGCCCTAATCTTGTTCCGGCATGGCACGCTGAGCCTTTGGTTAATTCCTCTTCCTGGTGGGAAATGAGAGTTAAATTTGCCCGTCCAGACACCTCCAGCTAGTCTCTCATTGGTTCTCCCTATTCCTGTTCATCTTCCGCAGAAATTGCAAACTGGGCCAAATAGGAGGTTAAAGGCACTGACTCTCCAAGTGGGGAGAGTGTTAGTAAAGCGTCTGGAATGTTGCACTGAAGTACCAGGGGACGAAAACTGAGACATATCTAAACACGTCTCCCGATCACACAGTTGATCATACTCTGGGTTCCACATGCATGTTTTAGCTGAAGGTAGAATACCTTAAACCTGGAGAGTTGAGACCCGTGGAATGGGTACCATGAAATATGACTTCAAAGGGTCTTCATTTGCTCACCGAACCTCTCCAATCCTATCACTGCTGCATTTATGCCCCTGTACACATGCTTGATTCTCTTTCGGAGACATAGCAATCCATAGGTTTTAAGTTACTTACTAGTCAGGTACATTCTTAGGCGTTTAATATGCGGTGTTGAGTCCATTTCGTTGAGCAAGTAGTAGGTCTTGTCTATTCCATATTTGGCTTAAGGAACTTTATCTGTGCTCATTTCAATCTCTGGTTTTATGCAGCACCCCAACTCACCTTTCCCCTTAAGCAAGCATAAGTTGGTTTTCTAAATTTGAGACCCTGTTCTGTTTTGGAATTCAGTTCCTGTGCAGCCAAGTTTACATTCCGTGTATTAGTGATATCTTATGATGTTTCTTTTTCTGTGTGACTTATTTCAGTTAGAATCATCGTACCTGAATCCACTCATTATGCTGCTACGGGACTGATGACATAGATTTCATTGCTGAGTGATACTGCATTGTACGTAAGTACCACAAGTTCTTTATACATTTTTCACTTTCTGTGATATTGAACTTGTACGGTAAACGAAGTTCTTGTAAACAGAGGCGTCCCAAACTTTGGGGTGGCTGTGTCTTTTTGATTTTAATTTCCCTAAGCTATAGGACCATAAGTGGAAGTGCCCTAGGCTCTGTTGCTTTGTTTTTTAGATGTTTCAGGAAACACCATACACTTCTCCCGAGTGTCTGTTGGCAATTTACATCCCGCCCATCAGCATAAGAAGGCTCCCAGTTCTCCATGGCCTGTCCTGCCTTTCTGGATTTTACACTTTTTTCAGATGGCCCTTTTGACCGGGGGGAAGTGAGACTTCATTGTAGTGCAGATTTCCTTTGCAAGCTTGCTTGGTTGGCCAAAAAGGGCGTATGCGTTTTTTCCTGCATATATTCAGGATAAAACGCATACGCCCTTTTTGGCCAAGTGCATCATTGTGGACGTTCTGCCTCTTTTCCTATGCTTTCAATGCAATTCCAGTCTACCTCCTGAAATCGGTTTCCTGCAATTCTGCCCCGCTTTCAAGTCCTCTTGGCAGCCTTACTTCAGTATATTTTTGGACGATAGCTGTCATTTATAACTCTGCAGGTTTGTGAATTACAGTTCCCCTGAGCTCCTTTCTTCAACTCGTTTTCTTGTGACCTGGCCGCAACACCGCAGGATGGCTTCAGGCCCTAATCTGGTTCTGGCACGGCACGCTGAGCCTTTGGTTAATTCCTCTTCCTTGTGGGAAATGAGAGTTAAATTTGCCCGTCCAGACACCTCCAGCTAGTCTCTCATTGGTTCTCGCTATTCCTGTTCATCTTCCGCAGAAATTGCAAACTGGGCCAAACAGGAGGTTAAAGGCACTGACTCTCCAAGTCGGGAGAGTGTTAGTAAAGCGTCTGGAATGTTGCACCCGAGTATCAGGGTACGAAAACTGAGACATATTTGAACACGTCTCCCGATCACATGGTTGATCATACTCTAGGTTCCACATGCATGTTTTAGCTGAAGGAAGAATACCTTAAACCTGGGTAGTTGAAACCCGTGGAATGGGTACCATGCAATATGACTTCAAAGGGTCTTCATTTGCTCACCGAACCTCTCCAATCCTATCACTGCTGCGTTTATGCCCCTGTACACATGCTTGATTCTCTTTTGGAGACTTAGCAATCCATCGGTTTTAAGATACTTACTAGTCAGGTACATTCTTAGGCGTTTAATATGGGGTGTTGAGTCCATTTCTTTGAGCAAGGAGTAGCTCTTGTCTATTCCATATTTGGCTTAAGGAACTTTATCTGTGCTCATTTCAATCTCTGGTTTTATGCATCACCCCAACTCACCTTTCCCCTTAAGCAAGCATAAGTTGGTTTTCGAAATTTGAGACCCTGTTCTGTTTTGGAATTCAGTTCCTGTGCAACCAAGTTTACATTCCGTGTATTAGTGATATCTTATGATGTTTCTTTTCCTGTGTGACTTATTTCAGTTAGAATCATCGTACCTGAATCCACTCATTATGCTGCTACGGGCCTGATGACATAGATTTCATTGCTGAGTGATACTGCATTGTAAGTAAGTACCACAAGTTCTTTATCCATTTTTCACTTTCTGTGATATTAAACTTGTACGGTAAACGAGGTTCTTGTAAACAGAGGCGTCCCAAACTTTGGGGTGGCTGTGTCTTTTTGATTTTAATTTCCCTAAGCTATAGGACCATAAGTGGATGTGCCCTAGGCTCTGTTGCTTTGTTGTTTAGATGTTTCAGGAAACACCATACTTTTCTACCCAGTGTCTGTTGACAATTTACATCCTGCCCATCAGCATAACAAGGCTCCCAGTTCTCCATGGCCTGTCCTGCCTTTCTGGATTTTACACTTTTTTCAGATGGCCCTTTTGACCGGGGGGAAGTGACACTTCATTGTAGTGCAGATTTTCTTTGCAAGCTTGCTTGGTTGGCCAAAAAGGGCGTATGCGTTTTTTCCTGAATATATTCAGGAAAAAACGCATACGCCCTTTTTGGCCAAGTGCATCATTGTGGACGTTCTGCCTCTTTTCCTATGCTTTCAATGCAATTCCAGTCTACCTCCTGAAATCGGTTTCCTGCAATTCTGCCCCGCTTTCAAGTCCATTTGGCAGCCTTACTTCAGTATATTTTTGGTCGAGAGCTGTCATTTATAACTCTGCAGGTTTGTGAATTACAGTGCCCCTGAGCTCCTTTCTTCAACTCGCTTTATTGTGACCTGGCCGCAACAGCGCAGGATGGCTTCAGGCCCTAATCTGGTTCCGGCACGGCACACTGAGCCTTTGGTTAATTCCTCTTCCTGGTGGGAAATGAGAGTTAAATTTGCCCGTCCAGACACCTCCAGCTAGTCTCTCATTGTTTCTTGCTATTCCTGTTCATCTTCCGCAGAAATTGCAAACTGGGCCAAACAGGAGGTTAAAGGGACTGACTCTCCAAGTTGGGAGAGTGTTAGTAAAGCGTCTGGAATGTTGCACCCGAGTACCAGGGGATGAAAACTGAGACATATTTGAACACGTCTCCCGATCACATGGTTGATCATACTCTAGGTTCCACATGCATGTTTTAGCTGAAGGAAGAATACCTTAAACCTGGGTAGTTGAAACCCGTGGAATGGGTACCATGCAATATGTCTTCAAAGGGTCTTCATTTGCTCACCGAACCTCTCCAATCCTATCACTGCTGCGTTTATGCCGCTGTACACACGCTTGATTCTCTTTCGGAGACATAGCAATCCATAGGTTTTAAGATACTTACTAGTCAGGTACATTCTTAGGCGTTTAATATGCGTTGTTGAGTCCATTTCGTTGAGCAAGGAGTAGCTCTTGTCTATTCCATATTTGGCTTAAGGAACTTTATTTGTGCTCATTTCAATCTCTGGTTTTATGCAGCACCCCAACTCACCTTTCCCCTTAAGCAAGCATAAGTTGGTTTTCTAAATTTGAGACCCTGTTCTGTTCTGAAATTCAGTTCCTGTGTAGCCAAGTTTACATTCCGTGTATTACTGATATCTTATGATGTTTCTTTTTCTGTGTGACTTATTTCAGTTAGAATCATCATACCTGAATCCACTCATTGTGCTGCTAAGGGCCTGATGACATAGATTTCATTGCTGAGTGATATTGCTTTGTAAGTAAATACCACAACTTCTTTATCCATTTTTCACTTTCTGCAATGTTGAACTTGTACAGTAAACGATGTTCTTGTAAACAGAGGCGTCCCAAATTTTGGGGTGGCTGTGTCTTTTTGATTTTAATTTCCCTAAGCTATAGGACCATAAGTGGAAGTGCCCTAGGCTCTGTTGCTTTGTTTTTTAGATGTTTCAGGAAACACCATACACTTCTCCCGAGTGTCTGTTGGCAATTTACATCCCGCCCATCAGCATAACAAGGCTCCCAGTTCTCCATGGCCTGTCCTGCCTTTCTGGATTTTACACTTTTTTCAGATGGCCCTTTTGACCGGGGGGAAGTGAGACTTCATTGTAGTGCAGATTTCCTTTGCAAGCTTGCTTGGTTGGCCAAAAAGGGCGTATGCGTTTTTTCCTGAATATATTCAGGTAAAAACGCATACGCCCTTTTTGGCCAAGTGCATCATTGTGGACGTTCTGCCTCTTTTCCTATGCTTTCAATGCAATTCCAGTCTACCTCCTGAAATCGGTTTCCTGCAATTCTGCCCCGCTTTCAAGTCCTCTTGGCAGCCTTACTTCAGTATATTTTTGGACGATAGCTGTCATTTATAACTCTGCAGGTTTGTGAATTACAGTGCCCCTGAGCTCCTTTCTTCAACTCACTTTCTTTTGAGCTGGCCGCAACACCGCAGGATGGCTTCAGGCCCTAATCTGGTTCCGGCACGGCACGCTGAGCCTTTGGTTATTTCCTCTTCCTGGTGGGAAATGAGAGTTAAATTTGCCCATCCAGACACCTCCAGCTAGTCTCTCATTGGTTCTCGCTATTCCTGTTCATCTTCCGCAGAAATTGCAAACTGGGCCAAACAGGAGGTTAAAGGGACTGACTCTCCAAGTCGGGAGAGTGTTAGTAAAGCGTCTGGAATGTTGCACCCGAGTACCAGGGTACGAAAACTGAGATATATTTGAACACGTCTCCCGCTCACATGGTTGATCATACTCTGGGTTCCACATGCATGTTTTAGCTGAAGGAAGAATACCTTAAATTGGAGAGTTGAGACCCGTGTAATGGGTACCGTGCAATATGACTTCAAAGGGTCTTCATTTGCTCACCGAACCTCTCCAATCCTATCACTGCTGCGTTTATGCCCCTGTACACACGCTTCATTCTCTTTTGGAGACATAGCAATCCATAGGTTTTAAGATACTTACTAGTCAGGTACATTCTTAGGCGTTTAATATGGGGTGTTGAGTCCATTTCGTTGAGCAAGGAGTAGCTCTTGTCTATTCCATATTTGGCTTAAGGAACTTTATCTGTGCTCATTTCAATCTCTGGTTTTATGCAGCACCCCAACTCACCTTTCCCCTTAAGCAAGCATAAGTTGGTTTTCTAAATTTGAGACCCTGTTCTGTTTTGGAATTCAGTTCCTGTGTAGCCAAGTTTACATTCCGTGTATTAGTGATATCTTATGATGTTTCTTTTTCTGTGTGACTTATTTCAGTTAGAATCATCGTACCTGAATCCACTCATTATGCTGCTACGGGCCTGATGACATAGATTTCATTGCTGAGTGATACTGCATTGTACGTAAGTACCACAAGTTCTTTATCCATTTTTCACTTTCTGTGATATTGAACTGGTACAGTAAACGAGGTTCTTGTAAACAGAGGCGTCCCAAACTTTGGGGTGGCTGTGTCTTTTTGATTTTAATTTCCCTAAGCTATAGGACCATAAGTGGAAGTGCCCTAGGCTCTGTTGCTTTGTTTTTTAGATGTTTCAGGAAACACCATACACTTCTCCCGAGTGTCTGTTGGCAATTTACATCCCGCCCATCAGCATAACAAGGCTCCCAGTTCTCCATGGCCTGTCCTGCCTTTCTGGATTTTACACTTTTTTCAGATGGCCCTTTTGACCGGGGGGAAGTGAGACTTCATTGTAGTACAGATTTCCTTTGCAAGCTTGCTTGGTTGGCCAAAAAGGGCGTATGCGTTTTTTCCTGAATATATTCAGGAAAAAACGCATACGCCCTTTTTGGCCAAGTGCATCATTGTGGACGTTCTGCCTCTTTTCCTATGCTTTCAATGCAATTCCAGTCTACCTCCTGAAATCGGTTTCCTGCAATTCTGCCCCGCTTTCAAGTCCTCTTGGCAGCCTTACTTCAGTATATTTTTGGACGATAGCTGTCATTTATAACTCTGCAGGTTTGTGAATTACAGTGCCCCTGAGCTCCTTTCTTCAACTCGCTTTCTTGTGACCTGGCCGCAACACCGCAGGATGCCTTCAGGCCCTAATCTGGTTCCGGCACGGCATGCTGAACCTTTGATTAATTCCTCTTCCTGGTGGGAAATGAGAGTTAAATTTGCCCGTCCAGACACCTCCAGCTAGTCTCTCATTGGTTCTCGCTATTCCTGTTCATCTTCCGCAGAAATTGCAAACTGGGCCAAACAGGAGGTTAAAGGGACTGACTCTCCAAGTCGGGAGAGTGTTAGTAAAGCGTCTGGAATGTTGCACCCGAGTACCAGGGTACGAAAACTGAGACATATTTGAACACGTCTCCCGTTCACATGGTTGATCATACTCTGGATTCCACATGCATGATTTAGCTGTAGGAAGAATACCTTAAACCTGGGTAGTTGAAACCCGTGGAATGGGGACCATGCAATATGACTTCAAAGGGTCTTCATTTGCTCACCGAACCTCTCCAATCCTATCACTGCTGCGTTTATGCCCCTGTACACATGCTTGATTCTCTTTCGGAGACATAGCAATCCATAGGTTTTAAGTTACTTACTAGTCAGGTACATTCTTAGGCGTTTAATATGCGGTGTTGAGTCCATTTCGTTGAGCAAGGAGTAGCTCTTGTCTATTCCATATTTGGCTTAAGGAACTTTATCTGTGCTCATTTCAATCTCTGGTTTTATGCAGCACCCCAACTCACCTTTACCCTTAAGCAAGCATAAGTTGGTTTTCTAAATTTGAGACCCTCTTCTGTTCTGTAATTCAGTTCCTGTGTAGCCAAGTTTACATTCCGTGTATTAGTGATATCTTATGATGTTTCTTTTTCTGTGTGACTTATTTCAGTTAGAATCATCGTACCTGAATCCACTCATTATGCTGCTACGGGACTGATGACATAGATTTCATTGCTGAGTGATACTGCATTGTACGTAAGTACCACAAGTTCTTTATCCATTTTTCACTTTCTGTGATATTGCACTTGTACAGTAAACGAGGTTCTTGTAAACAGAGGCGTCCCAAACTTTGGGGTGGCTGTGTCTTTTTGATTTTAATTTCCCTAAGCTATAGGACCATAAGTGGAAGTGCCCTAGGCTCTGTTGCTTTGTTTTTTAGATGTTTCAGGAAACACCATACACTTCTCCCGAGTGTCTGTTGGCAATTTACATCCCGCCCATCAGCATAACAAGGCTCCCAGTTCTCCATGGCCTGTCCTGCCTTTCTGGATTTTACACTTATTTCAGATGGCCCTTTTGACCGGGGGGAAGTGAGACTTCATTGTAGTGCAGATTTCCTTTGCAAGCTTGCTTGGTTGGCCAAAAAGGGCGTATGCGTTTTTTCCTGAACATATTCAGGAAAAAACGCATACGCCCTTTTTGGCCAAGTGCATCATTGTGGACGTTCTGCCTCTTTTTCTATGCTTTCAATGCAATTCCAGTCTACCTCCTGAAATCGGTTTCCTGCAATTCTGCCCCGCTTTCAAGTCCTCTTGGCAGCCTTACTTCAGTATATTGTTGGACGATAGTTGTCATTTATAACTCTGCAGGTTTGTGAATTACAGTGCCCCTGAGATCCTTTCTTCAACTCGCTTTCTTGTGACCTGGCCGCAACACTGCAGGATGGCTTCAGGCCCTAATCTGGTTCCGGCATGGCACGCTGAGCCTTTGGTTATTTCCTCTTCCTGGTGGGAAATGAGAGTTAAATTTGCCCGTCCAGACACCTCCAGCTAGTCTCTCATTGGTTCTCCCTATTCCTGTTCATCTTCCGCAGAAATTGCAAACTGGGCCAAACAGCAGGTTAAAGGCGCTGACTCTCCAAGTGGGTAGAGTGTTAGTAAAGCGTCTGGAATGTTGCACTGAAGTACCAGGGGACGAAAACTGAGACATATCTGAACACGTCTCCCGATCACACAGTTGATCATACTCTGGGTTCCACATGCATGTTTTAGCTGAATGTAGAATACCTTAAACCTGGAGAGTTGAGACCCGTGGAATGGGTATGAAATATGACTTCAAAGGGTCTTCATTTGCTCACTGAACCTCTCCAATCCTATCACTGCTGCGTTTATGCCCCTGAACACACGCTTGATTCTCTTTTGGAGACGTAGCAATCCATAGGTTTTAAGATACTTACTAGTCAGGTACATTCTTAGGCGTTTAATATGGGGTGTTGAGTCCATTTCGTTGAGCAAGGAGTAGCTCTTGTCTATTCCATATTTGGCTTAAGGAACTTTATTTGTGCTCATTTCAATCTCTGGTTTTATGCAGCACCCCAACTCACCTTTCCCCTTAAGCAAGCATAAGTTGGTTTTCTAAATTTGAGACCCTGTTCTGTTTTGGAATTCAGTTCCTGTGTAGCCAAGTTTACATTCCGTGTATTACTGATATCTTATGATGTTTCTTTTTCTGTGTGACTTATTTCAGTTAGAATCATCATACCTGAATCCACTCATTGTGCTGCTAAGGGCCTGATGACATAGATTTCATTGCTGAGTGATATTGCTTTGTAAGTAAATACCACAACTTCTTTATCCATTTTTCACTTTCTGCAATGTTGAACTTGTACAGTAAACGAGGTTCTTGTAAACAGAGGCGTCCCAAATTTTGGGGTGGCTGTGTCTTTTTGATTTTAATTTCCCTAAGCTATAGGACCATAAGTGGAAGTGCCCTAGGCTCTGTTGCTTTGTTGTTTAGATGTTTCAGGAAACTCCATACACTTCTCCCGAGTGTCTGTTGGCAATTTACATCCCGCCCATCAGCATAACAAGGCTCCCAGTTCTCCATGGCCTGTCCTGCCTTTCTGGATTTTAAACTTTTTTCAGATGGCCCTTTTGACTGGGGGGAAGTGAGACTTCATTGTAGTGCAGATTTCCTTTGCAAGCTTGCTTGGTTGGCCAAAAAGTGCGTATGCGTTTTTTCCTGAATATATTCAGGTAAAAACGCATACGCCCTTTTTGGCCAAGTGCATCATTGTGGACGTTCTGCCTCTTTTCCTATGCTTTCAATGCAATTCCAGTCTACCTCCTGAAATCGGTTTCCTGCAATTCTGCCCCGCTTTCAAGTCCTCTTGGCAGCCTTACTTCAGTATATTTTTGGACGATAGCTGTCATTTATAACTCTGCAGGTTTGTGAATTACAGTGCCCCTGAGCTCCTTTCTTCAACTCGCTTTCTTTTGAGCTGGCCGCAACACCGCAGGATGGCTTCAGGCCCTAATCTGGTTCCGGCACGGCATGCTGAGCCTTTGGTTATTTCCTCTTCCTGGTGGGAAATGAGAGTTAAATTTGCCCGTCCAGACACCTCCAGCTAGTCTCTCATTGGTTCTCGCTATTCCTGTTCATCTTCCGCAGAAATTGCAAACTGGGCCAAACAGGAGGTTAAAGGGACTGACTCTCCAAGTCGGGAGAGTGTTAGTAAAGCGTCTGGAATGTTGCACCCGAGTACCAGGGTACGAAAACTGAGATATATTTGAACACGTCTCCCGCTCACATGGTTGATCATACTCTGGGTTCCACATGCATGTTTTAGCTGAAGGAAGAATACCTTAAATTGGAGAGTTGAGACCCGTGTAATGGGTACCGTGCAATATGACTTCAAAGGGTCTTCATTTGCTCACCGAACCTCTCCAATCCTATCACTGCTGCGTTTATGCCCCTGTACACACGCTTGATTCTCTTTTGGAGACATAGCAATCCATAGGTTTTAAGATACTTACTAGTCAGGTACATTCTTAGGCGTTTAATATGGGGTGTTGAGTCCATTTCGTTGAGCAAGGAGTAGCTCTTGTCTATTCCATATTTGGCTTAAGGAACTTTATCTGTGCTCATTTCAATCTCTGGTTTTATGCAGCACCCCAACTCACCTTTCCCCTTAAGCAAGCATAAGTTGGTTTTCTAAATTTGAGACCCTGTTCTGTTTTGGAATTCAGTTCCTGTGTAGCCAAGTTTACATTCCGTGTATTAGTGATATCTTATGATGTTTCTTTTTCTGTGTGACTTATTTCAGTTAGAATCATCGTACCTGAATCCACTCATTATGCTGCTACGGGCCTGATGACATAGATTTCATTGCTGAGTGATACTGCATTGTACGTAAGTACCACAAGTTCTTTATCCATTTTTCACTTTCTGTGATATTGAACTGGTACAGTAAACGAGGTTCTTGTAAACAGAGGCGTCCCAAACTTTGGGGTGGCTGTGTCTTTTTGATTTTAATTTCCCTAAGCTATAAGACCATAAGTGGATGTGCCCTAGGCTCTGTTGCTTTGTTTTTTAGATGTTTCAGGAAACACCATACACTTCTCCCGAGTGTCTGTTTGCAATTTACATCCCGCCCATCAGCATAACAAGGCTCCCAGTTCTCCATGGCCTGTCCTGCCTTTCTGGATTTTACACTTTTTTCAGATGGCCCTTTTGACCGGGGGGAAGTGAGACTTCATTGTAGTACAGATTTCCTTTGCAAGCTTGCTTGGTTGGCCAAAAAGGGCGTATGCGTTTTTTCCTGAATATATTCAGGAAAAAACGCATACGCCCTTTTTGGCCAAGTGCATCATTGTGGACGTTCTGCCTCTTTTCCTATGCTTTCAATGCAATTCCAGTCTACCTCCTGAAATCGGTTTCCTGCAATTCTGCCCCGCTTTCAAGTCCTCTTGGCAGCCTTACTTCAGTATATTTTTGGACGATAGCTGTCATTTATAACTCTGCAGGTTTGTGAATTACAGTGCCCCTGAGCTCCTTTCTTCAACTCGCTTTCTTGTGACCTGGCCGCAACACCGCAGGATGGCTTCAGGCCCTAATCTGGTTCTGGCACGGCACGCTGAGCCTTTGGTTAATTCCTCTTCCTTGTGGGAAATGAGAGTTAAATTTGCCCGTCCAGACACCTCCAGCTAGTCTCTCATTGGTTCTCGCTATTCCTGTTCATCTTCCGCAGAAATTGCAAACTGGGCCAAACAGGAGGTTAAAGGCACTGACTCTCCAAGTCGGGAGAGTGTTAGTAAAGCGTCTGGAATGTTGCACCCGAGTATCAGGGTACGAAAACTGAGACATATTTGAACACGTCTCCCGATCACATGGTTGATCATACTCTAGGTTCCACATGCATGTTTTAGCTGAAGGAAGAATACCTTAAACCTGGGTAGTTGAAACCCGTGGAATGGGTACCATGCAATATGACTTCAAAGGGTCTTCATTTGCTCACCGAACCTCTCCAATCCTATCACTGCTGCGTTTATGCCCCTGTACACATGCTTGATTCTCTTTTGGAGACTTAGCAATCCATCGGTTTTAAGATACTTACTAGTCAGGTACATTCTTAGGCGTTTAATATGGGGTGTTGAGTCCATTTCTTTGAGCAAGGAGTAGCTCTTGTCTATTCCATATTTGGCTTAAGGAACTTTATCTGTGCTCATTTCAATCTCTGGTTTTATGCATCACCCCAACTCACCTTTCCCCTTAAGCAAGCATAAGTTGGTTTTCGAAATTTGAGACCCTGTTCTGTTTTGGAATTCAGTTCCTGTGCAACCAAGTTTACATTCCGTGTATTAGTGATATCTTATGATGTTTCTTTTCCTGTGTGACTTATTTCAGTTAGAATCATCGTACCTGAATCCACTCATTATGCTGCTACGGGCCTGATGACATAGATTTCATTGCTGAGTGATACTGCATTGTAAGTAAGTACCACAAGTTCTTTATCCATTTTTCACTTTCTGTGATATTAAACTTGTACGGTAAACGAGGTTCTTGTAAACAGAGGCGTCCCAAACTTTGGGGTGGCTGTGTCTTTTTGATTTTAATTTCCCTAAGCTATAGGACCATAAGTGGATGTGCCCTAGGCTCTGTTGCTTTGTTGTTTAGATGTTTCAGGAAACACCATACTTTTCTACCCAGTGTCTGTTGACAATTTACATCCTGCCCATCAGCATAACAAGGCTCCCAGTTCTCCATGGCCTGTCCTGCCTTTCTGGATTTTACACTTTTTTCAGATGGCCCTTTTGACCGGGGGGAAGTGACACTTCATTGTAGTGCAGATTTTCTTTGCAAGCTTGCTTGGTTGGCCAAAAAGGGCGTATGCGTTTTTTCCTGAATATATTCAGGAAAAAACGCATACGCCCTTTTTGGCCAAGTGCATCATTGTGGACGTTCTGCCTCTTTTCCTATGCTTTCAATGCAATTCCAGTCTACCTCCTGAAATCGGTTTCCTGCAATTCTGCCCCGCTTTCAAGTCCATTTGGCAGCCTTACTTCAGTATATTTTTGGTCGAGAGCTGTCATTTATAACTCTGCAGGTTTGTGAATTACAGTGCCCCTGAGCTCCTTTCTTCAACTCGCTTTATTGTGACCTGGCCGCAACAGCGCAGGATGGCTTCAGGCCCTAATCTGGTTCCGGCACGGCACACTGAGCCTTTGGTTAATTCCTCTTCCTGGTGGGAAATGAGAGTTAAATTTGCCCGTCCAGACACCTCCAGCTAGTCTCTCATTGTTTCTTGCTATTCCTGTTCATCTTCCGCAGAAATTGCAAACTGGGCCAAACAGGAGGTTAAAGGGACTGACTCTCCAAGTTGGGAGAGTGTTAGTAAAGCGTCTGGAATGTTGCACCCGAGTACCAGGGGATGAAAACTGAGACATATTTGAACACGTCTCCCGATCACATGGTTGATCATACTCTAGGTTCCACATGCATGTTTTAGCTGAAGGAAGAATACCTTAAACCTGGGTAGTTGAAACCCGTGGAATGGGTACCATGCAATATGTCTTCAAAGGGTCTTCATTTGCTCACCGAACCTCTCCAATCCTATCACTGCTGCGTTTATGCCGCTGTACACACGCTTGATTCTCTTTCGGAGACATAGCAATCCATAGGTTTTAAGATACTTACTAGTCAGGTACATTCTTAGGCGTTTAATATGCGTTGTTGAGTCCATTTCGTTGAGCAAGGAGTAGCTCTTGTCTATTCCATATTTGGCTTAAGGAACTTTATTTGTGCTCATTTCAATCTCTGGTTTTATGCAGCACCCCAACTCACCTTTCCCCTTAAGCAAGCATAAGTTGGTTTTCTAAATTTGAGACCCTGTTCTGTTCTGAAATTCAGTTCCTGTGTAGCCAAGTTTACATTCCGTGTATTACTGATATCTTATGATGTTTCTTTTTCTGTGTGACTTATTTCAGTTAGAATCATCATACCTGAATCCACTCATTGTGCTGCTAAGGGCCTGATGACATAGATTTCATTGCTGAGTGATATTGCTTTGTAAGTAAATACCACAACTTCTTTATCCATTTTTCACTTTCTGCAATGTTGAACTTGTACAGTAAACGATGTTCTTGTAAACAGAGGCGTCCCAAATTTTGGGGTGGCTGTGTCTTTTTGATTTTAATTTCCCTAAGCTATAGGACCATAAGTGGAAGTGCCCTAGGCTCTGTTGCTTTGTTTTTTAGATGTTTCAGGAAACACCATACACTTCTCCCGAGTGTCTGTTGGCAATTTACATCCCGCCCATCAGCATAACAAGGCTCCCAGTTCTCCATGGCCTGTCCTGCCTTTCTGGATTTTACACTTTTTTCAGATGGCCCTTTTGACCGGGGGGAAGTGAGACTTCATTGTAGTGCAGATTTCCTTTGCAAGCTTGCTTGGTTGGCCAAAAAGGGCGTATGCGTTTTTTCCTGAATATATTCAGGTAAAAACGCATACGCCCTTTTTGGCCAAGTGCATCATTGTGGACGTTCTGCCTCTTTTCCTATGCTTTCAATGCAATTCCAGTCTACCTCCTGAAATCGGTTTCCTGCAATTCTGCCCCGCTTTCAAGTCCTCTTGGCAGCCTTACTTCAGTATATTTTTGGACGATAGCTGTCATTTATAACTCTGCAGGTTTGTGAATTACAGTGCCCCTGAGCTCCTTTCTTCAACTCGCTTTCTTTTGAGCTGGCCGCAACACCGCAGGATGGCTTCAGGCCCTAATCTGGTTCCGGCACGGCACGCTGAGCCTTTGGTTATTTCCTCTTCCTGGTGGGAAATGAGAGTTAAATTTGCCCATCCAGACACCTCCAGCTAGTCTCTCATTGGTTCTCGCTATTCCTGTTCATCTTCCGCAGAAATTGCAAACTGGGCCAAACAGGAGGTTAAAGGGACTGACTCTCCAAGTCGGGAGAGTGTTAGTAAAGCGTCTGGAATGTTGCACCCGAGTACCAGGGTACGAAAACTGAGATATATTTGAACACGTCTCCCGCTCACATGGTTGATCATACTCTGGGTTCCACATGCATGTTTTAGCTGAAGGAAGAATACCTTAAATTGGAGAGTTGAGACCCGTGTAGTGGGTACCGTGCAATATGACTTCAAAGGGTCTTCATTTGCTCACCGAACCTCTCCAATCCTATCACTGCTGCGTTTATGCCCCTGTACACACGCTTCATTCTCTTTTGGAGACATAGCAATCCATAGGTTTTAAGATACTTACTAGTCAGGTACATTCTTAGGCGTTTAATATGGGGTGTTGAGTCCATTTCGTTGAGCAAGGAGTAGCTCTTGTCTATTCCATATTTGGCTTAAGGAACTTTATCTGTGCTCATTTCAATCTCTGGTTTTATGCAGCACCCCAACTCACCTTTCCCCTTAAGCAAGCATAAGTTGGTTTTCTAAATTTGAGACCCTGTTCTGTTTTGGAATTCAGTTCCTGTGTAGCCAAGTTTACATTCCGTGTATTAGTGATATCTTATGATGTTTCTTTTTCTGTGTGACTTATTTCAGTTAGAATCATCGTACCTGAATCCACTCATTATGCTGCTACGGGCCTGATGACATAGATTTCATTGCTGAGTGATACTGCATTGTACGTAAGTACCACAAGTTCTTTATCCATTTTTCACTTTCTGTGATATTGAACTGGTACAGTAAACGAGGTTCTTGTAAACAGAGGCGTCCCAAACTTTGGGGTGGCTGTGTCTTTTTGATTTTAATTTCCCTAAGCTATAGGACCATAAGTGGAAGTGCCCTAGGCTCTGTTGCTTTGTTTTTTAGATGTTTCAGGAAACACCATACACTTCTCCCGAGTGTCTGTTGGCAATTTACATCCCGCCCATCAGCATAACAAGGCTCCCAGTTCTCCATGGCCTGTCCTGCCTTTCTGGATTTTACACTTTTTTCAGATGGCCCTTTTGACCGGGGGGAAGTGAGACTTCATTGTAGTACAGATTTCCTTTGCAAGCTTGCTTGGTTGGCCAAAAAGGGCGTATGCGTTTTTTCCTGAATATATTCAGGAAAAAACGCATACGCCCTTTTTGGCCAAGTGCATCATTGTGGACGTTCTGCCTCTTTTCCTATGCTTTCAATGCAATTCCAGTCTACCTCCTGAAATCGGATTCCTGCAATTCTGCCCCGCTTTCAAGTCCTCTTGGCAGCCTTACTTCAGTATATTTTTGGACGATAGCTGTCATTTATAACTCTGCAGGTTTGTGAATTACAGTGCCCCTGAGCTCCTTTCTTCAACTCGCTTTCTTGTGACCTGGCCGCAACACCGCAGGATGGCTTCAGGCCCTAATCTGGTTCCGGCACGGCATGCTGAACCTTTGATTAATTCCTCTTCCTGGTGGGAAATGAGAGTTAAATTTGCCCGTCCAGACACCTCCAGCTAGTCTCTCATTGGTTCTCGCTATTCCTGTTCATCTTCCGCAGAAATTGCAAACTGGGCCAAACAGGAGGTTAAAGGGACTGACTCTCCAAGTCGGGAGAGTGTTAGTAAAGCGTCTGGAATGTTGCACCCGAGTACCAGGGTACGAAAACTGAGACATATTTGAACACGTCTCCCGTTCACATGGTTGATCATACTCTGGATTCCACATGCATGATTTAGCTGTAGGAAGAATACCTTAAACCTGGGTAGTTGAAACCCGTGGAATGGGGACCATGCAATATGACTTCAAAGGGTCTTCATTTGCTCACCGAACCTCTCCAATCCTATCACTGCTGCGTTTATGCCCCTGTACACATGCTTGATTCTCTTTCGGAGACATAGCAATCCATAGGTTTTAAGTTACTTACTAGTCAGGTACATTCTTAGGCGTTTAATATGCGGTGTTGAGTCCATTTCGTTGAGCAAGGAGTAGCTCTTGTCTATTCCATATTTGGCTTAAGGAACTTTATCTGTGCTCATTTCAATCTCTGGTTTTATGCAGCACCCCAACTCACCTTTACCCTTAAGCAAGCATAAGTTGGTTTTCTAAATTTGAGACCCTCTTCTGTTCTGTAATTCAGTTCCTGTGTAGCCAAGTTTACATTCCGTGTATTAGTGATATCTTATGATGTTTCTTTTTCTGTGTGACTTATTTCAGTTAGAATCATCGTACCTGAATCCACTCATTATGCTGCTACGGGACTGATGACATAGATTTCATTGCTGAGTGATACTGCATTGTACGTAAGTACCACAAGTTCTTTATCCATTTTTCACTTTCTGTGATATTGCACTTGTACAGTAAACGAGGTTCTTGTAAACAGAGGCGTCCCAAACTTTGGGGTGGCTGTGTCTTTTTGATTTTAATTTCCCTAAGCTATAGGACCATAAGTGGAAGTGCCCTAGGCTCTGTTGCTTTGTTTTTTAGATGTTTCAGGAAACACCATACACTTCTCCCGAGTGTCTGTTGGCAATTTACATCCCGCCCATCAGCATAACAAGGCTCCCAGTTCTCCATGGCCTGTCCTGCCTTTCTGGATTTTACACTTATTTCAGATGGCCCTTTTGACTGGGGGGAAGTGAGACTTCATTGTAGTGCAGATTTCCTTTGCAAGCTTGCTTGGTTGGCCAAAAAGGGCGTATGCGTTTTTTCCTGAACATATTCAGGAAAAAACGCATACGCCCTTTTTGGCCAAGTGCATCATTGTGGACGTTCTGCCTCTTTTTCTATGCTTTCAATGCAATTCCAGTCTACCTCCTGAAATCGGTTTCCTGCAATTCTGCCCCGCTTTCAAGTCCTCTTGGCAGCCTTACTTCAGTATATTGTTGGACGATAGTTGTCATTTATAACTCTGCAGGTTTGTGAATTACAGTGCCCCTGAGATCCTTTCTTCAACTCGCTTTCTTGTGACCTGGCCGCAACACTGCAGGATGGCTTCAGGCCCTAATCTGGTTCCGGCATGGCACGCTGAGCCTTTGGTTATTTCCTCTTCCTGGTGGGAAATGAGAGTTAAATTTGCCCGTCCAGACACCTCCAGCTAGTCTCTCATTGGTTCTCCCTATTCCTGTTCATCTTCCGCAGAAATTGCAAACTGGGCCACACAGCAGGTTAAAGGCGCTGACTCTCCAAGTGGGTAGAGTGTTAGTAAAGCGTCTGGAATGTTGCACTGAAGTACCAGGGGACGAAAACTGAGACATATCTGAACACGTCTCCCGATCACA
Source organism: Grampus griseus (assembly GCF_964374135.1). Lineage (NCBI taxonomy): Eukaryota > Metazoa > Chordata > Mammalia > Artiodactyla > Delphinidae > Grampus > Grampus griseus. The sequence goes on along the minus strand of NW_028133279.1, from coordinate 371,909 downwards.
CAGTTGATCATACTCTGGGTTCCACATGCATGTTTTAGCTGAAGGTAGAATACCTTAAACCTGGAGAGTTGAGACCCGTGGAATGGGTATGAAATATGACTTCAAAGGGTCTTCATTTGCTCACTGAACCTCTCCAATCCTATCACTGCTGCGTTTATGCCCCTGAACACACGCTTGATTCTCTTTTGGAGACGTAGCAATCCATAGGTTTTAAGATACTTACTAGTCAGGTACATTCTTAGGCGTTTAATATGGGGTGTTGAGTCCATTTCGTTGAGCAAGGAGTAGCTCTTGTCTATTCCATATTTGGCTTAAGGAACTTTATTTGTGCTCATTTCAATCTCTGGTTTTATGCAGCACCCCAACTCACCTTTCCCCTTAAGCAAGCATAAGTTGGTTTTCTAAATTTGAGACCCTGTTCTGTTTTAGAATTCAGTTCCTGTGTAGCCAAGTTTACATTCCGTGTATTACTGATATCTTATGATGTTTCTTTTTCTGTGTGACTTATTTCAGTTAGAATCATCATACCTGAATCCACTCATTGTGCTGCTAAGGGCCTGATGACATAGATTTCATTGCTGAGTGATATTGCTTTGTAAGTAAATACCACAACTTCTTTATCCATTTTTCACTTTCTGCAATGTTGAACTTGTACAGTAAATGAGGTTCTTGTAAACAGAGGCGTCCCAAATTTTGGGGTGGCTGTGTCTTTTTGATTTTAATTTCCCTAAGCTATAGGACCATAAGTGGAAGTGCCCTAGGCTCTGTTGCTTTGTTGTTTAGATGTTTCAGGAAACTCCATACACTTCTCCCGAGTGTCTGTTGGCAATTTACATCCCGCCCATCAGCATAACAAGGCTCCCAGTTCTCCATGGCCTGTCCTGCCTTTCTGGATTTTACACTTTTTTCAGATGGCCCTTTTGACCGGGGGGAAGTGAGACTTCATTGTAGTGCAGATTTCCTTTGCAAGCTTGCTTGGTTGGCCAAAAAGGGCGTATGCGTTTTTTCCTGAATATATTCAGGTAAAAACGCATACGCCCTTTTTGGCCAAGTGCATCATTGTGGACGTTCTGCCTCTTTTCCTATGCTTTCAATGCAATTCCAGTCTACCTCCTGAAATCGGTTTCCTGCAATTCTGCCCCGCTTTCAAGTCCTCTTGGCAGCCTTACTTCAGTATATTTTTGGACGATAGCTGTCATTTATAACTCTGCAGGTTTGTGAATTACAGTGCCCCTGAGCTCCTTTCTTCAACTCGCTTTCTTTTGAGCTGGCCGCAACACCGCAGGATGGCTTCAGGCCCTAATCTGGTTCCGGCACGGCACGCTGAGCCTTTGGTTATTTCCTCTTCCTGGTGGGAAATGAGAGTTAAATTTGCCCGTCCAGACACCTCCAGCTAGTCTCTCATTGGTTCTCGCTATTCCTGTTCATCTTCCGCAGAAATTGCAAACTGGGCCAAACAGGAGGTTAAAGGGACTGACTCTCCAAGTCGGGAGAGTGTTAGTAAAGCGTCTGGAATGTTGCACCCGAGTACCAGGGTACGAAAACTGAGATATATTTGAACACGTCTCCCGCTCACATGGTTGATCATACTCTGGGTTCCACATGCATGTTTTAGCTGAAGGAAGAATACCTTAAATTGGAGAGTTGAGACCCGTGTAATGGGTACCGTGCAATATGACTTCAAAGGGTCTTCATTTGCTCACCGAACCTCTCCAATCCTATCACTGCTGCGTTTATGCCCCTGTACACACGCTTGATTCTCTTTTGGAGACATAGCAATCCATAGGTTTTAAGATACTTACTAGTCAGGTACATTCTTAGGCGTTTAATATGGGGTGTTGAGTCCATTTCGTTGAGCAAGGAGTAGCTCTTGTCTATTCCATATTTGGCTTAAGGAACTTTATCTGTGCTCATTTCAATCTCTGGTTTTATGCAGCACCCCAACTCACCTTTCCCCTTAAGCAAGCATAAGTTGGTTTTCTAAATTTGAGACCCTGTTCTGTTTTGGAATTCAGTTCCTGTGTAGCCAAGTTTACATTCCGTGTATTAGTGATATCTTATGATGTTTCTTTTTCTGTGTGACTTATTTCAGTTAGAATCATCGTACCTGAATCCACTCATTATGCTGCTACGGGCCTGATGACATAGATTTCATTGCTGAGTGATACTGCATTGTACGTAAGTACCACAAGTTCTTTATCCATTTTTCACTTTCTGTGATATTGAACTGGTACAGTAAACGAGGTTCTTGTAAACAGAGGCGTCCCAAACTTTGGGGTGGCTGTGTCTTTTTGATTTTAATTTCCCTAAGCTATAAGACCATAAGTGGAAGTGCCCTAGGCTCTGTTGCTTTGTTTTTTAGATGTTTCAGGAAACACCATACACTTCTCCCGAGTGTCTGTTGGCAATTTACATCCCGCCCATCAGCATAACAAGGCTCCCAGTTCTCCATGGCCTGTCCTGCCTTTCTGGATTTTACACTTTTTTCAGATGGCCCTTTTGACCGGGGGGAAGTGAGACTTCATTGTAGTACAGATTTCCTTTGCAAGCTTGCTTGGTTGGCCAAAAAGGGCGTATGCGTTTTTTCCTGAATATATTCAGGAAAAAACGCATACGCCCTTTTTGGCCAAGTGCATCATTGTGGACGTTCTGCCTCTTTTCCTATGCTTTCAATGCAATTCCAGTCTACCTCCTGAAATCGGTTTCCTGCAATTCTGCCCCGCTTTCAAGTCCTCTTGGCAGCCTTACTTCAGTATATTTTTGGACGATAGCTGTCATTTATAACTCTGCAGGTTTGTGAATTACAGTGCCCCTGAGCTCCTTTCTTCAACTCGCTTTCTTGTGACCTGGCCGCAACACCGCAGGATGGCTTCAGGCCCTAATCTGGTTCCGGCACGGCATGCTGAACCTTTGGTTAATTCCTCTTCCTGGTGGGAAATGAGAGTTAAATTTGCCCGTCCAGACACCTCCAGCTAGTCTCTCATTGGTTCTCGCTATTCCTGTTCATCTTCCGCAGAAATTGCAAACTGGGCCAAACAGGAGGTTAAAGGGACTGACTCTCCAAGTCGGGAGAGTGTTAGTAAAGCGTCTGGAATGTTGCTCCCGAGTACCAGGGTACGAAAACTGAGACATATTTGAACACGTCTCCCGTTCACATGGTTGATCATACTCTGGATTCCACATGCATGATTTAGCTGTAGGAAGAATACCTTAAACCTGGGTAGTTGAAACCCGTGGAATGGGTACCATGCAATATGACTTCAAAGGGTCTTCATTTGCTCACCGAACCTCTCCAATCCTATCACTGCTGCGTTTATTCCCCTGTACACATGCTTGATTCTCTTTCGGAGACATAGCAATCCATAGGTTTTAAGTTACTTACTAGTCAGGTACATTCTTAGGCGTTTAATATGCGGTGTTGAGTCCATTTCATTGAGCAAGGAGTAGCTCTTGTCTATTCCATATTTGGCTTAAGGAACTTTATCTGTGCTCATTTCAATCTCTGGTTTTATGCAGCACCCCAACTCACCTTTCCCCTTAAGCAAGCATAAGTTGGTTTTCTAAATTTGAGACCCTCTTCTGTTCTGTAATTCAGTTCCAGTGTAGCCAAGTTTACATTCCGTGTATTAGTGATATCTTATGAAGTTTCTTTTTCTGTGTGACTTATTTCAGTTAGAATCATCGTACCTGAATCCACTCATTATGCTGCTACGGGACTGATGACATAGATTTAATTGCTGAGTGATACTGCATTGTACGTAAGTACCACAAGTTCTTTATCCATTTTTCACTTTCTGTGATATTGCACTTGTACGGTAAACGAGGTTCTTGTAAACAGAGGCGTCCCAAACTTTGGGGTGGCTGTGTCTTTTTGATTTTAATTTCCCTAAGCTATAGGACCATAAGTGGAAGTGCCCTAGGCTCTGTTGCTTTGTTTTTTAGATGTTTCAGGAAACACCATACACTTCTCCCGAGTGTCTGTTGGCAATTTACATCCCGCCCATCAGCATAACAAGGCTCCCAGTTCTCCATGGCCTGTCCTGCCTTTCTGGATTTTACACTTTTTTCAGATGGCCCTTTTGACCGGGGGGAAGTGAGACTTCATTGTAGTACAGATTTCCTTTGCAAGCTTGCTTGGTTGGCCAAAAAGGGCGTATGCGTTTTTTCCTGAATATATTCAGGAAAAAACGCATACGCCCTTTTTGGCCAAGTGCATCATTGTGGACGTTCTGCCTCTTTTCCTATGCTTTCAATGCAATTCCAGTCTACCTCCTGAAATCGGTTTCCTGCAATTCTGCCCCGCTTTCAAGTCCTCTTGGCAGCCTTACTTCAGTATATTTTTGGACGATAGCTGTCATTTATAACTCTGCAGGTTTGTGAATTACAGTGCCCCTGAGCTCCTTTCTTCAACTCGCTTTCTTGTGACCTGGCCGCAACACCGCAGGATGGCTTCAGGCCCTAATCTGGTTCCGGCACGGCATGCTGAACCTTTGGTTAATTCCTCTTCCTGGTGGGAAATGAGAGTTAAATTTGCCCGTCCAGACACCTCCAGCTAGTCTCTCATTGGTTCTCGCTATTCCTGTTCATCTTCCGCAGAAATTGCAAACTGGGCCAAACAGGAGGTTAAAGGGACTGACTCTCCAAGTCGGGAGAGTGTTAGTAAAGCGTCTGGAATGTTGCACCCGAGTACCAGGGTACGAAAACTGAGACATATTTGAACACGTCTCCCGTTCACATGGTTGATCATACTCTGGATTCCACATGCATGATTTAGCTGTAGGAAGAATACCTTAAACCTGGGTAGTTGAAACCCGTGGAATGGGGACCATGCAATATGACTTCAAAGGGTCTTCATTTGCTCACCGAACCTCTCCAATCCTATCACTGCTGCGTTTATGCCCCTGTACACATGCTTGATTCTCTTTCGGAGACATAGCAATCCATAGGTTTTAAGATACTTACTAGTCAGGTACATTCTTAGGCGTTTAATATGGGGTGTTGAGTCCATTTCTTTGAGCAAGGAGTAGCTCTTGTCTATTCCGTATTTGGCTTAAGGAACTTTATCTGTGCTCATTTCAATCTCTGGTTTTATGCATCACCCCAACTCACCTTTCCCCTTAAGCAAGCATAAGTTGGTTTTCTAAATTTGAGACCCTCTTCTGTTTTGGAATTCAGTTCCTGTGCAGCCAAGTTTACATTCCGTGTATTAGTGATATCTTATGATGTTTCTTTTCCTGTGTGACTTATTTCAGTTAGAATCATCGTACCTGAATCCACTCATTGTGCTTCTACGGGCCTGATGACATAGATTTCATTGCTGAGTGATACTGCATTGTACGTAAGTACCACAAGTTCTTTATACATTTTTCACTTTCTGTGATATTGAACTTGTACGGTAAACGAGGTTCTTGTAAACAGAGGCGTCCCAAACTTTGGGGTGGCTGTGTCTTTTTGATTTTAATTTCCCTAAGCTATAGGACCATAAGTGGAAGTGCCCTAGGCTCTGTTGCTTTGTTGTTTAGATGTTTCAGGAAACTCCATACACTTCTCCCGAGTGTCTGTTGGCAATTTACATCCCGCCCATCAGCATAACAAGGCTCGTAGTTCTCCATGGCCTGTCCTGCCTTTCTGGATTTTACACTTTTTTCAGATGGCCCTTTTGACCGGGGGAATGTGAGACTTCATTGTAGTGCAGATTTCCTTTGCAAGCTTGCTTGGTTGGCCAAAAAGGGCGTTTGCGTTTTTTCCTGAATATATTCAGGAAAAAACGCATATGCCCTTTTTGGCCAAGTGCATCATTGTGGACGTTCTGCCTCTTTTCCTATGCTTTCAATGCAATTCCAGTCTACCTCCTGAAATCGGTTTCCTGCAATTCTGCCCCGCTTTCAAATCCTCTTGGCAGACTTACTTCAGTATATTTTTGGACGATAGCTGTCATTTATAACTCTGCAGGTTTGTGAATTACAGTGCCCCTGAGCTCCTTTCTTCAACTCACTTTCTTATGAGCTGGCCGCAACACCGCAGGATGGCTTCAGGCCATAATCTGGTTCCGGCATGACACGATGAGCCTTTGGTTATTTCCTATTCCTGGTGGGAAATGAGAGTTAAATTTGCCCGTCCAGACACCTCCAGCTAGTCTCTCATTGGTTCTCGCTATTCCTGTTCATCTTCCGCAGAAATTGCAAACTGGGCCAAACAGGAGGTTAAAGGCGCTGACTCTCCAAGTGGGGAGAGTGTTAGTAAAGCGTCTGGAATGTTGCACCCGAGTACCAGGGAGGAAAACTGAGACATATTTGAACACGTCTCCCATTCACACGGTTGATCATACTCTGGGTTCCACATGCATGTTTTAGCTGAAAGAAGAATACCTTAAACCTGGGTAGTTGAAACCCGTGGAATGGGTACCATGCAATATGACTTCAAAGGGTCTTCATTTGCTCACCGAACCTCTCCAATCCTATCACTGCTGCGTTTATGCCCCTGTACACACGCTTGATTCTCTTTTGGAGACATAGCAATCCATAGGTTTTAAGATACTTACTAGTCAGGTACATTCTTAGGCTTTTAATATGGGATGTTGAGTCCATTTCGTTGAGCAAGGAGTAGCTCTTCTCTATTCCATACTTGGCTTAAGGAACTTTATCTGTGCTCATTTCAATCTCTGGTTTTATGCAGCACCCCAACTCACCTTTCCCCTTAAGCAAGCATAAGTTGGTTTTCTAAATTTGAGACCCTGTTCTGTTCTGTAATTCAGTTCCTGTGTAGCCAAGTTTACATTCCGTGTATTAGTGATATCTTATGATGTTTCTTTTTCTGTGTGACTTATTTCAGTTAGAATCATCATACCTGAATCCACTCATTGTGCTGCTAAGGACCTGATGACATAGATTTCATTGCTGAGTGATATTGCTTTGTAAGTAAATACCACAGCTTCTTTATCCATTTTTCACTTTCTGCGATGTTGAACTTGTACTGTAAATGAGGTTCTTGTAAACAGACACGTCCCAAACTTTGGGGTGGCTGTGTCTTTTTGATTTTAATTTCCCTAAGCTATAAGACCATAAGTGGAAGTACGCTAGGCTCTGTTGCTTTGTTTTTTAGATGTTTCAGGAAACACCATACACTTCTCCCGAGTGTCTGTTGGCAATTTACATCCCGCCCATCAGCATAACAAGGCTCCCAGTTCTCCATGGCCTGTCCTGCCTTTCTGGATTTTACACTTTTTTCAGATGGCCCTTTTGACCGGGGGGAAGTCAGACTTCATTGTAGTGCAGATTTCCTTTGCAAGCTTGCTTGGTTGGCCAAAAAGGGCGTATGCGTTTTTTCCTGAATATATTCAGGAAAAAACGCATACGCCCTTTTTGGCCAAGTGCATCATTGTGGACGTTCTGCCTCTTTTCCTATGCTTTCAATGCAATTCCAGTCTACCTCCTGAAATCGGTTTCCTGCAATTCTGCCCCGCTTTCAAGTCCTCTTGGCAGCCTTACTTCAGTATATTTTTGGTCGAGAGCTGTCATTTATAACTCTGCAGGTTTGTTAATTACAGTGCCCCTGAGCTCCTTTCTTCAACTCGCTTTATTGTGACCTGGCCGCAACAGCGCAGGATGGCTTCAGGCCCTAATCTGGTTCCGGCACGGCACACTGAGCCTTTGGTTAATTCCTCTTCCTGGTGGGAAATGAGAGTTAAATTTGCCTGTCCAGACACCTCCAGCTAGTCTCTCATTGGTTCTTGCTATTCCTGTTCATCTTCCGCAGAAATTGCAAACTGGGCCAAACAGGAGGTTAAAGGGACTGACTCTCCAAGTCGGGAGAGTGTTAGTAAAGCGTCTGGAATGTTTCACCCGAGTACCAGGGGATGAAAACTGAGACATATTTGAACACGTCTCCCGATCACATGGTTGATCATACTCTAGGTTCCACATGCATGTTTTAGCTGAAGGAAGAATACCTTAAACCTGGGTAGTTGAAACCCGTGGAATGGGTACCATGCAATATGACTTCAAAGGGTCTTCATTTGCTCACCGAACCTCTCCAATCCTATCACTGCTGCGTTTATGCCCCTGTACACACGCTTGATTCTCTTTCGGAGACATAGCAATCCATAGGTTTTAAGATACTTACTAGTCAGGTACATTCTTAGGCGTTTAATATGCGTTGTTGAGTCCATTTCGTTGAGCAAGGAGTAGCTCTTGTCTATTCCATATTTGGCTTAAGGAACTTTATTTGTGCTCATTTCAATCTCTGGTTTTATGTAGCACCCCAACTCACCTTTCCCCTTAAGCAAGCATAAGTTGGTTTTCTAAATTTGAGACCCTGTTCTGTTCTGAAATTCAGTTCCTGTGTAGCCAAGTTTACATTCCGTGTATTACTGATATCTTATGATGTTTCTTTTTCTGTGTGACTTATTTCAGTTAGAATCATCATACCTGAATCCACTCATTGTGCTGCTAAGGGCCTGATGACATAGATTTCATTGCTGAGTGATATTGCTTTGTAAGTAAATACCACAACTTCTTTATCCATTTTTCACTTTCTGCGATGTTGAACTTGTACTGTAAACGAGGTTCTTGTAAACAGAGGTGTCCCAAACTTTGGGGTGGCTGTGTCTTTTTGATTTTAATTTCCCTAAGCTATAGGACCATAAGTGGAAGTGCCCTAGGCTCTGTTGCTTTGTTTTTTAGATGTTTCAGGAAACACCATACACTTCTCCCGAGTGTCTGTTGGCAATTTCCATCCCGCCCATCAGCATAACAAGGCTCCCAGTTCTCCATGGCCTGTCCTGCCTTTCTGGATTTTACACTTTTTTCAGATGGCCCTTTTGACCGGGGGGAAGTGAGACTTCATTGTAGTGCAGATTTCCTTTGCAAGCTTGCTTGGTTGGCCAAAAAGGGCGTATGCGTTTTTTCCTGAATATATTCAGGAAAAAATGCATACGCCCTTTTTGCCCAAGTGCATCATTGTGGACGTTCTGCCTCTTTTCCTATGCTTTCAATGCAATTCCAGTCTACCTCCTGAAATCGGTTTCCTGCAATTCTGCCCCGCTTTCAAGTCCTCTTGGCAGCCTTACTTCAGTATATTTTTGGACGATAGCTGTCATTTATAACTCTGCAGGTTTTTCAATTACAGTGCCCCTGAGCTCCTTTCTTCAACTCGCTTTCTTGTGACCTGGCAGCAACACCGCAGGATGGCTTCAGGCCCTAATCTGGTTCCGGCACGGCACGCTGAGCCTTTGGTTATTTCCTCTTCCTGGTGGGAAATGAGAGTTAAATTTGCCCGTCCAGACACCTCCAGCTAGTCTCTCATTGGTTCTCGCTATTCCTGTTCATCTTCCACAGAAATTGCAAACTGGGCCAAACAGGAGGTTAAAGGGACTGACTCTCCAAGTCGGGAGAGTGTTAGTAAAGCGTCTGGAATGTTGCACCCGAGTACCAGGGTACGAAAACTGAGATATATTTGAACACGTCTCCCGCTCAAATCGTTGATCATACTCTGGGTTCCACATGCATGTTTTAGCTGAAGGAAGAATACCTTAAATTGGAGAGTTGAGACCCGTGTAATGGGTACCGTGCAATATGACTTCAAAGGGTCTTCATTTGCTCACCGAACCTCTCCAATCCTATCACTGCTGCGTTTATGCCCCTGTACACACGCTTGATTCTCTTTTGGAGACATAGCAATCCATAGGTTTTAAGATACTTACTAGTCAGGTACATTCTTAGGCGTTTAATATGGGGTGTTGAGTCCATTTCGTTGAGCAAGGAGTAGCTCTTGTCTATTCCATATTTGGCTTAAGGAACTTTATCTGTGCTCATTTCAATCTCTGGTTTTATGCAGCACCCCAACTCACCTTTCTCCTTAAGCAAGCATAAGTTGGTTTTCTAAATTTGAGACCCTGTTCTTTTTTGGAATTCAGTTCCTGTGTAGCCAAGTTTACATTCCGTGTATTAGGGATATCTTATGATGTTTCTTTTTCTGTGTGACTTATTTCAGTTAGAATCATCGTACCTGAATCCACTCATTGTGCTTCTACGGGCCTGATGACATAGATTTCATTGCTGAGTGATACTGCATTGTACGTAAGTACCACAAGTTCTTTATACATTTTTCACTTTCTGTGATATTGAACTTGTACGGTAAACGAGGTTCTTGTAAACAGAGGCGTCCCAAACTTTGGGGTGGCTGTGTCTTTTTGATTTTAATTTCCCTAAGCTATAGGACCATAAGTGGAAGTGCCCTAGGCTCTGTTGCTTTGTTGTTTAGATGTTTCAGGAAACTCCATACACTTCTCCCGAGTGTCTGTTGGCAATTTACATCCCGCCCATCAGCATAACAAGGCTCGTAGTTCTCCATGGCCTGTCCTGCCTTTCTGGATTTTACACTTTTTTCAGATGGCCCTTTTGACCGGGGGAATGTGAGACTTCATTGTAGTGCAGATTTCCTTTGCAAGCTTGCTTGGTTGGCCAAAAAGGGCGTTTGCGTTTTTTCCTGAATATATTCAGGAAAAAACGCATATGCCCTTTTTGGCCAAGTGCATCATTGTGGACGTTCTGCCTCTTTTCCTATGCTTTCAATGCAATTCCAGTCTACCTCCTGAAATCGGTTTCCTGCAATTCTGCCCCGCTTTCAAATCCTCTTGGCAGACTTACTTCAGTATATTTTTGGACGATAGCTGTCATTTATAACTCTGCAGGTTTGTGAATTACAGTGCCCCTGAGCTCCTTTCTTCAACTCACTTTCTTATGAGCTGGCCGCAACACCGCAGGATGGCTTCAGGCCATAATCTGGTTCCGGCACGACACGATGAGCCTTTGGTTATTTCCTATTCCTGGTGGGAAATGAGAGTTAAATTTGCCCGTCCAGACACCTCCAGCTAGTCTCTCATTGGTTCTCGCTATTCCTGTTCATCTTCCGCAGAAATTGCAAACTGGGCCAAACAGGAGGTTAAAGGCGCTGACTCTCCAAGTGGGGAGAGTGTTAGTAAAGCGTCTGGAATGTTGCACCCGAGTACCAGGGAGGAAAACTGAGACATATTTGAACACGTCTCCCATTCACACGGTTGATCATACTCTGGGTTCCACATGCATGTTTTAGCTGAAAGAAGAATACCTTAAACCTGGGTAGTTGAAACCCGTGGAATGGGTACCATGCAATATGACTTCAAAGGGTCTTCATTTGCTCACCGAACCTCTCCAATCCTATCACTGCTGCGTTTATGCCCCTGTACACACGCTTGATTCTCTTTTGGAGACATAGCAATCCATAGGTTTTAAGATACTTACTAGTCAGGTACATTCTTAGGCTTTTAATATGGGATGTTGAGTCCATTTCGTTGAGCAAGGAGTAGCTCTTCTCTATTCCATACTTGGCTTAAGGAACTTTATCTGTGCTCATTTCAATCTCTGGTTTTATGCAGCACCCCAACTCACCTTTCCCCTTAAGCAAGCATAAGTTGGTTTTCTAAATTTGAGACCCTGTTCTGTTCTGTAATTCAGTTCCTGTGTAGCCAAGTTTACATTCCGTGTATTAGTGATATCTTATGATGTTTCTTTTTCTGTGTGACTTATTTCAGTTAGAATCATCATACCTGAATCCACTCATTGTGCTGCTAAGGACCTGATGACATAGATTTCATTGCTGAGTGATATTGCTTTGTAAGTAAATACCACAGCTTCTTTATCCATTTTTCACTTTCTGCGATGTTGAACTTGTACTGTAAATGAGGTTCTTGTAAACAGACACGTCCCAAACTTTGGGGTGGCTGTGTCTTTTTGATTTTAATTTCCCTAAGCTATAAGACCATAAGTGGAAGTACGCTAGGCTCTGTTGCTTTGTTTTTTAGATGTTTCAGGAAACACCATACACTTCTCCCGAGTGTCTGTTGGCAATTTACATCCCGCCCATCAGCATAACAAGGCTCCCAGTTCTCCATGGCCTGTCCTGCCTTTCTGGATTTTACACTTTTTTCAGATGGCCCTTTTGACCGGGGGGAAGTCAGACTTCATTGTAGTGCAGATTTCCTTTGCAAGCTTGCTTGGTTGGCCAAAAAGGGCGTATGCGTTTTTTCCTGAACATATTCAGGAAAAAACGCATACGCCCTTTTTGGCCAAGTGCATCATTGTGGACGTTCTGCCTCTTTTCCTATGCTTTCAATGCAATTCCAGTCTACCTCCTGAAATCGGTTTCCTGCAATTCTGCCCTGCTTTCAAGTCCTCTTGGCAGCCTTACTTCAGTATATTTTTGTACGATAGCTGTCATTTATAACTCTGCAGGCTTGTGAATTACAGTGCCCCTGAGCTCCTTTCTTCAACTCGCTTTCTTTTGAGCTGGCCGCAACACCGCAGGATGGCTTCAGGCCCTAATCTGGTTCCGGCACGGCATGCTGAGCCTTTGGATGATTCCTCTTCCTGGTGGGAAATGAGATTTAAATTTGCCCGTCCAGACACCTCCAGCTAGTCTCTCATTGGTTCTCGCTATTCCTGTTCATCTTCCGCAGAAATTGCAAACTGGGCCAAACAGGAGGTTAAAGGGACTGACTCTCCAAGTCGGGAGAGTGTTAGTAAAGCGTCTGGAATGTTGCACCCGAGTACCAGGGTACGAAAACTGAGATATATTTGAACACGTCTCCCGCTCAAATCGTTGATCATACTCTGGGTTCCACATGCATGTTTTAGCTGAAGGAAGAATACCTTAAATTGGAGAGTTGAGACCCGTGTAATGGGTACCTTGCAATATGACTTCAAAGGGTCTTCATTTGCTCACCGAACCTCTCCAATCCTATCACTGCTGCGTTTATGCCCCTGTACACACGCTTGATTCTCTTTTGGAGACATAGCAATCCATAGGTTTTAAGATACTTACTAGTCAGGTACATTCTTAGGCGTTTAATATGGGGTGTTGAGTCCATTTCGTTGAGCAAGGAGTAGCTCTTGTCTATTCCATATTTGGCTTAAGGAACTTTATCTGTGCTCATTTCAATCTCTGGTTTTATGCAGCACCCCAACTCACCTTTCTCCTTAAGCAAGCATAAGTTGGTTTTCTAAATTTGAGACCCTGTTCTTTTTTGGAATTCAGTTCCTGTGTAGCCAAGTTTACATTCCGTGTATTAGGGATATCTTATGATGTTTCTTTTTCTGTGTGACTTATTTCAGTTAGAATCATCGTACCTGAATCCACTCATTATGCTGCTACGGGCCTGATGACATAGATTTCATTGCTGAGTGATACTGCATTGTAAGTAAGTACCACAAGTTCTTTATCCATTTTTCACTTTCTGTGATATTGAACTTGTACGGTAAACGAGGTTCTTGTAAACAGAGGCGTCCCAAACTTTGTGGTGGCTGTGTCTTTTTGATTTTAATTTCCTAAGCTATAGGACCATAAGTGGAAGTGCCCTAGGCTCTGTTGCTTTGTTGTTTAGATGTTTCAGGAAACACCATACTTTTCTACCCAGTGTCTGTTGACAATTTACATCCCGACCATCAGCATAACAAGGCTCCCAGTTCTCCATGGCCTGTCCTGCCTTTCTGGATTTTACACTTTTTTCAGATGGCCCTTTTGACCGGGGGGAAGTGAGACTTCATTGTAGTGCAGATTTCCTTTTCAAGCTTGCTTGGTTGGCCAAAAAGGGCGTATGCGTTTTTTCCTGAATATATTCAGGAAAAAACGCATACGCCCTTTTTGGCCAAGTGCATCATTGTGGACGTTCTGCCTCTTTTCCTATGCTTTCAATGCAATTCCAGTCTACCTCCTGAAATCGGTTTCCTGCAATTCTGCCCCGCTTTCAAGTCCTCTTGGCAGCCTTACTTCAGTATATTTTTGGTCGAGAGCTGTCATTTATAACTCTGCAGGTTTGTGAATTACAGTGCCCCTGAGCTCCTTTCTTCAACTCGCTTTATTGTGACCTGGCCGCAACAGCGCAGGATGGCTTCAGGCCCTAATCTGGTTCCGGCACGGCACACTGAGCCTTTGGTTAATTCCTCTTCCTGGTGGGAAATGAGAGTTAAATTTGCCTGTCCAGACACCTCCAGCTAGTCTCTCATTGGTTCTTGCTATTCCTGTTCATCTTCCGCAGAAATTGCAAACTGGGCCAAACAGGAGGTTAAAGGGACTGACTCTCCAAGTCGGGAGAGTGTTAGTAAAGCGTCTGGAATGTTGCACCCGAGTACCAGGGGATGAAAACTGAGACATATTTGAACACGTCTCCCGATCACATGGTTGATCATACTCTAGGTTCCACATGCATGTTTTAGCTGAAGGAAGAATACCTTAAACCTGGGTAGTTGAAACCCGTGGAATGGGTACCATGCAATATGACTTCAAAGGGTCTTCATTTGCTCACCGAACCTCTCCAATCCTATCACTGCTGCGTTTATGCCCCTGTACACACGCTTGATTCTCTTTTGGAGACATAGCAATCCATAGGTTTTAAGATACTTACTAGTCAGGTACATTCTTAGGCGTTTAATATGCGTTGTTGAGTCCATTTCGTTGAGCAAGGAGTAGCTCTTGTCTATTCCATATTTGGCTTAAGGAACTTTATTTGTGCTCAATTCAATCTCTGGTTTTATGTAGCACCCCAACTCACCTTTCCCCTTAAGCAAGCATAAGTTGGTTTTCTAAATTTGAGACCCTGTTCTGTTCTGAAATTCAGTTCCTGTGTAGCCAAGTTTACATTCCGTGTATTACTGATATCTTATGATGTTTCTTTTTCTGTGTGACTTATTTCAGTTAGAATCATCATACCTGAATCCACTCATTGTGCTGCTAAGGGCCTGATGACATAGATTTCATTGCTGAGTGATATTGCTTTGTAAGTAAATACCACAACTTCTTTATCCATTTTTCACTTTCTGCGATGTTGAACTTGTACTGTAAACGAGGTTCTTGTAAACAGAGGTGTCCCAAACTTTGGGGTGGCTGTGTCTTTTTGATTTTAATTTCCCTAAGCTATAGGACCATAAGTGGAAGTGCCCTAGGCTCTGTTGCTTTGTTTTTTAGATGTTTCAGGAAACACCATACACTTCTCCCGAGTGTCTGTTGGCAATTTCCATCCCGCCCATCAGCATAACAAGGCTCCCAGTTCTCCATGGCCTGTCCTGCCTTTCTGGATTTTACACTTTTTTCAGATGGCCCTTTTGACCGGGGGGAAGTGAGACTTCATTGTAGTGCAGATTTCCTTTGCAAGCTTGCTTGGTTGGCCAAAAAGGGCGTATGCGTTTTTTCCTGAATATATTCAGGAAAAAATGCATACGCCCTTTTTGCCCAAGTGCATCATTGTGGACGTTCTGCCTCTTTTCCTATGCTTTCAATGCAATTCCAGTCTACCTCCTGAAATCGGTTTCCTGCAATTCTGCCCCGCTTTCAAGTCCTCTTGGCAGCCTTACTTCAGTATATTTTTGGACGATAGCTGTCATTTATAACTCTGCAGGTTTTTGAATTACAGTGCCCCTGAGCTCCTTTCTTCAACTCGCTTTCTTGTGACCTGGCCGCAACACCGCAGGATGGCTTCAGGCCCTAATCTGGTTCCGGCACGGCACGCTGAGCCTTTGGTTATTTCCTCTTCCTGGTGGGAAATGAGAGTTAAATTTGCCCGTCCAGACACCTCCAGCTAGTCTCTCATTGGTTCTCGCTATTCCTGTTCATCTTCCACAGAAATTGCAAACTGGGCCAAACAGGAGGTTAAAGGGACTGACTCTCCAAGTCGGGAGAGTGTTAGTAAAGCGTCTGGAATGTTGCACCCGAGTACCAGGGTACGAAAACTGAGATATATTTGAACACGTCTCCCGCTCAAATCGTTGATCATACTCTGGGTTCCACATGCATGTTTTAGCTGAAGGAAGAATACCTTAAATTGGAGAGTTGAGACCCGTGTAATGGGTACCGTGCAATATGACTTCAAAGGGTCTTCATTTGCTCACCGAACCTCTCCAATCCTATCACTGCTGCGTTTATGCCCCTGTACACACGCTTGATTCTCTTTTGGAGACATAGCAATCCATAGGTTTTAAGATACTTACTAGTCAGGTACATTCTTAGGCGTTTAATATGGGGTGTTGAGTCCATTTCGTTGAGCAAGGAGTAGCTCTTGTCTATTCCATATTTGGCTTAAGGAACTTTATCTGTGCTCATTTCAATCTCTGGTTTTATGCAGCACCCCAACTCACCTTTCTCCTTAAGCAAGCATAAGTTGGTTTTCTAAATTTGAGACCCTGTTCTTTTTTGGAATTCAGTTCCTGTGTAGCCAAGTTTACATTCCGTGTATTAGGGATATCTTATGATGTTTCTTTTTCTGTGTGACTTATTTCAGTTAGAATCATCGTACCTGAATCCACTCATTATGCTGCTACGGGCCTGATGACATAGATTTCATTGCTGAGTGATACTGCATTGTAAGTAAGTACCAGAAGTTCTTTATCCATTTTTCACTTTCTGTGATATTGAATTTGTACGGTAAACGAGGTTCTTGTAAACAGAGGCGTCCCAAACTTTGTGGTGGCTGTGTCTTTTTGATTTTAATTTCCTAAGCTATAGGACCATAAGTGGAAGTGCCCTAGGCTCTGTTGCTTTGTTGTTTAGATGTTTCAGGAAACACCATACTTTTCTACCCAGTGTCTGTTGACAATTTACATCCCGACCATCAGCATAACAAGGCTCCCAGTTCTCCATGGCCTGTCCTGCCTTTCTGGATTTTACACTTTTTTCAGATGGCCCTTTTGACCGGGGGGAAGTGAGACTTCATTGTAGTGCAGATTTCCTTTGCAAGCTTGCTTGGTTGGCCAAAAAGGGCGTATGCGTTTTTTCCTGAATATATTCAGGAAAAAACGCATACGCCCTTTTTGGCCAAGTGCATCATTGTGGACGTTCTGCCTCTTTTCCTATGCTTTCAATGCAATTCCAGTCTACCTCCTGAAATCGGTTTCCTGCAATTCTGCCCCGCTTTCAAGTCCTCTTGGCAGCCTTACTTCAGTATATTTTTGGTCGAGAGCTGTCATTTATAACTCTGCAGGTTTGTTAATTACAGTGCCCCTGAGCTCCTTTCTTCAACTCGCTTTATTGTGACCTGGCCGCAACAGCGCAGGATGGCTTCAGGCCCTAATCTGGTTCCGGCACGGCACACTGAGCCTTTGGTTAATTCCTCTTCCTGGTGGGAAATGAGAGTTAAATTTGCCTGTCCAGACACCTCCAGCTAGTCTCTCATTGGTTCTTGCTATTCCTGTTCATCTTCCGCAGAAATTGCAAACTGGGCCAAACAGGAGGTTAAAGGGACTGACTCTCCAAGTCGGGAGAGTGTTAGTAAAGCGTCTGGAATGTTGCACCCGAGTACCAGGGGATGAAAACTGAGACATATTTGAACACGTCTCCCGATCACATGGTTGATCATACTCTAGGTTCCACATGCATGTTTTAGCTGAAGGAAGAATACCTTAAACCTGGGTAGTTGAAACCCGTGGAATGGGTACCATGCAATATGACTTCAAAGGGTCTTCATTTGCTCACCGAACCTCTCCAATCCTATCACTGCTGCGTTTATGCCCCTGTACACACGCTTGATTCTCTTTCGGAGACATAGCAATCCATAGGTTTTAAGATACTTACTAGTCAGGTACATTCTTAGGCGTTTAATATGCGTTGTTGAGTCCATTTCGTTGAGCAAGGAGTAGCTCTTGTCTATTCCATATTTGGCTTAAGGAACTTTATTTGTGCTCATTTCAATCTCTGGTTTTATGTAGCACCCCAACTCACCTTTCCCCTTAAGCAAGCATAAGTTGGTTTTCTAAATTTGAGACCCTGTTCTGTTCTGAAATTCAGTTCCTGTGTAGCCAAGTTTACATTCCGTGTATTAGTGATATCTTATGATGTTTCTTTTTCTGTGTGACTTATTTCAGTTAGAATCATCATACCTGAATCCACTCATTGTGCTGTTAAGGGCCTGATGACATAGATTTCATTGCTGAGTGATATTGCTTTGTAAGTAAATACCACAACTTCTTTATCCATTTTTCACTTTCTGCGATGTTGAACTTGTACTGTAAACGAGGTTCTTGTAAACAGAGGTGTCCCAAACTTTGGGGTGGCTGTGTCTTTTTGATTTTAATTTCCCTAAGCTATAGGACCATAAGTGGAAGTGCCCTAGGCTCTGTTGCTTTGTTTTTTAGATGTTTCAGGAAACACCATACACTTCTCCCGAGTGTCTGTTGGCAATTTACATCCCGCCCATCAGCATAACAAGGCTCCCAGTTCTCCATGGCCTGTCCTGCCTTTCTGGATTTTACACTTTTTTCAGATGGCCCTTTTGACCGGGGGGAAGTGAGACTTCATTGTAGTGCAGATTTCCTTTGCAAGCTTGCTTGGTTGGCCAAAAAGGGCGTATGCGTTTTTTCCTGAATATATTCAGGAAAAAACGCATACGCCCTTTTTGGCCAAGTGCATCATTGTGGACGTTCTGCCTCTTTTCCTATGCTTTCAATGCAATTCCAGTCTACCTCCTGAAATCGGTTTCCTGCAATTCTGCCCCGCTTTCAAGTCCTCTTGGCAGCCTTACTTCAGTATATTTTTGGACGATAGCTGTCATTTATAACTCTGCAGGTTTGTGAATTACAGTGCCCCTGAGCTCCTTTCTTCAACTCGCTTTCTTGTGACCTGGCCGCAACACCGCAGGATGGCTTCAGGCCCTAAACTGGTTCCGGCACGGCACGCTGAGCCTTTGGTTATTTCCTCTTCCTGGTGGGAAATGAGAGTTAAATTTGCCCGTCCAGACACCTCCAGCTAGTCTCTCATTGGTTCTCGCTATTCCTGTTCATCTTCCGCAGAAATTGCAAACTGTGCCAAACAGGAGGTTAAAGGGACTGACTCTCCAAGTCGGGAGAGTGTTAGTAAAGCGTCTGGAATGTTGCACCCGAGTACCAGGGTACGAAAACTGAGATATATTTGAACACGTCTCCCGCTCAAATGGTTGATCATACTCTGGGTTCCACATGCATGTTTTAGCTGAAGGAAGAATACCTTAAATTGGAGAGTTGAGACCCGTGGAATGGGTACCGTGCAATATGACTTCAAAGGGTCTTCATTTGCTCACCGAACCTCTCCAATCCTATCACTGCTGCGTTTATGCCCCTGTACACACGCTTGATTCTCTTTTGGAGACATAGCAATCCATAGCTTTTAAGATACTTACTAGTCAGGTACATTCTTAGGCGTTTAATATGGGGTGTTGAGTCCATTTCGTTGAGCAAGGAGTAGCTCTTGTCTATTCCATATTTGGCTTAAGGAACTTTATCTGTGCTCATTTCAATCTCTGGTTTTATGCAGCACCCCAACTCACCTTTCTCCTTAAGCAAGCATAAGTTGGTTTTCTAAATTTGAGACCCTGTTCTGTTTTGGAATTCAGTTCCTGTGTAGCCAAGTTTACATTCTGTGTATTAGTGATATCTTATGATGTTTCTTTTTCTGTGTGACTTATTTCAGTTAGAATCATCGTACCTGAATCCACTCATTATGCTGCTACGGGCCTGATGACATAGATTTCATTGCTGAGTGATACTGCATTGTACGTAAGTACCACAAGTTCTTTATCCATTTTTCACTTTCTGTGATATTGAACTTGTACGGTAAAAGAGGTTCTTGTAAACAGAGGCGTCCCAAACTTTGGGGTGGCTGTGTCTTTTTGATTTTAATTTCCCTAAGCTATAGGACCATAAGTGGAAGTGCCCTAGGCTCTGTTGCTTTGTTGTTTAGATGTTTCAGGAAACACCATACTTTTCTACCCAGTGTCTGTTGACAATTTACATCCCGCCCATCAGCATAACAAGGCTCCCAGTTCTCCATGGCCTGTCCTGCCTTTCTGGATTTTACACTTTTTTCAGATGGGCCTTTTGACGGGGGGAAGTGAGACTTCATTGTAGTACAGATTTCCTTTGCAAGCTTGCTTGGTTGGCCAAAAAGGGCGTATGCGTTTTTTCCTGAATATATTCAGGAAAAAACGCATACGCCCTTTTTGGCCAAGTGCATCATTGTGGACGTTCTGCCTCTTTTCCTATGCTTTCAATGCAATTCCAGTCTACCTCCTGAAATCGGTTTCCTGCAATTCTGCCCCGCTTTCAAGTCCTCTTGGCAGCCTTACTTCAGTATATTTTTGGACGATAGCTGTCATTTATAACTCTGCAGGTTTGTGAATTACAGTGCCCCTGAGCTCCTTTCTTCAACTCGCTTTCTTGTGACCTGGCCGCAACACCGCAGGATGGCTTCAGGCCCTAATCTGGTTCCGGCACGGCATGCTGAACCTTTGGTTAATTCCTCTTCCTGGTGGGAAATGAGCGTTAAATTTGCCCGTCCAGACACCTCCAGCTAGTCTCTCATTGGTTCTCACTATTCCTGTTCATCTTCTGCAGAAATTGCAAACTGGGCCAAACAGGAGGTTAAAGGGACTGACTCTCCAAGTCGGGAGAGTGTTAGTAAAGCGTCTGGAATGTTGCACCCGAGTACCAGGGTACGAAAACTGAGACATATTTGAACACGTCTCCCGTTCACATGGTTGATCATACTCTGGATTCCACATGCATGATTTAGCTGTAGGAAGAATACCTTAAACCTGGGTAGTTGAAACCCGTGGAATGGGGACCATGCAATATGACTTCAAAGGGTCTTCATTTGCTCACCGAACCTCTCCAATCCTATCACTGCTGCGTTTATGCCCCTGTACACATGCTTGATTCTCTTTTGGAGACGTAGCAATCCATAGGTTTTAAGATACTTACTAGTCAGGTACATTCTTAGGCGTTTAATATGGGGTGTTGAGTCCATTTCGTTGAGCAAGGAGTAGCTCTTGTCTATTCCATATTTGTCTTAAGGAACTTTATCTGTGCTCATTTCAATCTCTGGTTTTATGCAGCACCCCAACTCACCTTTCCCCTTAAGCAAGCATAAGTTGGTTTTCTAAATTTGAGACCCTGTTCTGTTTTGTAATTCAGTTCCTGTGTAGCCAAGTTTACATTCCGTGTATTAGTGATATCTTATGATGTTTCTTTTTCTGTGTGACTTATTTCAGTTAGAATCATCGTACCTGAATCCACTCATTATGCTACTGCGAGCCTGATGACATAGATTTCATTGCTGAGTGATACTGCATTGTACGTAAGTACCACAAGTTCTTTATCCATTTTTCACTTTCTGTGATATTGCACTTGTACAGTAAACGAGGTTCTTGTAAACAGAGGCGTCCCAAACTTTGGGGTGGCTGTGTCTTTTTGATTTTAATTTCCCTAAGCTATAGGACCATAAGTGGAAGTGCCCTAGGCTCTGTTGCTTTGTTTTTTAGATGTTTCAGGAAACACCATACACTTCTCCCGAGTGTCTGTTGGCAATTTACATCCCGCCCATCAGCATAACAAGGCTCCCAGTTCTCCATGGCCTGTCCTGCCTTTCTGGATTTTACACTTTTTTCAGATGGCCCTTTTGACCGGGGGGAAGTGAGACTTCATTGAGGTGCAGATTTCCTTTGCAAGCTTGCTTGGTTGGCCAAAAAGGGCGTATGCGTTTTTTCCTGAATATATTCAGGAAAAAACGCATACGCCCTTCTTGGCCAAGTGCATCATTGTGGACGTTCTGCCTCTTTTCCTATGCTTTCAATGCAATTCCAGTCTACCTCCTGAAATCGGTTTCCTGCAATTCTGCCCCGCTTTCAAGTCCTCTTGGCAGCCTTACTCAGTATATTTTTGGACGATAGCTGTCATTTATAACTCTGCAGGTTTGTGAATTACAGTACCCCTGAGCTCCTTTCTTCAACTCGCTTTCTTTTGAGCTGGCCGCAACACCGCAGGATGGCTTCAGGCCCTAATCTGGTTCAGGCACGGCACGCTGAGCCTTTGGTTATTTCCTCTTCCTGGTGGGAAATGAGAGTTAAATTTGCCCGTCCAGACACCTCCAGCTAGTCTCTCATTGGTTCTCCCTATTCCTGTTCATCTTCCGCAGAAATTGCAAACAGGGTCAAACAGGAGGTTAAAGGGACTGACTCTCCAAGTCGGGAGAGTGTTAGTAAAGCGTCTGGAATGTTGCATCCGAGTACCAGGGTACGAAAACTGAGACATATTTGAACACGTCTCCCGTTCACACGGTTGATCATACTCTGGGTTCCACATGCATGTTTTAGCTGTAGGAAGAATACCTTAAACCTGGGTAGTTGAAACCCGTGGAATGGGTACCATGCAATATGACTTCAAAGGGTCTTCATCTGCTCACCGAACCTCTCCAATCCTATCACTGCTGCGTTTATGCCCCTGTACACATGCTTGATTCTCTTTCGGAGACATAGCAATCCATAGGTTTTAAGATACTTACTAGTCAGGTACATTCTTAGGCGTTTAATATGCGGTGTTGAGTCCATTTCGTTGAGCAAGGAGTAGCTCTTGTCTATTCCATATTTGGCTTAAGGAACTTTATCTGTGCTCATTTCAATCTCTGGTTTTATGCAGCACCCCAACTCACCTTTCCCCTTAAGCAAGCATAAGTTGGTTTTCTAAATTTAAGACCCTGTTCTGTTCTGTAATTCAGTTCCTGTGTATCCAAGTTTACATTCCGTGTATTACTGATATCTTATGATGTTTCTTTTTCTGTGTGACTTATTTCAGTTAGAATCATCATACCTGAATCCACTCATTGTGCTGCTAAGGGCCTGATGACATAGATTTCATTGCTGAGTGATATTGCTTTGTAAGTAAATACCACAACTTCTTTATCCATTTTTCACTTTCTGCAATGTTGAACTTGTACCTTAAATGAGGTTCTTGTAAACAGAGCCGTTCCAAACTTTGGGGTGGCTGTGTCTTTTTGATTTTAATTTCCTTAAGCTATAGGACCATAAGTGGAAGTGCCCTAGGCTTTGTTGCTTTGTTGTTTAGATGTTTCAGGAAACACCATACTTTTCTACCCAGTGTCTGTTGACAATTTACATCCCGCCCATCAGCATAACAAGGCTCCCAGTTCTCCATGGCCTGTCCTGCCTTTCTGGATTTTACACTTTTTTCAGATGGGCCTTTTGACGGGGGGAAGTGAGACTTCATTGTAGTGCAGATTTCCTTTGCAAGCTTGCTTGGTTGGCCAAAAAGGGCGTATGCGTTTTTTCCTGAATATATTCAGGAAAAAACGCATACGCCCTTTTTGGCCAAGTGCATCATTGTGGACGTTCTGCCTCTTTTCCTATGCTTTCAATGCAATTCCAGTCTACCTCCTGAAATCGGCTTCCTGCAATTCTGCCCCGCTTTCAAGTCCTCTTGGCAGCCTTACTTCAGTATATTTTTGGACGATAGCTGTCATTTATAACTCTGCAGGTTTGTGAATTACAGTGCCCCTGAGCTCCTTTCTTCAACTCACTTTCTTGTGAGCTGGCCGCAACACCGCAGGATGGCTTCAGGCCCTAATCTGGTTCCGGCACGGCACGCTGAGCCTTTGGTTATTTCCTCTTCCTGGTGGGAAATGAGAGTTAAATTTGCCCGTCCAGACACCTCCAGCTAGTCTCTCATTGGTTCTCCCTATTCCTGTTCATCTTCCGCAGAAATTGCAAACTGGGCCAAACAGGAGGTTAAAGGCGCTGACTCTCCAAGTGGGGAGAGTGTTAGTAAAGCATCTGGAATGTTGCACCCGAGTACCAGGGGAGGAAAACTGAGACATATTTGAACACGTATCCCGTTCACACGGTTCATCATACTCTGGGTTCCACATGCATGTTTTAGCTGAAGGAAGAATACCTTAAACCTGGAGAGTTGAGACCCGTGGAATGGGTACCATGCAATATGACTTCAAAGGGTCTTCATTTGCTCACCGAACCTCTCCAATCCTATCACTGCTGCGTTTATGCCCCTGTACACACGCTTGATTCTCTTTTGGAGACATAGCAATCCATAGGTTTTAAAATACTTACTAGTCAGGTACACTCTCAGGCGTTTAATATGGGGTGTTCAGTCCATTTCGTTGAGCAGGAGTAGCTCTTGTCTATTCCATATTTGGCTTAAGGAACTTTATCTGTGCTCATTTCAATCTCTGGTTTTATGCAGCACCCCAACTCACCTTTACCCTTAAGCAAGCATAAGTTGGTTTTCTAAATTTGAGACCCTGTTCTGTTTTGGAATTCAGTTCCTGTGTAGCCAAGTTTACATTCCGTGTATTAGTGATATCTTATGATGTTTCTTTTT
Source organism: Grampus griseus (assembly GCF_964374135.1). Classification (NCBI taxonomy): domain Eukaryota; kingdom Metazoa; phylum Chordata; class Mammalia; order Artiodactyla; family Delphinidae; genus Grampus; species Grampus griseus. Next base: position 347,727 of record NW_028133279.1, on the reverse strand, counting down.
CTGTGTGACTTATTTCAGTTAGAATCATCGTACCTGAATCCACTCATTATGCTGCTATGGGACTGATGACATAGATTTCATTGCTGAGTGATACTGCATTGTACGTAAGTACCACAAGTTCTTTATCCATTTTTCACTTTCTGTGATATTGAACTTGTACGGTAAACGAGGTTCTTGTAAACAGAGGCGTCCCAAACTTTGGGGTGGCTGTGTCCTTTTGATTTTAATTTCCCTAAGCTATAGGACCATAAGTGGAAGTGCCCTAGGCTCTGTTGCTTTGTTTTTTAGATGTTTCAGGAAACACCATACACTTCTCCTGAGTGTCTGTTGGCAATTTACATCCCGCCCATCAGCATAACAAGGCTCCCAGTTCTCCATGGCCTGTCCTGCCTTTCTGGATTTTACACTTTTATCAGATGGCCCTTTTGACCGGGGGGAAGTGAGACTTCATTGTAGTGCAGATTTCCTTTGCAAGCTTGCTTGGTTGGCCAAAAAGGGCGTATGCGTTTTTTCCTGAATATATTCAGGAAAAAACGCATACGCCCTTTTTGGCCAAGTGCATCATTGTGGACGTTCTGCCTCTTTTCCTATGCTTTCAATGCAATTCCAGTCTACCTCCTGAAATCGGTTTCCTGCAATTCTGCCCCGCTTTCAAGTCCTCTTGGCAGCCTTACTTCAGTATATTTTTGGACGATAGCTGTCATTTATAACTCTGCAGTTTTGTGAATTACAGTGCCCCTGAGCTCCTTTCTTCAACTCGCTATCTTTTGAGCTGGCCGCAACACCGCAGGATGGCTTCAGGCCCTAATCTGGTTCCGGCACGGCACGCTGAGCCTTTGGTTAATTCCTCTTCCTGGTGGGAAATGAGAGTTAAATTTGCCCGTCCAGACACTTCCAGCTAGTCTCTCATTGGTTCTCGCTATTCCTGTTCATCTTCCGCAGAAATTGCAAAGTGGGCCAAACAGGAGGTTAAAGGGACTGACTCTCCAAGTCGGGAGAGTGTTAGTAAAGCGTCTGGAATGTTGCACCCGAGTACCAGGGTACGAAAACTGAGACATATTTGAACACGTCTCCTGATCACATGGTTGATCATACTCTAGGTTCCACATGCATGTTTTAGCTGAAGGAAGAATACCTTAAACCTGGGTAGTTGAAACCCGTGGAATGGGTACCATGCAATATGACTTCAAAGGGTCTTCATTTGCTCACCGAACCTCTCCAATCCTATCACTGCTGCGTTTATGCCCCTGTACACATGCTTGATTCTCTTTCGGAGACATAGCAATCCATAGGTTTTAAGATACTTACTAGTCAGATATATTCTTAGGCGTTTAATATGCGGTGTTGAGTCCATTTCGTTGAGCAAGGAGTAGCTCTTGTCTATTCCATATTTGGCTTAAGGAAATTTATCTGTGCTCATTTCAATCTCTGGTTTTATGCAGCACCCCAACTCACCTTTCCCCTTAAGCAAGCATAAGTTGGTTTTCTAAATCTGAGACCCTGTTCTGTTTTGGAATTCAGTTCCTGTGTAGCCAAGTTTACATTCCGTGTATTAGTGATATCTTATGATGTTTCTTTTTCTGTGTGACTTATTTCAGTTAGAATCATCGTACCTGAATCCACTCATTATGCTGCTACGGGCCTGATGACATAGATTTCATTGCTGAGTGATACTGCATTGTACGTAAGTACCACAAGTTCTTTATCCATTTTTCACTTTCTGTGATATTGAACTTGTACGGTAAATGAGGTTCTTGTAAACAGAGGCGTCCCAAACTTTGGGGTGGCTGTGTCTTTTTGATTTTAATTTCCCTAAGCTATAGGACCATAAGTGGAAGTGCCCTAGGCTCTGTTGCTTTGTTTTTTAGATGTTTCAGGAAACACCATACACTTCTCCCGAGTGTCTGTTGGCAATTTACATCCCGCCCATCAGCATAACAAGGCTCCCAGTTCTCCATGGCCTGTCCTGCCTTTCTGGATTTTACACTTTTTTCAGATGGCCCTTTTGACCGGGGCGAAGTGAGACTTCATTGTAGTGCAGATTTCCTTTGCAAGCTTGCTTGGTTGGCCAAAAAGGGCGTATGCGTTTTTTCCTGAATATATTCAGGAAAAAACGCATACGCCCTTTTTGGCCAAGTGCATCATTGTGGACGTTCTGCCTCTTTTCCTATGCTTTCAATGCAATTCCAGTCTACCTCCTGAAATCTGCTTCCTGCAATTCTGCCCCGCTTTCAAGTCCTCTTGGCAGCCTTACTTCAGTATATTTTTGGACGATAGCTGTCATTTATAACTCTGCAGGTTTGTGAATTACAGTGCCCCTGAGCTCCTTTCTTCAACTCGCTTTCTTGTGAGCTGGCCGCAACACCGCAGGATGGCTTCAGGCCCTAATCTGGTTCCGGCACGGCACGCTGAGCCTTTGGTTATTTCCTCTTCCTGGTGGGAAATGAGAGTTAAATTTGCCCGTCCAGACACCTCCAGCTAGTCTCTCATTGGTTCTCCCTATTCCTGTTCATCTTCCGCAGAAATTGCAAACTGGGCCAAACAGGAGGTTAAAGGCGCTGACTCTCCAAGTGGGGAGAGTGTTAGTAAAGCGTCTGGAATGTTGCACCCGAGTACCAGGGGAGGAAAACTGAGACATATTTGAACACGTATCCCGTTCACATGGTTCATCATACTCTGGGTTCCACATGCATGTTTTAGCTGAAGGAAGAATACCTTAAACCTGGAGAGTTGAGACCCGTGGAATGGGTACCATGCAATATGACTTCAAAGGGTCTTCATTTGCTCACCGAACCTCTCCAATCCTATCACTGCTGCGTTTATGCCCCTGTACACATGCTTGATTCTCTTTTGGAGACTTAGCAATCCATCGGTTTTAAGATACTTACTAGTCAGGTACATTCTTAGGCGTTTAATATGGGGTGTTGAGTCCATTTCGTTGAGCAAGGAGTAGCTCTTGTCTATTCCATATTTGGCTTAAGGAAATTTATCTGTGCTCATTTCAATCTCTGGTTTTATGCAGCACCCCAACTCACCTTTACCCTTAAGCAAGCATAAGTTGGTTTTCTAAATTTGAAACCCTGTTCTGTTTTGTAATTCAGTTCCTCTGTAGCCAAGTTTACATTCCGTGTATTACTGATATCTTATGATGTTTCTTTTTCTGTGTGACTTATTTCAGTTAGAATCATCATACCTGAATCCACTCATTGTGCTGCTACGGGCCTGGTGACATAGGTTTCATTGCTGAGTGATATTGCATTGTACTTTAGTACCACAACTTCTTTATCCATTTTTCACTTTCTGTGATATTGAACTTGTACTGTAAACGAGGTTGTTGTAAACAGAGGCGTCCCAAACTTTGGGGTGGCTGTGTCTTTTTGATTTTAATTTCCCTAAGCTATAGGACCATAAGTGAAGTGCCCTAGGCTCTGTTGCTTTGTTTTTTAGATGTTTCAGGAAACACCATACACTTCTCCCGAGTGTCTGTTGGCAATTTACATCCCGCCCATCAGCATAACAAGGCTCCCAGTTCTCCATGGCCTGTCCTGCCTTTCTGGATTTTACACTTTTTTCAGATGGCCCTTTTGACCGGGGGGAAGTGAGACTTCATTGTAGTGCAGATTTCCTTTGCAAGCTTGCTTGGTTGGCCAAAAAGGGCGTATGCGTTTTTTCCTGAATATATTCAGGAAAAAACGCATACGCCCTTTTTGGCCAAGTACATCATTGTCGAGGTTCTGACTCTCTTCATATATTTTCAATGCAATTCCAGTCTACCTCCTGAAATTGGTTTCCTGCAATTCTGCCTTGCTTTCATTGCCTCTTCATAGCCTTACCTCAATATATTTTTTGAAAATAGTTGGCCTTTATAACTCTGCAGGTTTTTGAATTGCAGTGGCCCTTAGCTCCATTTTTCAGCTCTTATTTTTGTGATCTTGCCCCATAACCACAGGATTCCTTGAAGCCCTATTTTTCTTCTGGGGCGCCTTGCTGTGCCTTTGGTTAATTCTTCTTACTGATGTGACATTAGAGTGACATGTGCCCATTGAAACCGCTACAGCTAGTTTCTCACTGGTTCCCCCTATTCCCATTCATCCTCTGCACTAACTGCAGACTGTGCGATACCAGAACTTAAAGGCATTGACTCCATGTGGGGATGTTGTTAGTAAAGCGGCTGGAATGTCGATCCGGAGCCCCAGGAGAGGAAAAATGAGGTGCGTTTTAGAAACCTTTCCCGATCATATGGTATACCAGTCACTGGGTTTCCCAAGCATGGTTTAGCTGTAGGAAGATTCCCTTCAACCTGGAGTGTTGGGACCCTTGGACTGAGTAGCATGAAGTATTGCATTAAACTTTCGGCAGTTGCTCACCAAAGCTCACCAATCCTCTCAGCCCCAAGTGTTCAGCCTTATGTCTTATCCAGCTGTGGGTTTATATGTGGTCAATCCAGGTTGCATCACATCCCCTGAGCGAATTTTGTAAGAATTTTTCTCTCTTTCATTGTTTCAGCGTTTTGTTTTTAAAATTTATTTCTATAATGGGGTTTAGCTCATTTTCACTGCTGTGTTTGTGCCGCTCTGCACACACTTGATTCCCTTATGGAGATATATCAATACATGGGTTTTAAGATTCTTATTACTCAGATATATTTCTCTGCGGTGTATAGGGTGTGTTGAGGCCAGTTCATTGAGCAAGGTGTAGATCTTGTCTAATACCTATTTGGTTTATTGAACGGTATCTGTGCTAATTTCAAACTCTGGTTTTATGCATCACCCCACCTCTCCTTTCCCCTTAAGCTGACATAAGTGTGTTTTCTAAATGTGAGACACTGTTCTGTTCTGTAATTCATTTCTTGTGCAGCCATATTTACCCTCCCTCTATAAGTGATATCTTATGATATGTTTCTTTTTCTGTTTGACTTATTTCAAGTAGTATTATCGGACCTAAATCCACTCTTTATCCTTCTACTAGCCTTATTACATTGATTTCATGGTGAAGAGATATTCCATTGTACATAAGTACCACATCTTCTTTATCCATTGTTCTCTTTCCTGGGATATTTAAGGTGTACTGAAGTTGAGGTTCTTGTAAACAGAGTAGCCCTAAACTGTGGTGTGCTTGTGTCTTGTTGATTTTTAGACTTCCCTAGATATACTCCCATGATTGGAAGTGTCCTATGCTCTGTAGCTCTGTTTTTTAGATGATTTAGGAACCACCATACACTTCTCCAGAGTGGCTCTCGGCAGTTCACACACTGCCCATCAGCGTATAAAGGCTCCCTGTTCTCCATGGCCTGTCCTGCATTTCTGGTTTTTACAATTTTTTAGGATGGCCCTTTTGACCGGTGGGAAGTGAGACTTCTTTGTTGTGCACATTTGCATTGGTTGCTTGCTTCGTTGCCCATAAAGTGCGTATGCGTTTTTTCCTGGATATAATCAGGAAAAAACACATACGCCCTTTTGGGCCAACTGCATCATTGTCGAAATTCTGCCGCTTTTCATGTGCGTTAAAGACGAGTCCAATCTATCTCTTGAAATCTGTTTCTTGCAATTCTGTCTTGCATTCAGATCCTCTTCTTTGCCTTACCTCAACATATTTTTGGACGTTAGTTTTCATTTATAACTCTGCAGGTTTGTGAATTGCAGTGACCCTGAGCTCCATTTTTTAAGTTGCTCTTTTGTGAGCTGGCCTCAAACCCGCAGGATTGCTTCAGGCCCTATTTTGGCTCCGGCGAGGCAGGCTGAGCCTTTCTTTAATTCTTATTCTTAATGGGAAATTAGAGTGATATGTGCCCGTCCAAACCCTTACAACTATTCTCTCATTGGTTCCCCCTCTTCTCGTTCATCCTCCTCACAATTTGCAAAATGTGTGAAACAGAAGTTTAAATGTGCTGATTCTCCAAGTGGGGAGATTCTAAGTAACGTGGCTGGAATGGTGAACAGGAGCACCAGGAGAGGATAAATGAGGTGCATTTTAGACACATCTCCCGATCACATGGTGTACAGTCCTCTGGGTTTTCCATGCATGTTTTAGCTGTAGGAAGATCCCTTGAACCTGCAGATTTGGGACCCATTGAATGGGTACCAGGTAGTATTACTTTAAAGGGTGTGCATTTCCTCACCCAACCTCACATTTCTCTTAGCGCAAACAGTTTCCAGCCTTATGTCTCATCCTGCTGTGGGTCTAGATGTGTTCAATCCATGTTGCATCACCGTCCCTGAGGAAAAGTTGTAAGAGGTTTTCTCTGTCTCTCTGTCGTTTATTTTTTTCAATTTATTACTATATTGGTTACAGCTGATTTTCAAAGCTCTGTTTCTTGCTGCTGTACATCCACTTGATTCACGTACAGAGAGACATCAATAAATTCTTTTTCAGATTCTTACCAGTCGTATATATTCTTTTCCGGTGACTTGAGTGTGCTGAGTGCAGTTCTTTTAGCTACCGTGTAGGCCTTGTTGATTATCAGTTTGGTATTTGGAATGGTATCTTTGCTAATTTCAACCTCCTGGATGATGCCTCACCCCTCCCCACCTTTCCCGTTTAGCAGCCTTATGCGTGTTTTCTACATATTTGACTATGTTTTTGTTTTGTAATTTATTTCATGTGTAGCCATTTTGGATTCCACCTTTAAGTGATATCTTATGATATGTGTCTTTTTCTTTTTGAATTCTGTCACTTAGAATGATCATACGTAACTCCTCCGGAGTTGTTACAACTGGCCATATTTCATTGATTTCCAGGCTGAATAATATTCCACTCTACCTAAGTACCACATCTCTATCCATTTTTTCCCTCCAGAGACATTTAAGTTATATCCTAGTCGAGGATCTTTTAAACAGAGAGGGGGTAAACATTGGGGTGCCTGTGTCCTCTCGATTTTTGTTTTTCCCAAGATATACGCCCATGAGTGCAAGTGCCCTATGCTCTGTAGCTCATTTTTTAGATGCTTTAGTAAACACAATACACTTCTCCAGAATGGCCGTTGGCAATATACATTTCCACTATAAGTCTCGCAGGGCTCCCTCTTCTCGTTGCCCTGTCCTGCATTTCTGTTGTTTACGCTTTATGAGGATGGCTCTTCTGACTGATGCGAAGTGATATCTTTTGTAGTATTGACTTCCAGTGCCCACCTGTTTGGTTGGCTAAAAAAGTGTATGCCCTTTTCTTGAATATATACAGAAAAAAACGCATACACCCTTTTTGGCCAACTGCAATGTTGGCAATGTTCAGCTCCTTTTCTTGTGCTTAATGGCGAGTCCTTTCTACCTCCTCAAATCCCTTTCCTGCCATTCTCCCTTGCTTACAAGTCCTTTTCTCTGACTTTCCTCAAGACATTTTTCAGTGATGGATATTTTCAACTCTGCAGTTTTGTGAATTTTACTGCCCCTGAGTTCCATTGTTCAACTTGTGTTTATGGGAACTGGCCACAAAGCAGCGGGATTTCCTCAAGCCCTATACTGTTTCCATGGGCAACCCTAGCCTTTGGTCAATTTGTCTTCCTGATTGGAAATTAGAGTGACATGTGCCTGTCTGAACACCTAGGACTTGTCTCTCATTGTTCCTCATCCTTCCGCTTCATCCTCTGGACAAATTCCAAACTGTACGCAACAGGATGTTGACAGTGCTGACATCTCCAAGTGGGGAGACTGTTAGTAAAGACGCTGGAGGGGTGAACCCGAGCACCAGGAGATGAGGAGATGAGATGCCTTTTCCAAACTCTTCCCGATCAGACGGTATACCATCCTCTGGGTGTGACAGACATGTTTTAGCAGTAGGAAGAGTCCCATTCATGTAAGGAGAACACCAGGGCTTTTTCAAAATCAGTGTCTCCCCGAAACCCAAACTGGGGAAGTTTTTAAGCTACGGCTACACATATGTTCATTAAGGGCCTTGGGAAGTAGGCAGAGTCCAAACTTTAGATGATTGAAGTCTTCAGGGTCAGAAGCACTCACCACCAGCTTCCCTTAGGCTACACTTTAACTATCATTGATAGATGATGTCAATAAAAATATCTATTCTTTTTCAGATTATTTCCCCTTATAGGTTATTGCAAAATGTTGAGTGTAGTTCCCTGTGCTATACAGTAGTTCCTTGTTGATGATCTATTTTATACATAGCAGTGTGTATGTGTTAATTCCAAACTGTTAATTTATCCCTCCTCCCACCTTTCCCCTTTGGTAATAATAAATTATAAGATTTTATACTTCTCAGAAATGGGGGAGCTGAAAGAGAGGTATCATTTTCAATGGAAAAGCATTTAAAACAAGATTGAAGGTTTAACCAAGATTATTAGATGTACATCCTTGGAAAGAAATCACTTCGTTTCTCTAATATTGACCTGACAAATAAGACAAACCTTTTCACTGAACTTGCTTATAAAAAGTGATGGAAATATCAAATGGAAGTGTTAGAAACATCTTATTTTACCCGAGCCTTATACACTGTTCTATGTTAACTACAGTTTGGCTCACACATCTGTTCATTGAGGTTACAATAGTCTCAATTTCTGTTACTGATCCTCCAGAGTGGACCCCAACAAGTGTCCCCCTGCCCAGTGTCATTGGGGCCAACAGATCGAGACTGAGTTTGGTTCACAAGCAAAGGAAACTTTATATTTTGATCAGAGAATGGAGAGGTGAGAGCATGCACTACCCCGTGGGCTGTGGGCTGGGCTGCTGTGTAGAGATCCTGTCAGAGTCAGTGGGAGGGAGGGAGGCGGCGGAGCTCTCGAGGGCTGGGTTGGCTGTAGCTCAGGCTCTATATCGTGGAGTCTGCACTGGGCCCCAGGAGCTGAGGTGTCGACCCAGCCATTCTGCACTAGGAAATCTGGTCTGAAGTGCCGGGTGTGGAACCTCTGCATGCGGGACCCTAGGAGCATGTGAAATTAGACAAAGCACAAAGGATAAAAAAGGTTAGACTTGACTTTATTGCCCAGATTCTATTTTTATCTCCCAGGGATTTTTAATGGGCTTTGCTGGGGACAAACCCCTCCTCTGCCTTTTGTCCCGTTCCTCATTCTTGGAGTGCTGAGGGTGCAGACCCTTCTTCTGTAACTGCTGAGTGCTGAGTTGGGAGCCCTCATACCCTGGGGCGAGGGTCAGAGCTTCTCCCCAGCAGCCTCCCGGTGACGTTGATTGTCCCCAGGACCCCTGCCTCCCTGCTCGTCCACCTGAGCACCAGCATTGGAAGTGTTATAGATTCTAATGACCTTTAAGGGTCCAGGAAAGAGATGTGCAGAGACGCTGTGGGGGCCGGTTTCACCCCGCCCCACATTTGTTCGGCCACCTTAGGCTGACCGTTTCTGCCAGCCTAGATGCTCTGACCAGTAGTCTGCGCTTTCTTCAATTAGGCCCCTGAATTAACGTACAAACAGCACCATGTGTCAGAGCCCTGCCTGCTCAACTCCCAGACAGTCCAGGGTCAGTGGTGATAAGGACCATGATGGCTACTGAGTCAACAGCCTTTTGAAGTAAACAGGAGTCCAGCCGGTCTTATTGGCCACCATCATCATGGTGTCTGTAGGCTTTTCTATGGTGACAGTGTGATATACGGTTCCCCCGCCAAGATTATTAGCTCCCCTCTGGGTGCAGTAAGTCCTGCAAGCAGTAGTCTACTCTTTTGGGACACACCCTTGTTGTTTTATGAGAGAAACTCCAGGTCAAGTGATGTTCACACGAGTCGTCATGGTGCCCTGTTGCCCCCGGTTATCTCTCTGGATGTTGGAGTTGGAGGGCCTCCTCACTCGAGGTCGGTGTGCCCACGGAGCGAACCCTGCAACTTCAGGGCATGGTTGGTGGTTAGGATCACCACGTGGGGTCCTTTTCCCTTAGGAGGGAGGTGGCCTTTTGGGCTGCTGATTTCCAGGTTTTTAGATACCGCCAGTATCTTGGCCAGATGTGGCAGTGGGCCAAGCCCCTTGGTGACCGTAGTTTATCCTACCTGGATGGCATTCTTGCATTGTTCCATTTCAAGTGGTCCCAGTTTTTGCACTAATTCTCCAATGGCGATTCACCTTTCACCGGGAATGTAAAGGTCAAAGGGTTTAGCTAAATTAGGGAGTTCCAGGGCAAGGGTCTGAATTGACTGCTCTTTCCATTCTTGAAAGGCCACTTCTGGATTCTATTCAAAAGGATCATCATCTTTTCCTTTCAGTGTTTCATATAGAGGCCCAGCTAGTAGACTGTAGTTAGGGATCCAGAAGCAGCAAACCCTGGCCTCCCCAGGAACCCCTAAGCTGTCTTCTAGTTTTAGAAAGGGGTAAGGCTGAAAATGGTTTCTTCCCTTTCCTGAGATGGGCTTCTCTGACCTTCTGTGAGAATGAAGCCCAGGCAGGTCACTGCAGTCTGTGATATTTGAGCTTTTTCTTGGACAACTTCTATCCTTTATTGGCTTGGTAGTTCAGAGGCCTCCTTAGTAGGGCTGGCGATCAGAATGTCGTCTGCATATTGAAGGAGGGTTTCCTTTTCCAGAGGTAGAACTTTTAGGTCTTTAGCTAAGCTTTCCCCAAAGATGGTGTGGGAACTTTTGCACCCTTGGGGCCAGACGGCCCGGAAGTATTGTTTTAGTTGTATGTTGAGTCCTGCCACTCACAAGCCAAAATTTCTTGTGACTCTGGGACTAATGGAATGCAAAAGAAAGCATCATTGAAGACTAATACAGAATACCATGTCCTGGTGGTTGGTAGAATGACCAGCAGGGTGTAGGAATTAGGAGCAACTGGAGGTATATCCTCGGTGGCTTCACTGACTGTCCTGACATCCTTTACCAGGTCCCCAGCAGCCCATGGGGCTCTCGTGGTCAGACCAATCCCAGAATATGGAGCTCACCTGGGCAGGTACCCCACCCCCACCCCAGCCCACGGGGCTCTCGTGGTCAGGCCCCTCCCAGGATACAGAGCTACCCTTGCAGGTACCGTGGCAGGGCTGGGCACACAGGAACCGTGCACATAGCCCTCATTGCAGAGCACCCCCAGCTCACCTGTCACTCAGAGCTGACACAGAGTACCTCAGAGCAGGACTTGAACTAACAAACAGCAGCTGCGACAGGTCTGTGACCCTGGGCATCACTCCGTGAGGCCTCCCTCCACCTGGTCTTCCAGAGACTTCCACTGCACCCGGGGCACCAGGCCTCTGTCTCCAACCACCACCCACCCCTCCTCTCCCTGACTCCTGGGTTCCTCTCATTAGGAGAGGGTTTTCTTGAAGTTGTCTCCCACTCATGGGCCAGATAAAATGATTAGAAAACAAGCCAAAGCTGCAGCCCCTTGTCTATCCTGACTCTCAGGAGCCCACACCTGTTCCTCGGACCTGGCCGGTTCAGCAAGTTCCATTTTCTGCAACTGTGAGCCCCTGAGGGGTGATGATTGGCTGACCTGGGCAGCCTTACCGTGCAGGCCAGCCCTCCCCAGGTGTGCCTGGGTTGAGATCAATATAAATACCACTCCAGGCAGCAAGAGCCCCTGCAGCCGTGCCTGACGCCATTTTCTCTGCCCTGTCAGCAGTCTCGGGGCTGGGCTGGTGGGAGGGAGTGAGAGGCCACGGCTTTGTGGGTGGCCCAGTGTGAGTGGGGCTCTGCTGGACTTTCTGCAGCAGTTGCCAGGCTGCCACCTGCTAAAGAAGAGGATGTGTCACCCATACCTGTTGCTGGAATTTCTCCCTGGGCAGAGGTGAGGAAGGAAAAAAGCAGTGGGGGCAGGGACAGGACGGGTATCTCAGGCAGGGAAATGGAAATCTTCCAGAAGAGCACCCAGGGCCAGGACCATCCTGGCTGGCCTGCAGGCACCAAGTCGGCCGGCATGCTGTCACTCGTGTGGCTCTATGGCCCTTCCTCTAGGCTTTCAAGTCCTTGTATATATTCAGGTGTTTTACCTGGGACGGGTGGGAATAGTTCAGCAGCAACTGGCCTGGGGCTCAGCTCACGTTTACTCACAGATGCCTCGGCACGGTGCCCCAGCTTTGCAATGAGGACGCTTGTTGCGTGGGGGCTGCTGGCTGAATGGGAGACGATTCCCCACCACTGACCAACTTCAGAATTGTTTACAACTGGAGCAAGTGCCCTGATACGGTTTTCCTCTGTGTAACTGGTGGGTTCTGTGTTTTTTTCTCTTTTTCGTTTTTGGTTCAAGGTAGATTTTATTCCTCTTTTTTGTATTTACAGATATAAGCATGGAAATAATTTATTCATATAAATACATGTATGTGCAGGGAATAATTGTTTTTTCTGTTTTATTTTTTAAATTTTATTTCTTTTTAATTTTGAATTTTATTTTATATTTTTATACAGCAGGTTCTTATTGGTTATCTATTTTATACATATAAATGTATACATGCCAATCCCAGTCTCTCAACTCCTCCCACCACCACCCCCCCAACAGCTTTCCCCCCTTGTTGTCCATACGTTTGTTGTCTACATCTGTTGCTCTATTTATGCCTTGCAAAATGGTTAATCTGTACAGTTTTTCTAGGTTCCACATATATGCATGAATATACAAGATTTGTTTTTCTCTTTCTGACTTACTTCACTCTGTATGACAGTCTCTAGATCCATCGACGTCTCTACAAATGACCCAATTTCATTCCTTTTCATGGCTTAGTAATATTCCATTTTATATATGTACCACAGCTTTATGCATTCGTCTGTCTGTGGGCATTTATGTTGCTTCCATTACCTCGATATTGTAAATAGTGATGCAATGAACATTGCGGTGAATGACTCTTTTTGATTTATGGTTTTGTCTGGGTATATGTCCAGTACTGGGATTGCTGTATCATATGGTAATTCTATTGTTAGTTTCTTAAGAAATTCCATATTGTTCTCCATAATGACTGTATCAATTTATATTCCCAACAATAGTGGAAGAGGGTTCCTTTTCTCCACACCCTTTCCAGCATTTTCTGTTTGTAGATTTTCTATGATGCCTATTCTACCAGGTGTGAGGTGATACCTCATTGTTGAATCCATTTCGTTGAGCAAGGGGTAGGTCTTGTCTATTACATATTTGGCTTATGGAACGGTATCTGTGCTAATTTCAAACTCTGCTTTTATGCAGCACCCCAAATCACCTTCCCCCTTAAGCAGGCATAAGTTGGTTTTCTAAACTTGAGACCCTGTTCTGTTCTGTAATTCAGTTCATGTGTAGCCAAGTTCACATTCCGTGTATTAGTGATACCTTATGATGTTTCTTTTTCTGTGTGACTTATTTCACTTAGAATCATCGTGTCTCAATCCACTCATTATGCTGCTACGGGCCTGGTGACATAGATTTCATTGCTGAGTGGTATTCTGTTGTACATAAGTACCGCAACTTCTTTATCCATTATTTGCTCTCTGGGATATTTAACTTGTGCCATAGAAGAGATTTCTGTAAACAGAGGCGTCCCAAACTTTGGGGTGGCTGTGTCTTTTTGATTTTAATTTCCCTAAGCTATAGGACCATAAGTGGAAGTGCCCTAGGCTCTGTTGCTTTGTTTTTTAGATGTTTCAGGAAACACCATACACTTCTCCCGAGTGTCTGTTGGCAATTTACATCCCACCCATCAGCATAACAAGGCTCCCAGTTCTCCATGGCCTGTCCTGCCTTTCTGGATTTTACACTTTTTTCAGATGGCCCTTTTTACCGGGGGGAAGTGAGACTTCATTGTAGTGCAGATTTCCTTTGCAAGCTTGCTTGGTTGGCCAAAAAGGGCGTATGCGTTTTTTCCTGAATATATTCAGGAAAAAACGCATACGCCCTTTTTGTCCAAGTGCATCATTGTGGACGTTCTGCCTCTTTTCCTATGCTTTCAATGCAATTCCAGTCTACCTCCTGAAATCGGTTTCCTGCAATTCTGCCCCGCTTTCAAGTCCTCTTGGCAGCCTTACTTCAGTCTATTTTTGGACGATAGCTGTCATTTATAACTCTGCAGGTTTGTGAATTACAGTGCCCCTGAGCTCCTTTCTTCAACTCGCTTTCTTTTGAGCTGGCCGCAACACCGCAGGATGGCTTCAGGCCCTAATCTGGTTCCGGCACGGCACGCTGTGCCTTTGGTTATTTCCACTTCCTGGTGGGAAATGAGAGTTAAATTTGCCCGTCCAGACACCTCCAGCTAGTCTCTCATTGGTTCTCCCCATTCCTGTTCATCTTCCGCAGAAATTGCAAACTGGGCCAAACAGGAGGTTAAAGGTGCTGACTCTCCAAATGGGGAGAGTGTTAGTAAAGCGTCTGGAATGTTGCACCCGAGTACCAGGGTACGAAAACTGAGACATATTTGAACACGTCTCCCGATCACATGGTTGATCATACCCTAGGTTCCACATGCATGTTTTAGCTGAAGGAAGAATACCTTAAACCTGGGTAGTTGAAACCCATGGAATCGGTACCATGCAATATGACTTTAAAGGGCCTTCATTTGCTCACCGAACCTCTCCAATCCTATCACTGCTGCGTTTATGCCCCTGTACACATGCTTGATTCTCCTTCGGAGACATAGAAATCAATAGGTTTTAAGATACTTACTAGTCAGGTACATTCTTAGGCGTTTAATATGCGGTGTTGAGTCCATTTCGTTGAGCAAGGAGTAGCTCTTGTCTATTCCATATTTGGCTTAAGGAACTTTATCTGTGCTCATTTCAATCTCTGGTTTTATGCAGCACCCCAACTCACCTTTACCCTTAAGCAAGCATAAGTTGGTTTTCTAAATTTGAGACCCTGTTCTGTTCTGTAATTCAGTTCCTGTGTAGCCAAGTTTACATTCCGTGTATTACTGATATCTTATGATGTTTCTTTTTCTGTGTGACTTATTTCAGTTAGAATCATCATACCTGAATCCACTCATTGTGCTGCTAAGGGCCTGATGACATAGATTTCATTGCTGAGTGATATTGCTTTGTAAGTAAATACCACAACTTCTTTATCCATTTTTCACTTTCTGCGATGTTGAACTTGTACTGTAAACGAGGTTCTTGTAAACAGAGGCGTCCCAAACTTTGGGGTGGCTGTGTCCTTTTGATTTTAATTTCCCTAAGCTATAGGACCATAAGTGGAAGTGCCCTAGGCTCTGTTGCTTTTTTTTTAGATGTTTCAGGAAACACCATACACTTCTCCCGAGTGTCTGTTGGCAATTTCCATCCTGCCCATCAGCATAACAAGGCTCCCAGTTCTCCATGGCCTGTCTTGACTTTCTGGATTTTACATTTTTGTCAGATGGCCCTTTTGACCGGGGGGAAGTGACACTTCATTGTAGTGCAGATTTCCTTTGCAAGCTTGCTTGGTTGGCCAAAAAGGGCGTATGCGTTTTTTCCTGAATATATTCAGGAAAAAACGCATACGCCCTTTTTGGCCAAGTGCATCATTGTGCACGTTCTGCCTCTTTTCCTATGCTTTCAATGCAATTCCAGTCTACCTCCTGAAATCGGTTTCCTGCAATTCTGCCCCGCTTTCAAGTCCTCTTGGCAGCCTTACTTCAGTATATTTTTGGACGATAGCTGTCATTTATAACTCTGCAGGTTTGTGAATTACAGTGCCCCTGAGCTCCTTTCTTCAACTCGCTTTCTTTTGAGCTGGCCGCAACACCGCAGGATGGCTGCAGGCTATAATCTGGTTACGGCACGGCACGCTGTGCCTTTGGTTATTTCCTCTTCCTGGTGGGAAATGAGAGTTAAATTTGCCCGTCCAGACACCTCCAGCTAGTCTCTTTGGTTCTCCTTATTCCTGATCATCTTCCGGAGAAATTGCAAACTGGGCGAAAGAGGAGGTTAAAGGCGCTGACTCTCCAAGTGGGGAGAGTGTTAGTAAAGCGTCTGGAATGTTGCACCCGAGTACCAGGGGAGGAAAACTGAGACATATTTGAACATGTCTCGCGTTCACACGGTTGATCATACTCTGGGTTCCACATGCATGTTTTAGCTGAAGGAAGAATACCTTAAACCTGGATATTTGAGACCCGTGGAATGGGTACCATGCAATATGACTTCAAATGGTCTTCATTTGCTCACCGAACCTCTCCAATCCTATCACTGCTGCGTTTATGCCCCTGTACACACGCTTGATTCTCTTTCGGAGACATAGCAATCCATAGGTTTTAAGATACTTACTAGTCAGGTACATTCTTAGGCGTTTAATATGGGGTGTTGAGTCCATTTCGTTGAGCAAGGAGTAGCTCTTGTCTATTCCATATTTGGCTTAAGGAACTTTATCTGTGCTCATTTCAATCTCTGGTTTTATGCAGCACCCCAACTCACCTTTCCCCTTAAGCAAGCATAAGTTGGTTTTCTAAATTTGAGACCCTGTTCTATTCTGTAATTCAGTTCCTGTGTAGCCAAGTTTACATTCCGTGTATTAGTGATATCTTATGATGTTTCTTTTTCTGTGTGACTTATTTCAGTTAGAATCATCATACCTGAATCCACTCATTGTGCTGCTAAGGGCCTGATGACATAGATTTCATTGCTGAGTGATATTGCTTTGTAAGTAAATACCACAACTTCTTTATCCATTTTTCACTTTCTGCGATGTTGAACTTGTACTGTAAACGAGGTTCTTGTAAACAGAGGCGTCCCAAACTTTGGGGTGGCTGTGTCCTTTTGATTTTAATTTCCCTAAGCTATAGGACCATAAGTGGAAGTGCCCTAGGCTCTGTTGCTTTTTTTTTAGATGTTTCAGGAAACACCATACACTTCTCCCGAGTGTCTGTTGGCAATTTCCATCCTGCCCATCAGCATAACAAGGCTCCCAGTTCTCCATGGCCTGTCTTGACTTTCTGGATTTTACATTTTTGTCAGATGGCCCTTTTGACCGGGGGGAAGTGACACTTCATTGTAGTGCAGATTTCCTTTGCAAGCTTGCTTGGTTGGCCAAAAAGGGCGTATGCGTTTTTTCCTGAATATATTCAGGAAAAAACGCATACGCCCTTTTTGGCCAAGTGCATCATTGTGCACGTTCTGCCTCTTTTCCTATGCTTTCAATGCAATTCCAGTCTACCTCCTGAAATCGGTTTCCTGCAATTCTGCCCCGCTTTCAAGTCCTCTTGGCAGCCTTACTTCAGTATATTTTTGGACGATAGCTGTCATTTATAACTCTGCAGGTTTGTGAATTACAGTGCCCCTGAGCTCCTTTCTTCAACTCACTTTCTTTTGAGCTGGCCGCAACACCGCAGGATGGCTGCAGGCTATAATCTGGTTCCGGCACGGCATGCTGTGCCTTTGGTTATTTCCTCTTCCTGGTGGGAAATGAGAGTTAAATTTGCCCGTCCAGACACCTCCAGCTAGTCTCTTTGGTTCTCCTTATTCCTGATCATCTTCCGGAGAAATTGCAAACTGGGCGAAAGAGGAGGTTAAAGGCGCTGACTCTCCAAGTGGGGAGACTGTTAGTAAAGCGTCTGGAATGTTGCACCCGAGTAACAGGGGAGGAAAACTGAGACATATTTGAACATGTCTCCCGTTCACATGGTTGATCATACTCTGGGTTCCACATGCATGTTTTAGCTGAAGGAAGAATACCTTAAACCTGGATAGTTGAGACCCGTGGAATGGGTACCATGCAATATGACTTCAAAGGGTTTTCATTTGCTCACCGAACCTCTCCAATCCTATCACTGCTGCGTTTATGCCCCTGTACACACGCTTGATTCTCTTTCGGAGACATAGCAATCCATAGGTTTTAAGATACTTACTAGTCAGGTACATTCTTAGGCGTTTAATATGGGGTGTTGAGTCCATTTCGTTGAGCAAGGAGTAGCTCTTGTCTATTCCATATTTGGCTTAAGGAAATTTATCTGTGCTCATTTCAATCTCTGGTTTTATGCAGCACCCCAACTCACCTTTCCCCTTAAGCAAGCATAAGTTGGTTTTCTAAATTTGAGACCCTGTTCTGTTCTGTAATTCAGTTCCTGTGTAGCCAAGTTTACATTCCGTGTATTAGTGATATCTTATGATGTTTCTTTTTCTGTGTGACTTATTTCAGTTAGAATCATCATACCTGAATCCACTCATTGTGCTACTAAGGGCCTGATGACATAGATTTCATTGCTGAGTGATATTGCTTTGTAAGTAAATACCACATCTTCTTTATCCATTTTTCACTTTCTGCGATGTTGAACTTGTACTGTAAACGAGGTTCTTGTAAACAGAGGCGTCCCAAACTTTGGGGTGGCTGTGTCTTTTTGATTTTAATTTCCCTAAGCTATAGGACCATAAGTGGAAGTGCCCTAGGCTCTGTTGCTTTGTTTTTTAGATGTTTCAGGAAACACCATACACTTCTCCCGAGTGTCTGTTGGCAATTTACATCCCGCCCATCAGCATAACAAGGCTCCCAGTTCTCCATGGCCTGTCCTGCCTTTCTGGATTTTACACTTTTTTCAGATGGCCCTTTTGACCGGGGAGAAGTGAGACTTCATTGTAGTGCAGATTTCCTTTGCAAGCTTGCTTGGTTGGCCAAAAAGGGCGTATGCGTTTTTTCCTGAATATATTCAGGAAAAAACGCATACGCCCTTTTTGGCCAAGTGCATCATTGTGGACGTTCTGCCTCTTTTCCTATGCTTTCAATGCAATTCCAGTCTACCTCCTGAAATCGGTTTCCTGCAATTCTGCCCCGCTTTCAAGTCCTCTTGGCAGCCTTACTTCAGTATATTTTTGGACGATAGCTGTCATTTATAACTCTGCAGGTTTGTGAATTACAGTGCCCCTGAGCTCCTTTCTTCAACTCGCTTTCTTGTGAGCTGGCCGGAACACCGCAGGATGGCTTCAGGCCCTAATCTGGTTCCGGCACGTCAGCTGAGCCTTTGGTTATTTCCTCTTCCTGGTGGGAAATGAGAGTTAAATTTGCCCGTCCAGACATTTCCAGCTAGTCTCTCATTGGTTATCCTTATTCCTGTTCATCTTCCGCAGAAATTGCAAACTGGGCCAAACAGGAGGTTAAAGGCGCTGACTCTCCAAGTGGGGAGAGTGTTAGTAAAGTGTCTGGAATGTTGCACCCGAGTACCAGGGGAGGAAAACTGAGACATATTTGAACACGTCTCCCGTTCACACGGTTCATCATACTCTGGGTTCCACATGCATGTTTTAGCTGAAGGAAGAATACCTTAAACCTGGAGAGTTGAGACCCGTGTAATGGGTACTATGCAATATGACTTCAAAGGGTCTTCATTTGCTCACCGAACCTCTCCAATCCTATCACTGCTGCGTTTATGCCCCTGTACACACGCTTGATTCTCTTTTGGAGACATAGCAATCCATAGGTTTTAAGATACTTACTAGTCAGGTACATTCTTAGGCATTTAATATGGGGTGTTGAGTCCATTTCGTTGAGCAAGGAGTAGCTCTTGTCTATTCCATATTTGGCTTAAGGAACTTTATCTGTGCTCATTTGAATCTCTGGTTTTATGCAGCACCCCAACTCACCTTTCCCCTTAAGCAAGCATATGTTGGTTTTCTAAATTTGAGACCCTGTTCTGTTTTGGAATTCAGTTCCTGTGTAGCCAAGTTTACATTCCATGTATTACTGATATCTTATGATGTTTCTTTTGCTGTGTGACTTATTTCAGTTAGAATCATCGTACCTGAATCCACTCATTATGCTGCTACGGGCCTGATGACATAGATTTCATTGCTGAGTGATACTGCATTGTACGTAAGTACCACAAGTTCTTTATCCATTTTTCACTTTCTGTGATATTGAACTTGTACGGTAAACGAGGTTCTTGTAAACAGAGGCGTCCCAAATTTTGGGGTGGCTGTGTCTTTTTGATTTTAATTTCCCTAAGCTATAGGACCATAAGTGGAAGTGCCCTAGGCTCTGTTGCTTTGTTGTTTAGATGTTTCAGGAAACACCATACACTTCTCCAGAGTGTCTGTTGGCAATTTACATCCCGCCCATCAGCATAACAAGGCTCCCAGTTCTCCATGGCCTGTCCTGCCTTTCTGGATTTTACACTTTTTTCAGATGGCCCTTTTGACCGGGGGGAAGTGAGACTTCATTGTAGTGCAGATTTCCTTTGCAAGCTTGCTTGGTTGGCTAAAAAGGGCGTATGCGTTTTTTCCTGAATATATTCAGGAAAAAACGCATACGCCCTTTTTGGCCAAGTGCATCATTGTGGACGTTCTGCCTCTTTTCCTATGCTTTCAATGCAATTCCAGTCTACCTCCTGAAATCGGTTTCCTGCAATTCTGCCCCGCTTTCAAGTCCTCTTGGCAGCCTTACTTCAGTATATTTTTGGACGATAGCTGTCATTTATAACTCTGCAGGTTTGTGAATTACAGTGCCCCTGAGCTCCTTTCTTCAACTCGCTTTCTTTTGAGCTGGCCGCAACACCGCAGGATGGCTTCAGGCCCTAATCTGGTTCCGGCACGGCAGCTGAGCCTTTGGTTATTTCCTCTTCCTAGTGGGAAATGAGAGTTAAATTTGCCCGTCCAGACACCTCCAGCTAGTCTCTCATTGGTTCTCCCTATTCCTGTTCATCTTCCGCAGAAATTGCAAACTGGGCCAAACAGGAGGTTAAAGGCGCTGACTCTCCAAGTGGGGAGAGTGTTAGTAAAGTGTCTGGAATGTTGCACCCGAGTACCAGGGGAGGAAAACTGAGACATATTTGAACACGTCTCCCGTTCACACGGTTGATCATACTCTGGGTTCCACATGCATGTTTTAGCTGAAGGAAGAATACCTTAAACCTGGAGAGTTGAGACCCGTGGAATGGGTACCATGCAATATGACTTCAAAGGGTCTTCATTTGCTCACCGAACCTCTCCAATCCTATCACTGCTGCGTTTATGCCCCTGTACACACGCTTGATTCTCTTTTGGAGACATAGCAATCCATAGGTTTTAAGATACTTACTAGTCAGGTACATTCTTAGGCGTTTAATATGCGGTGTTGAGTCCATTTCGTTGAGCAAGGAGTAGCTCTTCTCTATTCCATATTTGGCTTAAGGAACTTTATCTGTGCTCATTTCAATCTCTGGTTTTATGCAGCACCCCAACTCACCTTTCCCCTTAAGTAAGCATAAGTTGGTTTTCTAAATTTGAGACCCTGTTCTGTTCTGTAATTCAGTTCCTGTGTAGCCAAGTTTACATTCCGTGTATTACTGATATCTTATGATGTTTCTTTTTCTGTGTGACTTATTTCAGTTAGAATCATCATACCTGAATCCACTCATTGTGCTGCTAAGGGCCTGATGACATAGATTTCATTGCTGAGTGATATTGCTTTGTAAGTAAATACCACAACTTCTTTATCCATTTTTCACTTTCTGCGATGTTGAACTTGTACTGTAAACGAGGTTCTTGTAAACAGAGCCGTTCCAAACTTTGGGGTGGCTGTGTCTTTTTGATTTTAATTTCCCTAAGCTATAGGACCATAAGTGGAAGTGCCCTAGGCTCTGTTGCTTTGTTGTTTAGATGTTTCAGGAAACACCATACACTTCTCCCGAGTGTCTGTTGGCAATTTACATCCCGCCCATCAGCATAACAAGGCTCCCAGTTCTCCATGGCCTGTCCTGCCTTTCCGGATTTTACACTTTTTTCAGATGGCCCTTTTGACCGGGGGGAAGTGAGACTTCATTGTAGTGCAGATTTCCTTTGCAAGCTTGCTTGGTTGGCCAAAAAGGGCGTATGCGTTTTTTCCTGAATATATTCAGGAAAAAACGCATACGCCCTTTTTGGCCAAGTGCATCATTGTGCACGTTCTGCCTCTTTTCCTATGCTTTCAATGCAATTCCAGTCTACCTCCTGAAATCGGTTTCCTGCAATTCTGCCCCGCTTTCAAGTCCTCTTGGCAGCCTTACTTCAGTATATTTTTGGATGTTAGCTGTCATTTATAACTCTGCAGGTTTGTGAATTACAGTGCCCCTGAGCTCCTTTCTTCAACTCGCTTTCTTGTGAGCTGGCCGCAACACCGCAGGATGGATTCAGGCCCTAATCTGGTTCTGGCATGGCACGCTGAGCCTTTGGTTGATTCGTCTTCCTGGTTGGAAATCAGAGTTAAATTTGCCCATCCAAACACCTCCAGCCAGTCTCTCATTGGTTCTCGCTATTCCTGTTCATCTTCCGCAGAAATTGCAAACTGGGCCAAACAGGAGGTTAAAGGCGATGACTCTCCAAGTGGGGAGAGTGTTAGTAAAGCGTCTGGAATGTTGCACCCGAGTACCAGGGGAGGAAAACTGAGACATATTTGAACACGTCTCCCGTTGACACAGTTGATCATACTCTGGGTAACACATGCATGTTTTAGCTGAAGGAAGAATACCTTAAACCTGGAGAGTTGAGACCCGTGTAATGGGTACCATGCAATATGACTTCAAAGGGTCTTCATTTGCTCACCGAACCTCTCCAATCCTATCACTGCTGCGTTTATGCCCCTGTACACACGCTTGATTCTCTTTTGGAGACATAGCAATCCATAGGTTTTAATATACTTACTAGTCAGGTACATTCTTAGGCGTTTAATATGGGGTGTTGAGTCCATTTCGTTGAGCAAGGATTAGCTCTTGTCTATTCCATATTTGGCTTAAGGAACTTTATCTGTGCTCATTTCAATCTCTGGTTTTATGCAGCACCCCAACTCACCTTTCCCCTTAAGCAAGCATAAGTTGGTTTTCTAAATTTGAGACCCTGTTCTGTTTTGGAATTCTGTTCCTGTGTAGCCAAGTTTACATTCCGTGCATTAGTGATATCTTATGATGTTTCTTTTTCTGTGTGACTTATTTCAGTTAGAATCATCGTACCTGAATCCACTCATTATGCTGCTACGGGCCTGATGACATAGATTTCATTGCTGAGTGATACTGCATTGTACGTAAGTACCACAAGTTCTTTATCCATTTTTCACTTTCTGTGATATTGAACTTGTACGGTAAACGAGGTTCTTGTAAACAGAGGCGTCCCAAACTTTGGGGTGGCTGTGTCTTTTTGATTTTAATTTCCCTAAGCTATAGGACCATAAGTGGAAGTGCCCTAGGCTCTGTTGCTTTGTTTTTTAGATGTTTCAGGAAACACCATACACTTCTCCCGAGTGTCTGTTGGCAATTTACATCCCGCCCATCAGCATAACAAGGCTCCCAGTTCTCCATGGCCTGTCCTGCCTTTCTGGATTTTACACTTTTTTCAGATGGCCCTTTTGACCGGGGGGAAGTGAGACTTCATTGTAGTGCAGATTTCCTTTGCAAGCTTGCTTGGTTGGCCAAAAAGGGCGTATGAATCTTTTCCTGAATATATTCAGAAAAAAACGCATACGTCCTTTTTGGCCAAGTGCATCATTGTGGACGTTCTGCCTCTTTTCCTATGCTTTCAATGCAATTCCAGTCTACCTCCTGAAATCAGTTTCCTGCAATTCTGCCCCGCTTTCAAGTCTTCTTGGCAGCCTTACTTCAGTATATTTTTGGACGATAGCTGTCATTTATAACTCTGCAGGTTTGTGAATTACAGTGCCCCTGAGCTCCTTTCTTCAACTCGCTTTCTTTTGAGCTGACCGCAACACCGCAGGATGGCTTCAGGCCCTAATCTGGTTCCGGCACGTCAGGTGAGCCTTTGGTTATTTCCTCTTCCTGGTGGGAAATGAGAGTTAAATTTGCCCGTCCAGACACCTCCAGCTAGTCTCTCATTGGTTCTCCTTATTCCTGTTCATCTTCCGCAGAAATTGCAAACTGGGCCAAACAGGAGGTTAAAGGCGCTGACTCTCCAAGTGGGGAGAGTGTTAGTAAAGTGTCTGGAATGTTGCACCCGAGTACCAGGGGAGGAAAACTGAGACATATTTGAACACGTCTCCCGTTCACACGGTTGATCATACTCTGGGTTCCACATGCATGTTTTAGCTGAAGGAAGAATACCTTAAACCTGGAGAGTTGAGACCCGTGGAATGGGTACCATGCAATATGACTTCAAAGGGTCTTCATTTGCTCACCGAACCTCTCCAATCCTATCACTGCTGCGTTTATGCCCCTGTACACATGCTTGATTCTCTTTCAGAGACATAGCAATCCATAGGTTTTAAGATACTTACTAGTCAGGTACATTCTTAGGCGTTTAATATGCGGTGTTGAGTCCATTTCGTTGAGCAAGGAGTAGCTCTTCTCTATTCCATATTTGGCTTAAGGAACTTTATCTGTTCTCATTTCAATCTCTTCTTTTATGCAGCACCCCAACTCACCTTTCCCCTTAAGTAAGCATAAGTTGGTTTTCTAAATTTGAGACCCTGTTCTGTTCTGTAATTCAGTTCCTGTGTAGCCAAGTTTACATTCCGTGTATTACTGATATCTTATGATGTTTCTTTTTCTGTGTGACTTATTTCAGTTAGAATCATCATACCTGAATCCACTCATTGTGCTGCTAAGGGCCTGATGACATAGATTTCATTGCTGAGTGATATTGCTTTGTAAGGAAATACCACAACTTCTTTATCCATTTTTCACTTTCTGCGATGTTGAACTTGTACTGTAAACGAGGTTCTTGTAAACAAAGCCGTTCCAAACTTTGGGGTGGCTGTGTCTTTTTGATTTTAATTTCCCTAAGCTATAGGACCATAAGTGGAAGTGCCCTAGGCTCTGTTGCTTTGTTGTTTAGATGTTTCAGGAAACACCATACACTTCTCCTGAGTGGCTGTTGGCAATTTACATCCCGCCCATCAGCATAACAAGGCTCCCAGTTCTCCATGGCCTGTCCTGCCTTTCTGGGTTTTACACTTTTTTCAGATGGCCCTTTTGACCGGGGGGAAGTGAGACTTCATTGTAGTGCAGATTTCCTTTGCAAGCTTGCTTGGTTGGCCAAACAGGGCGTATGCGTTTTTTCCTGAATATATTCAGGAAAAAACGCATACGCCCTTTTTGGCCAAGTGCCTCATTGTGGACGTTCTGCCTCTTTTCCTATGCTTTCAATGCAATTCCAGTCTACCTCCTGAAATCGGTTTCCTGCAATTCTGCCCCGCTTTCTAGTCCTCTTGGCAGCCTTACTTCAGTATATTTTTGGACGATAGCCGTCATTTATAACTCTGCAGGTTTGTGAATTACAGTGCCCCTGAGCTCCTTTCTTCAACTTGCTTTCTTTTGAGCTGGCCGCAACACCGCAGGATGGCTTCAGGCCCTAATCTGGTTCCGGCACGGCAGCTGAGCCTTTGGTTATTTCCTCTTCCTGGTGGGAAATGAGAGTTAAATTTGCCCGTCCAGACACCTCCAGCTAGTCTCTCATTGGTTCTCGCTATTCCTGTTCATCTTCCGCAGAAATTGCAAACTGGACCAAACAGGAGGTTAAAGGCGCTGACTCTCCAAGTGGGGAGACTGTCAGTAAAGCGTCTGGAATGTTGCACCCAAGTACCAGGGGAGAAAAACTGAGACATATTTGAACACGTCTCCCGTTCACACAGTTGATCATACTCTGGGTTCCACATGCATGTTTTAGCTGAAGGAAGAATACCTTAAACCTGGAGAGTTGAGACCCGTGGAATGGGTACCATGCAATATGACTTCAAAGGGTCTTCATTTGCTCACCGAACCTCTCCAATCCTATCACTGCTGCGTTTATGCCCCTGTACACACGCTTGATTCTCTTTTGGAGACATAGCAATCCATAGGTTTTAAGATACTTACTAGTCAGGTACATTCTTAGGTGTTTAATATGGGGTGTTGAGTCCATTTCGTTGAGCAAGGAGTAGCTCTTGTCTATTCCATATTTGGCTTAAGGAACTTTATCTGTGCTCATTTCAATCTCTGGTTTTATGCAGCACCCCAACTCACCTTTACCCTTAAGCAAGCATAAGTTGGTTTTCTAAATTTGAGACCCTGTTCTGTTTTGTAATTCAGTTCCTCTGTAGCCAAGTTTACATTCCGTGTATTACTGATATCTTATGATGTTTCTTTTGCTGTGTGACTTATTTCAGTTAGAATCATCATACCTGAATCCACTCATTGTGCTGCTACGGGCCTGGTGACATAGGTTTCATTGCTGAGTGATATTGCATTGTACTTTAGTACCACAACTTCTTTATCCATTTTTCACTTTCTGTGATATTGAACTTGTACTGTAAACGAGGTTGTTGTAAACAGAGGCGTCCCAAACTTTGGGGTGGCTGTGTCTTTTTGATTTTAATTTCCCTAAGCTATAGGACCATAAGTGAAGTGCCCTAGGCTCTGTTGCTTTGTTTTTTAGATGTTTCAGGAAACACCATACACTTCTCCCGAGTGTCTGTTGGCAATTTACATCCCGCCCATCAGCATAACAAGGCTCCCAGTTCTCCATGGCCTGTCCTGCCTTTCTGGATTTTACACTTTTTTCAGATGGCCCTTTTGACCGGGGGGAAGTGAGACTTCATTGTAGTGCAGATTTCCTTTGCAAGCTTGCTTGGTTGGCCAAAAAGTGCGTATGCGTTTTTTCCTGAATATATTCAGGAAAAAACGCATACGCCCTTTTTGGCCAAGTACATCATTGTCGAGGTTCTGACTCTCTTCATATGTTTTCAATGCAATTCCAGTCTACCTCCTGAAATTGGTTTCCTGCAATTCTGCCTTGCTTTCATTGCCTCTTCATAGCCTTACCTCAATATATTTTTTGAAAATAGTTGGCCTTTATAACTCTGCAGGTTTTTGAATTGCAGTGGCCCTTAGCTCCATTTTTCAGCTCTTATTTTTGTGGTCTTGCCCCATAACCACAGGATTCCTTGAAGCCCTATTTTTCTTCTGGGGCACCTTGCTGTGCCTTTGGTTAATTCTTCTTACTGATGTGACATTAGAGTGACATGTGCCCATTGAAACCGCTACAGCTAGTTTCTCACTGGTTCCCCCTATTCCCATTCATCCTCTGCACTAACTGCAGACTGTGCGATACCAGAACTTAAAGGCATTGACTCCATGTGGGGATGTTGTTAGTAAAGCGGCTGGAATGTCGATCCGGAGCCCCAGGAGAGGAAAAATGAGGTGCGTTTTAGAAACCTTTCCCGATCATATGGTATACCAGTCACTGGGTTTCCCAAGCATGGTTTAGCTGTAGGAAGATTCCCTTCAACCTGGAGTGTTGGGACCCTTGGACTGAGTAGCATGAAGTATTGCATTAAACTTTCGGCAGTTGCTCACCAAAGCTCACCAATCCTCTCAGCCCCAAGTGTTCAGCCTTATGTCTTATCCAGCTGTGGGTTTATATGTGGTCAATCCAGGTTGCATCACATCCCCTGAGCGAATTTTGTAAGAATTTTTCTCTCTTTCATTGTTTCAGCGTTTTGTTTTTAAAATTTATTTCTATAATGGGGTTTAGCTCATTTTCACTGCTGTGTTTGTGCCGCTCTGCACACACTTGATTCCCTTATGGAGATATATCAATACATGGGTTTTAAGATTCTTATTACTCAGATATATTTCTCTGCGGTGTATAGGGTGTGTTGAGGCCAGTTCATTGAGCAAGGTGTAGATCTTGTCTAATACCTATTTGGTTTATTGAACGGTATCTGTGCTAATTTCAAACTCTGGTTTTATGCATCACCCCACCTCTCCTTTCCCCTTAAGCTGACATAAGTGTGTTTTCTAAATGTGAGACACTGTTCTGTTCTGTAATTCATTTCTTGTGCAGCCATATTTACCCTCCCTCTATAAGTGATATCTTATGATATGTTTCTTTTTCTGTTTGACTTATTTCAAGTAGTATTATCGGACCTAAATCCACTCTTTATCCTTCTACTAGCCTTATTACATTGATTTCATGGTGAAGAGATATTCCATTGTACATAAGTACCACATCTTCTTTATCCATTGTTCTCTTTCCTGGGATATTTAAGGTGTACTGAAGTTGAGGTTCTTGTAAACAGAGTAGCCCTAAACTGTGGTGTGCTTGTGTCTTGTTGATTTTTAGACTTCCCTAGATATACTCCCATGATTGGAAGTGTCCTATGCTCTGTAGCTCTGTTTTTTAGATGATTTAGGAACCACCATACACTTCTCCAGAGTGGCTCTCGGCAGTTCACACACTGCCCATCAGCGTATAAAGGCTCCCTGTTCTCCATGGCCTGTCCTGCATTTCTGGTTTTTACAATTTTTTAGGATGGCCCTTTTGACCGGTGGGAAGTGAGACTTCTTTGTTGTGCACATTTGCATTGGTTGCTTGCTTCGTTGCCCATAAAGTGCGTATGCGTTTTTTCCTGGATATAATCAGGAAAAAACACATACGCCCTTTTGGGCCAACTGCATCATTGTCGAAATTCTGCCGCTTTTCATGTGCGTTAAAGACGAGTCCAATCTATCTCTTGAAATCTGTTTCTTGCAATTCTGTCTTGCATTCAGATCCTCTTCTTTGCCTTACCTCAACATATTTTTGGACGTTAGTTTTCATTTATAACTCTGCAGGTTTGTGAATTGCAGTGACCCTGAGCTCCATTTTTTAAGTTGCTCTTTTGTGAGCTGGCCTCAAACCCGCAGGATTGCTTCAGGCCCTATTTTGGCTCCGGCGAGGCAGGCTGAGCCTTTCTTTAATTCTTATTCTTAATGGGAAATTAGAGTGATATGTGCCCGTCCAAACCCCTACAACTATTCTCTCATTGGTTCCCCCTCTTCTCGTTCATCCTCCTCACAATTTGCAAAATGTGTGAAACAGAAGTTTAAATGTGCTGATTCTCCAAGTGGGGAGATTCTAAGTAACGTGGCTGGAATGGTGAACAGGAGCACCAGGAGAGGATAAATGAGGTGCATTTTAGACACATCTCCCGATCACATGGTGTACAGTCCTCTGGGTTTTCCATGCATGTTTTAGCTGTAGGAAGATCCCTTGAACCTGCAGATTTGGGACCCATTGAATGGGTACCAGGTAGTATTACTTTAAAGGGTGTGCATTTCCTCACCCAACCTCACATTTCTCTTAGCGCAAACAGTTTCCAGCCTTATGTCTCATCCTGCTGTGGGTCTAGATGTGTTCAATCCATGTTGCATCACCGTCCCTGAGGAAAAGTTGTAAGAGGTTTTCTCTGTCTCTCTGTCGTTTATTTTTTTCAATTTATTACTATATTGGTTACAGCTGATTTTCAAAGCTCTGTTTCTTGCTGCTGTACATCCACTTGATTCACGTACAGAGAGACATCAATAAATTCTTTTTCAGATTCTTACCAGTCGTATATATTCTTTTCCGGTGACTTGAGTGTGCTGAGTGCAGTTCTTTTAGCTACCGTGTAGGCCTTGTTGATTATCAGTTTGGTATTTGGAATGGTATCTTTGCTAATTTCAACCTCCTGGATGATGCCTCACCCCTCCCCACCTTTCCCGTTTAGCAGCCTTATGCGTGTTTTCTACATATTTGACTATGTTTTTGTTTTGTAATTTATTTCATGTGTAGCCATTTTGGATTCCACCTTTAAGTGATATCTTATGATATGTGTCTTTTTCTTTTTGAATTCTGTCACTTAGAATGATCATACGTAACTCCTCCGGAGTTGTTACAACTGGCCATATTTCATTGATTTCCAGGCTGAATAATATTCCACTCTACCTAAGTACCACATCTCTATCCATTTTTTCCCTCCAGAGACATTTAAGTTATATCCTAGTCGAGGATCTTTTAAACAGAGAGGGGGTAAACATTGGGGTGCCTGTGTCCTCTCGATTTTTGTTTTTCCCAAGATATACGCCCATGAGTGCAAGTGCCCTATGCTCTGTAGCTCATTTTTTAGATGCTTTAGTAAACACAATACACTTCTCCAGAATGGCCGTTGGCAATATACATTTCCACTATAAGTCTCGCAGGGCTCCCTCTTCTCGTTGCCCTGTCCTGCATTTCTGTTGTTTACGCTTTATGAGGATGGCTCTTCTGACTGATGCGAAGTGATATCTTTTGTAGTATTGACTTCCAGTGCCCACCTGTTTGGTTGGCTAAAAAAGTGTATGCCCTTTTCTTGAATATATACAGAAAAAAACGCATACACCCTTTTTGGCCAACTGCAATGTTGGCAATGTTCAGCTCCTTTTCTTGTGCTTAATGGCGAGTCCTTTCTACCTCCTCAAATCCCTTTCCTGCCATTCTCCCTTGCTTACAAGTCCTTTTCTCTGACTTTCCTCAAGACATTTTTCAGTGATGGATATTTTCAACTCTGCAGTTTTGTGAATTTTACTGCCCCTGAGTTCCATTGTTCAACTTGTGTTTATGGGAACTGGCCACAAAGCAGCGGGATTTCCTCAAGCCCTATACTGTTTCCATGGGCAACCCTAGCCTTTGGTCAATTCGTCTTCCTGATTGGAAATTAGAGTGACATGTGCCTGTCTGAACACCTAGGACTTGTCTCTCATTGTTCCTCATCCTTCCGCTTCATCCTCTGGACAAATTCCAAACTGTACGCAACAGGATGTTGACAGTGCTGACATCTCCAAGTGGGGAGACTGTTAGTAAAGACGCTGGAGGGGTGAACCCGAGCACCAGGAGATGAGGAGATGAGATGCCTTTTCCAAACTCTTCCCGATCAGACGGTATACCATCCTCTGGGTGTGACAGACATGTTTTAGCAGTAGGAAGAGTCCCATTCATGTAAGGAGAACACCAGGGCTTTTTCAAAATCAGTGTCTCCCCGAAACCCAAACTGGGGAAGTTTTTAAGCTACGGCTACACATATGTTCATTAAGGGCCTTGGGAAGTAGGCAGAGTCCAAACTTTAGATGATTGAAGTCTTCAGGGTCAGAAGCACTCACCACCAGCTTCCCTTAGGCTACACTTTAACTATCATTGATAGATGATGTCAATAAAAATATCTATTCTTTTTCAGATTATTTCCCCTTATAGGTTATTGCAAAATGTTGAGTGTAGTTCCCTGTGCTATACAGTAGTTCCTTGTTGATGATCTATTTTATACATAGCAGTGTGTATGTGTTAATTCCAAACTGTTAATTTATCCCTCCTCCCACCTTTCCCCTTTGGTAATAATAAATTATAAGATTTTATACTTCTCAGAAATGGGGGAGCTGAAAGAGAGGTATCATTTTCAATGGAAAAGCATTTAAAACAAGATTGAAGGTTTAACCAAGATTATTAGATGTACATCCTTGGAAAGAAATCACTTCGTTTCTCTAATATTGACCTGACAAATAAGACAAACCTTTTCACTGAACTTGCTTATAAAAAGTGATGGAAATATCAAATGGAAGTGTTAGAAACATCTTATTTTACCCGAACCTTATACACTGTTCTATGTTAACTACAGTTTGGCTCACACATCTGTTCATTGAGGTTACAATAGTCTCAATTTCTGTTACTGATCCTCCAGAGTGGACCCCAACAAGTGTCCCCCTGCCCAGTGTCATTGGGGCCAACAGATCGAGACTGAGTTTGGTTCACAAGCAAAGGAAACTTTATATTTTGATCAGAGAATGGAGAGGTGAGAGCATGCACTACCCCGTGGGCTGTGGGCTGGGCTGCT
The DNA here is from genome assembly GCF_964374135.1 of Grampus griseus. Lineage (NCBI taxonomy): Eukaryota > Metazoa > Chordata > Mammalia > Artiodactyla > Delphinidae > Grampus > Grampus griseus. The sequence goes on along the minus strand of NW_028133279.1, from coordinate 316,400 downwards.
GTGTAGAGATCCTGTCAGAGTCAGTGGGAGGGAGGGAGGCGGCGGAGCTCTCGAGGGCCGGGTTGGCTGTAGCTCAGGCTCTATATCGTGGAGTCTGCACTGGGCCCCAGGAGCTGAGGTGTCGACCCAGCCATTCTGCACTAGGAAATCTGGTCTGAAGTGCCGGGTGTGGAACCTCTGCATGCGGGACCCTAGGAGCATGTGAAATTAGACAAAGCACAAAGGATAAAAAAGGTTAGACTTGACTTTATTGCCCAGATTCTATTTTTATCTCCCAGGGATTTTTAATGGGCTTTGCTGGGGACAAACCCCTCCTCTGCCTTTTGTCCCGTTCCTCATTCTTGGAGTGCTGAGGGTGCAGACCCTTCTTCTGTAACTGCTGAGTGCTGAGTTGGGAGCCCTCATACCCTGGGGCGAGGGTCAGAGCTTCTCCCCAGCAGCCTCCCGGTGACGTTGATTGTCCCCAGGACCCCTGCCTCCCTGCTCGTCCACCTGAGCACCAGCATTGGAAGTGTTATAGATTCTAATGACCTTTAAGGGTCCAGGAAAGAGATGTGCAGAGACGCTGTGGGGGCCGGTTTCACCCCGCCCCACATTTGTTCGGCCACCTTAGGCTGACCGTTTCTGCCAGCCTAGATGCTCTGACCAGTAGTCTGTGCTTTCTTCAATTAGGCCCCTGAATTAACGTACAAACAGCACCATGTGTCAGAGCCCTGCCTGCTCAACTCCCAGACAGTCCAGGGTCAGTGGTGATAAGGACCATGATGGCTACTGAGTCAACAGCCTTTTGAAGTAAACAGGAGTCCAGCCGGTCTTATTGGCCACCATCATCACGGTGTCTGTAGGCTTTTCTATGGTGACAGTGTGATATACGGTTCCCCCGCCAAGATTATTAGCTCCCCTCTGGGTGCAGTAAGTCCTGCAAGCAGTAGTCTACTCTTTTGGGACACACCCTTGTTGTTTTATGAGAGAAACTCCAGGTCAAGTGATGTTCACACGAGTCGTCATGGTGCCCTGTTGCCCCCGGTTATCTCTCTGGATGTTGGAGTTGGAGGGCCTCCTCACTCGAGGTCGGTGTGCCCACGGAGCGAACCCTGCAACTTCAGGGCATGGTTGGTGGTTAGGATCACCACGTGGGGTCCTTTTCCCTTAGGAGGGAGGTGGCCTTTTGGGCTGCTGATTTCCAGGTTTTTAGATACCGCCAGTATCTTGGCCAGTTGTGGCAGTGGGCCAAGCCCCTTGGTGACCGTAATTTATCCTACCTGGATGGCATTCTTGCATTGTTCCATTTCAAGTGGTCCCAGTTTTTGCACTAATTCTCCAATGGCGATTCACCTTTCACCGGGAATGTAAAGGTCAAAGGGTTTAGCTAAATTAGGGAGTTCCAGGGCAAGGGTCTGAATTGACTGCTCTTTCCATTCTTGAAAGGCCACTTCTGGATTCTATTCAAAAGGATCATCATCTTTTCCTTTCAGTGTTTCATATAGAGGCCCAGCTAGTAGACTGTAGTTAGGGATCCAGAAGCAGCAAACCCTGGCCTCCCCAGGAACCCCTAAGCTGTCTTCTAGTTTTAGAAAGGGGTAAGGCTGAAAATGGTTTCTTCCCTTTCCTGGGATGGGCTTCTCTGACCTTCTGTGAGAATGAAGCCCAGGCAGGTCACTGCAGTCTGTGATATTTGAGCTTTTTCTTGGACAACTTCTATCCTTTATTGGCTTGGTAGTTCAGAGGCCTCCTTAGTAGGGTTGGCGATCAGAATGTCGTCTGCATATTGAAGGAGGGTTTCCTTTTCCAGAGGTAGAACTTTTAGGTCTTTAGCTAAGCTTTCCCCAAAGATGGTGTGGGAACTTTTGCACCCTTGGGGCCAGACGGCCCGGAAGTATTGTTTTAGTTGTATGTTGAGTCCTGCCACTCACAAGCCAAAATTTCTTGTGACTCTGGGACTAATGGAATGCAAAAGAAAGCATCATTGAAGACTAATACAGAATACCATGTCCTGGTGGTTGGTAGAATGACCAGCAGGGTGTAGGAATTAGGAGCAACTGGAGGTATATCCTCGGTGGCTTCACTGACTGTCCTGACATCCTTTACCAGGTCCCCAGCAGCCCATGGGGCTCTCGTGGTCAGACCAATCCCAGAATATGGAGCTCACCTGGGCAGGTACCCCACCCCCACCCCAGCCCACGGGGCTCTCGTGGTCAGGCCCCTCCCAGGATACAGAGCTACCCTTGCAGGTACCGTGGCAGGGCTGGGCACACAGGAACCGTGCACATAGCCCTCATTGCAGAGCACCCCCAGCTCACCTGTCACTCAGAGCTGACACAGAGTACCTCAGAGCAGGACTTGAACTAACAAACAGCAGCTGCGACAGGTCTGTGACCCTGGGCATCACTCCGTGAGGCCTCCCTCCACCTGGTCTTCCAGAGACTTCCACTGCACCCGGGGCACCAGGCCTCTGTCTCCAACCACCACCCACCCCTCCTCTCCCTGACTCCTGGGTTCCTCTCATTAGGAGAGGGTTTTCTTGAAGTTGTCTCCCACTCATGGGCCAGATAAAATGATTAGAAAACAAGCCAAAGCTGCAGCCCCTTGTCTATCCTGACTCTCAGGAGCCCACACCTGTTCCTCGGACCTGGCCGGTTCAGCAAGTTCCATTTTCTGCAACTGTGAGCCCCTGAGGGGTGATGATTGGCTGACCTGGGCAGCCTTACCGTGCCGGCCAGCCCTCCCCAGGTGTGCCTGGGTTGAGATCAATATAAATACCACTCCAGGCAGCAAGAGCCCCTGCAGCCGTGCCTGACGCCATTTTCTCTGCCCTGTCAGCAGTCTCGGGGCTGGGCTGGTGGGAGGGAGTGAGAGGCCACGGCTTTGTGGGTGGCCCAGTGTGAGTGGGGCTCTGCTGGACTTTCTGCAGCAGTTGCCAGGCTGCCACCTGCTAAAGAAGAGGATGTGTCACCCATACCTGTTGCTGGAATTTCTCCCTGGGCAGAGGTGAGGAAGGAAAAAAGCAGTGGGGGCAGGGACAGGACGGGTATCTCAGGCAGGGAAATGGAAATCTTCCAGAAGAGCACCCAGGGCCAGGACCATCCTGGCTGGCCTGCAGGCACCAAGTCGGCCGGCATGCTGTCACTCGTGTGGCTCTATGGCCCTTCCTCTAGGCTTTCAAGTCCTTGTATATATTCAGGTGTTTTACCTGGGACGGGTGGGAATAGTTCAGCAGCAACTGGCCTGGGGCTCAGCTCACGTTTACTCACAGATGCCTCGGCACGGTGCCCCAGCTTTGCAATGAGGACGCTTGTTGCGTGGGGGCTGCTGGCTGAATGGGAGACGATTCCCCACCACTGACCAACTTCAGAATTGTTTACAACTGGAGCAAGTGCCCTGATACGGTTTTCCTCTGTGTAACTGGTGGGTTCTGTGTTTTTTTCTCTTTTTCGTTTTTGGTTCAAGGTAGACTTTATTCCTCTTTTTTTGTATTTACAGATATAAGCATGGAAATAATTTATTCATATAAATACATGTATGTGCAGGGAATAATTGTTTTTTCTGTTTTATTTTTTAAATTTTATTTCTTTTTAATTTTGAATTTTATTTTATATTTTTATACAGCAGGTTCTTATTGGTTATCTATTTTATACATATAAATGTATACATGCCAATCCCAGTCTCTCAACTCCTCCCACCACCACCCCCTCAACAGCTTTCCCCCCTTGTTGTCCATACGTTTGTTGTCTACATCTGTTGCTCTATTTATGCCTTGCAAAATGGTTAATCTGTACAGTTTTTCTAGGTTCCACATATATGCATGAATATACAAGATTTGTTTTTCTCTTTCTGACTTACTTCACTCTGTATGACAGTCTCTAGATCCATCGACGTCTCTACAAATGACCCAATTTCATTCCTTTTCATGGCTTAGTAATATTCCATTTTATATATGTACCACAGCTTTATGCATTCGTCTGTCTGTGGGCATTTATGTTGCTTCCATTACCTCGATATTGTAAATAGTGATGCAATGAACATTGCGGTGAATGACTCTTTTTGATTTATGGTTTTGTCTGGGTATATGTCCAGTACTGGGATTGCTGTATCATATGGTAATTCTATTGTTAGTTTCTTAAGAAATTCCATATTGTTCTCCATAATGACTGTATCAATTTATATTCCCAACAATAGTGGAAGAGGGTTCCTTTTCTCCACACCCTTTCCAGCATTTTCTGTTTGTAGATTTTCTATGATGCCTATTCTACCATGTGTGAGGTGATACCTCATTGTTGAATCCATTTCGTTGAGCAAGGGGTAGGTCTTGTCTATTACATATTTGGCTTATGGAACGGTATCTGTGCTAATTTCAAACTCTGCTTTTATGCAGCACCCCAACTCACCTTCCCCCTTAAGCAGGCATAAGTTGGTTTTCTAAACTTGAGACCCTGTTCTGTTTTGTAATTCAGTTCATGTGTAGCCAAGTTCACATTCCGTGTATTAGTGATACCTTATGATGTTTCTTTTTCTGTGTGACTTCTTTCACTTAGAATCATCGTGTCTCAATCCACTCATTATGCTGCTATGGGCCTGGTGACATAGATTTCATTGCTGAGTGGTATTCTGTTGTACATAAGTACCGCAACTTCTTTATCTATTATTTGCTCTCTGGGATATTTAACTTGTGCCATAGAAGAGATTTCTGTACACAGAGGCGTCCCAAACTTTGGGGTGGCTGTGTCTTTTTGATTTTAATTTCCCTAAGCTATAAGACCATAAGTGGAAGTGCCCTAGGCTCTGTTGCTCTGTTTTTTAGATGTTTCAGGAAACACCATACACTTCTCCCGAGTGTCTGTTGGCAATTTACATCCCGCCCATCAGCATAACAAGGCTCCCAGTTCTCCATGGCCTGTCCTGCCTTTCTGGATTTTACACTTTTTTCAGATGGCCCTTTTTACCGGGGGGAAGTGAGACTTCATTGTAGTGCAGATTTCCTTTGCAAGCTTGCTTGGTTGGCCAAAAAGGGCGTATGCGTTTTTTCCTGAATATATTCAGGAAAAAACGCATACGCCCTTTTTGGCCAAGTGCATCATTGTGGACGTTCTGCCTCTTTTCCTATGCTTTCAATGCAATTCCAGTCTACCTCCTGAAATCGGTTTCCTGCAATTCTGCCCCGCTTTCAAGTCCTCTTGGCAGCCTTACTTCAGTATATTTTTGGACGATAGCTGTCATTTATAACTCTGCAGGTTTGTGAATTACAGTGCCCCTGAGCTCCTTTCTTCAACTCGCTTTCTTGTGACCTGGCCGCAACACCGCAGGATGGCTTCAGGCCCTAATCTGGTTCCGGCACGGCACACTGAGCCTTTGGTTAATTCCTCTTCCTGGTGGGAAATGAGAGTTAAATTTGCCCGTCCAGACACCTCCAGCTAGTCTCTCATTGGTTCTCGCTATTCCTGTTCATCTTCCGCAGAAATTGCAAACTGGGGCAAACAGGAGGTTAAAGGGACTGACTCTCCAAGTCGGGAGAGTGTTAGTAAAGCGTCTGGAATGTTACACCCAGGTATCAGAGTATGAAAATTGAGACATATTTGAACACGTCTCCCGATCACATGGTTGATCATACTCTAGGTTCCACATGCATATTTTAGCTGAAGGAAGAATACCTTAAACCTGGGTAGTTGAAACCCGTGGAATGGGTACCATGCACTATGACTTCAAAGGGTCTTCATTTGCTCACCGAACCTCTCCAATCCTATCACTGCTGCGTTTATGCCCCTGTACACATGCTTGATTCTCTTTCGGAGACATAGCAATCCATAGGTTTTAAGATACTTACTAGTCAGGTATATTCTTAAGCTTTTAATATGCGGTGTTGAGTCCATTTCGTTGAGCAAGGAGTAGCTCTTGTCTATTCCATATTTGGCTTAAGGAACTTTATCTGTGCTCATTTCAATCTCTGGTTTTATGCAGCACCCCAACTCACCTTTCCCCTTAAGCAAGCATAAGTTGGTTTTCTAAATTTGAGACCCTGTTCTGTTCTGTAATTCAGTTCCTGTGTAGCCAAGTTTACATTCCGTGTTTTAGTGATATCTTATGATGTTTCTTTTTCTGTGTGACTTATTTCAGTTAGAATCATCATACCTGAATCCACTCATTGTGCTGCTAAGGGCCTGATGACATAGATTTCATTGCTGAGTGATATTGTTTTGTAAGTAAATACCAAAACTTCTTTATCCATTTTTCACTTTCTGCGATGTTGAACTTGTACTGTAAACGAGGTTCTTTTAAACAGAGGCGTCCCAAACTTTGGGGTGGCTGTGTCTTTTTGATTTTAATTTCCCTAAGCTATAGGACCATAAGTGGAAGTGCCCTAAGCTCTGTTGCTTTGTTTTTTAGATGTTTCAGGAAACACCATACACTTCTCCCGAGTGTCTGTTGGCAATTTACATCCGCCCATCAGCATAACAGGGCTCCCAGTTCTCCATGGCCTGTCCTGCCTTTCTGGATTTTATACTTTTTTCAGATGGCCCTTTTGACCGGGGGGAAGTGAGACTTCATTGTAGTGCAGATTTCCTTTGCAAGCTTGCTTGGTTGGCCAAAAAGGGCGTATGCGTTTTTTCCTGAATATATTCAGGAAAAAACGCATACGCCCTTTTTGGCCAAGTGCATCATTGTGGACGTTCTGCCTCTTTTCCTATGCTTTCAATGCAATTCCAGTCTACCTCCTGAAATCGGTTTCCTGCAATTCTGCCCCGCTTTCAAGTCCTCTTGGCAGCCTTACTTCAGTATATTTTTGGACGATAGCTGTCATTTATAACTCTGCAGGTTTGTGAATTACAGTGCCCCTGAGCTCCTTTCTTCAACTCGCTTTCTTTTGAGCTGGCCGCAACACCGCAGGATGGCTTCAGGCCCTAATCTGCTTCCGGCTCGGCACACTGAGCCTTTGGTTAATTCCTCTTCCTGGTGGGAAATGAGAGTTAAATTTGCCCGTCCAGACACCTCCAGCTAGTCTCTCATTGGTTCTCCCTATTCCTGTTCATCATCCGCAGAAATTGCAAACTGGGCCAAACAGGAGGTTAAAGGTGCTGACTCTCCAAGTGGGGAGAGTGTTAGTAAAGCGTCTGGAATGTTGCACCCGAGTACCAGCGGAGGAAATCTGAGACATATTTGAACACGTCTCCCGTTCACACGGTTGATCATACTCTGGGTTCCACATGCATGTTTTAGCTGAAGGAAGAATACCTTAAACCTGGAGAGTTGAGACCCGTGTAATGGGTACCATGCAATATGACTTCAAAGGGTCTTCATTTGCTCACCGAACCTCTCCAATCCTATCACTGCTGCGTTTATGCCCGTGTACACACGCTTGATTCTCTTTTGGAGACATAGCAATCCATAGGTTTTAAGATACTTACTAGTCAGGTACATTCTTAGGCGTTTAATATGGGGTGTTGAGTCCATTTCGTTGAGCAAGGAGTAGCTCTTGTCTATTCCATAATTGGCTTAAGGAACTTTATCTGTGCTCATTTCAATCTCTGGTTTTATGCAGCACCCCAACTCACCTTTCCCCTTAAGCAAGCATAAGTTGGTTTTCTAAATTTGAGACCCTGTTCTGTTTTGGAATTCAGTTCCTGTGTAGCCAAGTTTACATTCCGTGTATTAGTGATATCTTATGATGTTTCATTTTCTGTGTGACTTATTTCAGTTAGAATCATCATACCTGAATCCACTCATTGTGCTGCTACGGGCCTGATGACATAGATTTCATTGCTGAGTGATACTGCATTGTATGTGAGTACCACAACTTCTTTATCCATTTTTCACTTTCTTTGATATTGAACTTGTACTGTAAACGAGGTTGTTGTTAACAGAGGCGTCCCAAACTTTGGGGTGGCTGTGTCTTTTTGATTTTAATTTCCCTAAGCTATAGGACCATAAGTGGAAGTGCCCTAGGCTCTGTTGCTTTGTTTTTTAGATGTTTCAGGAAACACCATACACTTCTCCCGAGTGTCTGTTGGCAATTTTCATCCCGCCCATCAGCATAACAAGGCTCCCAGTTCTCCATGGCCTGTCCTGCCTTTCTGGATTTTACACTTTTTTCAGATGGCCCTTTTGACCGGGGGGAAGTGAGACTTCATTGAGGTGCAGATTTCCTTTGCTAGCTTGCTTGGTTGGCCAAAAAGGGCGTATGCGTTTTTTCCTGAATATATTCAGGAAAAAACGCATACGCCCTTTTTGGCCAAGTGCATCATTGTGGACGTTCTGCCTCTTTTCCTATGCTTTCAATGCAATTCCAGTCTACCTCCTGAAATCGGTTTCCTGCAATTCTGCCCCGCTTTCAAGTCCTCTTGGCAGCCTTACTTCAGTATATTTTTGGATGATAGCTGTCATTTATAACTCTGCAGGTTTGTGAATTACAGTGCCCCTGAGCTCCTTTCTTCAACTCGTTTTCTTGTGACCTGGCCGCAACACCGCAGGATGGCTTCAGGCCCTAATCTGGTTCCGGCACGGCACGCTGAGCCTTTGGTTAATTCCTCTTCCTGGTGGGAAATGAGAGTTAAATTTGCCCGTCCAGACACCTCCAGCTAGTCTCTCATTGGTTCTCCCTATTCCTGTTCATCTTCCGCAGAAATTGCAAACTTGGCCAAACAGGAGGTTAAAGGCGCTGACTCTCCAAGTGCGGAGAGTGTTAGTAAAGCATCTGGAATGTTGCACCCGAGTACCAGGGGACAAAAACTGAGACATATTGGAACACGTCTCCCTATCACACGGTTGATCATATTCTGGGTTCCACATGCATGTTTTAGCTGAAGGAAGAATACCTTAAACCTGGAGAGTTGAGACCCTTGGAATGGTTACCATGCAATATGACTTCAAAGGGTCTTCATTTGCTCACCGAACCTCTCCAATCCTATCACTGCTGCGTTTATGCCCCTGTACACACGCTTGATTCTCTTTTGGAGACATAGCAATCCATCGGTTTTAAGATACTTACTAGTCAGGTACATTCTTAGGCGTTTAATATGGGGTGTTGAGTCCATTTCGTTGAGCAAGGAGTAGCTCTTGTCTATTCCATATTTGGCTTAAGGAAATTTATCTGTGCTCATTTCAATCTCTGGTTTTATGCAGCACCCCAACTCACCTTTACCCTTAAGCAAGCATAAGTTGGTTTTCTAAATTTGAGACCCTGTTCTGTTTTGTAATTCAGTTCCTCTGTAGCCAAGTTTACATTCCGTGTATTACTGATATCTTATGATGTTTCTTTTTCTGTGTGACTTATTTCAGTTAGAATCATCATACCTGAATCCACTCATTGTGCTGCTACGGGCCTGGTGACATAGGTTTCATTGCTGAGTGATATTGCATTGTACTTTAGTACCACAACTTCTTTATCCATTTTTCACTTTCTGTGATATTGAACTTGTACTGTAAACGAGGTTGTTGTAAACAGAGGCGTCCCAAACTTTGGGGTGGCTGTGTCTTTTTGATTTTAATTTCCCTAAGCTATAGGACCATAAGTGAAGTGCCCTAGGCTCTGTTGCTTTGTTTTTTAGATGTTTCAGGAAACACCATACACTTCTCCCGAGTGTCTGTTGGCAATTTACATCCCGCCCATCAGCATAACAAGGCTCCCAGTTCTCCATGGCCTGTCCTGCCTTTCTGGATTTTACACTTTTTTCAGATGGCCCTTTTGACCGGGGGGAAGTGAGACTTCATTGTAGTGCAGATTTCCTTTGCAAGCTTGCTTGGTTGGCCAAAAAGGGCGTATGCGTTTTTACCTGAATATATTCAGGAAAAAACGTATACGCCCTTTTTGGCCAAGTACATCATTGTCGAGGTTCTGACTCTCTTCATATGTTTTCAATGCAATTCCAGTCTACCTCCTGAAATTGGTTTCCTGCAATTCTGCCTTGCTTTCATTGCCTCTTCATAGCCTTACCTCAATATATTTTTTGAAAATAGTTGGCCTTTATAACTCTGCATGTTTTTGAATTGCAGTGGCCCTTAGCTCCATTTTTCAGCTCTTATTTTTGTGGTCTTGCCCCATAACCACAGGATTCCTTGAAGCCCTATTTTTCTTCTGGGGCACCTTGCTGTGCCTTTGGTTAATTCTTCTTACTGATGTGACATTAGAGTGACATGTGCCCATTGAAACCGCTACAGCTAGTTTCTCACTGGTTCCCCCTATTCCCATTCATCCTCTGCACTAACTGCAGACTGTGCGATACCAGAACTTAAAGGCATTGACTCCATGTGGGGATGTTGTTAGTAAAGCGGCTGGAATGTCGATCCGGAGCCCCAGGAGAGGAAAAATGAGGTGCGTTTTAGAAACCTTTCCCGATCATATGGTATACCAGTCACTGGGTTTCCCAAGCATGGTTTAGCTGTAGGAAGATTCCCTTCAACCTGGAGTGTTGGGACCCTTGGACTGAGTAGCATGAAGTATTGCATTAAACTTTCAGCAGTTGCTCACCAAAGCTCACCAATCCTCTCAGCCCCAAGTGTTCAGCCTTATGTCTTATCCAGCTGTGGGTTTATATGTGGTCAATCCAGGTTGCATCACATCCCCTGAGCGAATTTTGTAAGAATTTTTCTCTCTTTCATTGTTTCAGCGTTTTGTTTTTAAAATTTATTTCTATAATGGGGTTTAGCTCATTTTCACTGCTGTGTTTGTGCCGCTCTGCACACACTTGATTCCCTTATGGAGATATATCAATACATGGGTTTTAAGATTCTTATTACTCAGATATATTTCTCTGCGGTGTATAGGGTGTGTTGAGGCCAGTTCATTGAGCAAGGTGTAGATCTTGTCTAATACCTATTTGGTTTATTGAACGGTATCTGTGCTAATTTCAAACTCTGGTTTTATGCATCACCCCACCTCTCCTTTCCCCTTAAGCTGACATAAGTGTGTTTTCTAAATGTGAGACACTGTTCTGTTCTGTAATTCATTTCTTGTGCAGCCATATTTACCCTCCCTCTATAAGTGATATCTTATGATATGTTTCTTTTTCTGTTTGACTTATTTCAAGTAGTATTATCGGACCTAAATCCACTCTTTATCCTTCTACTAGCCTTATTACATTGATTTCATGGTGAAGAGATATTCCATTGTACATAAGTACCACATCTTCTTTATCCATTGTTCTCTTTCCTGGGATATTTAAGGTGTACTGAAGTTGAGGTTCTTGTAAACAGAGTAGCCCTAAACTGTGGTGTGCTTGTGTCTTGTTGATTTTTAGACTTCCCTAGATATACTCCCATGATTGGAAGTGTCCTATGCTCTGTAGCTCTGTTTTTTAGATGATTTAGGAACCACCATACACTTCTCCAGAGTGGCTCTCGGCAGTTCACACACTGCCCATCAGCGTATAAAGGCTCCCTGTTCTCCATGGCCTGTCCTGCATTTCTGGTTTTTACAATTTTTTAGGATGGCCCTTTTGACCGGTGGGAAGTGAGACTTCTTTGTTGTGCACATTTGCATTGGTTGCTTGCTTCGTTGCCCATAAAGTGCGTATGCGTTTTTTCCTGGATATAATCAGGAAAAAACACATACGCCCTTTTGGGCCAACTGCATCATTGTCGAAATTCTGCCGCTTTTCATGTGCGTTAAAGACGAGTCCAATCTATCTCTTGAAATCTGTTTCTTGCAATTCTGTCTTGCATTCAGATCCTCTTCTTTGCCTTACCTCAACATATTTTTGGACGTTAGTTTTCATTTATAACTCTGCAGGTTTGTGAATTGCAGTGACCCTGAGCTCCATTTTTTAAGTTGCTCTTTTGTGAGCTGGCCTCAAACCCGCAGGATTGCTTCAGGCCCTATTTTGGCTCCGGCGAGGCAGGCTGAGCCTTTCTTTAATTCTTATTCTTAATGGGAAATTAGAGTGATATGTGCCCGTCCAAACCCCTACAACTATTCTCTCATTGGTTCCCCCTCTTCTCGTTCATCCTCCTCACAATTTGCAAAATGTGTGAAACAGAAGTTTAAATGTGCTGATTCTCCAAGTGGGGAGATTCTAAGTAACGTGGCTGGAATGGTGAACAGGAGCACCAGGAGAGGATAAATGAGGTGCATTTTAGACACATCTCCCGATCACATGGTGTACAGTCCTCTGGGTTTTCCATGCATGTTTTAGCTGTAGGAAGATCCCTTGAACCTGCAGATTTGGGACCCATTGAATGGGTACCAGGTAGTATTACTTTAAAGGGTGTGCATTTCCTCACCCAACCTCACATTTCTCTTAGCGCAAACAGTTTCCAGCCTTATGTCTCATCCTGCTGTGGGTCTAGATGTGTTCAATCCATGTTGCATCACCGTCCCTGAGGAAAAGTTGTAAGAGGTTTTCTCTGTCTCTCTGTCGTTTATTTTTTTCAATTTATTACTATATTGGTTACAGCTGATTTTCAAAGCTCTGTTTCTTGCTGCTGTACATCCACTTGATTCACGTACAGAGAGACATCAATAAATTCTTTTTCAGATTCTTACCAGTCGTATATATTCTTTTCCGGTGACTTGAGTGTGCTGAGTGCAGTTCTTTTAGCTACCGTGTAGGCCTTGTTGATTATCAGTTTGGTATTTGGAATGGTATCTTTGCTAATTTCAACCTCCTGGATGATGCCTCACCTCTCCCCACCTTTCCCGTTTAGCAGCCTTATGCGTGTTTTCTACATATTTGACTATGTTTTTGTTTTGTAATTTATTTCATGTGTAGCCATTTTGGATTCCACCTTTAAGTGATATCTTATGATATGTGTCTTTTTCTTTTTGAATTCTGTCACTTAGAATGATCATACGTAACTCCTCCGGAGTTGTTACAACTGGCCATATTTCATTGATTTCCAGGCTGAATAATATTCCACTCTACCTAAGTACCACATCTCTATCCATTTTTTCCCTCCAGAGACATTTAAGTTATATCCTAGTCGAGGATCTTTTAAACAGAGAGGGGGTAAACATTGGGGTGCCTGTGTCCTCTCGATTTTTGTTTTTCCCAAGATATACGCCCATGAGTGCAAGTGCCCTATGCTCTGTAGCTCATTTTTTAGATGCTTTAGTAAACACAATACACTTCTCCAGAATGGCCGTTGGCAATATACATTTCCACTATAAGTCTCGCAGGGCTCCCTCTTCTCGTTGCCCTGTCCTGCATTTCTGTTGTTTACGCTTTATGAGGATGGCTCTTCTGACTGATGCGAAGTGATATCTTTTGTAGTATTGACTTCCAGTGCCCACCTGTTTGGTTGGCTAAAAAAGTGTATGCCCTTTTCTTGAATATATACAGAAAAAAACGCATACACCCTTTTTGGCCAACTGCAATGTTGGCAATGTTCAGCTCCTTTTCTTGTGCTTAATGGCGAGTCCTTTCTACCTCCTCAAATCCCTTTCCTGCCATTCTCCCTTGCTTACAAGTCCTTTTCTCTGACTTTCCTCAAGACATTTTTCAGTGATGGATATTTTCAACTCTGCAGTTTTGTGAATTTTACTGCCCCTGAGTTCCATTGTTCAACTTGTGTTTATGGGAACTGGCCACAAAGCAGCGGGATTTCCTCAAGCCCTATACTGTTTCCATGGGCAACCCTAGCCTTTGGTCAATTCGTCTTCCTGATTGGAAATTAGAGTGACATGTGCCTGTCTGAACACCTAGGACTTGTCTCTCATTGTTCCTCATCCTTCCGCTTCATCCTCTGGACAAATTCCAAACTGTACGCAACAGGATGTTGACAGTGCTGACATCTCCAAGTGGGGAGACTGTTAGTAAAGACGCTGGAGGGGTGAACCCGAGCACCAGGAGATGAGGAGATGAGATGCCTTTTCCAAACTCTTCCCGATCAGACGGTATACCATCCTCTGGGTGTGACAGACATGTTTTAGCAGTAGGAAGAGTCCCATTCATGTAAGGAGAACACCAGGGCTTTTTCAAAATCAGTGTCTCCCCGAAACCCAAACTGGGGAAGTTTTTAAGCTACGGCTACACATATGTTCATTAAGGGCCTTGGGAAGTAGGCAGAGTCCAAACTTTAGATGATTGAAGTCTTCAGGGTCAGAAGCACTCACCACCAGCTTCCCTTAGGCTACACTTTAACTATCATTGATAGATGATGTCAATAAAAATATCTATTCTTTTTCAGATTATTTCCCCTTATAGGTTATTGCAAAATGTTGAGTGTAGTTCCCTGTGCTATACAGTAGTTCCTTGTTGATGATCTATTTTATACATAGCAGTGTGTATGTGTTAATTCCAAACTGTTAATTTATCCCTCCTCCCACCTTTCCCCTTTGGTAATAATAAATTATAAGATTTTATACTTCTCAGAAATGGGGGAGCTGAAAGAGAGGTATCATTTTCAATGGAAAAGCATTTAAAACAAGATTGAAGGTTTAACCAAGATTATTAGATGTACATCCTTGGAAAGAAATCACTTCGTTTCTCTAATATTGACCTGACAAATAAGACAAACCTTTTCACTGAACTTGCTTATAAAAAGTGATGGAAATATCAAATGGAAGTGTTAGAAACATCTTATTTTACCCGAGCCTTATACACTGTTCTATGTTAACTACAGTTTGGCTCACACATCTGTTCATTGAGGTTACAATAGTCTCAATTTCTGTTACTGATCCTCCAGAGTGGACCCCAACAAGTGTCCCCCTGCCCAGTGTCATTGGGGCCAACAGATCGAGACTGAGTTTGGTTCACAAGCAAAGGAAACTTTATATTTTGATCAGAGAATGGAGAGGTGAGAGCATGCACTACCCCGTGGGCTGTGGGCTGGGCTGCTGTGTAGAGATCCTGTCAGAGTCAGTGGGAGGGAGGGAGGCGGCAGAGCTCTCGAGGGCTGGGTTGGCTGTAGCTCAGGCTCTATATCGTGGAGTCTGCACTGGGCCCCAGGAGCTGAGGTGTCGACCCAGCCATTCTGCACTAGGAAATCTGGTCTGAAGTGCCGGGTGTGGAACCTCTGCATGCGGGACCCTAGGAGCATGTGAAATTAGACAAAGCACAAAGGATAAAAAAGGTTAGACTTGACTTTATTGCCCAGATTCTATTTTTATCTCCCAGGGATTTTTAATGGGCTTTGCTGGGGACAAACCCCTCCTCTGCCTTTTGTCCCGTTCCTCATTCTTGGAGTGCTGAGGGTGCAGACCCTTCTTCTGTAACTGCTGAGTGCTGAGTTGGGAGCCCTCATACCCTGGGGCGAGGGTCAGAGCTTCTCCCCAACAGCCTCCTGGTGACGTTGATTGTCCCCAGGACCCCTGCCTCCCTGCTCGTCCACCTGAGCACCAGCATTGGAAGTGTTATAGATTCTAATGACCTTTAAGGGTCCAGGAAAGAGATGTGCAGAGACGCTGTGGGGGCCGGTTTCACCCCGCCCCACATTTGTTCGGCCACCTTAGGCTGACCGTTTCTGCCAGCCTAGATGCTCTGACCAGTAGTCTGTGCTTTCTTCAATTAGGCCCCTGAATTAACGTACAAACAGCACCATGTGTCAGAGCCCTGCCTGCTCAACTCCCAGACAGTCCAGGGTCAGTGGTGATAAGGACCATGATGGCTACTGAGTCAACAGCCTTTTGAAGTAAACAGGAGTCCAGCCGGTCTTATTGGCCACCATCATCACGGTGTCTGTAGGCTTTTCTATGGTGACAGTGTGATATACGGTTCCCCCGCCAAGATTATTAGCTCCCCTCTGGGTGCAGTAAGTCCTGCAAGCAGTAGTCTACTCTTTTGGGACACACCCTTGTTGTTTTATGAGAGAAACTCCAGGTCAAGTGATGTTCACACGAGTCGTCATGGTGCCCTGTTGCCCCCGGTTATCTCTCTGGATGTTGGAGTTGGAGGGCCTCCTCACTCGAGGTCGGTGTGCCCACGGAGCGAACCCTGCAACTTCAGGGCATGGTTGGTGGTTAGGATCACCACGTGGGGTCCTTTTCCCTTAGGAGGGAGGTGGCCTTTTGGGCTGCTGATTTCCAGGTTTTTAGATACCGCCAGTATCTTGGCCAGTTGTGGCAGTGGGCCAAGCCCCTTGGTGACCGTAGTTTATCCTACCTGGATGGCATTCTTGCATTGTTCCATTTCAAGTGGTCCCAGTTTTTGCACTAATTCTCCAATGGCGATTCACCTTTCACCGGGAATGTAAAGGTCAAAGGGTTTAGCTAAATTAGGGAGTTCCAGGGCAAGGGTCTGAATTGACTGCTCTTTCCATTCTTGAAAGGCCACTTCTGGATTCTATTCAAAAGGATCATCATCTTTTCCTTTCAGTGTTTCATATAGAGGCCCAGCTAGTAGACTGTAGTTAGGGATCCAGAAGCAGCAAACCCTGGCCTCCCCAGGAACCCCTAAGCTGTCTTCTAGTTTTAGAAAGGGGTAAGGCTGAAAATGGTTTCTTCCCTTTCCTGGGATGGGCTTCTCTGACCTTCTGTGAGAATGAAGCCCAGGCAGGTCACTGCAGTCTGTGATATTTGAGCTTTTTCTTGGACAACTTCTATCCTTTATTGGCTTGGTAGTTCAGAGGCCTCCTTAGTAGGGTTGGCGATCAGAATGTCGTCTGCATATTGAAGGAGGGTTTCCTTTTCCAGAGGTAGAACTTTTAGGTCTTTAGCTAAGCTTTCCCCAAAGATGGTGTGGGAACTTTTGCACCCTTGGGGCCAGACGGCCCGGAAGTATTGTTTTAGTTGTATGTTGAGTCCTGCCACTCACAAGCCAAAATTTCTTGTGACTCTGGGACTAATGGAATGCAAAAGAAAGCATCATTGAAGACTAATACAGAATACCATGTCCTGGTGGTTGGTAGAATGACCAGCAGGGTGTAGGAATTAGGAGCAACTGGAGGTATATCCTCGGTGGCTTCACTGACTGTCCTGACATCCTTTACCAGGTCCCCAGCAGCCCATGGGGCTCTCGTGGTCAGACCAATCCCAGAATATGGAGCTCACCTGGGCAGGTACCCCACCCCCACCCCAGCCCACGGGGCTCTCGTGGTCAGGCCCCTCCCAGGATACAGAGCTACCCTTGCAGGTACCGTGGCAGGGCTGGGCACACAGGAACCGTGCACATAGCCCTCATTGCAGAGCACCCCCAGCTCACCTGTCACTCAGAGCTGACACAGAGTACCTCAGAGCAGGACTTGAACTAACAAACAGCAGCTGCGACAGGTCTGTGACCCTGGGCATCACTCCGTGAGGCCTCCCTCCACCTGGTCTTCCAGAGACTTCCACTGCACCCGGGGCACCAGGCCTCTGTCTCCAACCACCACCCACCCCTCCTCTCCCTGACTCCTGGGTTCCTCTCATTAGGAGAGGGTTTTCTTGAAGTTGTCTCCCACTCATGGGCCAGATAAAATGATTAGAAAACAAGCCAAAGCTGCAGCCCCTTGTCTATCCTGACTCTCAGGAGCCCACACCTGTTCCTCGGACCTGGCCGGTTCAGCAAGTTCCATTTTCTGCAACTGTGAGCCCCTGAGGGGTGATGATTGGCTGACCTGGGCAGCCTTACCGTGCCGGCCAGCCCTCCCCAGGTGTGCCTGGGTTGAGATCAATATAAATACCACTCCAGGCAGCAAGAGCCCCTGCAGCCGTGCCTGACGCCATTTTCTCTGCCCTGTCAGCAGTCTCGGGGCTGGGCTGGTGGGAGGGAGTGAGAGGCCACGGCTTTGTGGGTGGCCCAGTGTGAGTGGGGCTCTGCTGGACTTTCTGCAGCAGTTGCCAGGCTGCCACCTGCTAAAGAAGAGGATGTGTCACCCATACCTGTTGCTGGAATTTCTCCCTGGGCAGAGGTGAGGAAGGAAAAAAGCAGTGGGGGCAGGGACAGGACGGGTATCTCAGGCAGGGAAATGGAAATCTTCCAGAAGAGCACCCAGGGCCAGGACCATCCTGGCTGGCCTGCAGGCACCAAGTCGGCCGGCATGCTGTCACTCGTGTGGCTCTATGGCCCTTCCTCTAGGCTTTCAAGTCCTTGTATATATTCAGGTGTTTTACCTGGGACGGGTGGGAATAGTTCAGCAGCAACTGGCCTGGGGCTCAGCTTACGTTTACTCACAGATGCCTCGGCACGGTGCCCCAGCTTTGCAATGAGGACGCTTGTTGCGTGGGGGCTGCTGGCTGAATGGGAGACGATTCCCCACCACTGACCAACTTCAGAATTGTTTACAACTGGAGCAAGTGCCCTGATACGGTTTTCCTCTGTGTAACTGGTGGGTTCTGTGTTTTTTTCTCTTTTTCGTTTTTGGTTCAAGGTAGACTTTATTCCTCTTTTTTTGTATTTACAGATATAAGCATGGAAATAATTTATTCATATAAATACATGTATGTGCAGGGAATAATTGTTTTTTCTGTTTTATTTTTTAAATTTTATTTCTTTTTAATTTTGAATTTTATTTTATATTTTTATACAGCAGGTTCTTATTGGTTATCTATTTTATACATATAAATGTATACATGCCAATCCCAGTCTCTCAACTCCTCCCACCACCACCCCCTCAACAGCTTTCCCCCCTTGTTGTCCATACGTTTGTTGTCTACATCTGTTGCTCTATTTATGCCTTGCAAAATGGTTAATCTGTACAGTTTTTCTAGGTTCCACATATATGCATGAATATACAAGATTTGTTTTTCTCTTTCTGACTTACTTCACTCTGTATGACAGTCTCTAGATCCATCGACGTCTCTACAAATGACCCAATTTCATTCCTTTTCATGGCTTAGTAATATTCCATTTTATATATGTACCACAGCTTTATGCATTCGTCTGTCTGTGGGCATTTATGTTGCTTCCATTACCTCGATATTGTAAATAGTGATGCAATGAACATTGCGGTGAATGACTCTTTTTGATTTATGGTTTTGTCTGGGTATATGTCCAGTACTGGGATTGCTGTATCATATGGTAATTCTATTGTTAGTTTCTTAAGAAATTCCATATTGTTCTCCATAATGACTGTATCAATTTATATTCCCAACAATAGTGGAAGAGGGTTCCTTTTCTCCACACCCTTTCCAGCATTTTCTGTTTGTAGATTTTCTATGATGCCTATTCTACCATGTGTGAGGTGATACCTCATTGTTGAATCCATTTCGTTGAGCAAGGGGTAGGTCTTGTCTATTACATATTTGGCTTATGGAACGGTATCTGTGCTAATTTCAAACTCTGCTTTTATGCAGCACCCCAACTCACCTTCCCCCTTAAGCAGGCATAAGTTGGTTTTCTAAACTTGAGACCCTGTTCTGTTTTGTAATTCAGTTCATGTGTAGCCAAGTTCACATTCCGTGTATTAGTGATACCTTATGATGTTTCTTTTTCTGTGTGACTTCTTTCACTTAGAATCATCGTGTCTCAATCCACTCATTATGCTGCTATGGGCCTGGTGACATAGATTTCATTGCTGAGTGGTATTCTGTTGTACATAAGTACCGCAACTTCTTTATCTATTATTTGCTCTCTGGGATATTTAACTTGTGCCATAGAAGAGATTTCTGTACACAGAGGCGTCCCAAACTTTGGGGTGGCTGTGTCTTTTTGATTTTAATTTCCCTAAGCTATAAGACCATAAGTGGAAGTGCCCTAGGCTCTGTTGCTCTGTTTTTTAGATGTTTCAGGAAACACCATACACTTCTCCCGAGTGTCTGTTGGCAATTTACATCCCGCCCATCAGCATAACAAGGCTCCCAGTTCTACATGGCCTGTCCTGCCTTTCTGGATTTTACACTTTTTTCAGATGGCCCTTTTGACCGGGGGGAAGTGAGACTTCATTGTAGTGCAGATTTCCTTTGCAAGCTTGCTTGGTTGGCCAAAAAGGGCGTATGCGTTTTTTCCTGAATATATTCAGGAAAAAACGCATACGCCCTTTTTGGCCAAGTGCATCATTGTGGACGTTCTGCCTCTTTTCCTATGCTTTCAATGCAATTCCAGTCTACCTCCTGAAATCGGTTTCCTGCAATTCTGCCCCGCTTTCAAGTCCTCTTGGCAGCCTTACTTCAGTATATTTTTGGACGATAGCTGTCATTTATAACTCTGCAGGTTTGTGAATTACAGTGCCCCTGAGCTCCTTTCTTCAACTCGCTTTCTTGTGACCTGGCCGCAACACCGCAGGATGGCTTCAGGCCCTAATCTGGTTCCGGCACGGCACACTGAGCCTTTGGTTAATTCCTCTTCCTGGTGGGAAATGAGAGTTAAATTTGCCCGTCCAGACACCTCCAGCTAGTCTCTCATTGGTTCTCGCTATTCCTGTTCATCTTCCGCAGAAATTGCAAACTGGGGCAAACAGGAGGTTAAAGGGACTGACTCTCCAAGTCGGGAGAGTGTTAGTAAAGCGTCTGGAATGTTACACCCAGGTATCAGAGTATGAAAATTGAGACATATTTGAACACGTCTCCCGATCACATGGTTGATCATACTCTAGGTTCCACATGCATATTTTAGCTGAAGGAAGAATACCTTAAACCTGGGTAGTTGAAACCCGTGGAATGGGTACCATGCACTATGACTTCAAAGGGTCTTCATTTGCTCACCGAACCTCTCCAATCCTATCACTGCTGCGTTTATGCCCCTGTACACATGCTTGATTCTCTTTCGGAGACATAGCAATCCATAGGTTTTAAGATACTTACTAGTCAGGTACATTCTTAAGCTTTTAATATGCGGTGTTGAGTCCATTTCGTTGAGCAAGGAGTAGCTCTTGTCTATTCCATATTTGGCTTAAGGAACTTTATCTGTGCTCATTTCAATCTCTGGTTTTATGCAGCACCCCAACTCACCTTTCCCCTTAAGCAAGCATAAGTTGGTTTTCTAAATTTGAGACCCTGTTCTGTTCTGTAATTCAGTTCCTGTGTAGCCAAGTTTACATTCCGTGTATTACTGATATCTTATGATGTTTCATTTTCTGTGTGACTTATTTCAGTTAGAATCATCACACCTGAATCCACTCATTGTGCTGCTAAGGGCCTGATGACATAGATTTCATTGATGAGTGATATTGTTTTGTAAGTAAATACCAAAACTTCTTTATCCATTTTTCACTTTCTGCGATGTTGAACTTGTACTGTAAACGAGGTTCTTGTAAACAGAGGCATCCCAAACTTTGGGGTGGCTGTGTCTTTTTGATTTTAATTTCCCTAAGCTATAGGACCATAAGTGGAAGTGCCCTAAGCTCTGTTGCTTTGTTTTTTAGATGTTTCAGGAAACACCATACACTTCTCCCGAGTGTCTGTTGGCAATTTACATCCGCCCATCAGCATAACAGGGCTCCCAGTTCTCCATGGCCTGTCCTGCCTTTCTGGATTTTATACTTTTTTCAGATGGCCCTTTTGACCGGGGGGAAGTGAGACTTCATTGTAGTGCAGATTTCCTTTGCAAGCTTGCTTGGTTGGCCAAAAAGGGCGCATGCGTTTTCTCCTGAATATATTCAGGAAAAAACGCATACGCCCTTTTTGGCCGAGTGCATCATTGTGGACGTTCTGCCTCTTTTCCTATGCTTTCAATGCAATTCCAGTCTACCTCCTGAAATCGGTTTCCTGCAATTCTGCCCCGCTTTCAAGTCCTCTTGGCAGCCTTACTTCAGTGTATTTTTGGACGATAGCTGTCATTTATAACTCTGCAGGTTTGTGAATTACAGTGCCCCTGAGCTCCTTTCTTCAACTCGCTTTCTTGTGAGCTGGCCGCAACACCGCAGGATGGCTTCAGGCTCTAATCTGGTTCCGGCACGGCACGCTGAGCCTTTAGTTATTTCCTCTTCCTGGTGGGAAATGAGAGTTAAATTTGCCCGTCCAGACACCTCCAGCTAGTCTCTCATTGGTTCTCCCTATTCCTGTTCATCATCCGCAGAAATTGCAAACTGGGCCAAACAGGAGGTTAAAGGTGCTGACTCTCCAATTGGGGAGAGTGTTAGTAAAGCGTCTGGAATGTTGCACCCGAGTACCAGCGGAGGAAATCTGAGACATATTTGAACACGTCTCCCGTTCACACGGTTGATCATACTCTGGGTTCCACATGCATGTTTTAGCTGAAGGAAGAATACCTTAAACCTGGAGAGTTGAGACCCGTGTAATGGGTACCATGCAATATGACTTCAAAGGGTCTTCATTTGCTCACCGAACTTCTCCAATCCTATCACTGCTGCGTTTATGCCCGTGTACACACGCTTGATTCTCTTTTGGAGACATAGCAATCCATAGGTTTTAAGATACTTACTAGTCAGGTACATTCTTAGGCGTTTAATATGGGGTGTTGAGTCCATTTCGTTGAGCAAGGAGTAGCTCTTGTCTATTCCATAATTGGCTTAAGGAACTTTATCTGTGCTCATTTCAATCTCTGGTTTTATGCAGCACCCCAACTCACCTTTCCCCTTAAGCAAGCATAAGTTGGTTTTCTAAATTTGAGACCCTGTTCTGTTTTGGAATTCAGTTCCTGTGTAGCCAAGTTTACATTCCGTGTATTAGTGATATCTTATGATGTTTCATTTTCTGTGTGACTTATTTCAGTTAGAATCATCATACCTGAATCCACTCATTGTGCTGCTACGGGCCTGATGACATAGATTTCATTGCTGAGTGATACTGCATTGTATGTGAGTACCACAACTTCTTTATCCATTTTTCACTTTCTTTGATATTGAACTTGTACTGTAAACGAGGTTGTTGTTAACAGAGGCGTCCCAAACTTTGGGGTGGCTGTGTCTTTTTGATTTTAATTTCCCTAAGCTATAGGACCATAAGTGGAAGTGCCCTAGGCTCTGTTGCTTTGTTTTTTAGATGTTTCAGGAAACACCATACACTTCTCCCGAGTGTCTGTTGGCAATTTTCATCCCGCCCATCAGCATAACAAGGCTCCCAGTTCTCCATGGCCTGTCCTGCCTTTCTGGATTTTACACTTTTTTCAGATGGCCCTTTTGACCGGGGGGAAGTGAGACTTCATTGAGGTGCAGATTTCCTTTGCTAGCTTGCTTGGTTGGCCAAAAAGGGCGTATGCGTTTTTTCCTGAATATATTCAGGAAAAAACGCATACGCCCTTTTTGGCCAAGTGCATCATTGTGGACGTTCTGCCTCTTTTCCTATGCTTTCAATGCAATTCCAGTCTACCTCCTGAAATCGGTTTCCTGCAATTCTGCCCCGCTTTCAAGTCCTCTTGGCAGCCTTACTTCAGTATATTTTTGGATGATAGCTGTCATTTATAACTCTGCAGGTTTGTGAATTACAGTGCCCCTGAGCTCCTTTCTTCAACTCGTTTTCTTGTGACCTGGCCGCAACACCGCAGGATGGCTTCAGGCCCTAATCTGGTTCCGGCACGGCACGCTGAGCCTTTGGTTAATTCCTCTTCCTGGTGGGAAATGAGAGTTAAATTTGCCCGTCCAGACACCTCCAGCTAGTCTCTCATTGGTTCTCCCTATTCCTGTTCATCTTCCGCAGAAATTGCAAACTTGGCCAAACAGGAGGTTAAAGGCGCTGACTCTCCAAGTGCGGAGAGTGTTAGTAAAGCATCTGGAATGTTGCACCCGAGTACCAGGGGACAAAAACTGAGACATATTGGAACACGTCTCCCTATCACACGGTTGATCATATTCTGGGTTCCACATGCATGTTTTAGCTGAAGGAAGAATACCTTAAACCTGGAGAGTTGAGACCCTTGGAATGGTTACCATGCAATATGACTTCAAAGGGTCTTCATTTGCTCACCGAACCTCTCCAATCCTATCACTGCTGCGTTTATGCCCCTGTACACACGCTTGATTCTCTTTTGGAGACATAGCAATCCATCGGTTTTAAGATACTTACTAGTCAGGTACATTCTTAGGCGTTTAATATGGGGTGTTGAGTCCATTTCGTTGAGCAAGGAGTAGCTCTTGTCTATTCCATATTTGGCTTAAGGAAATTTATCTGTGCTCATTTCAATCTCTGGTTTTATGCAGCACCCCAACTCACCTTTACCCTTAAGCAAGCATAAGTTGGTTTTCTAAATTTGAGACCCTGTTCTGTTTTGTAATTCAGTTCCTCTGTAGCCAAGTTTACATTCCGTGTATTACTGATATCTTATGATGTTTCTTTTTCTGTGTGACTTATTTCAGTTAGAATCATCATACCTGAATCCACTCATTGTGCTGCTACGGGCCTGGTGACATAGGTTTCATTGCTGAGTGATATTGCATTGTACTTTAGTACCACAACTTCTTTATCCATTTTTCACTTTCTGTGATATTGAACTTGTACTGTAAACGAGGTTGTTGTAAACAGAGGCGTCCCAAACTTTGGGGTGGCTGTGTCTTTTTGATTTTAATTTCCCTAAGCTATAGGACCATAAGTGAAGTGCCCTAGGCTCTGTTGCTTTGTTTTTTAGATGTTTCAGGAAACACCATACACTTCTCCCGAGTGTCTGTTGGCAATTTACATCCCGCCCATCAGCATAACAAGGCTCCCAGTTCTCCATGGCCTGTCCTGCCTTTCTGGATTTTACACTTTTTTCAGATGGCCCTTTTGACCGGGGGGAAGTGAGACTTCATTGTAGTGCAGATTTCCTTTGCAAGCTTGCTTGGTTGGCCAAAAAGGGCGTATGCGTTTTTACCTGAATATATTCAGGAAAAAACGTATACGCCCTTTTTGGCCAAGTACATCATTGTCGAGGTTCTGACTCTCTTCATATGTTTTCAATGCAATTCCAGTCTACCTCCTGAAATTGGTTTCCTGCAATTCTGCCTTGCTTTCATTGCCTCTTCATAGCCTTACCTCAATATATTTTTTGAAAATAGTTGGCCTTTATAACTCTGCATGTTTTTGAATTGCAGTGGCCCTTAGCTCCATTTTTCAGCTCTTATTTTTGTGGTCTTGCCCCATAACCACAGGATTCCTTGAAGCCCTATTTTTCTTCTGGGGCACCTTGCTGTGCCTTTGGTTAATTCTTCTTACTGATGTGACATTAGAGTGACATGTGCCCATTGAAACCGCTACAGCTAGTTTCTCACTGGTTCCCCCTATTCCCATTCATCCTCTGCACTAACTGCAGACTGTGCGATACCAGAACTTAAAGGCATTGACTCCATGTGGGGATGTTGTTAGTAAAGCGGCTGGAATGTCGATCCGGAGCCCCAGGAGAGGAAAAATGAGGTGCGTTTTAGAAACCTTTCCCGATCATATGGTATACCAGTCACTGGGTTTCCCAAGCATGGTTTAGCTGTAGGAAGATTCCCTTCAACCTGGAGTGTTGGGACCCTTGGACTGAGTAGCATGAAGTATTGCATTAAACTTTCAGCAGTTGCTCACCAAAGCTCACCAATCCTCTCAGCCCCAAGTGTTCAGCCTTATGTCTTATCCAGCTGTGGGTTTATATGTGGTCAATCCAGGTTGCATCACATCCCCTGAGCGAATTTTGTAAGAATTTTTCTCTCTTTCATTGTTTCAGCGTTTTGTTTTTAAAATTTATTTCTATAATGGGGTTTAGCTCATTTTCACTGCTGTGTTTGTGCCGCTCTGCACACACTTGATTCCCTTATGGAGATATATCAATACATGGGTTTTAAGATTCTTATTACTCAGATATATTTCTCTGCGGTGTATAGGGTGTGTTGAGGCCAGTTCATTGAGCAAGGTGTAGATCTTGTCTAATACCTATTTGGTTTATTGAACGGTATCTGTGCTAATTTCAAACTCTGGTTTTATGCATCACCCCACCTCTCCTTTCCCCTTAAGCTGACATAAGTGTGTTTTCTAAATGTGAGACACTGTTCTGTTCTGTAATTCATTTCTTGTGCAGCCATATTTACCCTCCCTCTATAAGTGATATCTTATGATATGTTTCTTTTTCTGTTTGACTTATTTCAAGTAGTATTATCGGACCTAAATCCACTCTTTATCCTTCTACTAGCCTTATTACATTGATTTCATGGTGAAGAGATATTCCATTGTACATAAGTACCACATCTTCTTTATCCATTGTTCTCTTTCCTGGGATATTTAAGGTGTACTGAAGTTGAGGTTCTTGTAAACAGAGTAGCCCTAAACTGTGGTGTGCTTGTGTCTTGTTGATTTTTAGACTTCCCTAGATATACTCCCATGATTGGAAGTGTCCTATGCTCTGTAGCTCTGTTTTTTAGATGATTTAGGAACCACCATACACTTCTCCAGAGTGGCTCTCGGCAGTTCACACACTGCCCATCAGCGTATAAAGGCTCCCTGTTCTCCATGGCCTGTCCTGCATTTCTGGTTTTTACAATTTTTTAGGATGGCCCTTTTGACCGGTGGGAAGTGAGACTTCTTTGTTGTGCACATTTGCATTGGTTGCTTGCTTCGTTGCCCATAAAGTGCGTATGCGTTTTTTCCTGGATATAATCAGGAAAAAACACATACGCCCTTTTGGGCCAACTGCATCATTGTCGAAATTCTGCCGCTTTTCATGTGCGTTAAAGACGAGTCCAATCTATCTCTTGAAATCTGTTTCTTGCAATTCTGTCTTGCATTCAGATCCTCTTCTTTGCCTTACCTCAACATATTTTTGGACGTTAGTTTTCATTTATAACTCTGCAGGTTTGTGAATTGCAGTGACCCTGAGCTCCATTTTTTAAGTTGCTCTTTTGTGAGCTGGCCTCAAACCCGCAGGATTGCTTCAGGCCCTATTTTGGCTCCGGCGAGGCAGGCTGAGCCTTTCTTTAATTCTTATTCTTAATGGGAAATTAGAGTGATATGTGCCCGTCCAAACCCCTACAACTATTCTCTCATTGGTTCCCCCTCTTCTCGTTCATCCTCCTCACAATTTGCAAAATGTGTGAAACAGAAGTTTAAATGTGCTGATTCTCCAAGTGGGGAGATTCTAAGTAACGTGGCTGGAATGGTGAACAGGAGCACCAGGAGAGGATAAATGAGGTGCATTTTAGACACATCTCCCGATCACATGGTGTACAGTCCTCTGGGTTTTCCATGCATGTTTTAGCTGTAGGAAGATCCCTTGAACCTGCAGATTTGGGACCCATTGAATGGGTACCAGGTAGTATTACTTTAAAGGGTGTGCATTTCCTCACCCAACCTCACATTTCTCTTAGCGCAAACAGTTTCCAGCCTTATGTCTCATCCTGCTGTGGGTCTAGATGTGTTCAATCCATGTTGCATCACCGTCCCTGAGGAAAAGTTGTAAGAGGTTTTCTCTGTCTCTCTGTCGTTTATTTTTTTCAATTTATTACTATATTGGTTACAGCTGATTTTCAAAGCTCTGTTTCTTGCTGCTGTACATCCACTTGATTCACGTACAGAGAGACATCAATAAATTCTTTTTCAGATTCTTACCAGTCGTATATATTCTTTTCCGGTGACTTGAGTGTGCTGAGTGCAGTTCTTTTAGCTACCGTGTAGGCCTTGTTGATTATCAGTTTGGTATTTGGAATGGTATCTTTGCTAATTTCAACCTCCTGGATGATGCCTCACCCCTCCCCACCTTTCCCGTTTAGCAGCCTTATGCGTGTTTTCTACATATTTGACTATGTTTTTGTTTTGTAATTTATTTCATGTGTAGCCATTTTGGATTCCACCTTTAAGTGATATCTTATGATATGTGTCTTTTTCTTTTTGAATTCTGTCACTTAGAATGATCATACGTAACTCCTCCGGAGTTGTTACAACTGGCCATATTTCATTGATTTCCAGGCTGAATAATATTCCACTCTACCTAAGTACCACATCTCTATCCATTTTTTCCCTCCAGAGACATTTAAGTTATATCCTAGTCGAGGATCTTTTAAACAGAGAGGGGGTAAACATTGGGGTGCCTGTGTCCTCTCGATTTTTGTTTTTCCCAAGATATACGCCCATGAGTGCAAGTGCCCTATGCTCTGTAGCTCAGTTTTTAGATGCTTTAGTAAACACAATACACTTCTCCAGAATGGCCGTTGGCAATATACATTTCCACTATAAGTCTCGCAGGGCTCCCTCTTCTCGTTGCCCTGTCCTGCATTTCTGTTGTTTACGCTTTATGAGGATGGCTCTTCTGACTGATGCGAAGTGATATCTTTTGTAGTATTGACTTCCAGTGCCCACCTGTTTGGTTGGCTAAAAAAGTGTATGCCCTTTTCTTGAATATATACAGAAAAAAACGCATACACCCTTTTTGGCCAACTG
Source organism: Grampus griseus (assembly GCF_964374135.1). NCBI lineage: Eukaryota > Metazoa > Chordata > Mammalia > Artiodactyla > Delphinidae > Grampus > Grampus griseus. The sequence continues at coordinate 288,340 of NW_028133279.1, read as the reverse complement.
CAATGTTGGCAATGTTCAGCTCCTTTTCTTGTGCTTAATGGCGAGTCCTTTCTACCTCCTCAAATCCCTTTCCTGCCATTCTCCCTTGCTTACAAGTCCTTTTCTCTGACTTTCCTCAAGACATTTTTCAGTGATGGATATTTTCAACTCTGCAGTTTTGTGAATTTTACTGCCCCTGAGTTCCATTGTTCAACTTGTGTTTATGGGAACTGGCCACAAAGCAGCGGGATTTCCTCAAGCCCTATACTGTTTCTATGGGCAACCCTAGCCTTTGGTCAATTCGTCTTCCTGATTGGAAATTAGAGTGACATGTGCCTGTCTGAACACCTAGGACTTGTCTCTCATTGTTCCTCATCCTTCCGCTTCATCCTCTGGACAAATTCCAAACTGTACGCAACAGGATGTTGACAGTGCTGACATCTCCAAGTGGGGAGACTGTTAGTAAAGACGCTGGAGGGGTGAACCCGAGCACCAGGAGATGAGGAGATGAGATGCCTTTTCCAAACTCTTCCCGATCAGACGGTATACCATCCTCTGGGTGTGACAGACATGTTTTAGCAGTAGGAAGAGTCCCATTCATGTAAGGAGAACACCAGGGCTTTTTCAAAATCAGTGTCTCCCCGAAACCCAAACTGGGGAAGTTTTTAAGCTACAGCTACACATATGTTCATTAAGGGCCTTGGGAAGTAGGCAGAGTCCAAACTTTAGATGATTGAAGTCTTCAGGGTCAGAAGCACTCACCACCAGCTTCCCTTAGGCTACACTTTAACTATCATTGATAGATGATGTCAATAAAAATATCTATTCTTTTTCAGATTATTTCCCCTTATAGGTTATTGCAAAATGTTGAGTGTAGTTCCCTGTGCTATACAGTAGTTCCTTGTTGATGATCTATTTTATACATAGCAGTGTGTATGTGTTAATTCCAAACTGTTAATTTATCCCTCCTCCCACCTTTCCCCTTTGGTAATAATAAATTATAAGATTTTATACTTCTCAGAAATGGGGGAGCTGAAAGAGAGGTATCATTTTCAATGGAAAAGCATTTAAAACAAGATTGAAGGTTTAACCAAGATTATTAGATGTACATCCTTGGAAAGAAATCACTTCGTTTCTCTAATATTGACCTGACAAATAAGACAAACCTTTTCACTGAACTTGCTTATAAAAAGTGATGGAAATATCAAATGGAAGTGTTAGAAACATCTTATTTTACCCGAGCCTTATACACTGTTCTATGTTAACTACAGTTTGGCTCACACATCTGTTCATTGAGGTTACAATAGTCTCAATTTCTGTTACTGATCCTCCAGAGTGGACCCCAACAAGTGTCCCCCTGCCCAGTGTCATTGGGGCCAACAGATCGAGACTGAGTTTGGTTCACAAGCAAAGGAAACTTTATATTTTGATCAGAGAATGGAGAGGTGAGAGCATGCACTACCCCGTGGGCTGTGGGCTGGGCTGCTGTGTAGAGATCCTGTCAGAGTCAGTGGGAGGGAGGGAGGCGGCGGAGCTCTCGAGGGCTGGGTTGGCTGTAGCTCAGGCTCTATATCGTGGAGTCTGCACTGGGCCCCAGGAGCTGAGGTGTCGACCCAGCCATTCTGCACTAGGAAATCTGGTCTGAAGTGCCGGGTGTGGAACCTCTGCATGCGGGACCCTAGGAGCATGTGAAATTAGACAAAGCACAAAGGATAAAAAAGGTTAGACTTGACTTTATTGCCCAGATTCTATTTTTATCTCCCAGGGATTTTTAATGGGCTTTGCTGGGGACAAACCCCTCCTCTGCCTTTTGTCCCGTTCCTCATTCTTGGAGTGCTGAGGGTGCAGACCCTTCTTCTGTAACTGCTGAGTGCTGAGTTGGGAGCCCTCATACCCTGGGGCGAGGGTCAGAGCTTCTCCCCAGCAGCCTCCTGGTGACGTTGATTGTCCCCAGGACCCCTGCCTCCCTGCTCGTCCACCTGAGCACCAGCATTGGAAGTGTTATAGATTCTAATGACCTTTAAGGGTCCAGGAAAGAGATGTGCAGAGACGCTGTGGGGGCCGGTTTCACCCCGCCCCACATTTGTTCGGCCACCTTAGGCTGACCGTTTCTGCCAGCCTAGATGCTCTGACCAGTAGTCTGTGCTTTCTTCAATTAGGCCCCTGAATTAACGTACAAACAGCACCATGTGTCAGAGCCCTGCCTGCTCAACTCCCAGACAGTCCAGGGTCAGTGGTGATAAGGACCATGATGGCTACTGAGTCAACAGCCTTTTGAAGTAAACAGGAGTCCAGCCGGTCTTATTGGCCACCATCATCACGGTGTCTGTAGACTTTTCTATGGTGACAGTGTGATATACGGTTCCCCCGCCAAGATTATTAGCTCCCCTCTGGGTGCAGTAAGTCCTGCAAGCAGTAGTCTACTCTTTTGGGACACACCCTTGTTGTTTTATGAGAGAAACTCCAGGTCAAGTGATGTTCACACGAGTCGTCATGGTGCCCTGTTGCCCCCGGTTATCTCTCTGGATGTTGGAGTTGGAGGGCCTCCTCACTCGAGGTCGGTGTGCCCACGGAGCGAACCCTGCAACTTCAGGGCATGGTTGGTGGTTAGGATCACCACGTGGGGTCCTTTTCCCTTAGGAGGGAGGTGGCCTTTTGGGCTGCTGATTTCCAGGTTTTTAGATACCGCCAGTATCTTGGCCAGATGTGGCAGTGGGCCAAGCCCCTTGGTGACTGTAGTTTATCCTACCTGGATGGCATTCTTGCATTGTTCCATTTCAAGTGGTCCCAGTTTTTGCACTAATTCTCCAATGGCGATTCACCTTTCACCGGGAATGTAAAGGTCAAAGGGTTTAGCTAAATTAGGGAGTTCCAGGGCAAGGGTCTGAATTGACTGCTCTTTCCATTCTTGAAAAGCCACTTCTGGATTCTATTCAAAAGGATCATCATCTTTTCCTTTCAGTGTTTCATATAGAGGCCCAGCTAGTAGACTGTAGTTAGGGATCCAGAAGCAGCAAACCCTGGCCTCCCCAGGAACCCCTAAGCTGTCTTCTAGTTTTAGAAAGGGGTAAGGCTGAAAATGGTTTCTTCCCTTTCCTGAGATGGGCTTCTCTGACCTTCTGTGAGAATGAAGCCCAGGCAGGTCACTGCAGTCTGTGATATTTGAGCTTTTTCTTGGACAACTTCTATCCTTTATTGGCTTGGTAGTTCAGAGGCCTCCTTAGTAGGGTTGGCGATCAGAATGTCGTCTGCATATTGAAGGAGGGTTTCCTTTTCCAGAGGTAGAACTTTTAGGTCTTTAGCTAAGCTTTCCCCAAAGATGGTGTGAGAACTTTTGCACCCTTGGGGCCAGACGGCCCGGAAGTATTGTTTTAGTTGTATGTTGAGTCCTGCCACTCACAAGCCAAAATTTCTTGTGACTCTGGGACTAATGGAATGCAAAAGAAAGCATCATTGAAGACTAATACAGAATACCATGTCCTGGTGGTTGGTAGAATGACCAGCAGGGTGTAGGAATTAGGAGCAACTGGAGGTATATCCTCGGTGGCTTCACTGACTGTCCTGACATCCTTTACCAGGTCCCCAGCAGCCCATGGGGCTCTCGTGGTCAGACCAATCCCAGAATATGGAGCTCACCTGGGCAGGTACCCCACCCCCACCCCAGCCCACGGGGCTCTCGTGGTCAGGCCCCTCCCAGGATACAGAGCTACCCTTGCAGGTACCGTGGCAGGGCTGGGCACACAGGAACCGTGCACATAGCCCTCATTGCAGAGCACCCCCAGCTCACCTGTCACTCAGAGCTGACACAGAGTACCTCAGAGCAGGACTTGAACTAACAAACAGCAGCTGCGACAGGTCTGTGACCCTGGGCATCACTCCGTGAGGCCTCCCTCCACCTGGTCTTCCAGAGACTTCCACTGCACCCGGGGCACCAGGCCTCTGTCTCCAACCACCACCCACCCCTCCTCTCCCTGACTCCTGGGTTCCTCTCATTAGGAGAGGGTTTTCTTGAAGTTGTCTCCCACTCATGGGCCAGATAAAATGATTAGAAAACAAGCCAAAGCTGCAGCCCCTTGTCTATCCTGACTCTCAGGAGCCCACACCTGTTCCTCGGACCTGGCCGGTTCAGCAAGTTCCATTTTCTGCAACTGTGAGCCCCTGAGGGGTGATGATTGGCTGACCTGGGCAGCCTTACCGTGCCGGCCAGCCCTCCCCAGGTGTGCCTGGGTTGAGATCAATATAAATACCACTCCAGGCAGCAAGAGCCCCTGCAGCCGTGCCTGACGCCATTTTCTCTGCCCTGTCAGCAGTCTCGGGGCTGGGCTGGTGGGAGGGAGTGAGAGGCCACGGCTTTGTGGGTGGCCCAGTGTGAGTGGGGCTCTGCTGGACTTTCTGCAGCAGTTGCCAGGCTGCCACCTGCTAAAGAAGAGGATGTGTCACCCATACCTGTTGCTGGAATTTCTCCCTGGGCAGAGGTGAGGAAGGAAAAAAGCAGTGGGGGCAGGGACAGGACGGGTATCTCAGGCAGGGAAATGGAAATCTTCCAGAAGAGCACCCAGGGCCAGGACCATCCTGGCTGGCCTGCAGGCACCAAGTCGGCCGGCATGCTGTCACTCGTGTGGCTCTATGGCCCTTCCTCTAGGCTTTCAAGTCCTTGTATATATTCAGGTGTTTTACCTGGGACGGGTGGGAATAGTTCAGCAGCAACTGGCCTGGGGCTCAGCTCACGTTTACTCACAGATGCCTCGGCACGGTGCCCCAGCTTTGCAATGAGGACGCTTGTTGCGTGGGGGCTGCTGGCTGAATGGGAGACGATTCCCCACCACTGACCAACTTCAGAATTGTTTACAACTGGAGCAAGTGCCCTGATACGGTTTTCCTCTGTGTAACTGGTGGGTTCTGTGTTTTTTTCTCTTTTTCGTTTTTGGTTCAAGGTAGATTTTATTCCTCTTTTTTGTATTTACAGATATAAGCATGGAAATAATTTATTCATATAAATACATGTATGTGCAGGGAATAATTGTTTTTTCTGTTTTATTTTTTAAATTTTATTTCTTTTTAATTTTGAATTTTATTTTATATTTTTATACAGCAGGTTCTTATTGGTTATCTATTTTATACATATAAATGTATACATGCCAATCCCAGTCTCTCAACTCCTCCCACCACCACCCCCCCAACAGCTTTCCCCCCTTGTTGTCCATACGTTTGTTGTCTACATCTGTTGCTCTATTTATGCCTTGCAAAATGGTTAATCTGTACAGTTTTTCTAGGTTCCACATATATGCATGAATATACAAGATTTGTTTTTCTCTTTCTGACTTACTTCACTCTGTATGACAGTCTCTAGATCCATCGACGTCTCTACAAATGACCCAATTTCATTCCTTTTCATGGCTTAGTAATATTCCATTTTATATATGTACCACAGCTTTATGCATTCGTCTGTCTGTGGGCATTTATGTTGCTTCCATTACCTCGATATTGTAAATAGTGATGCAATGAACATTGCGGTGAATGACTCTTTTTGATTTATGGTTTTGTCTGGGTATATGTCCAGTACTGGGATTGCTGTATCATATGGTAATTCTATTGTTAGTTTCTTAAGAAATTCCATATTGTTCTCCATAATGACTGTATCAATTTATATTCCCAACAATAGTGGAAGAGGGTTCCTTTTCTCCACACCCTTTCCAGCATTTTCTGTTTGTAGATTTTCTATGATGCCTATTCTACCAGGTGTGAGGTGATACCTCATTGTTGAATCCATTTCGTTGAGCAAGGGGTAGGTCTTGTCTATTACATATTTGGCTTATGGAACGGTATCTGTGCTAATTTCAAACTCTGCTTTTATGCAACACCCCAACTCACCTTCCCCCTTAAGCAGGCATAAGTTGGTTTTCTAAACTTGAGACCCTGTTCTGTTCTGTAATTCAGTTCATGTGTAGCCAAGTTCACATTCCGTGTATTAGTGATACCTTATGATGTTTCTTTTTCTGTGTGACTTCTTTCACTTAGAATCATCGTGTCTCAATCCACTCATTATGCTGCTACGGGCCTGGTGACATAGATTTCATTGCTGAGTGGTATTCTGTTGTACATAAGTACCGCAACTTCTTTATCCATTATTTGCTCTCTGGGATATTTAACTTGTGCCATAGAAGAGATTTCTGTAAACAGAGGCGTCCCAAACTTTGGGGTGGCTGTGTCTTTTTTATTTTAATTTCCCTAAGCTATAGGACCATAAGTGGAAGTGCCCTAGGCTCTGTTGCTTTGTTTTTTAGATGTTTCAGGAAACACCATACACTTCTCCCGAGTGTCTGTTGGCAATTTTCATCCCGCCCATCAGCATAACAAGGCTCCCAGTTCTCCATGGCCTGTCCTGCCTTTCTGGATTTTACACTTTTTTCAGATGGCCCTTTTGACCGGGGGGAAGTGAAACTTCATTGTAGTGCAGATTTCCTTTGCAAGCTTGCTTGGTTGGCCAAAAAGGGCGTATGCGTTTTTTCCTGAATATATTCAGGAAAGAACGCATACGCCCTTTTTGGCCAAGTGCATCATTGTGGACGTTCTGCCTCTTTTCCTATGCTTTCAATGCAATTCCAGTCTACCTCCTGAAATCGGTTTCCTGCAATTCTGCCCCGCTTTCAAGTCCTCTTGGCAGCCTTACTTCAGTGTATTTTTGGACGATAGCTGTCATTTATAGCTCTGCAGGTTTGTGAATTACAGTGCCCCTGAGCTCCTTTCTTCAACTCGCTTTCTTTTGAGCTGGCCGCAACACCGCAGGATGGCTTCAGGCCCTAATCTGGTTCCGGCACGGCACGCTGAGCTTTTGGTTATTTCCTCTTCCTCGTGGGAAATGAGAGTTAAATTTGCCCATACAGACACCTCCAGCTAGTCTCTCATTGGTTCTCCCTATTCCTGTTCATCTTCCGCAGAAATTGCAAACTGGGCCAAACAGGAGGTTAAAGGCGCTGACTCTCCAAGTGGGGAGAGTGTTAGTAAAGCGTCTGGAATGTTGCACCCGAGTACCAGGGGAGGAAAACTGAGACATATTTGAACACGTCTCCCGTTCACACTGTTGATCATACTCTGGGTTCCACATGCATGTTTTAGCTGAAGGAAGAATACCTTAAACCTGGAGAGTTGAGACCCGTGTAATGGGTACCATGCAATATGACTTCAAAGGGTCTTCATTTGCTCACCGAACCTCTCTAATCCTATCACTGCTGCGTTTATGCCCCTGTACACACGCTTGATTCTCTTTTGGAGACATAGCAATCCATAGGTTTTAAGATACTTACTAGTCAGGTACATTCTTAGGCGTTTAATATGGGGTGTTGAGTCCATTTCGTTGAGCAAGGAGTAGCTATTGTCTATTCCATATTTGGCTTAAGGAACTTTATCTGTGCTCATTTCAATCTCTGGTTTTATGCAGCACCCCAACTCACCTTTACCCTTAAGCAAGCATAAGTTGGTTTTCTAAATTTGAGACCCTGTTCTGTTTTGGAATTCAGTTCCTGTGTAGCCAAGTTTACATTCCGTGTATTAGTGATATCTTATGATGTTTCTTTTTCTGTGTGACTTATTTCAGTTAGAATCATCGTACCTGAATCCACTCATTATGCTGCTATGGGCCTGATGACATAGATTTCATTGCTGAGTGATACTGCATTGTACGTAAGTACCACAAGTTCTTTATCCATTTTTCACTTTCTGTGATATTGAACTTGTACGGTAAATGAGGTTCTTGTAAACAGAGGCTTCCCAAACTTTGGGGTGGCTGTGTCTTTTTTATTTTATTTTCCCTAAGTTATAGGACCATAAGTGGAAGTGCCCTAGGCTCTAATTCTTTGTTTTTTAGATGTTTCAGGAAACACCATACACTTCTCCCGAGTGTCTGTTGGCAATTTACATCCCACCCATCAGCATAACAAGGCTCCCAGTTCTCCATGGCCTGTCCAGCCTTTCTGGATTTTACACTTTTTCAGATGGCCCTTTTGACCGGGGGGAAGTGAGACTTCATTGTAGTGCAGATTTCCTTTGCAAGTTTGCTTGGTTGGCCAAAAAGGGCGTATGCGTTTTTTCCTGAATATATTCAGGAAAAAATGCATACGCCCTTTTATGCCAAATGCATCATTGTGGACATTCTGCCTGTTTTCCTATGCTTTCAATGCAATTCCCGTCTACCTCCTGAAATCGGTTTCCTGCAATTCTGCCCCGCTTTCAAGTCCTCTTGGCAGCCTTACTTCAGTATATTTTTGGATGATACCTGTCATTTATAACTCTGCAGGTTTGTGAATTACAGTGCCCCTGAGCTCCTTTCTTCAACTCGCTTTCTTGTGACCTGGCCGCAACACCGCAGGATGGCTTCAGGCCCTAATCTGGTTCCGGCACGGCACGCTGAGCCTTTGGTTAATTCCTCTTCCTGGTGGGAAATGAGAGTTAAATTTGCCCGTCCAGACACCTCCAGCTAGTCTCTCATTGGTTCTCGCTATTCCTGTTCATCTTCCGCAGAAACGGCAAACTGGGGCAAACAGGAGGTTAAAGGGACTGACTCTCCAAGTCGGGAGAGTGTTAGTAAAGCGTCTGGAATGTTGCACCCAGGTATCAGAGTATGAAAATTGAGACATATTTGAACACGTCTCCCGATCACATGGTTGATCATACCCTAGGTTCCACATGAATGTTTTAGCTGAAGGAAGAATACCTTAAACCTGGGTAGTTGAAACCCGTGTAATGGGTACCATGCAATATGACTTTAAAGGGTCTTCATTTGCTCACCGAACCTCTCCAATCCTATCACTGCTGCGTTTATGCCCCTGTACACATGCTTGATTCTCTTTCGGAGACATAGAAATCCATAGGTTTTAAGATACTTACTAGTCAGGTACATTCTTAGGCGTTTAATATGCGGTGTTGAGTCCATTTCGTTGAGCAAGGAGTAGCTCTTGTCTATTCCATATTTGGCTTAAGGAACTTTATCTGTGCTCATTTCAATCTCTGGTTTTATGCAGCACCCCAACTCACCTTTACCCTTAAGCAAGCATAAGTTGGTTTTCTAAATTTGAGACCCTGTTCTGTTCTGTAATTCAGTTCCTGTGTAGCCAAGTTTACATTCCGTGTATTACTGATATCTTATGATGTTTCTTTTTCTGTGTGACTTATTTCAGTTAGAATCATCATACCTGAATCCACTCATTGTGCTGCTAAGGGCCTGATGACATAGATTTCATTGCTGAGTGATATTGCTTTGTAAGTAAATACCACAACTTCTTTATCCATTTTTCACTTTCTGCGATGTTGAACTTGTACTGTAAACGAGGTTCTTGTAAACAGAGGCGTCCCAAACTTTGGGGTGGCTGTGTCCTTTTCATTTTAATTTCCCTAAGCTATAGGACCATAAGTGGAAGTGCCCTAGGCTCTGTTGCTTTGTTTTTTAGATGTTTCAGGAAACACCATACACTTCTCCCGAGTGTCTGTTGGCAATTTCCATCCTGCCCATCAGCATAACAAGGCTCCCAGTTCTCCATGGCCTGTCTTGCCTTTCTGGATTTTACATTTTTTTCAGATGGCCCTTTTGACCGGGGGGAAGTGACACTTCATTGTAGTGCAGATTTCCTTTGCAAGCTTGCTTGGTTGGCCAAAAAGGGCGTATGCGTTTTTTCCTGAATATATTCAGGAAAAAACGCATACGCCCTTTTTGGCCAAGTGCATCATTGTGCACGTTCTGCCTCTTTTCCTATGCTTTCAATGCAATTCCAGTCTACCTCCTGAAATCGGTTTCCTGCAATTCTGCCCCGCTTTCAAGTCCTCTTGGCAGCCTTACTTCAGTATATTTTTGGACGATAGCTGTCATTTATAACTCTGCAGGTTTGTGAATTACAGTGCCCCTGAGCTCCTTTCTTCAACTCGCTTTCTTGTGAGCTGGCCGCAACACCGCAGGATGGCTTCAGGCCCTAATCTGGTTCCGGCACGGCACGCTGTGCCTTTGGTTATTTCCTCTTCCTGGTGGGAAATGAGAGTTAAATTTGCCCGTCCAGACACCTCCAGCTAGTCTCTTTGGTTCTCCTTATTCCTGATCATCTTCCGGAGAAATTGCAAACTGGGCGAAAGAGGAGGTTAAAGGCGCTGACTCTCCAAGTGGGGAGAGTGTTAGTAAAGCGTCTGGAATGTTGCACCCGAGTACCAGGGGAGGAAAACTGAGACATATTTGAACATGTCTCCCGTTCACACGGTTGATCATACTCTGGGTTCCACATGCATGTTTTAGCTGAAGGAAGAATACCTTAAACCTGGATAGTTGAGACCCGTGGAATGGGTACCATGCAATATGACTTCAAAGGGTCTTCATTTGCTCACCGAACCTCTCCAATCCTATCACTGCTGCGTTTATGCCCCTGTACACACGCTTGATTCTCTTTCGGAGACATAGCAATCCATAGGTTTTAAGATACTTACTAGTCAGGTACATTCTTAGGCGTTTAATATGGGGTGTTGAGTCCATTTCTTTGAGCAAGGAGTAGCTCTTGTCTATTCCATATTTGGCTTAAGGAACTTTATCTGTGCTCATTTCAATCTCTGGTTTTATGCAGCACCCCAACTCACCTTTCCCCTTAAGCAAGCATAAGTTGGTTTTCTAAATTTGAGACCCTGTTCTGTTCTGTAATTCAGTTCCTGTGTAGCCAAGTTTACATTCCGTGTATTAGTGATATCTTATGATGTTTCTTTTTCTGTGTGACTTATTTCAGTTAGAATCATCATACCTGAATCCACTCATTGTGCTACTAAGGGCCTGATGACATAGATTTCATTGCTGAGTGATATTGCTTTGTAAGTAAATACCACAACTTCTTTATCCATTTTTCACTTTCTGCGATGTTGAACTTGTACTGTAAACGAGGTTCTTGTAAACAGAGGCGTCCCAAACTTTGGGGTGGCTGTGTCTTTTTGATTTTAATTTCCCTAAGCTATAGGACCATAAGTGGAAGTGCCCTAGGCTCTGTTGCTTTGTTTTTTAGATGTTTCAGGAAACACCATACACTTCTCCCGAGTGTCTGTTGGCAATTTACATCCCGCCCATCAGCATAACAAGGCTCCCAGTTCTCCATGGCCTGTCCTGCCTTTCTGGATTTTACACTTTTTTCAGATGGCCCTTTTGACCGGGGGAAAGTGAGACTTCATTGTAGTGCAGATTTCCTTTGCAAGCTTGCTTGGTTGGCCAAAAAGGGCGTATGCGTTTTTTCCTGAATATATTCAGGAAAAAACGCATACGCCCTTTTTGGCCAAGTGCATCATTGTGGACGTTCTGCCTCTTTTCCTATGCTTTCAATGCAATTCCAGTCTACCTCCTGAAATCGGTTTCCTGCAATTCTGCCCCGCTTTCAAGTCCTCTTGGCAGCCTTACTTCAGTATATTTTTGGACGATAGCTGTCATTTATAACACTGCAGGTTTGTGAATTACAGTGCCCCTGAGCTCCTTTCTTCAACTCGCTTTCTTGTGAGCTGGCCGGAACACCGCAGGATGGCTTCAGGCCCTAATCTGGTTCCGGCACGGCACGCTGAGCCTTTGGTTAATTCCTCTTCCTGGTGGGAAATGAGAGTTAAATTTGCCCATACAGACAACTCCAGCTAGTCTCTCATTGATTCTCGCTATTCCTGTTCATCTTCCGCAGAAATTGCAAACTGGGCCAAACAGGAGGTTAAAGGGACTGACTCTCCAAGTCGGGAGAGTGTTAGTAAAGCGTCTAGAATGTTGCACCCGAGTACCACGGTACGAAAACTGAGACATATTTGAACACGTCTCCCGATCACATGGTTGATCATACTCTAGGTTCCACATGCATGTTTTAGCTGAAGGAAGAATACCTTAAACCTGGGTAGTTGAAACCCGTGGAATGGGTACCATGCAATATGACTTCAAAGGGTCTTCATTTGCTCACCGAACCTCTCCAATCCTATCACTGCTGCGTTTATGCCCCTGTACACACGCTTGATTCTCTTTTGGAGACATAGCAATCCATAGGTTTTAAGATACTTACTAGTCAGGTACATTCTTAGGCGTTTAATATGCGGTGTTGAGTCCATTTCGTTGACCAAGGAGTAGCTCTTGTTTATTCCATATTTGGCTTAAGGAACTTTATCTGTGCTCATTTCGATCTCTGGTTTTATGCAGCACCCCAACTCACCTTTCCCCTTAAGCAAGCATAAGTTGGTTTTCTAAATTTGAGTCCCTGTTCTGTTTTGGAATTCAGTTCCTGTGTAGCCAAGTTTACATTCCGTGTATTACTGATATCTTATGATGTTTCTTTTCCTGTGTGACTTATTTCAGTTAGAATCATCGTACCTGAATCCACTCATTATGCGGCTACGGGCCTGATGACATAGATTTCATTGCTGAGTGATACTGCATTGTACGTAAGTACCACAAGATCTTTATCCATTTTACACTTTCTGTGATATTGAACTTGTACGGTAAACGAGGTTCTTGTAAACAGAGGCGTCCCAAACTTTGGGGTGGCTGTGTCTTTTTGATTTTAATTTCCCTATGCTATAGGACCATAAGTGGAAGTGCCCTTGGCTCTGTTGCTTTGTTTTTTAGATGTTTCAGGAAACACCATACACTTCTCCCGAGTGGCAGTTGGCAATTTCCATCCCGCCCATCAGCATAACAAGGCTCCCAGTTCTCCATGGCCTGTCCTGCCTTTCTGGATTTTACACTTTTTTCAGATGGCCCTTTTGACCGGGGGGAAGTGAGACTTCATTGTAGTGCAGATTTCCTTTGCAAGCTTGCTTGGTTGGCCAAAAAGGGCGTATGCGTTTTTTCCTGAATATATTCAGGAAAAAACGCATACACCCTTTTTGGCCAAGTGCATCATTGTGGACGTTCTGCCTCTTTTCCTATGCTTTCAATGCAATTCCAGTCTACCTCCTGAAATCGGTTTCCTGCAATTCTGCCCCGCTTTCAAGTCCTCTTGGCAGCCTTACTTCAGTATATTTTTGGACGATAGCTGTCATTTATAACTCTGCAGGTTTGTGAATTACAGTGCCCCTGAGCTCCTTTCTTCAACTCGCTTTCTTGTGAGCTGGCCGCAACACCGCAGGATGGCTTCAGGCCCTAATCTGGTTCCGGCACGGCACGCTGAGCCTTTGGTTAATTCCTCTTCCTGGTGGGAAATGAGAGTTAAATTTGCCCGTCCAGACACCTCAAGCTAGTCTCTCATTGGTTCTCGCTATTCCTGTTCATCTTCCGCAGAAATTGCAAACTGGGCCAAACAGGAGGTTAAAGGGACTGACTCTCCAAGTCGGGAGAGTGTTAGTAAAGCGTCTGGAATGTTGCACCCGAGTACCAGGGTACGAAAACTGAGACATATTTGAACACGTCTCCCGATCACATGGTTGATCATACTCTAGGTTCCACATACATGTTTTAGCTGAAGGAAGAATACCTTAAACCTGGGTAGTTGAAACCTGTGGAATGGGTACCATGCAATATGATTTCAAAGGGTCTTCATTTGCTCACCGAACCTCTCCAATCCTATCACTGCTGCGTTTATGCCCCTGTACACATGCTTGATTCTCTTTCGGAGACATAGCAATCCATAGGTTTTAAGATACTTACTAGTCAGGTACATTCTTAGGCGTTTAATATGCGGTGTTGAGTCCATTTCGTTGAGCAATGAGTGGCTCTTGTCTATTCCATATTTGGCTTAAGGAACGTTATCTGTGCTCATTTCAATCTCTGGTTTTTTGCAGCCCCCCAACTCACCTTTCCCCTTAAGCAAGCATAAGTTGGTTTTCTAAATTTGAGACCCTGTTCTGTTTTGGAATTCAGTTCCTGTGTAGCGAAGTTTACATTCCGTGTATTACTGATATCTTATGATGTTTCTTTTTCTGTGTGACTTATTTCAGTTAGAATCATCATACCTGAATCCACTCATTGTGCTGCTATGGGCCTGATGACATAGATTTCATTGCTGAGTGATATAGCTTTGTAAGTAAATACCACAACTTCTTTATCCATTTTTCACTTTCTGCGATGTTGAACTTGTACTGTAAACGAGGTTCTTGTAAACAGAGGCGTCCCAAATTTTGGGGTGGCTGTGTCTTTTTGACTTTAATTACCCTAAGCTATAGGACCATAAGTGGAAGTGCCCTAGGCTCTGTTGCTTTGTTTTTTAGATGTTTCAGGAAACACCATACACTTCTCCCGAGTGTCTGTTGGCAATTTATATCCCGCCCATCAGCATAACAAGGCTCCCAGTTCTCCATGGCCTGTCCTGCCTTTCTGGATTTTACACTTTTTTCAGATGGCCCTTTTGACCGGGGGGAAGTGAGACTTCATTGTAGTGCAGATTTCCTTTGCAAGCTTGCTTGGTTGGCCAAAAAGGGCGTATGCGTTTTTTCCTGAATATATTCAGGAAAAAACGCATACGCCCTTTTCGGCCAAGTGCATCATTGTGGACGTTCTGCCTCTTTTCCTATGCTTTCAATGCAATTCCAGTCTACCTCCTGAAATCGGTTTCCTGCAATTCTGCCCCGCTTTCAAGTCCTCTTGGCAGCCTTACTTCAGTATATTTTTGGACGATAGCTGTCATTTATAACTCTGCAGGTTTGTGAATTACAGTGCCCCTGAGCTCCTTTCTTCAACTCGCTTTCTTTTGAGCTGGCCGCAACACCGCAGGATGGCTTCAGGCCCTAATCTGGTTCCGGCACGGCACGCGGTGCCTTTGGTTATTTCCTCTTCCTGGTGGGAAATGAGAGTTAAATTTGCCCGTCCAGACACCTCCAGCTAGTCTCTCATTGGTTCTCGCTATTCCTGTTCATCTTCCGCAGAATTTGCAAACTGGGGCAAACAGGAGGTTAAAGGGACTGACTCTCCAAGTCGGGAGAGTGTTAGTAAAGCGTCTGGAATGTTTCACCCAAGTACCAGGGTACGAAAACTGAGACATATTTGAACACGTCTCCCGATCACATGGTTGATCATACCCTAGGTTCCACATGCATGTTTTAGCTGAAGGAAGAATACCTTAAACCTGGGTAGTTCAAACCCGTGTAATGGGTACCATGCAATATGACTTTAAAGGGTTTTCATTTGCTCACCGAACCTCTCCAATACTATCACTGCTGCGTTTATGCCCCTGTACACATGCTTGATTCTCTTTCGGAGACATAGAAATCCATAGGTTTTAAGATACTTACTAGTCAGGTACATTCTTAGGCGTTTAATATGCGGTGTTGAGTCCATTTCGTTGAGCAAGGAGTAGCTCTTGTCTATTCCATATTTGGCTTAAGGAACTTTATCTGTGGTCATTTCAATCTCTGGTTTTATGCAGCACCCCAACTCACCTTTACCCTTAAGCAAGCATAAGTTGGTTTTCTAAATTTGAGACCCTGTTCTGTTCTGTAATTCAGTTCCTGTGTAGCCAAGTTTACATTCCGTGTATTACTGATATCTTATGATGTTTCTTTTTCTGTGTGACTTATTTCAGTTAGAATCATCGTACCTGAATCCACTCATTATGCAGCTACGGGCCTGATGACATAGATTTCATTGCTGAGTGATACTGCATTGTACGTAAGTACCACAAGTTCTTTATCCATTTTTTACTTTCTGCGATGTTGAACTTGTACTGTAAACGAGTTTCTTGTAAACAGAGGCGTCCCAAACTTTGGGGTGGCTGTGTCTTTTTGACTTTAATTTCCCTAAGCTATAGGACCATAAGTGGAAGTGCCCTAGGCTCTGTTGCTTTGTTTTTTAGATGTTTCAGGAAACATCATACACTTCTCCCGAGTGTCTGTTGGCAATTTACATCCCGCCCATCAGCATAACAAGGCTCCCAGTTCTCCATGGCCTGTCCTGCCTTTCTGGATTTTACACTTTTTTCAGATGGCCCTTTTGACCGGGGGGAAGTGACACTTCATTGTAGTGCAGATTTCCGTTGCAAGCTTGCTTGGTTGGCCAAAAAGGGCGTATGCGTTTTTTCCTGAATATATTCAGGAAAAAACGCATACGCCCTTTTTGGCCAAGTGCATCATTGTGGACGTTCTGCCTCTTTTCCTATGCTTTCAATGCAATTCCAGTCTACCTCCTGAAATCGGTTTCCTGCAATTCTGCCCCGCTTTCAAGTCCTCTTGGCAGCCTTACTTCAGTGTATTTTTGGACGATAGCTATCATTTATAACTCTGCAGGTTTGTGAATTACAGTGCCCCTGAGCTCCTTTCTTCAACTCGCTTTCTTGTGAGCTGGCCGCAACACCCCAAGATGGCTTCAGGCCCTAATCTGGTTCTGGCACGGCACGCTGAGCCTTTGGTTAATTCCTCTTCCTGGTGGGAAATGAGAGTTAAATTTGCCCGTCCAGACACCTCCAGCTAGTCTCTCATTGGTTCTCGCTATTCCTGTTCATCTTCCGCAGAAATTGCAAACTGGGCCAAACAGGAGGTTAAAGGGACTGACTCTCCAAGTCGGGAGAGTGTTAGTAAAGCGTCTGGAATGTTGCACCCGAGTACCAGGGTACGAAAACTGAGACATATTTGAACACGTCTCCCGATCACATGGTTGATCATACTCTAGGTTCCACATGCATGTTTTAGCTGAAGGAAGAATACCTTAAACCTGGCTAGTTGAAACCTGTGGAATGGGTACCATGCAATATGATTTCAAAGGGTCTTCATTTGCTCACCGAACCTCTCCAATCCTATCACTGCTGCGTTTATGCCCCTGTACACATGCTTGATTCTCTTTCGGAGACATAGCAATCCATAGGTTTTAAGATACTTACTATTCAGGTACATTCTTAGGCGTTTAATATGCGGTGTTGAGTCCATTTCGTTGAGCAATGAGTGGCTCTTGTCTATTCCATATTTGGCTTAAGGAACGTTATCTGTGCTCATTTCAATGTCTGGTTTTTGCAGCCCCCCAACTCACCTTTCCCCTTAAGCAAGCATAAGTTGGTTTTCTAAATTTGAGACCCTGTTCTGTTTTGGAATTCAGTTCCTGTGTAGCCAAGTTTACATTC
Source organism: Grampus griseus (assembly GCF_964374135.1). Classification (NCBI taxonomy): domain Eukaryota; kingdom Metazoa; phylum Chordata; class Mammalia; order Artiodactyla; family Delphinidae; genus Grampus; species Grampus griseus. Next base: position 271,343 of record NW_028133279.1, on the reverse strand, counting down.
CATGTATTACTGATATCTTATGATGTTTCTTTTTCTGTGTGACTTATTTCAGTTAGAATCATCATACCTGAATCCACTCATTGTGCTGCTATGGGCCTGATGACATAGATTTCATTGCTGAGTGATATAGCTTTGTAAGTAAATACCACAACTTCTTTATCCATTTTTCACTTTCTGCGATGTTGAACTTGTACTGTAAACGAGGTTCTTGTAAACAGAGGCGTCCCAAACTTTGGGGTGGCTGTGTCTTTTTGACTTTAATTTCCCTAAGCTATAGGACCATAAGTGGAAGTGCCCTAGGCTCTGTTGCTTTGTTTTTTAGATGTTTCAGGAAACACCATACACTTCTCCCGAGTGTCTGTTGGCAATTTATATCCCGCCCATCAGCATAACAAGGCTCCCAGTTCTCCATGGCCTGTCCTGCCTTTCTGGATTTTACACTTTTTTCAGATGGCCCTTTTGACCGGGGGGAAGTGAGACTTCATTGTAGTGCAGATTTCCTTTGCAAGCTTGCTTGGTTGGCCAAAAAGGGCGTATGCGTTTTTTCCTGAATATATTCAGGAAAAAACGCATACGCCCTTTTTGGCCAAGTGCATCATTGTGGACGTTCTGCCTCTTTTCCTATGCTTTCAATGCAATTCCAGTCTACCTCCTGAAATCGGTTTCCTGCAATTCTGCCCCGCTTTCAAGTCCTCTTGGCAGCCTTACTTCAGTATATTTTTGGACGATAGCTGTCATTTATAACTCTGCAGGTTTGTGAATTACAGTGCCCCTGAGCTCCTTTCTTCAACTCGCTTTCTTGTGACCTGGCCGCAACACCGCAGGATGGCTTCAGGCCCTAATCTGGTTCCGGCACGGCACGCTGAGCCTTTGGTTAATTCCTCTTCCTGGTGGGAAATGAGAGTTAAATTTGCCCGTCCAGACACCTCCAGCTAGTCTCTCATTGGTTCTCACTATTCCTGTTAATCTTCCGCAGAATTTGCAAACTGGGGCAAACAGGAGGTTAAAGGGACTGACTCTCCAAGTCGGGAGAGTGTTAGTAAAGCGTCTGGAATGTTTCACCCAAGTACCAGGGTACGAAAACTGAGACATATTTGAACACGTCTCCCGATCACATGGTTGATCATACCCTAGGTTCCACATGCATGTTTTAGCTGAAGGAAGAATACCTTAAACCTGGGTAGTTCAAACCGGTGTAATGGGTACCATGCAATATGACTTTAAAGGGTTTTCATTTGCTCACCGAACCTCTCCAATCCTATCACTGCTGCGTTTATGCCCCTGTACACATGCTTGATTCTCTTTCGGAGACATAGAAATCCATAGGTTTTAAGATACTTACTAGTCAGGTACATTCTTAGGCGTTTAATATGCGGTGTTGAGTCCATTTCGTTGAGCAAGGAGTAGCTCTTGTCTATTCCATATTTGGCTTAAGGAACTTTATCTGTGGTCATTTCAATCTCTGGTTTTATGCAGCACCCCAACTCACCTTTACCCTTAAGCAAGCAGAAGTTGGTTTTCTAAATTTGAGACCCTGTTCTGTTCTGTAATTCAGTTCCTGTGTAGCCAATTTTACATTCCATGTATTACTGATATCTTATGATGTTTCTTTTTCTGTGTGACTTATTTCAGTTAGAATCATCGTACCTGAATCCACTCATTATGCAGCTACGGGCCAGATGACATAGATTTCATTGCTGAGTGATACTGCATTGTACGTAAGTACCACAAGTTCTTTATCCATTTTTCACTTTCTGCGATGTTGAACTTGTACTGTAAACGAGTTTCTTGTAAACAGAGGCGTCCCAAACTTTGGGGTGGCTGTGTCTTTTTGATTTTAATTTCCCTAAGCTATAGGACCATAAGTGGAAGTGCCCTAGGCTCTGTTGCTTTGTTTTTTAGATGTTTCAGGAAACACCATACACTTCTCCCGAGAGTCTGTTGGCAATTTACATCCCGCCCATCAGCATAAGAAGGCTCCCAGTTCTCCATGGCCTGTCCTGCCTTTCTGGATTTTACACTTTTTTCAGATGGCCCTTTTGACCGGGGGGAAGTGACACTTCATTGTAGTGCAGATTTCCGTTGCAAGCTTGCTTGGTTGGCCAAAAAGGGCGTATGCGTTTTTTCCTGAATATATTCAGGAAAAAACGCATACGCCCTTTTTGGCCAAGTGCATCATTGTGGACGTTCTGCCTCTTTTCCTATGCTTTCAATGCAATTCCAGTCTACCTCCTGAAATCGGTTTCCTGCAATTCTGCCCCGCTTTCAAGTCCTCTTGGCAGCCTTACTTCAGTATATTTTTGGACGATAGCTGTCATTTATAACTCTGCAGGTTTGTGAATTACAGTGCCCCTGAGCTCCTTTCTTCAACTCGCTTTCTTGTGACCTGGCCGCAACACCGCAGGATGGCTTCAGGCCCTAATCTGGTTCCGGCACGGCACGCTGAGCCTTTGGTTATTTCCTCTTCCTGGTGGGAAATGAGAGTTAAATTTGCCCGTCCAGACACCTCCAGCTAGTCTCTTTGGTTCTCCTTATTCCTGATCATCTTCCGCAGAAATTGCAAACTGGGCGAAACAGGAGGTTAAAGGCGCTGACTCTCCAAGTGGGGAGAGTGTTAGTAAAGTGTCTGGAATGTTGCACCCGAGTACCAGGGGAGGAAAACTGAGACATATTTGAACATGTCTCCCATTCACACGGTTGATCATACTCTGGGTTCCACATGCATGTTTTAGCTGAAGGAAGAATACCTTAAACCTGGAGAGTTGAGACCCGTGGAATGGGTACCATGCAATATGACTTCAAAGGGTCTTCATTTGCTCACCGAACCTCTCCAATCCTATCACTGCTGCGTTTATGCCCCTGTACACATGCTTGATTCTCTTTCGGAGACATAGCAATCCATAGGTTTTAAGATACTTACTAGTCAGGTACATTCTTAGGCGTTTAATATGGGGTGTTGAGTCCATTTCGTTGAGCAAGGAGTAGCTCTTGTCTATTCCATATTTGGCTTAAGGAACTTTATCTGTGCTCATTTCAATCTCTGGTTTTATGCAGCACCCCAACTCACCTTTCCCCTTAAGCAAGCATAAGTTGGTTTTATAATTTGAGACCGTGTTCTGTTCTGTAATTCAGTTCCTGTGTAGCCAAGTTTACATTCCGTGTATTACTGATATCTTATGATGTTTCTTTTTCTGTGTGACTTATTTCAGTTAGAATCATCGTACCTGAATCCACTCATTATGCAGCTACGGGCCAGATGACATAGATTTCATTGCTGAGTGATACTGCATTGTACGTAAGTACCACAAGTTCTTTATCCATTTTTCACTTTCTGCGATGTTGAACTTGTACTGTAAACGAGTTTCTTGTAAACAGAGGCGTCCCAAACTTTGGGGTGGCTGTGTCTTTTTGATTTTAATTTCCCTAAGCTATAGGACCATAAGTGGAAGTGCCCTAGGCTCTGTTGCTTTGTTTTTTAGATGTTTCAGGAAACACCATACACTTCTCCCGAGAGTCTGTTGGCAATTTACATCCCGCCCATCAGCATAAGAAGGCTCCCAGTTCTCCATGGCCTGTCCTGCCTTTCTGGATTTTACACTTTTTTCAGATGGCCCTTTTGACCGGGGGGAAGTGACACTTCATTGTAGTGCAGATTTCCGTTGCAAGCTTGCTTGGTTGGCCAAAAAGGGCATATGCGTTTTTTCCTGAATATATTCAGGAAAAAACGCATACGCCCTTTTTGGCCAAGTGCATCATTGTGGACGTTCTGCCTCTTTTCCTATGCTTTCAATGCAATTCAAGTCTACCTCCTGAAATCGGTTTCCTGCAATTCTGCCCCGCTTTCAAGTCCTCTTGGCAGCCTTACTTCAGTATATTTTTGGATGATAGCTGTCATTTATAACTCTGCAGGTTTGTGAATTACAGTGCCCCTGAGCTCCTTTCTTCAACCCGCTTTCTTGTGAGCTGGCCGCAACACCGCTGGATGGCTTCAGGCCCTAATCTGGTTCCGGCACAGCACGCTGAGCCTTTTGTTATTTCCTCTTCCTGGTGGGAAATGAGAGTTAAATTTGCCCGTCCAGACACCTCCAGCTAGTCTCTCATTGGTTCTCCCTATTCCTGTTCATCTTCCGCAGAAATTGCAAACTGGGCCAAACAGGAGGTTAAAGGCGCTGACTCTCCAAGTGGGGAGAGTGTTAGTAAAGCGTCTGGAATGTTGCACCCAAGTACCAGGGGACGAAAACTGAGACATATTTGTACACGTCTCCCGTTCACACGGTTCATCATACTCTGGGTTCCACATGCATGTTTTAGCTGAAGGAAGAATACCTTAAACCTGGAGAGTTGAGACCCGTGGAATGGGTACCATGCAATATGACTTCAAAGGGTCTTCATTTGCTCACCAAACCTCTCCAATCCTATCACTGCTGCGTTTATGCCCCTGTACACACGCTTGATTCTCTTTTGGAGACATAGCAATCCATAGGTTTTAAGATACTTACTAGTCAGGTACATTCTTAGGCGTTTAATATGGGGTGTTGAGTCCATTTCGTTGAGCAAGGAGTAGCTCTTGTCTATTCCATATTTGGCTTAAGGAACTTTATCTGTGCTCATTTCAATCTCTGGTTTTATGCAGCACCCCAAGTCACCTTTCCCCTTAAGCAAGCATAAGTTGGTTTTCTAAATTTGAGACCCTGTTCTGTTCTTTAATTCAGTTCCTGTGTAGCCAAGTTTACATTCCGTGTTTTAGTGATATCTTATGATGTTTCTTTTTCTGTGTGACTTATTTCAGTTAGAATCATCATACCTGAATCCACTCATTGTGCTGCTAAGGGCCTGATGACATAGATATCATTGCTGAGTGATATTGCTTTGTAAGTAAATACCACAACTTCTTTATCCATTTTTCACTTTCTGCGATGTTGAACTTGTACTGTAAACGAGGTTCTTGTAAACAGAGGCGTCCCAAACTTTGGGGTGGCTGTGTCTTTTTGATTTTAATTTCCCTGAGCTATAGGACCATAAGTGGAAGTGCCCTAGGCTCTGTTGCTTTGTTTTTTAGATGTTTCAGGAAACACCATACACTTCTCCCGAGTGTCTGTTGGCAATTTCCATCCTGCCCATCAGCATAACAAGGCTCCCTGTTCTCCATGGCCTGTCTTGCCTTTCTGGATTTTACACTTTTTTCAGATGGCCCTTTTGACCGGGGGGAAGTGAGACTTCATTGTAGTGCAGATTTCCTTTGCAAGCTTGCTTGGTTGGCCTAAAAGGGCGTATGCGTTTTTTCCTGAATATATTCAGGAAAAAACGCATACGCCCTTTTTGGCCAAGTGCATCATTGTGGACGTTCTGCCTCTTTTCCTATTCTTTCAATGCAATTCCAGTCTACCTCCTGAAATCGGTTTCCTGCAATTCTGCCCCGCTTTCAAGTCCTCTTGGCAGCCTTACTTCAGTATATTTTTGGACGATAGCTGTCATTTATAACTCTGCAGGTTTGTGAATTACAGTGCCCCTGAGCTCCTTTCTTCAACTCGCTTTCTTGTGACCTGGCCGCAACACGGCAGGATGGCTTCAGGCCCTAATCTGGTTCCGGCACGGCACGCTGAGCCTTTGGTTAATTCCTCTTCCTGGTGGGAAATGAGAGTTAAATTTGCCCGTCCAGACACCTCCAGCTAGTCTCTCATTGGTTCTCGCTATTCCTGTTAATCTTCCGCAGAATTTGCAAACTGGGGCAAACAGGAGGTTAAAGGGACTGACTCTCCAAGTCGGGAGAGTGTTAGTAAAGCGTCTGGAATGTTTCACCCAAGTACCAGGGTACGAAAACTGAGACATATTTGAACACGTCTCCCGATCACATGGTTGATCATACCCTAGGTTCCACATGCATGTTTTAGCTGAAGGAAGAATACCTTAAACCTGGGTAGTTCAAACCCGTGTAATGGGTACCATGCAATATGACTTTAAAGGGTTTTCATTTGCTCACTGAACCTCTCCAATCCTATCACTGCTGCGTTTATGCCCCTGTACACATGCTTGATTCTCTTTCGGAGACATAGCAATCCATAGGTTTTAAGATACTTACTAGTCAGGTACATTCTTAGGCGTTTAATATGCGGTGTTGAGTCCATTTCGTTGAGCAAGGAGTAGCTCTTGTCTATTCCATATTTGGCTTAAGGAACTTTATCTGTGGTCATTTCAATCTCTGGTTTTATGCAGCACCCCAACTCACCTTTACCCTTAAGGAAGCAGAAGTTGGTTTTCTAAATTTGAGACCCTGTTCCGTTCTGTAATTCAGTTCCTGTGTAGCCAAGTTTACATTCCGTGTATTACTGATATCTTATGATGTTTCTTTTTCTGTGTGACTTATTTCAGTTAGAATCATCATACCTGAATCCACTCATTGTGCTACTAAAGGCCTGATGACATAGATTTCATTGCTGAGTGATATTGCTTTGTAAGTAAATACCACAACTTCATTATCCATTTTTCACTTTCTGCGATGTTGAACTTGTACTGTAAACGAGGTTCTTGTAAACAGAGACGTCCCAAACTTTGGGGTGGCTGTGTCTTTTTGATTTTAATTTCCCTAAGCTATAGGACCATAAGTGGAAGTGCCCTAGGCTCTGTTGCTTTGTTTTTTAGATGTTTCAGGAAACACCATACACTTCTCCCGAGAGTCTGTTGGCAATTTACATCCCGCCCATCAGCATAACAAGGCTCCCAGTTCTCCATGGCCTGTCCTGCCTTTCTGGATTTTACACTTTTTTCAGATGGCCCTTTTGACCAGGGGGAAGTGAGACTTCATTGTAGTGCAGTTTTCCTTTGCAAGCTTGCTTGGTTGGCCAAAAAGGGCATATGCGTTTTTTCCTGAATATATTCAGGAAAAAACGCATATGCCCTTTTTGGCCAAGTGCATCATTGTGGACGTTCTGCCTCTTTTCCTATGCTTTCAATGCAATTCAAGTCTACCTCCTGAAATCGGTTTCCTGCAATTCTGCCCCGCTTTCAAGTCCTCTTGGCAGCCTTACTTCAGTATATTTTTGGATGATAGCTGTCATTTATAACTCTGCAGTTTTGTGAATTACAGTGCCCCTGAGCTCCTTTCTTCAACCCGCTTTCTTGTGAGCTGGCCGCAACACCGCTGGATGGCTTCAGGCCCTAATCTGCTTCCGGCACAGCACGCTGAGCCTTTTGTTATTTCCTCTTCCTGGTGGGAAATGAGAGTTAAATTTGCCCGTCCAGACACCTCCAGCTAGTCTCTCATTGGTTCTCCCTATTCCTGTTCATCTTCCGCAGAAATTGCAAACTGGGCCAAACAGGAGGTTAAAGGCGCTGACTCTCCAAGTGGGGAGAGTGTTAGTAAAGCGTCTGGAATGTTGCACCCAAGTACCAGGGGACGAAAACTGAGACATATTTGTACACGTCTCCCGTTCACACGGTTCATCATACTCTGGGTTCCACATGCATGTTTTAGCTGAAGGAAGAATACCTTAAACCTGGAGAGTTGAGACCCGTGGAATGGGTACCATGCAATATGACTTCAAAGGGTCTTCATTTGCTCACCAAACCTCTCCAATCCTATCACTGCTGCGTTTATGCCCCTGTACACACGCTTGATTCTCTTTTGGAGACATAGCAATCCATAGGTTTTAAGATACTTACTAGTCAGGTACATTCTTAGGCGTTTAATATGGGGTGTTGAGTCCATTTCGTTGAGCAAGGAGTAGCTCTTGTCTATTCCATATTTGGCTTAAGGAACTTTATCTGTGCTCATTTCAATCTCTGGTTTTATGCAGCACCCCAAGTCACCTTTCCCCTTAAGCAAGCATAAGTTGGTTTTCTAAATTTGAGACCCTGTTCTGTTCTTTAATTCAGTTCCTGTGTAGCCAAGTTTACATTCCGTGTTTTAGTGATATCTTATGATGTTTCTTTTTCTGTGTGACTTATTTCAGTTAGAATCATCATACCTGAATCCACTCATTGTGCTGCTAAGGGCCTGATGACATAGATATCATTGCTGAGTGATATTGCTTTGTAAGTAAATACCACAACTTCTTTATCCATTTTTCACTTTCTGCGATGTTGAACTTGTACTGTAAACGAGGTTCTTGTAAACAGAGGCGTCCCAAACTTTGGGGTGGCTGTGTCTTTTTGATTTTAATTTCCCTGAGCTATAGGACCATAAGTGGAAGTGCCCTAGGCTCTGTTGCTTTGTTTTTCAGATGTTTCAGGAAACACCATACACTTCTCCCGAGTGTCTGTTGGCAATTTCCATCCTGCCCATCAGCATAACAAGGCTCCCTGTTCTCCATGGCCTGTCTTGCCTTTCTGGATTTTACACTTTTTTCAGATGGCCCTTTTGACCGGGGGGAAGTGAGACTTCATTGTAGTGCAGATTTCCTTTGCAAGCTTGCTTGGTTGGCCAAAAAGGGCGTATGCGTTTTTTCCTGAATATATTCAGGAAAAAACGCATATGCCCTTTTTGGCCAAGTGCATCATTGTGGACGTTCTGCCTCTTTTCCTATGCTTTCAATGCAATTCCAGTCTACCTCCTGAAATCGGTTTCCTGCAATTCTGCCCCGCTTTCAAGTCCTCTTGGCAGCCTTACTTCAGTATATTTTTGGACGATAGCTGTCATTTATAACTCTGCAGGTTTGTGAATTACAGTGCCCCTGAGCTCCTTTCTTCAACTCGCTTTCTTTTGAGCTGGCCGCAACACCGCAGGATGGCTTCAGGCCCTAATCTGCTTCCGGCACGGCACGCGGTGCCTTTGGTTATTTCCTCTTCCTGGTGGGAAATGAGAGTTAAATTTGCCAGTCCAGACACCTCCAGCTAGTCTCTCATTGGTTCTCCCCATTCCTGTTCATCTTCCGCAGAAATTGCAAACTGGGCCAAACAGGAGGTTATAGGGACTGACTCTCCAAGTGGGGAGAGTGTTAGTAAAGCGTCTGGAATGTTGCACCCGAGTACCAGGGAGGAAAACTGAGACATATTTGAACACGTCTCCCGTTCACACGGTTCATCATACTCTGGGTTCCACATGCATGTTTTAGCTGAAGGAAGAATACCTTAAACCTGGGTAGTTGAAACCCGTGGAATGGGTACCATGCAATATGACTTCAAAGGGTCTTCATTTGCTCACTGAACCTCTCCAATCCTATCACTGCTGCGTTTATGCCCCTGTACACATGCTTGATTCTCTTTCGGAGACATAGCAATCCATAGGTTTTAAGATACTTACTAGTCAGGTACATTCTTAGGCGTTTAACATGCGGTGTTGAGTCCATTTCGTTGAGCAATGAGTGGCTCTTGTCTATTCCATATTTGGCTTAAGGAACGTTATCTGTGCTCATTTCAATCTCTGGTTTTTTGCAGCCCCCCAACTCACCTTTCCCCTTAAGCAAGCATAAGTTGGTTTTCTAAATTTGAGACCCTGTTCTGTTTTGGAATTCAGTTCCTGTGTAGCCAAGTTTACATTCCGTGTATTAGTGATATCTTATGATGTTTCTTTTTCTGTGTGACTTATTTCAGGTAGAATCATCGTACCTGAATCCACTCATTGTGCTGCTAAGGGCCTGATGACATAGATTTCATTGCTGAGTGATATTGCTTTGTAAGTAAATACCACAACTTCTTTATCCATTTTTCACTTTCTGCGATGTTGAACTTGTACTGTAAACGAGGTTCTTGTAAACAGAGGTGTCCCAAATTTTGGGGTGGCTGTGTCTTTTTGATTTTAATTTCCCTAAGCTATAGGACCATAAGTGGAAGTGCCCTAGGCTCTGTTGCTTTGTTTTTTAGATGTTTCAGGAAACACCATACACTTCTCCCGAGTGTCTGTTGGCAATTTACATCCCGCCCATCAGCATAAGAAGGCTACCAGTTCTCCATGGCCTGTCCTGCCTTTCTGGATTTTACACTTTTTTCAGATGGCCCTTTTGACCGGGGGGAAGTGAGACTTCATTGTAGTGCAGATTTCCTTTGCAAGCTTGCTTGGTTGGCCAAAAAGTGCGTATGCGTTTTTTCCTGAATATATTCAGGAAAAAACGCATACGCCCTTTTTGGCCAAGTGCATCATTGTGGACGTTCTGCCTCTTTTCCTATGCTTTCAATGCAATTCCAGTCTACCTCCTGAAATCAGTTTCCTGCAATTCTGCCCCGCTTTCAAGTCCTCTTGGCAGCCTTACTTCAGTCTATTTTTGGACGATAGCTGTCATTTATAACTCTGCAGGTTTGTGAATTACAGTACCCCTGAGCTCTTTTCTTCAACTCGCTTTCTTGTGAGCTGGCCGCAACACCGCAGGATGGCTTCAGGCCCTAATCTGGTTCCGGCACGGCATGCTGAGCGTTTGGTTAATACCTCTTCCTGGTGGGAAATGAGAGTTAAATTTGCCCGTCCAGACACCTCCAGCTAGTCTCTCATTGGTTCTCGCTATTCCTGTCCATCTTCCGCAGAAATTGCAAACTGGGCCAAAAAGGAGGTTAAAGGGACTGACTCTCCAATTGGGGAGAGTGTTAGTAAAGCGTCTGGAATATTGCACCCGAGTACCAGGGTTCGAAACCTGAGACATATTTGAACACGTCTCCCGATCACATGGTTGATCATACTCTAGGTTCCACATGCATGTTTTAGCTGAAGGAAGAATACCTTAAACCTGGGTAGTTGAAACCCGTGGAATGGGTACCATGCAATATGACTTCAAAGGGTCTTCATTTGCTCACCGAACCGCTCCAATCCTATCACTGCTGCGTTTATGCCCCTGTACACATGCTTGATTCTCTTTCGGAGACATAGCAATCCATAGGTTTTAAGATACTTACTAGTCAGGTACATTCTTAGGCGTTTAATATGCGGTGTTGAGATCATTTCGTTGAGCAAGGAGTAGCTCTTGTCTATTCCATATTTGGCTTAAGGAACTTTATCTGTGCTCATTTCAATCTCTGGTTTTATGCAGCACCCCAACTCACCTTTCCCCTTAAGCAAGCATAAGTTGGTTTTCTAAATTTGAGACCCTGTTCTGTTTTGGAATTCATATCCTGTGTAGCCAAGTTTACATTCCGTGTATTAGTGATATCTTATGATGTTTCTGTTTCTGTGTGACTTATTTCAGTTAGAATCATCGTACCTGAATCCACTCATTGTGCTGCTAAGGGCCTGATGACATAGATTTCATTGCTGAGTGATATTGCTTTGTAAGTAAATACCACAACTTCTTTATCCATTTTTCACTTTCTGCGATGTTGAACTTGTACTGTAAATGAGGTTCTTGTAAACAGAGGCGTCCCAAACTTTGGGGTGGCTGTGTCTTTTTGACTTTAATTTCCCTAAGCTATAGGACCATAAGTGGAAGTGCCCTAGGCTCTGTTGCTTTGTTTTTTAGATGTTTCAGGAAACACCATACACTTCTCCCGAGTGTCTGTTGGCAATTTACATCCCGCCCATCAGCATAAGAAGGCTACCAGTTCTCCATGGCCTGTCCTGCCTTTCTGGATTTTACACTTTTTTCAGATGGCCCTTTTGACCGGGGGGAAGTGAGACTTCATTGTAGTGCAGATTTCCTTTGCAAGCTTGCTTGGTTGGCCAAAAAGTGCGTATGCGTTTTTTCCTGAATATATTCAGGAAAAAACGCATACGCCCTTTTTGGCCAAGTGCATCATTGTGGACGTTCTGCCTCTTTTCCTATGCTTTCAATGCAATTCCAGTCTACCTCCTGAAATCGGTTTCCTGCAATTCTGCCCCGCTTTCAAGTCCTCTTGGCAGCCTTACTTCAGTATATTTTTGGACGATAGCTGTCATTTATAACTCTGCAGGTTTGTGAATTACAGTGCCCCTGAGCTCCTTTCTTCAACTCGCTTTCTTTTGAGCTGGCCGCAACACCGCAGGATGGCTTCAGGCCCTAATCTGGTTCCGGCACGGCACGCTGAGCCTTTGGTTATTTCCTCTTCCTGGTGGGAAATGAGAGTTAAATTTGCCCATCCAGACACCTCCAGCTAGTCTCTCATTGGTTCTCCCTATTTCTGTTCATCTTCCGCAGAAATTGCAAACTGGGCCAAACAGGAGGTTAAAGGCGCTGACTCTCCAAGTGGGGAGAGTGTTAGGAAAGCGTCTGGAATGTTGCACCCGAGTACCAGGGGAGGAAAACTGAGACATATTTGAACACGTCTCCCGTTCACACGGTTGATCATACTCTAGGTTCCACATGCATGTATTATCTGAAGGAAGAATACCTTAAACCTGGAGAGTTGAGACCCTTGGAATGGTTACCATGCAATATGACTTCAAAGGGTCTTCATTTGCTCACCGAACCTCTCCAATCCTATCACTGCTGCGTTTATGCCCCTGTACACACGCTTGATTCTCTTTTGGAGACATAGCAATCCATAGGTTTTAAGATACTTACTAGTCAGGTACATTCTTAGGCGTTTAATATGGGGTGTTGAGTCCATTTCGTTGAGCAAGGAGTAGCTCTTGTCTATTCCATATTTGGCTTAAGGAACTTTAACTGTGCTGATTTCAATCTCTGGTTTTATGCAGCACCCCAACTCACCTTTCCCCTTAAGCAAGCATAAGTTGGTTTTCTAAATTTGAGACCCTGTTCTGTTTTGGAATTCAGTTCCTGTGTAGCCAAGTTTACATTCCGTGTATTAGTGATATCTTATGATGTTTCTTTTTCTGTGTGACTTATTTCAGTTAGAATCATCGTAGCTGAATCCACTCATTATGCTGCTACGGGCCTGATGACATAGATTTCATTGTTGAGTGATACTGCATTGTACGTAAGTACCACAAGTTCTTTATCCATTTTTCACTTTCTGTGATATTGAACTTGTACGGTAAACAAGGTTCTTGTAAACAGAGGCGTCCCAAACTTTGGGGTGGCTGTGTCTTTTTGATTTTAATTTCCCTAAGCTATAGGACCATAAGTGGAAGTGCCCTAGGCTCTGTTGCTTTGTTTTTTAGATGTTTCAGGAAACACCATACATTTCTCCCGAGTGTCTGTTGGCAATTTACATCCCGCCCATCATCATAACAAGGCTCCCTGTTCTCCATGGCCTGTCCTGGCTTTCTGGATTTTACACTTTTTTCAGATGGCCCTTTTGACCGGGGGGAAGTGAGACTTCATTGTAGTGCAGATTTCCTTTGCAAGCTTGCTTGGTTGGCCAAAAAGGGCGTATGCGTTTTTTCCTGAATATATTCAGGAAAAAACGCATACGCCCTTTTTGGCCAAGTGCATCATTGTGGACGTTCTGCCTCTTTTCCTATGCTTTCAATGCAATTCCAGTCTACCTCCTGAAATCGGTTTCCTGCAATTCTGCCCCGCTTTCAAGTCCTCTTGGCAGCCTTACTTCAGTATATTTTTGGATGATAGCTGTCATTTATAACTCTGCAGGTTTGCGAATTACAGTGCCCCTGAGCTCCTTTCTTCAACTCGCTTTCTTGTGAGCTGGCCGCAACACCGCAGGATGGATTCAGGCCCTAATCTGGTTCTGGCATGGCACGCTGAGCCTTTGGTTGATTCGTCTTCCTGGTTGGAAATCAGAGTTAAATTTGCCCATCCAAACACCTCCAGCTAGTCTCTCATTGGTTCTCGCTATTCCTGTTCATCTTCCGCAGAAATTGCAAACTGGGCCAAACAGGAGGTTAAAGGCGATGACTCTCCAAGTGGGGAGAGTGTTAGTAAAGCGTCTGGAATGTTGCACCCGAGTACCAGGGGAGGAAAACTGAGACATATTTGAACACGTCTCCCGTTGACACAGTTGATCATACTCTGGGTAACACATGCATGATTTAGCTGAAGGAAGAATACCTTAAACCTGGAGAGTTGATACCCGTGTAATGGGTACCATGCAATATGACCTCAAAGGGTTTTCATTTGCTCACCAAACCTCTCCAATCCTATCACTGCTGCGTTTATGCCCCTGTACACATGCTTGATTCTCTTTCGGAGACATAGCAATCCATAGGTTTTAAGATACTTACTAGTCAGGTACATTGTTAGGCGTTTAATAGGGGGTGTTGAGTCCATTTCGTTGAGCAAGGAGTAGCTCTTGTCTATTCCATATTGGCTTAAAGAACTTTATCTGTGCTCATTTCAATCTCTGGTTTTATGCAGAACCTCATCTCACCTTTCCCCTTAAGCAAGCATAAGTTGGATTTCTAAATTTGAGACCCTCTTCTGTTCTGTAATTCAGTTCCTGTGTAGCCAAGTTTACATTCCGTGTATTAGTGATATCTTATGATGTTTCTTTTTCTGTGTGACTTATTTCAGGTAGAATCATCGTACCTGAATCCACTCATTATGCTGCTATGGGCCTGATGACATAGATTTCATTGCTGAGTGATACTGCATTGTACGTAAGTACCACAAGTTCTTTATCCATTTTTCACTTTCTGTGATATTGAACTTGTACGGTAAACGAGGTTCTTGTAAACAGAGGCCTCCTAAAATTTGGGGTGGCTGTGTCTTTTTGATTTTAGTTTCCCTAAGCTATAGGACCATAAGTGGAAGTGCCCTAGACTCTGTTGCTTTGTTTTTTAGATGTTTCAGGAAACACCATACACTTCTCCCGAGTGTCTGTTGGCAATTTCCATCCCGCCCATCAGCATAACAAGGCTCCCAGTTCTCCATGGCCTGTCCTGCCTTTCTGGATTTTACACTTTTTTCAGATGGCCCTTTTGACCGGGGGGAAGTGAGACTTCATTGTAGTGCAGATTTCCTTTGCAAGCTTGCTTGGTTGGCCAAAAAGGGCGTATGCGTTTTTTCCTGAATATATTCAGGAAAAAACGCATACGCCCTTTTTGGCCAAGTGCATCATTGTGGACGTTCTGCCTCTTTTCCTATGCTTTCAATGCAATTCCAGTCTACCTCCTGAAATCGGTTTCCTGCAATTCTGCCCCGGTTTCAAGTCCTCTTGGCAGCCTTACTTCAGTATATTTTTGGACGATAGCTGTCATTTATAACTCTGCAGGTTTGTGAATTACAGTGCCCCTGAGCTCCTTTCTTCAACTCGCTTTCTTGTGAGCTGGCCGGAACACCGCAGGATGGCTTCAGGCCCTAATCTGGTTCCGGCACGGCACGCTGAGCCTTTGGTTAATTCCTCTTCCTGGTGGGAAATGAGAGTTAAATTTGCCCATACAGACAACTCCAGCTAGTCTCTCATTGATTCTCGCTATTCCTGTTCATCTTCCGCAGAAATTGCAAACTGGGCCAAACAGGAGGTTAAAGGGACTGACTCTCCAAGTCGGGAGGGTGTTAGTAAAGCGTCTAGAATGTTGCACCCGAGTACCACGGTACGAAAACTGAGACATATTTGAACACGTCTCCCGATCACATGGTTGATCATACTCTAGGTTCCACATGCATGTTTTAGCTGAAGGAAGAATACCTTAAACCTGGGTAGTTGAAACCCGTGGAATGGGTACCATGCAATATGACTTCAAAGGGTCTTCATTTGCTCACCGAACCTCTCCAATCCTATCACTGCTGCGTTTATGCCCCTGTACACACGCTTGATTCTCTTTTGGAGACA
This sequence comes from Grampus griseus, assembly GCF_964374135.1. Classification (NCBI taxonomy): domain Eukaryota; kingdom Metazoa; phylum Chordata; class Mammalia; order Artiodactyla; family Delphinidae; genus Grampus; species Grampus griseus. The sequence continues at coordinate 255,815 of NW_028133279.1, read as the reverse complement.
TAGCAATCCATAGGTTTTAAGATACTTACTAGTCAGGTACATTCTTAGGCGTTTAATATGCGGTGTTGAGTCCATTTCGTTGACCAAGGAGTAGCTCTTGTTTATTCCATATTTGGCTTAAGGAACTTTATCTGTGCTCATTTCGATCTCTGGTTTTATGCAGCACCCCAACTCACCTTTCCCCTTAAGCAAGCATAAGTTGGTTTTCTAAATTTGAGTCCCTGTTCTGTTTTGGAATTCAGTTCCTGTGTAGCCAAGTTTACATTCCGTGTATTACTGATATCTTATGATGTTTCTTTTCCTGTGTGACTTATTTCAGTTAGAATCATCGTACCTGAATCCACTCATTATGCGGCTACGGGCCTGATGACATAGATTTCATTGCTGAGTGATACTGCATTGTACGTAAGTACCACAAGATCTTTATCCATTTTACACTTTCTGTGATATTGAACTTGTACGGTAAACGAGGTTCTTGTAAACAGAGGCGTCCCAAACTTTGGGGTGGCTGTGTCTTTTTGATTTTAATTTCCCTATGCTATAGGACCATAAGTGGAAGTGCCCTTGGCTCTGTTGCTTTGTTTTTTAGATGTTTCAGGAAACACCATACACTTCTCCCGAGTGGCAGTTGGCAATTTCCATCCCGCCCATCAACATAACAAGGCTCCCAGTTCTCCATGGCCTGTCCTGCCTTTCTGGATTTTACACTTTTTTCAGATGGCCCTTTTGACCGGGGGGAAGTGAGACTTCATTGTAGTGCAGATTTCCTTTGCAAGCTTGCTTGGTTGGCCAAAAAGGGCGTATGCGTTTTTTCCTGAATATATTCAGGAAAAAACGCATACGCCCTTTTTGGCCAAGTGCATCATTGTGGACGTTCTGCCTCTTTTCCTATGCTTTCAATGCAATTCCAGTCTACCTCCTGAAATCGGTTTCCTGCAATTCTGCCCCGCTTTCAAGTCCTCTTGGCAGCCTTACTTCAGTATATTTTTGGACGATAGCTGTCATTTATAACTCTGCAGGTTTGTGAATTACAGTGCCCCTGAGCTCCTTTCTTCAACTCGCCTTCTTGTGAGCTGGCCGCAACACCGCAGGATGGCTTCAGGCCCTAATCTGGTTCCGGCACGGCACGCTGAGCCTTTGGTTAATTCCTCTTCCTGGTGGGAAATGAGAGTTAAATTTGCCCGTCCAGACACCTCAAGCTAGTCTCTCATTGGTTCTCGCTATTCCTGTTCATCTTCCGCAGAAATTGCAAACTGGGCCAAACAGGAGGTTAAAGGGACTGACTCTCCAAGTCGGGAGAGTGTTAGTAAAGCGTCTGGAATGTTGCACCCGAGTACCAGGGTACGAAAACTGAGACATATTTGAACACGTCTCCCGATCACATGGTTGATCATACTCTAGGTTCCACATACATGTTTTAGCTGAAGGAAGAATACCTTAAACCTGGGTAGTTGAAACCTGTGGAATGGGTACCATGCAATATGATTTCAAAGGGTCTTCATTTGCTCACCGAACCTCTCCAATCCTATCACTGCTGCGTTTATGCCCCTGTACACATGCTTGATTCTCTTTCGGAGACATAGCAATCCATAGGTTTTAAGATACTTACTAGTCAGGTACATTCTTAGGTGTTTAATATGCGGTGTTGAGTCCATTTCGTTGAGCAATGAGTGGCTCTTGTCTATTCCATATTTGGCTTAAGGAACGTTATCTGTGCTCATTTCAATCTCTGGTTTTTTGCAGCCCCCCAACTCACCTTTCCCCTTAAGCAAGCATAAGTTGGTTTTCTAAATTTGAGACCCTGTTCTGTTTTGGAATTCAGTTCCTGTGTAGCGAAGTTTACATTCCGTGTATTACTGATATCTTATGATGTTTCTTTTTCTGTGTGACTTATTTCAGTTAGAATCATCATACCTGAATCCACTCATTGTGCTGCTATGGGCCTGATGACATAGATTTCATTGCTGAGTGATATAGCTTTGTAAGTAAATACCACAACTTCTTTATCCATTTTTCACTTTCTGCGATGTTGAACTTGTACTGTAAACGAGGTTCTTGTAAACAGAGGCGTCCCAAATTTTGGGGTGGCTGTGTCTTTTTGACTTTAATTTCCCTAAGCTATAGGACCATAAGTGGAAGTGCCCTAGGCTCTGTTGCTTTGTTTTTTAGATGTTTCAGGAAACACCATACACTTCTCCCGAGTGTCTGTTGGCAATTTATATCCCGCCCATCAGCATAACAAGGCTCCCAGTTCTCCATGGCCTGTCCTGCCTTTCTGGATTTTACACTTTTTTCAGATGGCCCTTTTGACCGGGGGGAAGTGAGACTTCATTGTAGTGCAGATTTCCTTTGCAAGCTTGCTTGGTTGGCCAAAAAGGGCGTATGCGTTTTTTCCTGAATATATTCAGGAAAAAACGCATACGCCCTTTTTGGCCAAGTGCATCATTGTGGACGTTCTGCCTCTTTTCCTATGCTTTCAATGCAATTCCAGTCTACCTCCTGAAATCGGTTTCCTGCAATTCTGCCCCGCTTTCAAGTCCTCTTGGCAGCCTTACTTCAGTATATTTTTGGACGATAGCTGTCATTTATAACTCTGCAGGTTTGTGAATTACAGTGCCCCTGAGCTCCTTTCTTCAACTCGCTTTCTTTTGAGCTGGCCGCAACACCGCAGGATGGCTTCAGGCCCTAATCTGGTTCCGGCACGGCACGCGGTGCCTTTGGTTATTTCCTCTTCCTGGTGGGAAATGAGAGTTAAATTTGCCCGTCCAGACACCTCCAGCTAGTCTCTCATTGGTTCTCGCTATTCCTGTTCATCTTCCGCAGAATTTGCAAACTGGGGCAAACAGGAGGTTAAAGGGACTGACTCTCCAAGTCGGGAGAGTGTTAGTAAAGCGTCTGGAATGTTTCACCCAAGTACCAGGGTACGAAAACTGAGACATATTTGAACACGTCTCCCGATCACATGGTTGATCATACCCTAGGTTCCACATGCATGTTTTAGCTGAAGGAAGAATACCTTAAACCTGGGTAGTTCAAACCCGTGTAATGGGTACCATGCAATATGACTTTAAAGGGTTTTCATTTGCTCACCGAACCTCTCCAATACTATCACTGCTGCGTTTATGCCCCTGTACACATGCTTGATTCTCTTTCGGAGACATAGAAATCCATAGGTTTTAAGATACTTACTAGTCAGGTACATTCTTAGGCGTTTAATATGCGGTGTTGAGTCCATTTCGTTGAGCAAGGAGTAGCTCTTGTCTATTCCATATTTGGCTTAAGGAACTTTATCTGTGGTCATTTCAATCTCTGGTTTTATGCAGCACCCCAACTCACCTTTACCCTTAAGCAAGCAGAAGTTGGTTTTCTAAATTTGAGACCCTGTTCTGTTCTGTAATTCAGTTCCTGTGTAGCCAAGTTTACATTCCGTGTATTACTGATATCTTATGATGTTTCTTTTTCTGTGTGACTTATTTCAGTTAGAATCATCGTACCTGAATCCACTCATTGTGCTACTAAGGGCCTGATGACATAGATTTCATTGCTGAGTGATATTGCTTTGTAAGTAAATACCACAACTTCATTATCAATTTTTCACTTTCTGCGATGTTGAACTTGTACTGTAAACGAGGTTCTTGTAAACAGAGACGTCCCAAACTTTGGGGTGGCTGTGTCTTTTTGATTTTAATTTCCCTAAGCTATAGGACCATAAGTGGAAGTGCCCTAGGCTCTGTTGCTTTGTTTTTTAGATGTTTCAGGAAACACCATACACTTGTCCCGAGTGTCTGTTGGCAATTTACATCCCGCCCATCAGCATAACAAGGCTCCCAGTTCTCCATGGCCTGTCCTGCCTTTCTGGATTTTACACTTTTTTCAGATGGCCCTTTTGACCAGGGGGAAGTGAGACTTCATTGTAGTGCAGTTTTCCTTTGCAAGCTTGCTTGGTTGGCCAAAAAGGGCATATGCGTTTTTTCCTGAATATATTCAGGAAAAAACGCATACGCCCTTTTTGGCCAAGTGCATCATTGTGGACGTTCTGCCTCTTTTCCTATGCTTTCAATGCAATTCAAGTCTACCTCCTGAAATCGGTTTCCTGCAATTCTGCCCCGCTTTCAAGTCCTCTTGGCAGCCTTACTTCAGTATATTTTTGGATGATAGCTGTCATTTATAACTCTGCAGGTTTGTGAATTACAGTGCCCCTGAGCTCCTTTCTTCAACCCGCTTTCTTGTGAGCTGGCCGCAACACCGCTGGATGGCTTCAGGCCCTAATCTGGTTCCGGCACAGCACGCTGAGCCTTTTGTTATTTCCTCTTCCTGGTGGGAAATGAGAGTTAAATTTGCCCGTCCAGACACCTCCAGCTAGTCTCTCATTGGTTCTCCCTATTCCTGTTCATCTTCCGCAGAAATTGCAAACTGGGCCAAACAGGAGGTTAAAGGCGCTGACTCTCCAAGTGGGGAGAGTGTTAGTAAAGCGTCTGGAATGTTGCACCCAAGTACCAGGGGACGAAAACTGAGACATATTTGTACACGTCTCCCGTTCACACGGTTCATCATACTCTGGGTTCCACATGCATGTTTTAGCTGAAGGAAGAATACCTTAAACCTGGAGAGTTGAGACCCGTGGAATGGGTACCATGCAATATGACTTCAAAGGGTCTTCATTTGCTCACCAAACCTCTCCAATCCTATCACTGCTGCGTTTATGCCCCTGTACACACGCTTGATTCTCTTTTGGAGACATAGCAATCCATAGGTTTTAAGATACTTACTAGTCAGGTACATTCTTAGGCGTTTAATATGGGGTGTTGAGTCCATTTCGTTGAGCAAGGAGTAGCTCTTGTCTATTCCATATTTGGCTTAAGGAACTTTATCTGTGCTCATTTCAATCTCTGGTTTTATGCAGCACCCCAAGTCACCTTTCCCCTTAAGCAAGCATAAGTTGGTTTTCTAAATTTGAGACCCTGTTCTGTTCTTTAATTCAGTTCCTGTGTAGCCAAGTTTACATTCCGTGTTTTAGTGATATCTTATTATGTTTCTTTTTCTGTGTGACTTATTTCAGTTAGAATCATCATACCTGAATCCACTCATTGTGCTGCTAAGGGCCTGATGACATAGATATCATTGCTGAGTGATATTGCTTTGTAAGTAAATACCACAACTTCTTTATCCATTTTTCACTTTCTGCGATGTTGAACTTGTACTGTAAACGAGGTTCTTGTAAACAGAGGCGTCCCAAACTTTGGGGTGGCTGTGTCTTTTTGATTTTAATTTCCCTGAGCTATAGGACCATAAGTGGAAGTGCCCTAGGCTCTGTTGCTTTGTTTTTTAGATGTTTCAGGAAACACCATACACTTCTCCCGAGTGTCTGTTGGCAATTTCCATCCTGCCCATCAGCATAACAAGGCTCCCTGTTCTCCATGGCCTGTCTTGCCTTTCTGGATTTTACACTTTTTTCAGATGGCCCTTTTGACCGGGGGGAAGTGAGACTTCATTGTAGTGCAGATTTCCTTTGCAAGCTTGCTTGGTTGGCCAAAAAGGGCGTATGCGTTTTTTCCTGAATATATTCAGGAAAAAACGCATACGCCCTTTTTGGCCAAGTGCATCATTGTGGACGTTCTGCCTCTTTTCCTATTCTTTCAATGCAATTCCAGTCTACCTCCTGAAATCGGTTTCCTGCAATTCTGCCCCGCTTTCAAGTCCTCTTGGCAGCCTTACTTCAGTATATTTTTGGACGATAGCTGTCATTTATAACTCTGCAGGTTTGTGAATTACAGTGCCCCTGAGCTCCTTTCTTCAACTCGCTTTCTTGTGACCTGGCCGCAACACGGCAAGATGGCTTCAGGCCCTAATCTGGTTCCGGCACGGCACGCTGAGCCTTTGGTTAATTCCTCTTCCTGGTGGGAAATGAGAGTTAAATTTGCCCGTCCAGACACCTCCAGCTAGTCTCTCATTGGTTCTCGCTATTCCTGTTAATCTTCCGCAGAATTTGCAAACTGGGGCAAACAGGAGGTTAAAGGGACTGACTCTCCAAGTCGGGAGAGTGTTAGTAAAGCGTCTGGAATGTTTCACCCAAGTACCAGGGTACGAAAACTGAGACATATTTGAACACGTCTCCCGATCACATGGTTTATCATACCCTAGGTTCCACATGCATGTTTTAGCTGAAGGAAGAATACCTTAAACCTGGGTAGTTCAAACCCGTGTAATGGGTACCATGCAATATGACTTTAAAGGGTTTTCATTTGCTCACTGAACCTCTCCAATCCTATCACTGCTGCGTTTATGCCCCTGTACACATGCTTGATTCTCTTTCGGAGACATAGCAATCCATAGGTTTTAAGATACTTACTAGTCAGGTACATTCTTAGGCGTTTAATATGCGGTGTTGAGTCCATTTCGTTGAGCAAGGAGTAGCTCTTGTCTATTCCATATTTGGCTTAAGGAACTTTATCTGTGGTCATTTCAATCTCTGGTTTTATGCAGCACCCCAACTCACCTTTACCCTTAAGCAAGCAGAAGTTGGTTTTCTAAATTTGAGACCCTGTTCCGTTCTGTAATTCAGTTCCTGTGTAGCCAAGTTTACATTCCGTGTATTACTGATATCTTATGATGTTTCTTTTTCTGTGTGACTTATTTCAGTTAGAATCATCATACCTGAATCCACTCATTGTGCTACTAAAGGCCTGATGACATAGATTTCATTGCTGAGTGATATTGCTTTGTAAGTAAATACCACAACTTCATTATCCATTTTTCACTTTCTGCGATGTTGAACTTGTACTGTAAACGAGGTTCTTGTAAACAGAGACGTCCCAAACTTTGGGGTGGCTGTGTCTTTTTGATTTTAATTTCCCTAAGCTATAGGACCATAAGTGGAAGTGCCCTAGGCTCTGTTGCTTTGTTTTTTAGATGTTTCAGGAAACACCATACACTTCTCCCGAGTGTCTGTTGGCAATTTACATCCCGCCCATCAGCATAACAAGGCTCCCAGTTCTCCATGGCCTGTCCTGTCTTTCTGGATTTTACACTTTTTTCAGATGGCCCTTTTGACCAGGGGGAAGTGAGACTTCATTGTAGTGCAGTTTTCCTTTGCAAGCTTGCTTGGTTGGCCAAAAAGGGCATATGCGTTTTTTCCTGAATATATTCAGGAAAAAACGCATATGCCCTTTTTGGCCAAGTGCATCATTGTGGACGTTCTGCCTCTTTTCCTATGCTTTCAATGCAATTCAAGTCTACCTCCTGAAATCGGTTTCCTGCAATTCTGCCCCGCTTTCAAGTCCTCTTGGCAGCCTTACTTCAGTATATTTTCGGAGAATAGCTGTCATTTATAACTCTGCAGGTTTGTGAATTACAGTGCCCCTGAGCTCCTTTCTTCAACTCGCTTTCTTTTGAGCTGGCCGCAACACCGCTGGATGGCTTCAGGCCCTAATCTGGTTCCGGCACGGCACACTGAGGCTTTGGTTAATTTCTCTTCCTGGTGGGAAATGAGAGTTAAATTTGCCCGTCCAGACACCTCCAGCTAGTCTCTCATTGGTTCTCGCTATTCCTGTTCATCTTCTGCAGAAATTGCAAACTGGGCCTAACAAGAGGTTAAAGGGACTGACTCTCCAAGTCGGGAGAGTGTTAGTAAAGTGTCTGGAATGTTGCACCCGAGTACCAGGGTACGAAAACTGAGACATATTTGAACACGTCTCCCGAACACATGGTTGATCATACTCTAGGTTCCACATGCATGTTTTAGCTGAAGGAAGAATACCTTAAACCTGGGTAGTTGAAAACCGTGGAATGAGTACCATGCAATATGACTTCAAAGGGTCTTCATTTGCTCACCGAACCTCTCCAATCCTATCACTGCTGCGTTTATGCCCGTGTACACATGTATGATTCTCTTTCGGAGACATAGCAATCCATAGGTTTTAAGATACTTACTAGTCAGGTACATACTTAGGCGTTTAATATGGGGTGTTGAGTCCATTTCGTTGAGCAAGGAGTAGCTCTTGTCTATTCCATATTTGGCTTAAGGAACTTTATCTGTGCTCATTTCAATCTCTGGTTTTATGCAGCACCCCAACTCACCTTTCCCCTTAAGCAAGCATAAGTTGGTTTTCTAAATTTGAGACCCTGTTCTGTTTTGGAATTCAGTTACTGTTTAGCCAAGTTTACATTCCGTGTATTACTGATATCTTATGATGTTTCTTTTTCTGTGTGACTCATTTCAGTTAGAATCATCATACCTGAATCCACTCATTGTGCTGCTAAGGGCCTGATGATATAGATTTCATTGCTGAGTGATATTGCTTTGTAAGTAAATACCACAACTTCTTTATCCATTTTTCACTTTCTGCGATGTTGAACTTGTATTGTAAACGAGGTTTTTGTAAACAGAGGCGTCCCAAACTTTGGGGTGGCTGTGTCTTTTTGATTTTAATTTCCCTAAGCTATAGGACCATAAGTGGAAGTGCCCTAGGCTCTGTTGCTTTGTTTTTTAGATGTTTCAGGAAACACCATACACTTCTCCCGAGTGTCTGTTGGCAATTTACATCCCGCCCATCAGCATAACAAGGCTCCCAGTTCTCCATGGCATGTCCTGCCTTTCTGGATTTTACACTTTTTTCAGATGGCCCTTTTGACCAGGGGGAAGTGAGACTTCATTGTAGTGCAGATTTCCTTTGCAAGCTTGCTTGGTTGGCCAAAAAGTGTGTATGCGTTTTTTCCTGAATATATTCAGGAAAAAACGCATACGCCCTTTTTGGCCAAGTGCATCATTGTGGACGTTCTGCCTCTTTTCCTATGCTTTCAATGCAATTCCAGTCTACCTCCTGAAATCGGTTTCCTGCAATTCTGCCCCGCTTTCAAGTCCTCTTGGCAGACTTACTTCAGTATATTTTTGGACGATAGCTGTCATTTATAACTCTGCAGGTTTGTGAATTACAGTGCCCCTGAGCTCCTTTCTTCAACTCGCTTTCTTGTGACCTGGCCGCAACACCGCAGGATGGCTTCAGGTCCTAATCTGGTTCCAGCATGGCAGCTGAGCCTTTGGTTAATTCCTCTTCCTGGTGGGAAATGAGAGTTAAATTTGCCCGTCCAGACACCTCCAGCTAGTCTCTCATTGGTTCTCCCTATTCCTGTTCATCTTCTGCAGAAATTGCAAACTGGGCCAAACAGGAGGTTAAAGGCGCTGACTCTCCAAGTGGGGAGAGTGTTAGTAAAGCATCTGGAATGTTGCACCCGAGTACCAGGGTACGAAAACTGAGACATATTTGAACACGTGAGCCGATCACATGGTTGATCATACTCTAGGTTCCACATGCATGTTTTAGCTGAAGGAAGAATACCTTAAACCTGGGTAGTTGAAACCCGTGGAATGGGTACCATGCAATATGACTTCAAAGGGTCTTCATTTGCTCACCGAACCTCTCCAATCCTATCACTGCTGCGTTTATGCCCCTGTACACATGCTTGATTCTCTTTCGGAGACATAGCAATCCATAGGTTTTAAGATACTTACTAGTCAGGTACATTCTTAGGCGTTTAATATGCGGTGTTGAGTCCATTTCGTTGAGCAAGGAGTAGCTCTTGTCTATTCCATATTTGGCTTAAGGAACTTTATCTGTGCTCATTTCGATCTCTGGTTTTATGCAGCACCCCAACTAACCTTTCCCCTTAAGCAAGCATAAGTTGGTTTTCTAAATTTGAGACCCTCTTCTGTTCTGTAATTCAGTTCCTGTGTAGCCAAGTTTACATTCCGTGTATTACTGATATCTTATGATGTTTCTTTTTCTGTGTGACTTATTTCAGTTAGAATCATCATACCTGAATCCACTCATTGTGCTGCTAAGGGGCTGATGATATAGATTTCATTGCTGAGTGATATTGCTTTGTAAGTAAATACCACAACTTCTTTATCCATTTTTCACTTTCTGCGATGTTGAACTTGTATTGTAAACGAGGTTCTTGTAAACAGAGAAATCCCAAACTTTGCGGTGGCTGTGTCTTTTTGATTTTAATTTCCCTAAGCTATAGGACCATAAGTGGAAGTGCCCTAGGCTCTGTTGCTTTGTTTTTTAGATGTTTCAGGAAACACCATACACTTCTCCCGAGTGTCTGTTGGCAATTTACATCCCGCCCATCAGCATAACAAGGCTCCCAGTTCTCCATGGCCTGTCCTGCCTTTCTGGATTTTACACTTTTTTCAGATGGCCCTTTTTACCGGGGGGAAGTGACACTTAATTGTAGTGCAGATTTCCTTTGCAAGCTTGCTTGGTTGGCCAAAAAGGGCATATGCGTTTTTTCCTGAATATATTCAGGAAAAAACGCATACGCCCTTTTTGGCCAAGTGCATCATTGTGGACGTTCTGCCTCTTTTCCTATGCTTTCAATGCAATTCCAGTCTACCTCCTGAAATCGGTTTCCGGCAATTCTGCCCCGCTTTCAAGTCCTCTTGGCAGCCTTACTTCAGTATATTTTTGGACGAGAGCTGTCATTTATAACTCTGCAGGTTTGTGAATTACAGTGCCCCTGAGCTCCTTTCTTCAACTCGCTTTCTTGTGACCTGGCCGCAACACCGCAGGATGGCTTCAGGCCCTAATCTGGTTCCGGCACGGCAGCTGAGCCTTTGGTTAATTCCTCTTCCTGGTGGGAAATGAGAGTTAAATTTGCCCGTCCAGACACCTCCAGCTAGTCTCTCATTGGTTCTCCCTATTCCTGTTCATCTTCTGCAGAAATTGCAAACTGGGCCAAACAGGAGGTTAAAGGCGCTGACTCTCCAAGTGGGGAGAGTGTTAGTAAAGCATCTGGATCGCACCCGAGTACCAGGGTACGAAAACTGAGACATATTTGAACACGTGTGCCGATCACATGGTTGATCATACTCTAGATTCCACATGCATGTTTTAGCTGAAGGAAGAATACCTTAAACCTGGGTAGTTGAAACCCGTGGAATGGGTACCATGCAATACGACTTCAAAGGGTCTTCATTTGCTCACCGAACCTCTCCAATCCTATCACTGCTGCGTTTATGCCCCTGTACACATGCTTGATTCTCTTTCGGAGACATAGCAATCCATAGGTTTTAAGATACTTACTAGTCAGGTACATTCTTAGGCGTTTAATATGCGGTGTTGAGTCCATTTCGTTGAGCAAGGAGTAGCTCTTGTCTATTCCATATTTGGCTTAAGGAACTTTATCTGTGCTCATTTCAATCTCTGGTTTTATGCAGCACCCCAACTCACCTTTCCCCTTAAGCAAGCATAAGTTGGTTTTCTAAATTTGAGACCCTGTTCTGTTCTGTAATTCAGGTCCTGTGTAGCCAAGTTTACATTCCGTGTATTAGTGATATCTTATGATGTTTCTTTTGCTGTGTGACTTATTTCAGTTAGAATCATCGTACCTGAATCCACTCATTATGCTGCTACGGGACTGATGACATAGATTTCATTGCTGAGTGATACTGCATTGTACGTAAGTACCACAAGTTCTTTATCCATTTTTCACTTTCTGTGATATTGAACTTGTACGGTAAACGAGGTTCTTGTAAACAGAGGCGTCCCAAACTTTGGGGTGGCTGTGTCTTTTTGATTTTAATTTCCCTAAGCTATAGGACCATAAGTGGAAGTGCCCTAGGCTCTGTTGCTTTGTTTTTTAGATGTTTCAGGAAACACCATACACTTCTCCCGAGTGTCTGTTGGCAATTTCCATCCCGCCCATCAGCATAACAAGGCTCCCAGTTCTCCATGGCCTGTCCTGCCTTTCTGGATTTTACACTTTTTTCAGATGGCCCTTTTGACCGGGGGGAAGTGAGACTTCATTGTAGTGCAGATTTCCTTTGCAAGTTTGCTTGGTTGGCCAAACAGGGCGTATGCGTTTTTTCCTGAATATATTCAGGAAAAAACGCATATGCCCTGTTTGGCCAAGTGCATCATTGTGGACGTTCTGCCTCTTTTCCTATGCTTTCAATGCAATTCCAGTCTACCTCCTGAAATCGGTTTCCTGCAATTCTGCCCCGCTTTCAAGTCCTCTTGGCAGCCTTACTTCAGTATATTTTTGGACGATAGCTGTCATTTATAACTCTGCAGGTTTGTGAATTACAGTGCCCCTGAGCTCCTTTCTTCAACTCGCTTTCTTTTGAGCTGGCCGCAACACCGCAGGATGGCTTCAGGCCCTAATCTGGTTCCTGCACGGCAGCTGAGCCTTTGGTTATTTCCTCTTCCTGGTGGGAAATGAGAGTTAAATTTGCCCGTCCAGACACCTCCAGCTAGTCTCTCATTGGTTCTCCCTATTCCTGTTCATCTTCCGCAGAAATTGCAAACTGGGCCAAACAGGAGGTTAAAGGCGCTGACTCTCCAAGTGGGGAGAGTGTTAGTAAAGCGTCTGGAATGTTGCACCCGAGTACCAGGGGAGGAAAACTGAGACATATCTGAACACGTCTCCCGATCTCACGGTTGATCATACTCTGGGTTCCACATGCATGTTTTAGCTGAAGGAAGAATACCTTAAACCTGGAGAGTAGAGACCCGTGGAATGGGTACCATGCAATATGACTTCAAAGGGTCTTCATTTGCTCACCGAACCTCTCCAATCCTATCACTGCTTCGTTTATGCCCCTGTACACAAGCTTGATTCTCTTTTGGAGACATAGCAATCCATAGGTTTTAACATACTTACTAGTCAGGTACATTCATAGGCGTTTAATATGGGGTGTTGAGTCCTTTTCGTTCAGCAAGGAGTAGCTCTTGTCTATTCCATATTTGGCTTAAGGAACTTTATCTGTGCTCATTTCAATCTCTGGTTTTATGCAGCACCCCAACTCACCTTTCCCCTTAAGCAAGCATAAGTTGGTTTTCTAAATTTGAGACCCTGTTCTGTTCTGTAATTCAGTTCCTGTGTAGCCAAGTTTACATTCCGTGTATTACTGATATCTTATGATGTTTCTTTTTCTGTGTGACTTATTTCAGTTAGAATCATCGTACCTGAATCCACTCATTATGCTGCTACGGGCCTGATGACATAGATTTCATTGCTGAGTGATACTGCATTGTACGTAAGTACCACAAGTTCTTTATCCATTTTTCACTTTCTGTGATATTGAACTTGTACGGTAAACGAGGTTCTTGTAAACAGAGGCGTCCCAAACTTTGGGGTGGCTGTGTCTTTTTGATTTTAATTTCCCTAATCTATAGGACCATAAGTGGAAGTGCCCTTGGCTCTGTTGCTTTGTTTTTTAGATGTTTCAGGAAACACCATACACTTCTCCCGAGTGTCTGTTGGCAATTTACATCCCGCCCATCAGCATAACAAGGCTCCCAGTTCTCCATGGCCTGTCCTGCCTTTCTGGATTTTACACTTTTTTCAGATGGCCCTTTTGACCGGGGGGAAGTGAGACTTCATTGTAGTGCAGATTTCCTTAACAAGTTTGCTTGGTTGGCCAAAAAGGGCGTATGCGTTTTTTCCTGAATATATTCAGGAAAAAACGCATACGCCCTTTTAGGCCAAGTGCATCATTGTGGACGTTCTGCCTCTTTTCCTATGCTTTCAATGCAATTCCAGTCTACCTCCTGAAATCGGTTTCCTGCAATTCTGCCCCGCTTTCAAGTCCTCTTGGCAGCCTTACTTCAGTATATTTTTGGACGATAGCTGTCATTTATAACTCTGCACGTTTGTGAATTACAGTGCCCCTGAGCTCCTTTCTTCAACTCCCTTTCTTGTGACCTGGCCGCAACACCGCAGGATGGCTTCAGGCCCTAATCTGGTTCCGGCACGGCACGCTGAGCCTTTGGTTAATTCCTCTTCCTGGTGGGAAATGAGAGTTAAATTTGCCCATCCAGACACCTCCAGCTAGTCTCTCATTGGTTCTCGCTATTCCTGTTCATCTTCTGCAGAAATTGCAAACTGGGCCAAACAGGAGGTTAAAGGGACTGACTCTCCAAGTCGGGAGAGTGTTAGTAAAGCGTCTGGAATGTTGCACCCGAGTACCAGGGGAGGAAAACTGAGAAATATTTGAACACGTCTCCCGATCACATGGTTGATCATACTCTAGGTTCCACATGCATGTTTTAGCTGAAGGAAGAATACCTTAAACCTGGGTAGTTGAAACCCGTGGAATGGGTACCATGCAATATGACTTCAAAGGGTCTTCATTTGCTCACCGAACCTCTCCAATCCTATCACTGCTGCGTTTATTCCCCTGTACACATGCTTGATTCTCTTTCGGAGACATAGCAATCCATAGGTTTTAAGATACTTACTAGTCAGGTATATTCTTAGGCGTTTAATATGCGGTGTTGAGTCCATTTCGTTGAGCAAGGAGTAGCTCTTGTCTATTCCATATTTGGCTTAAGAAACTTTATCTGTGCTCATTTCGATCTCTGGTTTTATGCAGCACCCCAGCTCACCTTTCCCCTTAAGCAAGCATAAGTTGGTTTTCTAAATTTGAGACCCTGTTCTGTTCTGTAATTCAGTTCCTGTGTAGCCAAGTTTACATTCCGTGTATTACTGATATCTCATGATGTTTCTTTTTCTGTGTGACTTATTTCAGTTAGAATCATCATACCTGAATCCACTCATTGTGCTGCTAAGGGCCTGATGACATAGATTTCATTGCTGAGTGATATTGCTTTGTAAGTAAATACCACAACTTCTTTATCCATTTTTCACTTTCTGCGATGTTGAACTTGTACTGTAAAACGAGGTTCTTGTAAACAGAGGCGTCCCAAACTTTGGGGTGCCTGTGTCTTTTTCATTTTAATTTCCCTAAGCTATAGGACCATAAGTGGAAGTGCCCTAGGCTCTGTTGCTTTGTTTTTTAGATGTTTCAGGAAACACCATACACTTCTCCCGAGTGTCTGTTGGCAATTTACATCCCGCCCATCAGCATAACAAGGCTCCCAGTTCTCCATGGCCTGTCCTGCCTTTCTGGATTTTACACTTTTTTCAGATGGCCCTTTTGACCAGGGGGAAGTGAGACTTCATTGTAGTGCAGATTTCCTTTGCAAGCTTGCTTGGTTGGCCAAAAAGGGCGTATGCGTTTTTTCCTGCATATATTCAGGATAAAACGCATACGCCCTTTTTGGCCAAGTGCATCACTGTGGACGTTCTGCCTCTTTTCCTATGCTTTCAATGCAATTCCAGTCTACCTCCTGAAATCGGTTTCCTGCAATTCTGCCCCGCTTTCAAGTCCTCTTGGCAGCCTTACTTCAGTATATTTTTGGACGATAGCTGTCATTTATAACTCTGCAGGTTTGTGAATTACAGTGCCCCTGAGCTCCTTTCTTCAGCTCGCTTTCTTTTGAGCTGGCCGCAACACCGCAGGATGGCTTCAGGCCCTAATCTGGTTCCGGCACGGCAGCTGAGCCTTTGGTTATTTCCTCTTCCTGGTGGGAAATGAGAGTTAAATTTGCCCGTCCAGACACCTCCAGATAGTCTCTCATTGGTTCTTCCTATTCCTGTTCATCTTCCGCAGAAATTGCAAACTGGGCCAAACAGGAGGTTAAAGGCGCTGACTCTCCAAGTGGGGAGAGTGTTAGGAAAGCGTCTGGAATGTTGCACCCGAGTACCAGGGGAGGAAAACTGAGACATATTTGAACACGTCTCCCGTTCACACGGTTGATCATACTCTGGGTTCCACATGCATGTTTTAGCTGAAGGAAGAATACCTTAAACCTGGAGAGTTGAGACCCGTGTAATGGGTACCATGCAATATGACTTCTAAGGGTCTTCATTTGCTCACCGAACCTCTCCAATCCTATCACTGCTGCGTTTATGCCCCTGTACACACACTTGATTCTCTTTTGGAGACATAGCAATCCATAGGTTTTAAGATACTTACTAGTCAGGTACATTCTTAGGCGTTTAATATGGGGTGTTGAGTCCATTTTGTTGATCAAGGAGTAGCTCTTGTCTATTCCATATTTGGCTTAAGGAACTTTATCTGTGCTCATTTCAATCTCTGGTTTTATGCAGCACCCCAACTCACCTTTCCCCTTAAGCAAGCATAAGTTGGTTTTCTAAATTTGAGACCCTGTTCTGTTCTGTAATTCAGTTCCTGTGTAGCCAAGTTTACATTCCGTGTATTACTGATATCTCATGATGTTTCCTTTTCTGTGTGACTTATTTCAGTTAGAATCATCATACCTGAATCCACTCATTGTGCTGCTAAGGGCCTGATGACATAGATTTCATTGCTGAGTGATATTGCTTTGTAATTAAATACCACAACTTCTTTATCCATTTTTCACTTTCTGTGATATTGAACTTGTACGGTAAACGAGGTTCTTATAAACAGAGCCGTTCCAAACTTTGGGGTGGCTGTGTCTTTTTGATTTTAATTTCCCTAAGCTATAGGACCATAAGTGGAAGTGCACTAGGCTCTGTTGCTTTGTTTTTTAGATGTTTCAGGAAACACCATACACTTCTCCCGAGTGTCTGTTGGCAATTTACATCCCGCCCATCAGCATAACAAGGCTCCCAGTTCTCCATGGCCTGTCCTGCCTTTCTGGATTTTACACTTTTTTCAGATGGCCCTTTTGACCGGGGGGAAGTGAGACTTCATTGTAGTGCAGATTTCCTTTGCAAGCTTGCTTGGTTGGCCAAAAAGGGCGTATGCGTTTTTTCCTGAATATATTCAGGAAAAAACGCATACGCCCTTTTTGGCCAAGTGCATCATTGTGGACGTTCTGCCTCTTTTCCTATGCTTTCAATGCAATTCCAGTCTACGTCCTGAAATCGGTTTCCTGCAATTCTGCCCCGCTTTCAAGTCCTCTTGGCAGCCTTACTTCAGTGTATTTTTGGACGATAGCTATCATTTATAACTCTGCAGGTTTGTGAATTACAGTGCCCCTGAGCTCCTTTCTTCAACTCGCTTTCTTGTGAGCTGGCCGCAACACTGCAGGATGGCTTCAGGCCCTAATCTGGTTCCGGCACGGCACGCTGAGCCTTTGGTTACTTTCTCTTCCTGGTGGGAAATGAGAGTTCAATTTGCCCGTCCAGACACCTCCAGCTAGTCTCTCATTGGTTCTCCCTATTCCTGTTCATCTTCCGCAGAAATTACAAACTGGGCAAAACAGGAGTTTAAAGGCGCTGACTCTCCAAGTCGGGAGAGTGTTAGTAAAGCGTCTGGAATGTTGCACCCGAGTACCAGGGTACGAAAACTGAGACATATTTGAACACGTCTCCCGTTCACACGGTTGATCATACTCTGGGTTCCACATGCATGTTTTAGCTGAAGGAAGAATACCTTAAACCTGGAGAGTTGAGACCCGTGTAATGGGTACCATGCAATATGACTTCAAAGGGTCTTCATTTGCACACCGAACCTCTCCAATCCTATCACTGCTGCGTTTATACCCCTGAACACACGCTTGATTCTCTTTTGGAGACGTAGCAATCCATAGGTTTTAAGATACTTACTAGTCAGGTACATTCTTAGGCGTTTAATATGGGGTGTTGAGTCCATTTCTTTGAGCAAGGAGTAGCTCTTGTCTATTCCATATTTGGCTTAAGGAACTTTATCTGTGCTCATTTCAATCTCTGGTTTTATGCATCACCCCAACTCACCTTTCCCCTTAAGCAAGCATAAGTTGGTTTTCTAAATTTGAGACCCTTTTTTGTTTTGAAATTCAGTTCCTGTGCACCCAAGTTTACATTCCGTGTATTAGTGATATCTTATGATATTTCTTTTCCTGTGTGACTTATTTCAGTTAGAATCATCGTACCTGAATCCACTCATTGTGCTGCTACGGGCCTGATGACATAGATTTCATTGCTTAGTGATACTGCATTGTACGTAAGTACCACAAGTTCTTTATACATTTTTCACTTTCTGTGATATTGAACTTGTACGGTAAACAAGGTTCTTGTAAACAGAGGCGTCCCAAACTTTGGGGTGGCTGTGTCTTTTTGATTTTAATTTCCCTAAGCTATAGGACCATAAGTGGAAGTGCCCTAGGCTCTGTTGCTTTGTTTTTTAGATGTTTTAGGAAACACCATACACTTCTCCCGAGTGTCGGTTGGCAATTTACATCACGCCCATCAGCATAACAAGGCTCCCAGTTCTCCATGGCCTGTCCTGCCTTTCTGGATTTTACACTTTTTTCAGATGGCCCTTTTGACAGGGGGAAAGTGAGACTTCATTGTAGTGCAGATTTCCTTTGCAAGCTTGCTTGGTTGGCCAAAAAGGGCGTTTGCGTTTTTTCCTGAATATATTCAGGAAAAAACGCATACGCTCTTTTTGGCCAAGTGCATCATTGTGGACGTTCTGCCTCTTTTCCTATGCTTTCAATGCAATTCCAGTCTACCTCCTGAAATCGGTTTCCTGCAATTCTGCCCCGCTTTCAAGTCCTCTTGGCAGACTTACTTCAGTATATTTTTGGACGATAGCTGTCATTTATAACTCTGCAGGTTTGTGAATTACAGTGCCCCTGAGCTCCTTTCTTCAACTCACTTTCTTATGAGCTGGCCGCTACACCGCAGGATGGCTTCAGGCCATAATCTTGTTCCGGCACGACACGATGAGCCTTTGGTTATTTCCTCTTCCTGGTGGGAAATGAGAGTTAAATTTGCCCGTCCAGACACCTCCAGCTAGTCTCTCATTGGTTCTCGCTATTCCTGTTCATCTTCCGCAGAAATTGCAAACTGGGCCAAACAGGAGGTTAAAGGCGCTGACTCTCCAAGTGGGGAGAGTGTTAGTAAAGCGTCTGGAATGTTGCACCCGAGTACCAGGGAGGAAAACTGAGACATATTTGAACACGTCTCCCATTCACACGGTTGATCATACTCTGGGTTCCACATGCATGTTTTAGCTGAAGGAAGAATACCTTAAACCTGGGTAGTTGAAACCCGTGGAATGGGTACCATGCAATATGACTTCAAAGGGTCTTCATTTGGTCACCGATCCTCTCCAATCCTATCACTGCTGCGTTTATGCCCCTGTACACACGCTTGATTCTCTTTTGGAGACATAGCAATCCATAGGTTTTAAGATACTTACTAGTCAGGTACATTCTTAGGCCTTTAATATGGGATGTTGAGTCCATTTCGTTGAGCAAGGAGTAGCTCTTGTCTATTCCATATTTGGCTTAAGGAACTTTATCTGTGCTCATTTCAATCTCTGGTTTTATGCAGCACCCCAACTCACCTTTCCCCTTAAGCAAGCATAAGTTGGTTTTCTAAATTTGAGACCCTGTTCTGTTCTGTAATTCAGTTCCTGTGTATCCAAGTTTACATTCCGTGTATTAGTGATATCTTATGATGTTTCTTTTTCTGTGTGACTTATTTCAGTTAGAATCATCATACCTGAATCCACTCATTGTGCTGCTAAGGACCTGATGACATAGATTTCATTGCTGAGTGATATTGCTTTGTAAGTAAATACCACAGCTTCTTTATCCATTTTTCACTATCTGCGATGTTGAACTTGTTCTGTAAATGAGGTTCTTGTAAACAGACACGTCCCAAACTTTGGGGTGGCTGTGTCTTTTTGATTTTAATTTCCCTAAGCTATAGGACCATAAGTGGAAGTACGCTAGGCTGTGTTGCTTTGTTTTTTAGATGTTTCAGGAAACACCATACACTTCTCCCGAGTGTCTGTTGGCAATTTACATCCCGCCCATCAGCATAACAAGGCTCCCAGTTCTCCATGGCCTGTCCTGACTTTCTGGATTTTACACTTTTTTCAGATGGCCCTTTTGACCGGGGGGAAGTGAGACTTCATTGTAGTGCAGATTTCCTTTGCAAGCTTGCTTGGTTGGCCAAAAAGTGCGTACGCGTTTTTTCCTGAATATATTCAGGAAAAAATGCATACGCAGTTTTTGGCCAAGGGCATCATTGTGGACGTTCTGCCTCTTTTCCTATGCTTTCAATGCAATTCCAGTCTACCTCCTGAAATCGGTTTCCTGCAATTCTGCCCTGCTTTCAAGTCCTCTTGGCAACCTTACTTCAGTATATTTTTGGACGATAGCTGTCATTTATAACTCTGCAGGCTTGCGAATTACAGTGCCCCTGAGCTCCTTTCTTCAACTCGCTTTCTTTTGAGCTGGCCGCAACACCGCAGGATGGCTTCAGGCCCTAATCTGGTTCCGAAACGGCACGCTGAGCCTTTGGTTAATTCCTCTTCCTGGTGGGAAATGAGAGTTAAATTTGCCCGTCCAGACACCTCCAGCTAGTCTCTCATTGGTTCTCGCTATTCCTGTTCATCTTCCGCAGAAATTGCAAACTGGGCCAAACAGGAGGTTAAAGGCGCTGACTCTCCAAGTGGGGAGAGTGTTAGTAAAGCGTCTGGAATGATGCACCCGAGTACCAGGGAGGAAAACTAAGACATATTTGAACACGTCTCCCGTTCACACGGTTGATCATACTCTGGGTTCCACGTGCATGTTTTAGCTGAAGGAAGAATACCTTAAACCTGGGTAGTTGAAACCCGTGGAATGGGTACCATGCAATATGACTTCAAAGGGTCTTCATTTGCTCACCGAACCTCTCCAATCCTATCACTGCTGCGTTTATGCCCCTGTACACATGCTTGATTCTCTTTCGGAGACATAGCAATCCATAGGTTTTAAGATACTTACTAGTCAGGTACATTCTTAGGCGTTTAATATGCGGTGTTGAGTCCATTTCGTTGAGCAAGGAGTAGCTCTTGTCTATTCCATATTTGGCTTAAGGAACTTTATCTGTGCTCATTTCAATCTCTGGTTTTATGCAGCACCCCAACTCACCTTTCCCCTTAAGCAAGCATAAGTTGGTTTTCTAAATTTGAGACCCTGTTCTGTTTTGGAATTCAGTTCCTGTGTAGCCAAGTTTACATTCCGTGTATTACTGATATCTTATGATGTTTCTTTTTCTGTGTGACTTATTTCACTTAGAATCATCGTACCTGAATCCACTCATTATGCTGCTAAGGGCCTGATGACATAGATTTCATTGCTGAGTGATATTGCTTTGTAAGTAAATACCACAACTTCTTTATCCATTTTTCACTTTCTGCGATGTTGAACTTGTACTGTAAACGAGGTTCTTGTAAACAGAGGCGTCCCAAACTTTGGGGTGGCTGTGTCTTTTTGATTTTAATTTCCCTAAGCTATAGGACCATAAGTGGAAGTGCCCTAGGCTCTGTTGCTTTGTTTCTTAGATGTTTCAGGAAACACCATACACTTCTCCCGAGTGTCTGTTGGCAATTTACATCCCGCCCATCAGCATAACAAGGCTCCCAGTTCTCCATGGCCTGTCCTGTCTTTCTGGATTTTACACTTTCTTCAGATGGCCCTTTTGACCGGGGGGAAGTGAGACTTCATTCTAGTGCAGATTTCCTTTGCAAGCTTGCTTGGTTGGCCAAAAAGGGCGTATGCGTTTTTTCCTGAATATATTCAGGAAAAAACGCATACGCCCTTTTTGGCCAAGTGCATCATTGTGGACGTTCTGCCTCTTTTCCTATGCTTTAAATGCAATTCCAGTCTACCTCCTGAAATCGGTTTCCTGCAATTCTGCCCCGCTTTAAAGTCCTCTTGGCAGCCTTACTTCAGTATATTTTTGGACGATAGCTGTCATTTATAACTCTGCAGGTTTGTGAATTACAGTGCCCCTGAGCTCCTTTCTTCAACTCGCTTTCTTGAGAGCTCACCGCAACACCGTAGGATTGCTTCAGGCCCTAATCTGGTTCCGGCACGGCACGCTGAGCCTTTTGTTAATTCCTCTTCATGGTGGGAAATGAGAGTTAAATTTGCCCGTCCAGACACCTCCAGCTAGTCTCTCATTGGTTCTCCCTATTCCTGTTCATCTTCCGCAGAAACTGCAAACTGCGCCAAACAGGAGGTTAAAGGCACTGACTCTCCAAGTGGGGAGAGTGTTAGTAAAGCGTCTGGAATGTTGCACCCAAGTACCAGGGGATGAAAACTGAGACATATCTGAACACGTCTCCCTATCACACGGTTGATCATACTCTGGGTTCCACATGCATGTTTTAGCTGAAGGAAGAATACCTTAAACCTGGAGAGTTGAGACCCGTGGAATGGGTACCATGCAATATGAGTTCAAAGGGTCTTCATTTGGTCACCGATCCTCTCCAATCCTATCACTGCTGCGTTTATGCCCCTGTACACACGCTTGATTCTCTTTTGGAGACATAGCAATCCATAGGTTTTAAGATACTTACTAGTCAGGTACATTCTTAGGCCTTTAATATGGGATGTTGAGTCCATTTCGTTGAGCAACGAGTAGCTCTTGTCTATTCCATATTTGGCTTAAGGAACTTTATCTGTGCTCATTTCAATCTCTGGTTTTATGCAGCACCCCAACTCACCTTTCCCCTTAAGCAAGCATAAGTTGGTTTTCTAAATTTGAGACCCTGTTCTGTTCTGTAATTCAGTTCCTGTGTAGCCAAGTTTACATTCCGTGTATTAGTGATATCTTATGATGTTTCTTTTTCTGTGTGACTTATTTCAGTTAGAATCATCATACCTGAATCCACTCATTGTGCTGCTAAGGACCTGATGACATAGATTTCATTGCTGAGTGATATTGCTTTGTAAGTAAACACCACAGCTTCTTTATCCATTTTTCACTATCTGCGATGTTGAACTTGTACTGTAAATGAGGTTCTTGTAAACAGACACGTCCCAAACTTTGGGGTGGCTGTGTCTTTTCGATTTTAATTTCCCTAAGCTATAGGACCATAAGTGGAAGTACGCTAGGCTCTGTTGCTTTGTTTTTTAGATGTTTCAGGAAACACCATACACTTCTCCCGAGTGTCTGTTGGCAATTTACATCCCGCCCATCAGCATAACAAGGCTCCCAGTTCTCCATGGCCTGTCCTGACTTTCTGGATTTTACACTTTTTTCAGATGGCCCTTTTGACCGGGGGGAAGTGAGACTTCATTGTAGTGCAGATTTCCTTTGCAAGCTTGCTTGGTTGGCCAAAAAGTGCGTACGCGTTTTTTCCTGAATATATTCAGGAAAAAATGCATACGCAGTTTTTGGCCAAGTGCATCATTGTGGACGTTCTGCCTCTTTTCCTATGCTTTCAATGCAATTCCAGTCTACCTCCTGAAATCGGTTTCCTGCAATTCTGCCCTGCTTTCAAGTCCTCTTGGCAACCTTACTTCAGTATATTTTTGGACGATAGCTGTCATTTATAACTCTGCAGGCTTGCGAATTACAGTGCCCCTGAGCTCCTTTTTTCAACTCGCTTTCTTTTGAGCTGGCCGCAACACCGCAGGATGGCTACAGGCCCTAATCTGGTTCCGACACGGCACGCTGAGCCTTTGGTTAATTCCTCTTCCTGGTGGGAAATGAGAGTTAAATTTGCCCGTCCAGACACCTCCAGCTAGTCTCTCATTGGTTCTCGCTATTCCTGTTCATCTTCCGCAGAAATTGCAAACTGGGCCAAACAGGAGGTTAAATGCGCTGACTCTCCAAGTGGGGAGAGTGTTAGTAAAGCGTCTGGAATGATGCACCCGAGTACCAGGGAGGAAAACTGAGAGATATTTGAACACGTCTCCCATTCACACGGTTGATCATACTCTGGGTTCCACATGCATGTTTTAGCTGAAGGAAGAATACCTTAAACCTTGGTAGTTGAAACCAGTGGAATGGGTACCATGCAATATGACTTCAAAGGGTCTTCATTTGGTCACCGATCCTCTCCAATCCTATCACTGCTGCGTTTATGCCCCTGTACACACGCTTGATTCTCTTTTGGAGACATAGCAATCCATAGGTTTTAAGATACTTACTAGTCAGGTACATTCTTAGGCGTTTAATATGGGATGTTGAGTCCATTTCGTTGAGCAAGGAGTAGCTCTTGTCTATTCCATATTTGGCTTAAGGAACTTTATCTGTGCTCATTTCAATCTCTGGTTTTATGCAGCACCCCAACTCACCTTTCCCCTTAAGCAAGCATAAGTTGGTTTTCTAAATTTGAGACCCTGTTCTGTTCTATAATTCAGTTCCTGTGTAGCCAAGTTTACATTCCGTGTATTAGTGATATCTTATGATGTTTCTTTTTCTGTGTGACTTATTTCAGTTAGAATCATCATACCTGAATCCACTCATTGTGCTGCTAAGGACCTGATGACATAGATTTCATTGCTGAGTGATATTGCTTTGTAAGTAAATACCACAGCTTCTTTATCCATTTTTCACTATCTGCGATGTTGAACTTGTACTGTAAATGAGGTTCTTGTAAACAGACACGTCCCAAACTTTGGGGTGGCTGTGTCTTTTCGATTTTAATTTCCCTAAGCTATAGGACCATAAGTGGAAGTACGCTAGGCTCTGTTGCTTTGTTTTTTAGATGTTTCAGGAAACACCATACACTTCTCCCGAGTGTCTGTTGGCAATTTACATCCCGCCCATCAGCATAACAAGGCTCCCAGTTCTCCATGGCCTGTCCTGCCTTTCTGGATTTTACACTTTTTTCAGATGGCCCTTTTGACCGGGGGGAAGTCAGACTTCATTGTAGTGCAGATTTCCTTTGCAAGCTTGCTTGGTTGGCCAAAAAGGGCGTATGCGTTTTTTCCTGAATATATTCAGGAAAAAATGCATACGCAGTTTTTGGCCAAGTGCATCATTGTGGACGTTCTGCCTCTTTTCCTATGCTTTCAATGCAATTCCAGTCTACCTCCTGAAATCGGTTTCCTGCAATTCTGCCCTGCTTTCAAGTCCTCTTGGCAGCCTTACTTCAGTATATTTTTGGACGATAGCTGTCATTTATAACTCTGCAGGCTTGTGAATTACAGTGCCCCTGAGCTCCTTTCTTCAACTCGCTTTCTTTTGAGCTGGCCGCAACACCGCAGGATGGCTTCAGGCCCTAATCTGGTTCTGGCACGGCACGCTGAGCCTTTGGTTAATTCCTCTTCCTGGTGGGAAATGAGAGTTAAATTTGCCCGTCCAGACACCTCCAGCTAGTCTCTCATTGGTTCTCGCTATTCCTGTTCATCTTCCACAGAAATTGCAAACTGGGCCAAACAGGAGGTTAAAGGGACTGACTCTCCAAGTCGGGAGAGTGTTAGTAAAGCGTCTGGAATGTTGCACCCGAGTACCAGGGTACGAAAACTGAGATATATTTGAACACGTCTCCCGCTCACATGGTTGATCATACTCTGGGTTCCACATGCATGTTTTAGCTGAAGGAAGAATACCTTAAATTGGAGAGTTGAGACCCGTGTAATGGGTACCGTGCAATATGACTTCAAAGGGTCTTCATTTGCTCACCGAACCTCTCCAATCCTATCACTGCTGCATTTATGCCCCTGTACACACGCTTGATTCTCTTTTGGAGACATAGCAATCCATAGGTTTTAAGATACTTACTAGTCAGGTACATTCTTAGGCGTTTAATATGGGGTGTTGAGTCCATTTCGTTGAGCAAGGAGTAGCTCTTGTCTATTCCATATTTGGCTTAAGGAACTTTATCTGTGCTCATTTCAATCTCTGGTTTTATGCAGCACCCCAACTCACCTTTCCCCTTAAGCAAGCATAAGTTGGTTTTCTAAATTTGAGACCCTGTTCTGTTTTGGAATTCATTTCCTGTGTAGCCAAGTTTACATTCCGTGTATTAGTGATATCTTATGATGTTTCTATTTCTGTGTGACTTATTTCAGTTGGAATCATCGTAGTTGAATCCACTCATTATGCTGCTATGGGCCTGATGACATAGATTTCATTGCTGAGTGATACTGCATTATACGTAAGTACCACAAGTTCTTTATCCATTTTTCACTTTCTGTGATATTGAACTGGTACAGTAAACGAGGTTCTTGTAAACAGAGGCGTCCCAAACTTTGGGGTGGCTGTGTCTTTTTGATTTTAATTTCCCTAAGCTATAGGACCATAAGTGAAAGTGCCCTAGGCTCTGTTGCTTTGTTTTTTAGATGTTTCAGGAAACACCATACACTTCTCCCGAGTGTCTGTTGGCAATTTACATCCCGCCCATCAGCATAACAAGGCTCCCAGTTCTCCATGGCCTGTCTCGCCTTTCTGGATTTTACACTTTTTTCAGATGGCCCTTTTGACCGGGGGGAAGTGAGACTTCATTGTAGTGCAGATTTCCTTTGCAAGCTTGCTTGGTTGGCCAAAAAGGGCGTATGCGTTTTTTCCTGAATATATTCAGGAAAAAACGCATACGCCCTTTTTGGCCAAGTGCATCATTGTGGACGTTCTGCCTCTTTTCCTATGCTTTCAATGCAATTCCAGTCTACCTCCTGAAATCGGTTTCCTGCAATTCTGCCCCGCTTTCAAGTCCTCTTGGCAGCCTTACTTCAGTATATTTTTGGACGATAGCTGTCATTTATAACTCTGCAGGTTTGTGAATTACAGTGCCCCTGAGCTCCTTTCTTCAACTCGCTTTCTTGTGACCTGGCCGCAACACCGCAGGATGGCTTCAGGCCCTAATCTGTTTCCGGTACGGCATCCTGAACCTTTGGTTAATTCCTCTTCCTGGTGGGAAATGAGAGTTAAATTTGCCCGTCCAGACACCTCCAGCTAGTCTCTCATTGGTTCTCGCTATTCCTGTTCATCTTCCGCAGAAATTGCAAACTGGGCCAAACAGGAGGTTAAAGGGACTGACTCTCCAAGTCGGGAGAGTGTTAGTAAAGCGTCTGGAATGTTGCACCCGAGTACCAGGGTACGAAAACTGAGACATATTTGAACACGTCTCCCGTTCACACGGTTGATCATACTCTGGGTTCCACATGCATGTTTTAGCAGAAGGAAGAATACCTTAAACCTAGAGAGTTGAGACCCGTGGAATGGGTACCATGCAATATGACTTCAAAGGGTCTTCATTTGCTCACCGAACCTCTCCAATCCTATCACTGCTGTGTTTATGCCCCTGTACACATGCTTGATTCTCTTTTGGAGACGTAGCAATCCATAGGTTTTAAGATACTTACTAGTCAGGTACATTCTTAGGCGTTTAATATGGGGTGTTGAGTCCATTTCGTTGAGCAAGGAGTAGCTCTTGTCTATTCCATATTTGGCATAAGGAACTTTATCTGTGCTCATTTCAATCTCTGGTTTTATGCAGCACCCCAACTCACCTTTCCCCTTAAGCAAGCATAAGTTGGTTTTCTAAATTTGAGACCCTGTTCTGTTTTGGAATTCAGTTCCTGTGTAGCCAAGTTTACATTCCGTGTATTAGTGATATCTTATGATGTTTCTTTTTCTGTGTGACTTATTTCAGTTAGAATCATCGTACCTGAATCCACTCATTATGCTGCTAAGGGCCTGATGACATAGATTTCATTGCTGAGTGATATTGCTTTGTAAGTAAATACCACAACTTCTTTATCTATTTTTCACTTTCTGCGATATTGAACTTGTACTGTAAACGAGGTTCTTGTAAACAGAGGCCTCCCAAACTTTGGGGTGGCTGTGTCTTTTTGATTTTAATTTCCCTAAGCTATAGGACCATAAGTGGAAGTGCCCTAGGCTCTGTTGCTTTGTTTTTTAGATGTTTCAGGAAACACCATACACTTCTCCCGAGTGTCTGTTGGCAATTTACATCCCGCCCATCAGCATAACAAGGCTCCCAGTTCTCCATGGCCTGTCCTGCCTTTCTGGATTTTACACTTTTTTCAGATGGCCCTTTTGACCGGGGGGAAGTGAGACTTCATTGTAGTGCAGATTTCCTTTGCAAGCTTGCTTGGTTGGCCAAAAAGGGCGTATGCGTTTTTTCCTGAATATATTCAGGAAAAAACGCATACGCCCTTTTTGGCCAAGTGCATCATTGTGGACGTTCTGCCTCTTTTCCTATGCTTTCAATGCAATTCCAGTCTACCTCCTGAAATCGTTTTCCTGCAATTCTGCCCCGCTTTCAAGTCCTCTTGGCAGCCTTACTTCAGTATATTTTTGGACGATAGCGGTCATTTATAACTCTGCAGGTTTGTGAATTACAGTGCCCCTGAGCTCCTTTCTTCAACTCGCTTTCTTGTGACCTGGCCGCAACACCGCAGGATGGCTTCAGACCCTAATCTGGTTCCGGCACGGCACGCTGAGCCTTTGGTTAATTCCTCTTCCTGGTGGGAAATGAGAGTTAAATTTGCCCGCCCAGACACCTCCAGCTACTCTCTCATTGGTTCTCCCTATTCCTCTTCATCTTCCGCAGAAATTGCAAACAGGGTCAAACAGGAGGTTAAAGGGACTGACTCTCCAAGTCGGGAGAGTGTTAGTAAAGCGTCTGGAATGTTGCATCCGAGTACCAGTGTACAAAAACTGAGACATATTTGAACACGTCTCCCGTTCACACGGTTGATCATACTCTGGGTTCCACATGCATGTTTTAGCTGTAGGAAGAATACCTTAAACTTGGGTAGTTGAAACCCGTGGAATGGGTACCATGCAATATGACTTCAAAGGGTCTTCATCTGCTCACCGAACCTCTCCAATCCTATCACTGCTGCGTTTATGCCCCTGTAAACATGCTTGATTCTCTTTCGGAGACACAGCAATCCATAGGTTTTAAGATAGTTACTAGTCAGGTACATTCTTAGGCGTTTAATATGCGGTGTTGAGTCCATTTCGTTGAGCAAGGAGTAGCTCTTGTCTATTCCATATTTGGCTTAAGGAACTTTATCTGTGCTCATTTCAATCTCTGGTTTTATGCAGCACCCCAACTCACCTTTACCCTTAAGCAAGCATAAGTTGGTTTTCTAAATTTGAGACCCTGTTCTATTCTGTAATTCAGTTCCTGTGTAGCCAAGTTTACATTCCGTGTATTACTGATATCTTATGATGTTTCTTTTTCTGTGTGACTTATTTCAGTTAGAATCATCATACCTGAATCCACTCATTGTGCTGCTAAGGGCCTGATGACATAGATTTCATTGCTGAGTGATATTGCTTTGTAAGTAAATACCACAACTTCTTTATCCATTTTTCACTTTCTGCAATGTTGAACTTGTACCGTAAATGAGGTTCTTGTAAACAGAGCCGTTCCAAACTTTGGGGTGGCTGTGTCTTTTTGATTTTAATTTCCCTAAGCTATAGGACCATAAGTGGAAGTGCCCTAGGCTCTGTTGCTTTGTTTCTTAGATGTTTCAGGAAACACCATACACTTCTCCTGAGTATCTGTTGGCAATTTACATCCCGCCCATCAGCATAACAATGCTCCCAGTTCTCCATGGCCTGTCCTGCCTTTCTGGATTTTACACTTTTTTCAGATGGCCCTTTTGACCGGGGGGAAGTGAGACTTCATTCTAGTGCAGATTTCCTTTGCAAGCTTGCTTGGTTGGCCAAAAAGGGCGTATGCGTTTTTTCCTGAATATATTCAGGAAAAAACGCATACGCCCTTTTTGGCCAAGTGCATCATTGTGGACGTTCTGCCTCTTTTCCTATGCTTTAAATGCAATTCCAGTCTACCTCCTGAAATCGGTTTCCTGCAATTCTGCCCCGCTTTAAAGTCCTCTTGGCAGCCTTACTTCAGTATATTTTTGGACGATAGCTGTCATTTATAACTCTGCAGGTTTGTGAATTACAGTGCCCCTGAGCTCCTTTCTTCAACTCGCTTTCTTGTGACCTGGCCGCAACACCGCAGGATGGCTTCAGGCCCTAATCTGGTTCCGGCACGGCATGCTGAACCTTTGGTTAATTCCTCTTCCTGGTGGGAAATGAGAGTTAAATTTGCCCGTCCAGACACCTCCAGCTAGTCTCTCATTGGTTCTCGCTATTCCTGTTCATCTTCCGCAGAAATTGCAAACTGGGCCAAACAGGAGGTTAAAGGGACTGACTCTCCAAGTCGGGAGAGTGTTAGTAAAGCGTCTGGAATGTTGCACCCGAGTACCAGGGTACGAAAACTGAGACATATTTGAACACGTCTCCCGTTCACACGGTTGATCATACTCTGGGTTCCACATGCATGTTTTAGCAGAAGGAAGAATACCTTAAACCTAGAGAGTTGAGACCCGTGGAATGGGTACCATGCAATATGACTTCAAAGGGTCTTCATTTGCTCACCGAACCTCTCCAATCCTATCACTGCTGCGTTTATGCCCCTGTACACATGCTTGATTCTCTTTTGGAGACGTAGCAATCCATAGGTTTTAAGATACTTACTAGTCAGGTACATTCTTAGGCGTTTAATATGGGGTGTTGAGTCCATTTCGTTGAGCAAGGAGTAGCTCTTGTCTATTCCATATTTGGCATAAGGAACTTTATCTGTGCTCATTTCAATCTCTGGTTTTATGCAGCACCCCAACTCACCTTTCCCCTCAAGCAAGCATAAGTTGGTTTTCTAAATTTGAGACCCTGTTCTGTTTTGGAATTCAGTTCCTGTGTAGCCAAGTTTACATTCCGTGTATTAGTGATATCTTATGATGTTTCTTTTTCTGTGTGACTTATTTCAGTTAGAATCATCGTACCTGAATCCACTCATTATGCTGCTAAGGGCCTGATGACATAGATTTCATTGCTGAGTGATACTGCATTGTACGTAAGTACCACAAGTTCTTTATACATTTTTCACTTTCTGTGATATTGAACTTGTACGGTAAACGAAGTTCTTGTAAACAGAGGCGTCCCAAACTTTGGGGTGGCTGTGTCTTTTTGATTTTAATTTCCCTAAGCTATAGGACCATAAGTGGAAGTGCCCTAGGCTCTGTTGCTTTGTTTTTAGATGTTTCAGGAAACACCATACACTTCTCCCGAGTGTCTGTTGGCAATTTACATCCCGACCATCAGCATAAGAAGGCTCCCAGTTCTCCATGGCCTGTCCTGCCTTTCTGGATTTTACACTTTTTTCAGATGGCCCTTTTGACCGGGGGGAAGTGAGACTTCATTGTAGTGCAGATTTCCTTTGCAAGCTTGCTTGGTTGGCCAAAAAGGGCGTATGCGTTTTTTCCTGCATATATTCAGGATAAAACGCATACGCCCTTTTTGGCCAAGTGCATCATTGTGGACGTTCTGCCTCTTTTCCTATGCTTTCAATGCAATTCCAGTCTACCTCCTGAAATCGGTTTCCTGCAATTCTGCCCCGCTTTCAAGTCCTCTTGGCAGCCTTACTTCAGTATATTTTTGGACGATAGCTGTCATTTATAACTCTGCAGGTTTGTGAATTACAGTTCCCCTGAGCTCCTTTCTTCAACTCGTTTTCTTGTGACCTGGCCGCAACACCGCAGGATGGCTTCAGGCCCTAATCTGGTTCTGGCACGGCACGCTGAGCCTTTGGTTAATTCCTCTTCCTTGTGGGAAATGAGAGTTAAATTTGCCCGTCCAGACACCTCCAGCTAGTCTCTCATTGGTTCTCGCTATTCCTGTTCATCTTCCGCAGAAATTGCAAACTGGGCCAAACAGGAGGTTAAAGGCACTGACTCTCCAAGTCGGGAGAGTGTTAGTAAAGCGTCTGGAATGTTGCACCCGAGTATCAGGGTACGAAAACTGAGACATATTTGAACACGTCTCCCGATCACATGGTTGATCATACTCTAGGTTCCACATGCATGTTTTAGCTGAAGGAAGAATACCTTAAACCTGGGTAGTTGAAACCCGTGGAATGGGTACCATGCAATATGACTTCAAAGGGTCTTCATTTGCTCACCGAACCTCTCCAATCCTATCACTGCTGCGTTTATGCCCCTGTACACATGCTTGATTCTCTTTTGGAGACTTAGCAATCCATCGGTTTTAAGATACTTACTAGTCAGGTACATTCTTAGGCGTTTAATATGGGGTGTTGAGTCCATTTCTTTGAGCAAGGAGTAGCTCTTGTCTATTCCATATTTGGCTTAAGGAACTTTATTTGTGCTCATTTCAATCTCTGGTTTTATGCAGCACCCCAACTCACCTTTCCCCTTAAGCAAGCATAAGTTGGTTTTCTAAATTTGAGACCCTGTTCTGTTCTGAAATTCAGTTCCTGTGTAGCCAAGTTTACATTCCGTGTATTACTGATATCTTATGATGTTTCTTTTTCTGTGTGACTTATTTCAGTTAGAATCATCATACCTGAATCCACTCATTGTGCTGCTAAGGGCCTGATGACATAGATTTCATTGCTGAGTGATATTGCTTTGTAAGTAAATACCACAACTTCTTTATCCATTTTTCACTTTCTGCAATGTTGAACTTGTACAGTAAACGATGTTCTTGTAAACAGAGGCGTACCAAATTTTGGGGTGGCTGTGTCTTTTTGATTTTAATTTCCCTAAGCTATAGGACCATAAGTGGAAGTGCCCTAGGCTCTGTTGCTTTGTTTTTTAGATGTTTCAGGAAACACCATACACTTCTCCCGAGTGTCTGTTGGCAATTTACATCCCGCCCATCAGCATAACAAGGCTCCCAGTTCTCCATGGCCTGTCCTGCCTTTCTGGATTTTACACTTTTTTCAGATGGCCCTTTTGACCGGGGGGAAGTGAGACTTCATTGTAGTGCAGATTTCCTTTGCAAGCTTGCTTGGTTGGCCAAAAAGGGCGTATGCGTTTTTTCCTGAATATATTCAGGTAAAAACGCATACGCACTTTTTGGCCAAGTGCATCATTGTGGACGTTCTGCCTCTTTTCCTATGCTTTCAATGCAATTCCAGTCTACCTCCTGAAATCGGTTTCCTGCAATTCTGCCCCGCTTTCAAGTCCTCTTGGCAGCCTTACTTCAGTATATTTTTGGACGATAGCTGTCATTTATAACTCTGCAGGTTTGTGAATTACAGTGCCCCTGAGCTCCTTTCTTCAACTCACTTTCTTTTGAGCTGGCCGCAACACCGCAGGATGGCTTCAGGCCCTAATCTGGTTCCGGCACGGCACGCTGAGTCTTTGGTTATTTCCTCTTCCTGGTGGGAAATGAGAGTTAAATTTGCCCATCCAGACACCTCCAGCTAGTCTCTCATTGGTTCTCGCTATTCCTGTTCATCTTCCGCAGAAATTGCAAACTGGGCCAAACAGGAGGTTAAAGGGACTGACTCTCCAAGTCGGGAGAGTGTTAGTAAAGCGTCTGGAATGTTGCACCCGAGTACCAGGGTACGAAAACTGAGATATATTTGAACACGTCTCCCGCTCACATGGTTGATCATACTCTGGGTTCCACATGCATGTTTTAGCTGAAGGAAGAATACCTTAAATTGGAGAGTTGAGACCCGTGTAATGGGTACCGTGCAATATGACTTCAAAGGGTCTTCATTTGCTCACCGAACCTCTCCAATCCTATCACTGCTGCGTTTATGCCCCTGTACACACGCTTCATTCTCTTTTGGAGACATAGCAATCCATAGGTTTTAAGATACTTACTAGTCAGGTACATTCTTAGGCGTTTAATATGGGGTGTTGAGTCCATTTCGTTGAGCAAGGAGTAGCTCTTGTCTATTCCATATTTGGCTTAAGGAACTTTATCTGTGCTCATTTCAATCTCTGGTTTTATGCAGCACCCCAACTCACCTTTCCTCTTAAGCAAGCATAAGTTGGTTTTCTAAATTTGAGACCCTGTTCTGTTTTGGAATTCAGTTCCTGTGTAGCCAAGTTTACATTCCGTGTATTAGTGATATCTTATGATGTTTCTTTTTCTGTGTGACTTATTTCAGTTAGAATCATCGTACCTGAATCCACTCATTATGCTGCTACGGGCCTGATGACATAGATTTCATTGCTGAGTGATACTGCATTGTAAGTAAGTACCACAAGTTCTTTATCCATTTTTCACTTTCTGTGATATTGAACTGGTACAGTAAACGAGGTTCTTGTAAACAGAGGCGTCCCAAACTTTGGGGTGGCTGTGTCTTTTTGATTTTAATTTCCCTAAGCTATAGGACCATAAGTGGAAGTGCCCTAGGCTCTGTTGCTTTGTTTTTTAGATGTTTCAGGAAACACCATACACTTCTCCCGAGTGTCTGTTGGCAATTTACATCCCGCCCATCAGCATAACAAGGCTCCCAGTTCTCCATGGCCTGTCCTGCCTTTCTGGATTTTACACTTTTTTCAGATGGCCCTTTTGACCGGGGGGAAGTGAGACTTCATTGTAGTACAGATTTCCTTTGCAAGCTTGCTTGGTTGGCCAAAAAGGGCGTATGCGTTTTTTCCTGAATATATTCAGGAAAAAACGCATACGCCCTTTTTGGCCAAGTGCATCATTGTGGACGTTCTGCCTCTTTTCCTATGCTTTCAATGCAATTCCAGTCTACCTCCTGAAATCGGTTTCCTGCAATTCTGCCCCGCTTTCAAGTCCTCTTGGCAGCCTTACTTCAGTATATTTTTGGACGATAGCTGTCATTTATAACTCTGCAGGTTTGTGAATTACAGTGCCCCTGAGCTCCTTTCTTCAACTCGCTTTCTTGTGACCTGGCCGCAACACCGCAGGATGGCTTCAGGCCCTAATCTGGTTCCGGCACGGCATGCTGAACCTTTGATTAATTCCTCTTCCTGGTGGGAAATGAGAGTTAAATTTGCCCGTCCAGACACCTCCAGCTAGTCTCTCATTGGTTCTCGCTATTCCTGTTCATCTTCCGCAGAAATTGCAAACTGGGCCAAACAGGAGGTTAAAGGGACTGACTCTCCAAGTCGGGAGAGTGTTAGTAAAGCGTCTGGAATGTTGCACCCGAGTACCAGGGTACGAAAACTGAGACATATTTGAACACGTCTCCCGTTCACATGGTTGATCATACTCTGGATTCCACATGCATGATTTAGCTGTAGGAAGAATACCTTAAACCTGGGTAGTTGAAACCCGTGGAATGGGGACCATGCAATATGACTTCAAAGGGTCTTCATTTGCTCACCGAACCTCTCCAATCCTATCACTGCTGCGTTTATGCCCCTGTACACATGCTTGATTCTCTTTCGGAGACATAGCAATCCATAGGTTTTAAGTTACTTACTAGTCAGGTACATTCTTAGGCGTTTAATATGCGGTGTTGAGTCCATTTCGTTGAGCAAGGAGTAGCTCTTGTCTATTCCATATTTGGCTTAAGGAACTTTATCTGTGCTCATTTCAATCTCTGGTTTTATGCAGCACCCCAACTCACCTTTACCCTTAAGCAAGCATAAGTTGGTTTTCTAAATTTGAGACCCTCTTCTGTTCTGTAATTCAGTTCCTGTGTAGCCAAGTTTACATTCCGTGTATTAGTGATATCTTATGATGTTTCTTTTTCTGTGTGACTTATTTCAGTTAGAATCATCGTACCTGAATCCACTCATTATGCTGCTACGGGACTGATGACATAGATTTCATTGCTGAGTGATACTGCATTGTACGTAAGTACCACAAGTTCTTTATCCATTTTTCACTTTCTGTGATATTGCACTTGTACAGTAAACGAGGTTCTTGTAAACAGAGGCGTCCCAAACTTTGGGGTGGCTGTGTCTTTTTGATTTTAATTTCCCTAAGCTATAGGACCATAAGTGGAAGTGCCCTAGGCTCTGTTGCTTTGTTTTTTAGATGTTTCAGGAAACACCATACACTTCTCCCGAGTGTCTGTTGGCAATTTACATCCCGCCCATCAGCATAACAAGGCTCCCAGTTCTCCATGGCCTGTCCTGCCTTTCTGGATTTTACACTTTTTTCAGATGGCCCTTTTGACTGGGGGGAAGTGAGACTTCATTGTAGTGCAGATTTCCTTTGCAAGCTTGCTTGGTTGGCCAAAAAGGGCGTATGCGTTTTTTCCTGAACATATTCAGGAAAAAACGCATACGCCCTTTTTGGCCAAGTGCATCATTGTGGACGTTCTGCCTCTTTTTCTATGCTTTCAATGCAATTCCAGTCTACCTCCTGAAATCGGTTTCCTGCAATTCTGCCCCGCTTTCAAGTCCTCTTGGCAGCCTTACTTCAGTATATTGTTGGACGATAGTTGTCATTTATAACTCTGCAGGTTTGTGAATTACAGTGCCCCTGAGATCCTTTCTTCAACTCGCTTTCTTGTGACCTGGCCGCAACACCGCAGGATGGCTTCAGGCCCTAATCTGGTTCCGGCACGGCACGCTGAGCCTTTGGTTATTTCCTCTTCCTGGTGGGAAATGAGAGTTAAATTTGCCCGTCCAGACACCTCCAGCTAGTCTCTCATTGGTTCTCCCTATTCCTGTTCATCTTCCGCAGAAATTGCAAACTGGACCAAACAGGAGGTTAAAGGCGCTGACTCTCCAAGTGGGGAGAGTGTTAGTAAAGCATCTGGAATGTTGCACTGAAGTACCAGGGGACGAAAACTGAGACATATCTGAACATGTCTCCCATTCACACGGTTGATCATACTCTGGGTTCCACATGCATGTTTTAGCTGAAGGAAGAATACCTTAAACCTGGAGAGTTGAGACCCGTGGAATGGGTACCATGCAATATGGCTTCAAAGGGTCTTCATTTGCTCACCGAACCTCTCCAATCCTATCACTGCTGCGTTTATGCCCCTGTACACACGCTTGATTCTCTTTTGGAGACATAGCAATCCATCGGTTTTAAGAAACTTACTAGTCAGGTACATTCTTAGGCGTTTAATATGGGGTGTTGAGTCCATTTGGTTGAGCAAGGAGTAGATCTTGTCTATTCCATATTTGGCTTAAGGATATTTATCTGTGCTCATTTCAATCTCTAGTTTTATGCAGCACCCCAACTCACCTTTCTCCTTACGCAAGCATAAGTTGCTTTTCTAAATTTGAGACCCTGTTCTGTTTTGTAATTCAGTTCCTCTGTAGCCAAGTTTACATTCAGTGTATTACTGATATTTTTTGATGTTTCTTTTTCTGTGTGACTTATTTCAGTTAGAATCACCATACCTGAATACACTCATTGTGCTGCTAAGGGCCTGATGACATAGATTTCATTGCTGAGTGATATTGCTTTGTAAGTAAATACCACAACTTCTTTATCCATTTTTCACTTTCTGCGATATTGAACTTGTACTGTAAACGAGGTTCTTGTAAACAGAGGCGTCCCAAACTTTGGGGTGGCTGTGTCTTTTAGATTTTAATTTCCCTAAGCTATAGGACCATAAGTGGAAGTGCCCTAGGCTCTGTTGCTTTGTTTTTTAGATGTTTCAGGAAACACCATACACTTCTCCCGAGTGTCTGTTGGCAATTTACATCCCGCCCATCAGCATAACAAGGCTCCCAGTTCTCCATGGCCTGTCCTGCCTTTCTGGATTTTACAATTTTTTCAGATGGCCCTTTTGACCGGGGGGAAGTGAGACTTCATTGTAGTGCAGATTTCCTTTGCAAGCTTGCTTGGTTGGCCAAAAAGGGCGTATGCGTTTTTTCCTGAATATATTCAGGAAAAAACGCATATGCCCTTTTTGGCCAAGTGCATCATTGTGGACGTTCTGCCTCTTTTCCTATGCTTTCAATGCAATTCCAGTCTACCTCCTGAAATCGGTTTCCTGCAATTCTGCCCCACTTTCAACTCCTCTAGGCAGCCTAACTTCAGTATATTTTTGGACGATAGTTGTCATTTATAACTCTGCAGGTTTGTGAATTACAGTGCCCCTGAGCTCCTTTCTTCAACTCGCTTTCTTGTGAGATGGCCGCAACACCGCAGGATTGCTTCAGGCCCTAATCTGGTTCCGGCACGGCACACTGAGCCTTTGGTTAATTCCTCTTCCTGGTGGGAAATGAGAGTTAAATTTGCCCGTCCAGACACCTCCAGCTAGTCTCTCATTGGTTCTCCCTATTCCTGTTCATCTTCCGCAGAAATTGCAAACTGGGCCAAACAGGAGGTTAAAGGCACTGACTCTCCAAGTGGGGAGAGTGTTAGTAAAGCGTCTGGAATGTTGCACTGAAGTACCAGGGGACGAAAACTGAGACATATCTGAACACGTCTCCCGATCACACAGTTGATCATACTCTGGGTTCCACATGCATGTTTTAGCTGAAGGTAGAATACCTTAAACCTGGAGAGTTGAGACCCGTGGAATGGGTACCATGAAATATGACTTCAAAGGGTCTTCATTTGCTCACCGAACCTCTCCAATCCTATCACTGCTGCGTTTATGCCCCTGTACACATGCTTGATTTTCTTTTGGAGACATAGCAATCCATAGGTTTTAAGATACTTACTCGTCAGGTACATTCTTAGGCGTTTAATATGGGGTGTTGAGTCCATTTCGTTGAGCAAGGAGTAGCTCTTGTCTATTCCATATTTGGCTTAAGGAACTTTATCTGTGCTCATTTCAATCTCTGGTTTTATGCAGCACCCCAACTCACCTTTCCCCTTAAGCAAGCATAAGTTGGTTTTCTAAATTTGAGACCCTGTTCTGTTTTGGAATTCAGTTCCTGTGTAGCCAAGTTTACATTCTGTGTATTAGTGATATCTTATGATGTTTCTTTTTCTGTGTGACTTATTTCAGTTGGAATCATCATAGTTGAATCCACTCATTATGCTGCTATGGGCCTGATGACATAGATTTCATTGCTGAGTGATACTGCATTGTACGTAAGTACCACAAGATCTTTATCCATTTTTCACTTTCTGTGATATTGAACTTGTATGGTAAACGAGGTTCTTGTAAACAGAGGCGTCCCAACCTTTGGGGTGGCTGTGTCTTTTAGATTTTAATTTCCCTAATCTATAGGACCATAAGTGGAAGTGCCCTAGGCTCTGTTGCTTTGTTTTTTAGATGTTTCAGGAAACACCATACACTTCTCCCTAGTGGCTGTTGGCAATTTACATCCTGCCCATCAGCATAACAAGGCTCCCAGTTCTGCATGGCCTGTCCTCCCTTTCTGTATTTTACATTGTTTCAGATGGGCCTTTTGACCGGGGGGAAGTGAGACTTCATTGTAGTGGAGATTTCCTTTGCAAGCTTGCTTGGTTGGCCAAAAAGGGCGTATGCGTTTTTTCCTGAATATATTCAGGAAAAAACGCATACACCCTTTTTGGCCAAGTGCATCATTGTGGACGTTCTGCCTCTTTTCCTATGCTTTCAATGCAATTCCAGTCTACCTCCTGAAATCGGTTTCCTGCAATTCTGCCCCGCTTTCAACTCCTCTAGGCAGCCTTACTTCAGTATATTTTTGGACGATAGTTGTCATTTATAACTCTGCAGGTTTGTGAATTACAGTGCCCCTGAGCTCCTTTCTTCAACTCGCTTTCTTGTGAGCTGGCCGCAACACCGCAGGATTGCTTCAGGCCCTAATCTTGTTCCGGCATGGCACGCTGAGCCTTTGGTTAATTCCTCTTCCTGGTGGGAAATGAGAGTTAAATTTGCCCGTCCAGACACCTCCAGCTAGTCTCTCATTGGTTCTCCCTATTCCTGTTCATCTTCCGCAGAAATTGCAAACTGGGCCAAATAGGAGGTTAAAGGCACTGACTCTCCAAGTGGGGAGAGTGTTAGTAAAGCGTCTGGAATGTTGCACTGAAGTACCAGGGGACGAAAACTGAGACATATCTAAACACGTCTCCCGATCACACAGTTGATCATACTCTGGGTTCCACATGCATGTTTTAGCTGAAGGTAGAATACCTTAAACCTGGAGAGTTGAGACCCGTGGAATGGGTACCATGAAATATGACTTCAAAGGGTCTTCATTTGCTCACCGAACCTCTCCAATCCTATCACTGCTGCATTTATGCCCCTGTACACATGCTTGATTCTCTTTCGGAGACATAGCAATCCATAGGTTTTAAGTTACTTACTAGTCAGGTACATTCTTAGGCGTTTAATATGCGGTGTTGAGTCCATTTCGTTGAGCAAGTAGTAGGTCTTGTCTATTCCATATTTGGCTTAAGGAACTTTATCTGTGCTCATTTCAATCTCTGGTTTTATGCAGCACCCCAACTCACCTTTCCCCTTAAGCAAGCATAAGTTGGTTTTCTAAATTTGAGACCCTGTTCTGTTTTGGAATTCAGTTCCTGTGCAGCCAAGTTTACATTCCGTGTATTAGTGATATCTTATGATGTTTCTTTTTCTGTGTGACTTATTTCAGTTAGAATCTTCGTACCTGAATCCACTCATTATGCTGCTACGGGCCTGATGACATAGATTTCATTGCTGAGTGATACTGCATTGTACGTAAGTACCACAAGTTCTTTATACATTTTTCACTTTCTGTGATATTGAACTTGTACGGTAAACGAAGTTCTTGTAAACAGAGGCGTCCCAAACTTTGGGGTGGCTGTGTCTTTTTGATTTTAATTTCCCTAAGCTATAGGACCATAAGTGGAAGTGCCCTAGGCTCTGTTGCTTTGTTTTTTAGATGTTTCAGGAAACACCATACACTTCTCCCGAGTGTCTGTTGGCAATTTACATCCCGCCCATCAGCATAAGAAGGCTCCCAGTTCTCCATGGCCTGTCCTGCCTTTCTGGATTTTACACTTTTTTCAGATGGCCCTTTTGACCGGGGGGAAGTGAGACTTCATTGTAGTGCAGATTTCCTTTGCAAGCTTGCTTGGTTGGCCAAAAAGTGCGTATGCGTTTTTTCCTGCATATATTCAGGATAAAACGCATACGCCCTTTTTGGCCAAGTGCATCATTGTGGACGTTCTGCCTCTTTTCCTATGCTTTCAATGCAATTCCAGTCTACCTCCTGAAATCGGTTTCCTGCAATTCTGCCCCGCTTTCAAGTCCTCTTGGCAGCCTTACTTCAGTATATTTTTGGACGATAGCTGTCATTTATAACTCTGCAGGTTTGTGAATTACAGTTCCCCTGAGCTCCTTTCTTCAACTCGTTTTCTTGTGACCTGGCCGCAACACCGCAGGATGGCTTCAGGCCCTAATCTGGTTCTGGCACGGCACGCTGAGCCTTTGGTTAATTCCTCTTCCTTGTGGGAAATGAGAGTTAAATTTGCCCGTCCAGACACCTCCAGCTAGTCTCTCATTGGTTCTCGCTATTCCTGTTCATCTTCCGCAGAAATTGCAAACTGGGCCAAACAGGAGGTTAAAGGCACTGACTCTCCAAGTCGGGAGAGTGTTAGTAAAGCGTCTGGAATGTTGCACCCGAGTATCAGGGTACGAAAACTGAGACATATTTGAACACGTCTCCCGATCACATGGTTGATCATACTCTAGGTTCCACATGCATGTTTTAGCTGAAGGAAGAATACCTTAAACCTGGGTAGTTGAAACCCGTGGAATGGGTACCATGCAATATGTCTTCAAAGGGTCTTCATTTGCTCACCGAACCTCTCCAATCCTATCACTGCTGCGTTTATGCCGCTGTACACACGCTTGATTCTCTTTCGGAGACATAGCAATCCATAGGTTTTAAGATACTTACTAGTCAGGTACATTCTTAGGCGTTTAATATGCGTTGTTGAGTCCATTTCGTTGAGCAAGGAGTAGCTCTTGTCTATTCCATATTTGGCTTAAGGAACTTTATTTGTGCTCATTTCAATCTCTGGTTTTATGCAGCACCCCAACTCACCTTTCCCCTTAAGCAAGCATAAGTTGGTTTTCTAAATTTGAGACCCTGTTCTGTTCTGAAATTCAGTTCCTGTGTAGCCAAGTTTACATTCCGTGTATTACTGATATCTTATGATGTTTCTTTTTCTGTGTGACTTATTTCAGTTAGAATCATCATACCTGAATCCACTCATTGTGCTGCTAAGGGCCTGATGACATAGATTTCATTGCTGAGTGATATTGCTTTGTAAGTAAATACCACAACTTCTTTATCCATTTTTCACTTTCTGCAATGTTGAACTTGTACAGTAAACGATGTTCTTGTAAACAGAGGCGTCCCAAATTTTGGGGTGGCTGTGTCTTTTTGATTTTAATTTCCCTAAGCTATAGGACCATAAGTGGAAGTGCCCTAGGCTCTGTTGCTTTGTTTTTTAGATGTTTCAGGAAACACCATACACTTCTCCCGAGTGTCTGTTGGCAATTTACATCCCGCCCATCAGCATAACAAGGCTCCCAGTTCTCCATGGCCTGTCCTGCCTTTCTGGATTTTACACTTTTTTCAGATGGCCCTTTTGACCGGGGGGAAGTGAGACTTCATTGTAGTGCAGATTTCCTTTGCAAGCTTGCTTGGTTGGCCAAAAAGGGCGTATGCGTTTTTTCCTGAATATATTCAGGTAAAAACGCATACGCCCTTTTTGGCCAAGTGCATCATTGTGGACGTTCTGCCTCTTTTCCTATGCTTTCAATGCAATTCCAGTCTACCTCCTGAAATCGGTTTCCTGCAATTCTGCCCCGCTTTCAAGTCCTCTTGGCAGCCTTACTTCAGTATATTTTTGGACGATAGCTGTCATTTATAACTCTGCAGGTTTGTGAATTACAGTGCCCCTGAGCTCCTTTCTTCAACTCACTTTCTTTTGAGCTGGCCGCAACACCGCAGGATGGCTTCAGGCCCTAATCTGGTTCCGGCACGGCACGCTGAGCCTTTGGTTATTTCCTCTTCCTGGTGGGAAATGAGAGTTAAATTTGCCCATCCAGACACCTCCAGCTAGTCTCTCATTGGTTCTCGCTATTCCTGTTCATCTTCCGCAGAAATTGCAAACTGGGCCAAACAGGAGGTTAAAGGGACTGACTCTCCAAGTCGGGAGAGTGTTAGTAAAGCGTCTGGAATGTTGCACCCGAGTACCAGGGTACGAAAACTGAGATATATTTGAACACGTCTCCCGCTCACATGGTTGATCATACTCTGGGTTCCACATGCATGTTTTAGCTGAAGGAAGAATACCTTAAATTGGAGAGTTGAGACCCGTGTAATGGGTACCGTGCAATATGACTTCAAAGGGTCTTCATTTGCTCACCGAACCTCTCCAATCCTATCACTGCTGCGTTTATGCCCCTGTACACACGCTTCATTCTCTTTTGGAGACATAGCAATCCATAGGTTTTAAGATACTTACTAGTCAGGTACATTCTTAGGCGTTTAATATGGGGTGTTGAGTCCATTTCGTTGAGCAAGGAGTAGCTCTTGTCTATTCCATATTTGGCTTAAGGAACTTTATCTGTGCTCATTTCAATCTCTGGTTTTATGCAGCACCCCAACTCACCTTTCCCCTTAAGCAAGCATAAGTTGGTTTTCTAAATTTGAGACCCTGTTCTGTTTTGGAATTCAGTTCCTGTGTAGCCAAGTTTACATTCCGTGTATTAGTGATATCTTATGATGTTTCTTTTTCTGTGTGACTTATTTCAGTTAGAATCATCGTACCTGAATCCACTCATTATGCTGCTACGGGCCTGATGACATAGATTTCATTGCTGAGTGATACTGCATTGTACGTAAGTACCACAAGTTCTTTATCCATTTTTCACTTTCTGTGATATTGAACTGGTACAGTAAACGAGGTTCTTGTAAACAGAGGCGTCCCAA
The DNA here is from genome assembly GCF_964374135.1 of Grampus griseus. Taxonomy (NCBI): domain Eukaryota; kingdom Metazoa; phylum Chordata; class Mammalia; order Artiodactyla; family Delphinidae; genus Grampus; species Grampus griseus. The sequence continues at coordinate 212,673 of NW_028133279.1, read as the reverse complement.
ACTTTGGGGTGGCTGTGTCTTTTTGATTTTAATTTCCCTAAGCTATAGGACCATAAGTGGAAGTGCCCTAGGCTCTGTTGCTTTGTTTTTTAGATGTTTCAGGAAACACCATACACTTCTCCCGAGTGTCTGTTGGCAATTTACATCCCGCCCATCAGCATAACAAGGCTCCCAGTTCTCCATGGCCTGTCCTGCCTTTCTGGATTTTACACTTTTTTCAGATGGCCCTTTTGACCGGGGGGAAGTGAGACTTCATTGTAGTACAGATTTCCTTTGCAAGCTTGCTTGGTTGGCCAAAAAGGGCGTATGCGTTTTTTCCTGAATATATTCAGGAAAAAACGCATACGCCCTTTTTGGCCAAGTGCATCATTGTGGACGTTCTGCCTCTTTTCCTATGCTTTCAATGCAATTCCAGTCTACCTCCTGAAATCGGTTTCCTGCAATTCTGCCCCGCTTTCAAGTCCTCTTGGCAGCCTTACTTCAGTATATTTTTGGACGATAGCTGTCATTTATAACTCTGCAGGTTTGTGAATTACAGTGCCCCTGAGCTCCTTTCTTCAACTCGCTTTCTTGTGACCTGGCCGCAACACCGCAGGATGCCTTCAGGCCCTAATCTGGTTCCGGCACGGCATGCTGAACCTTTGATTAATTCCTCTTCCTGGTGGGAAATGAGAGTTAAATTTGCCCGTCCAGACACCTCCAGCTAGTCTCTCATTGGTTCTCGCTATTCCTGTTCATCTTCCGCAGAAATTGCAAACTGGGCCAAACAGGAGGTTAAAGGGACTGACTCTCCAAGTCGGGAGAGTGTTAGTAAAGCGTCTGGAATGTTGCACCCGAGTACCAGGGTACGAAAACTGAGACATATTTGAACACGTCTCCCGTTCACATGGTTGATCATACTCTGGATTCCACATGCATGATTTAGCTGTAGGAAGAATACCTTAAACCTGGGTAGTTGAAACCCGTGGAATGGGGACCATGCAATATGACTTCAAAGGGTCTTCATTTGCTCACCGAACCTCTCCAATCCTATCACTGCTGCGTTTATGCCCCTGTACACATGCTTGATTCTCTTTCGGAGACATAGCAATCCATAGGTTTTAAGTTACTTACTAGTCAGGTACATTCTTAGGCGTTTAATATGCGGTGTTGAGTCCATTTCGTTGAGCAAGGAGTAGCTCTTGTCTATTCCATATTTGGCTTAAGGAACTTTATCTGTGCTCATTTCAATCTCTGGTTTTATGCAGCACCCCAACTCACCTTTACCCTTAAGCAAGCATAAGTTGGTTTTCTAAATTTGAGACCCTCTTCTGTTCTGTAATTCAGTTCCTGTGTAGCCAAGTTTACATTCCGTGTATTAGTGATATCTTATGATGTTTCTTTTTCTGTGTGACTTATTTCAGTTAGAATCATCGTACCTGAATCCACTCATTATGCTGCTACGGGACTGATGACATAGATTTCATTGCTGAGTGATACTGCATTGTACGTAAGTACCACAAGTTCTTTATCCATTTTTCACTTTCTGTGATATTGCACTTGTACAGTAAACGAGGTTCTTGTAAACAGAGGCGTCCCAAACTTTGGGGTGGCTGTGTCTTTTTGATTTTAATTTCCCTAAGCTATAGGACCATAAGTGGAAGTGCCCTAGGCTCTGTTGCTTTGTTTTTTAGATGTTTCAGGAAACACCATACACTTCTCCCGAGTGTCTGTTGGCAATTTACATCCCGCCCATCAGCATAACAAGGCTCCCAGTTCTCCATGGCCTGTCCTGCCTTTCTGGATTTTACACTTATTTCAGATGGCCCTTTTGACCGGGGGGAAGTGAGACTTCATTGTAGTGCAGATTTCCTTTGCAAGCTTGCTTGGTTGGCCAAAAAGGGCGTATGCGTTTTTTCCTGAACATATTCAGGAAAAAACGCATACGCCCTTTTTGGCCAAGTGCATCATTGTGGACGTTCTGCCTCTTTTTCTATGCTTTCAATGCAATTCCAGTCTACCTCCTGAAATCGGTTTCCTGCAATTCTGCCCCGCTTTCAAGTCCTCTTGGCAGCCTTACTTCAGTATATTGTTGGACGATAGTTGTCATTTATAACTCTGCAGGTTTGTGAATTACAGTGCCCCTGAGATCCTTTCTTCAACTCGCTTTCTTGTGACCTGGCCGCAACACTGCAGGATGGCTTCAGGCCCTAATCTGGTTCCGGCATGGCACGCTGAGCCTTTGGTTATTTCCTCTTCCTGGTGGGAAATGAGAGTTAAATTTGCCCGTCCAGACACCTCCAGCTAGTCTCTCATTGGTTCTCCCTATTCCTGTTCATCTTCCGCAGAAATTGCAAACTGGGCCAAACAGCAGGTTAAAGGCGCTGACTCTCCAAGTGGGTAGAGTGTTAGTAAAGCGTCTGGAATGTTGCACTGAAGTACCAGGGGACGAAAACTGAGACATATCTGAACACGTCTCCCGATCACACAGTTGATCATACTCTGGGTTCCACATGCATGTTTTAGCTGAATGTAGAATACCTTAAACCTGGAGAGTTGAGACCCGTGGAATGGGTATGAAATATGACTTCAAAGGGTCTTCATTTGCTCACTGAACCTCTCCAATCCTATCACTGCTGCGTTTATGCCCCTGAACACACGCTTGATTCTCTTTTGGAGACGTAGCAATCCATAGGTTTTAAGATACTTACTAGTCAGGTACATTCTTAGGCGTTTAATATGGGGTGTTGAGTCCATTTCGTTGAGCAAGGAGTAGCTCTTGTCTATTCCATATTTGGCTTAAGGAACTTTATTTGTGCTCATTTCAATCTCTGGTTTTATGCAGCACCCCAACTCACCTTTCCCCTTAAGCAAGCATAAGTTGGTTTTCTAAATTTGAGACCCTGTTCTGTTTTGGAATTCAGTTCCTGTGTAGCCAAGTTTACATTCCGTGTATTACTGATATCTTATGATGTTTCTTTTTCTGTGTGACTTATTTCAGTTAGAATCATCATACCTGAATCCACTCATTGTGCTGCTAAGGGCCTGATGACATAGATTTCATTGCTGAGTGATATTGCTTTGTAAGTAAATACCACAACTTCTTTATCCATTTTTCACTTTCTGCAATGTTGAATTTGTACAGTAAACGAGGTTCTTGTAAACAGAGGCGTCCCAAATTTTGGGGTGGCTGTGTCTTTTTGATTTTAATTTCCCTAAGCTATAGGACCATAAGTGGAAGTGCCCTAGGCTCTGTTGCTTTGTTGTTTAGATGTTTCAGGAAACTCCATACACTTCTCCCGAGTGTCTGTTGGCAATTTACATCCCGCCCATCAGCATAACAAGGCTCCCAGTTCTCCATGGCCTGTCCTGCCTTTCTGGATTTTACACTTTTTTCAGATGGCCCTTTTGACCGGGGGGAAGTGAGACTTCATTGTAGTGCAGATTTCCTTTGCAAGCTTGCTTGGTTGGCCAAAAAGGGCGTATGCGTTTTTTCCTGAATATATTCAGGAAAAAACGCATACGCCCTTTTTGGCCAAGTGCATCATTGTGGACGTTCTGCCTCTTTTCCTATGCTTTCAATGCAATTCCAGTCTACCTCCTGAAATCGGTTTCCTGCAATTCTGCCCCGCTTTCAAGTCCTCTTGGCAGCCTTACTTCAGTATATTTTTGGACGATAGCTGTCATTTATAACTCTGCAGGTTTGTGAATTACAGTGCCCCTGAGCTCCTTTCTTCAACTCGCTTTCTTGTGACCTGGCCGCAACACCGCAGGATGGCTTCAGGCCCTAATCTGGTTCCGGCACGGCATGCTGAACCTTTGGTTAATTCCTCTTCCTGGTGGGAAATGAGAGTTAAATTTGCCCGTCCAGACACCTCCAGCTAGTCTCTCATTGGTTCTCGCTATTCCTGTTCATCTTCCGCAGAAATTGCAAACTGGGCCAAACAGGAGGTTAAAGGGACTGACTCTCCAAGTCGGGAGAGTGTTAGTAAAGCGTCTGGAATGTTGCACCCGAGTACCAGGGTACGAAAACTGAGACATATTTGAACACGTCTCCCGTTCACATGGTTGATCATACTCTGGATTCCACATGCATGATTTAGCTGTAGGAAGAATACCTTAAACCTGGGTAGTTGAAACCCGTGGAATGGGGACCATGCAATATGACTTCAAAGGGTCTTCATTTGCTCACCGAACCTCTCCAATCCTATCACTGCTGCGTTTATGCCCCTGTACACATGCTTGATTCTCTTTCGGAGACATAGCAATCCATAGGTTTTAAGTTAATTACTAGTCAGGTACATTCTTAGGCGTTTAATATGTGGTGTTGAGTCCATTTCGTTGAGCAAGGAGTAGCTCTTGTCTATTCCATATTTGGCTTAAGGAACTTTATCTGTGCTCATTTCAATCTCTGGTTTTATGCAGCACCCCAACTCACCTTTACCCTTAAGCAAGCATAAGTTGGTTTTCTAAATTTGAGACCCTCTTCTGTTCTGTAATTCAGTTCCTGTGTAGCCAAGTTTACATTCCGTGTATTAGTGATATCTTATGATGTTTCTTTTTCTGTGTGACTTATTTCAGTTAGAATCATCGTACCTGAATCCACTCATTATGCTGCTACGGGACTGATGACATAGATTTCATTGCTGAGTGATACTGCATTGTACGTAAGTACCACAAGTTCTTTATCCATTTTTCACTTTCTGTGATATTGCACTTGTACAGTAAACGAGGTTCTTGTAAACAGAGGCGTCCCAAACTTTGGGGTGGCTGTGTCTTTTTGATTTTAATTTCCCTAAGCTATAGGACCATAAGTGGAAGTGCCCTAGGCTCTGTTGCTTTGTTTTTTAGATGTTTCAGGAAACACCATACACTTCTCCCGAGTGTCTGTTGGCAATTTACATCCCGCCCATCAGCATAACAAGGCTCCCAGTTCTCCATGGCCTGTCCTGCCTTTCTGGATTTTACACTTATTTCAGATGGCCCTTTTGACCGGGGGGAAGTGAGACTTCATTGTAGTGCAGATTTCCTTTGCAAGCTTGCTTGGTTGGCCAAAAAGGGCGTATGCGTTTTTTCCTGAACATATTCAGGAAAAAACGCATACGCCCTTTTTGGCCAAGTGCATCATTGTGGACGTTCTGCCTCTTTTTCTATGCTTTCAATGCAATTCCAGTCTACCTCCTGAAATCGGTTTCCTGCAATTCTGCCCCGCTTTCAAGTCCTCTTGGCAGCCTTACTTCAGTATATTGTTGGACGATAGTTGTCATTTATAACTCTGCAGGTTTGTGAATTACAGTGCCCCTGAGATCCTTTCTTCAACTCGCTTTCTTGTGACCTGGCCGCAACACCGCAGGATGGCTTCAGGCCCTAATCTGGTTCCGGCATGGCACGCTGAGCCTTTGGTTATTTCCTCTTCCTGGTGGGAAATGAGAGTTAAATTTGCCCGTCCAGACACCTCCAGCTAGTCTCTCATTGGTTCTCCCTATTCCTGTTCATCTTCCGCAGAAATTGCAAACTGGGCCAAACAGCAGGTTAAAGGCGCTGACTCTCCAAGTGGGTAGAGTGTTAGTAAAGCGTCTGGAATGTTGCACTGAAGTACCAGGGGACGAAAACTGAGACATATCTGAACACGTCTCCCGATCACACAGTTGATCATACTCTGGGTTCCACATGCATGTTTTAGCTGAAGGTAGAATACCTTAAACCTGGAGAGTTGAGACCCGTGGAATGGGTATGAAATATGACTTCAAAGGGTCTTCATTTGCTCACTGAACCTCTCCAATCCTATCACTGCTGCGTTTATGCCCCTGAACACACGCTTGATTCTCTTTTGGAGACGTAGCAATCCATAGGTTTTAAGATACTTACTAGTCAGGTACATTCTTAGGCGTTTAATATGGGGTGTTGAGTCCATTTCTTTGAGCAAGGAGTAGCTCTTGTCTATTCCATATTTGGCTTAAGGAACTTTATCTGTGCTCATTTCAATCTCTGGTTTTATGCATCACCCCAACTCACCTTTCCCCTTAAGCAAGCATAAGTTGGTTTTCTAAATTTGAGACCCTCTTCTGTTTTGGAATTCAGTTCCTGTGCAGCCAAGTTTACATTCCGTGTATTAGTGATATCTTATGATGTTTCTTTTCCTGTGTGACTTATTTCAGTTAGAATCATCGTACCTGAATCCACTCATTGTGCTTCTACGGGCCTGATGACATAGATTTCATTGCTGAGTGATACTGCATTGTACGTAAGTACCACAAGTTCTTTATACATTTTTCACTTTCTGTGATATTGAACTTGTACGGTAAACGAGGTTCTTGTAAACAGAGGCGTCCCAAACTTTGGGGTGGCTGTGTCTTTTTGATTTTAATTTCCCTAAGCTATAGGACCATAAGTGGAAGTGCCCTAGGCTCTGTTGCTTTGTTGTTTAGATGTTTCAGGAAACTCCATACACTTCTCCCGAGTGTCTGTTGGCAATTTACATCCCGCCCATCAGCATAACAAGGCTCGTAGTTCTCCATGGCCTGTCCTGCCTTTCTGGATTTTACACTTTTTTCAGATGGCCCTTTTGACCGGGGGAATGTGAGACTTCATTGTAGTGCAGATTTCCTTTGCAAGCTTGCTTGGTTGGCCAAAAAGGGCGTTTGCGTTTTTTCCTGAATATATTCAGGAAAAAACGCATATGCCCTTTTTGGCCAAGTGCATCATTGTGGACGTTCTGCCTCTTTTCCTATGCTTTCAATGCAATTCCAGTCTACCTCCTGAAATCGGTTTCCTGCAATTCTGCCCCGCTTTCAAATCCTCTTGGCAGACTTACTTCAGTATATTTTTGGACGATAGCTGTCATTTATAACTCTGCAGGTTTGTGAATTACAGTGCCCCTGAGCTCCTTTCTTCAACTCACTTTCTTATGAGCTGGCCGCAACACCGCAGGATGGCTTCAGGCCATAATCTGGTTCCGGCACGACACGATGAGCCTTTGGTTATTTCCTATTCCTGGTGGGAAATGAGAGTTAAATTTGCCCGTCCAGACACCTCCAGCTAGTCTCTCATTGGTTCTCGCTATTCCTGTTCATCTTCCGCAGAAATTGCAAACTGGGCCAAACAGGAGGTTAAAGGCGCTGACTCTCCAAGTGGGGAGAGTGTTAGTAAAGCGTCTGGAATGTTGCACCCGAGTACCAGGGAGGAAAACTGAGACATATTTGAACACGTCTCCCATTCACACGGTTGATCATACTCTGGGTTCCACATGCATGTTTTAGCTGAAAGAAGAATACCTTAAACCTGGGTAGTTGAAACCCGTGGAATGGGTACCATGCAATATGACTTCAAAGGGTCTTCATTTGCTCACCGAACCTCTCCAATCCTATCACTGCTGCGTTTATGCCCCTGTACACACGCTTGATTCTCTTTTGGAGACATAGCAATCCATAGGTTTTAAGATACTTACTAGTCAGGTACATTCTTAGGCTTTTAATATGGGATGTTGAGTCCATTTCGTTGAGCAAGGAGTAGCTCTTCTCTATTCCATACTTGGCTTAAGGAACTTTATCTGTGCTCATTTCAATCTCTGGTTTTATGCAGCACCCCAACTCACCTTTCCCCTTAAGCAAGCATAAGTTGGTTTTCTAAATTTGAGACCCTGTTCTGTTCTGTAATTCAGTTCCTGTGTAGCCAAGTTTACATTCCGTGTATTAGTGATATCTTATGATGTTTCTTTTTCTGTGTGACTTATTTCAGTTAGAATCATCATACCTGAATCCACTCATTGTGCTGCTAAGGACCTGATGACATAGATTTCATTGCTGAGTGATATTGCTTTGTAAGTAAATACCACAGCTTCTTTATCCATTTTTCACTTTCTGCGATGTTGAACTTGTACTGTAAATGAGGTTCTTGTAAACAGACACGTCCCAAACTTTGGGGTGGCTGTGTCTTTTTGATTTTAATTTCCCTAAGCTATAAGACCATAAGTGGAAGTACGCTAGGCTCTGTTGCTTTGTTTTTTAGATGTTTCAGGAAACACCATACACTTCTCCCGAGTGTCTGTTGGCAATTTACATCCCGCCCATCAGCATAACAAGGCTCCCAGTTCTCCATGGCCTGTCCTGCCTTTCTGGATTTTACACTTTTTTCAGATGGCCCTTTTGACCGGGGGGAAGTCAGACTTCATTGTAGTGCAGATTTCCTTTGCAAGCTTGCTTGGTTGGCCAAAAAGGGCGTATGCGTTTTTTCCTGAATATATTCAGGAAAAAACGCATACGCCCTTTTTGGCCAAGTGCATCATTGTGGACGTTCTGCCTCTTTTCCTATGCTTTCAATGCAATTCCAGTCTACCTCCTGAAATCGGTTTCCTGCAATTCTGCCCCGCTTTCAAGTCCTCTTGGCAGCCTTACTTCAGTATATTTTTGGTCGAGAGCTGTCATTTATAACTCTGCAGGTTTGTTAATTACAGTGCCCCTGAGCTCCTTTCTTCAACTCGCTTTATTGTGACCTGGCCGCAACAGCGCAGGATGGCTTCAGGCCCTAATCTGGTTCCGGCACGGCACACTGAGCCTTTGGTTAATTCCTCTTCCTGGTGGGAAATGAGAGTTAAATTTGCCTGTCCAGACACCTCCAGCTAGTCTCTCATTGGTTCTTGCTATTCCTGTTCATCTTCCGCAGAAATTGCAAACTGGGCCAAACAGGAGGTTAAAGGGACTGACTCTCCAAGTCGGGAGAGTGTTAGTAAAGCGTCTGGAATGTTGCACCCGAGTACCAGGGGATGAAAACTGAGACATATTTGAACACGTCTCCCGATCACATGGTTGATCATACTCTAGGTTCCACATGCATGTTTTAGCTGAAGGAAGAATACCTTAAACCTGGGTAGTTGAAACCCGTGGAATGGGTACCATGCAATATGACTTCAAAGGGTCTTCATTTGCTCACCGAACCTCTCCAATCCTATCACTGCTGCGTTTATGCCCCTGTACACACGGTTGATTCTCTTTCGGAGACATAGCAATCCATAGGTTTTAAGATACTTACTAGTCAGGTACATTCTTAGGCGTTTAATATGCGTTGTTGAGTCCATTTCGTTGAGCAAGGAGTAGCTCTTGTCTATTCCATATTTGGCTTAAGGAACTTTATTTGTGCTCATTTCAATCTCTGGTTTTATGTAGCACCCCAACTCACCTTTCCCCTTAAGCAAGCATAAGTTGGTTTTCTAAATTTGAGACCCTGTTCTGTTCTGAAATTCAGTTCCTGTGTAGCCAAGTTTACATTCCGTGTATTAGTGATATCTTATGATGTTTCTTTTTCTGTGTGACTTATTTCAGTTAGAATCATCATACCTGAATCCACTCATTGTGCTGCTAAGGGCCTGATGACATAGATTTCATTGCTGAGTGATATTGCTTTGTAAGTAAATACCACAACTTCTTTATCCATTTTTCACTTTCTGCGATGTTGAACTTGTACTGTAAACGAGGTTCTTGTAAACAGAGGTGTCCCAAACTTTGGGGTGGCTGTGTCTTTTTGATTTTAATTTCCCTAAGCTATAGGACCATAAGTGGAAGTGCCCTAGGCTCTGTTGCTTTGTTTTTTAGATGTTTCAGGAAACACCATACACTTCTCCCGAGTGTCTGTTGGCAATTTCCATCCCGCCCATCAGCATAACAAGGCTCCCAGTTCTCCATGGCCTGTCCTGCCTTTCTGGATTTTACACTTTTTTCAGATGGCCCTTTTGACCGGGGGGAAGTGAGACTTCATTGTAGTGCAGATTTCCTTTGCAAGCTTGCTTGGTTGGCCAAAAAGGGCGTATGCGTTTTTTCCTGAATATATTCAGGAAAAAATGCATACGCCCTTTTTGCCCAAGTGCATCATTGTGGACGTTCTGCCTCTTTTCCTATGCTTTCAATGCAATTCCAGTCTACCTCCTGAAATCGGTTTCCTGCAATTCTGCCCCGCTTTCAAGTCCTCTTGGCAGCCTTACTTCAGTATATTTTTGGACGATAGCTGTCATTTATAACTCTGCAGGTTTTTGAATTACAGTGCCCCTGAGCTCCTTTCTTCAACTTGCTTTCTTGTGACCTGGCCGCAACACCGCAGGATGGCTTCAGGCCCTAATCTGGTTCCGGCACGGCACGCTGAGCCTTTGGTTATTTCCTCTTCCTGGTGGGAAATGAGAGTTAAATTTGCCCGTCCAGATACCTCCAGCTAGTCTCTCATTGGTTCTCGCTATTCCTGTTCATCTTCCACAGAAATTGCAAACTGGGCCAAACAGGAGGTTAAAGGGACTGACTCTCCAAGTCGGGAGAGTGTTAGTAAAGCGTCTGGAATGTTGCACCCGAGTACCAGGGTACGAAAACTGAGATATATTTGAACACGTCTCCCGCTCAAATCGTTGATCATACTCTGGGTTCCACATGCATGTTTTAGCTGAAGGAAGAATACCTTAAATTGGAGAGTTGAGACCCGTGTAATGGGTACCGTGCAATATGACTTCAAAGGGTCTTCATTTGCTCACCGAACCTCTCCAATCCTATCACTGCTGCGTTTATGCCCCTGTACACACGCTTGATTCTCTTTTGGAGACATAGCAATCCATAGGTTTTAAGATACTTACTAGTCAGGTACATTCTTAGGCGTTTAATATGGGGTGTTGAGTCCATTTCGTTGAGCAAGGAGTAGCTCTTGTCTATTCCATATTTGGCTTAAGGAACTTTATCTGTGCTCATTTCAATCTCTGGTTTTATGCAGCACCCCAACTCACCTTTCTCCTTAAGCAAGCATAAGTTGGTTTTCTAAATTTGAGACCCTGTTCTTTTTTGGAATTCAGTTCCTGTGTAGCCAAGTTTACATTCCGTGTATTAGGGATATCTTATGATGTTTCTTTTTCTGTGTGACTTATTTCAGTTAGAATCATCGTACCTGAATCCACTCATTGTGCTTCTACGGGCCTGATGACATAGATTTCATTGCTGAGTGATACTGCATTGTACGTAAGTACCACAAGTTCTTTATACATTTTTCACTTTCTGTGATATTGAACTTGTACGGTAAACGAGGTTCTTGTAAACAGAGGCGTCCCAAACTTTGGGGTGGCTGTGTCTTTTTGATTTTAATTTCCCTAAGCTATAGGACCATAAGTGGAAGTGCCCTAGGCTCTGTTGCTTTGTTGTTTAGATGTTTCAGGAAACTCCATACACTTCTCCCGAGTGTCTGTTGGCAATTTACATCCCGCCCATCAGCATAACAAGGCTCGTAGTTCTCCATGGCCTGTCCTGCCTTTCTGGATTTTACACTTTTTTCAGATGGCCCTTTTGACCGGGGGAATGTGAGACTTCATTGTAGTGCAGATTTCCTTTGCAAGCTTGCTTGGTTGGCCAAAAAGGGCGTTTGCGTTTTTTCCTGAATATATTCAGGAAAAAACGCATATGCCCTTTTTGGCCAAGTGCATCATTGTGGACGTTCTGCCTCTTTTCCTATGCTTTCAATGCAATTCCAGTCTACCTCCTGAAATCGGTTTCCTGCAATTCTGCCCCGCTTTCAAATCCTCTTGGCAGACTTACTTCAGTATATTTTTGGACGATAGCTGTCATTTATAACTCTGCAGGTTTGTGAATTACAGTGCCCCTGAGCTCCTTTCTTCAACTCACTTTCTTATGAGCTGGCCGCAACACCGCAGGATGGCTTCAGGCCATAATCTGGTTCCGGCACGACACGATGAGCCTTTGGTTATTTCCTATTCCTGGTGGGAAATGAGAGTTAAATTTGCCCGTCCAGACACCTCCAGCTAGTCTCTCATTGGTTCTCGCTATTCCTGTTCATCTTCCGCAGAAATTGCAAACTGGGCCAAACAGGAGGTTAAAGGCGCTGACTCTCCAAGTGGGGAGAGTGTTAGTAAAGCGTCTGGAATGTTGCACCCGAGTACCAGGGAGGAAAACTGAGACATATTTGAACACGTCTCCCATTCACACGGTTGATCATACTCTGGGTTCCACATGCATGTTTTAGCTGAAAGAAGAATACCTTAAACCTGGGTAGTTGAAACCCGTGGAATGGGTACCATGCAATATGACTTCAAAGGGTCTTCATTTGCTCACTGAACCTCTCCAATCCTATCACTGCTGCGTTTATGCCCCTGTACACACGCTTGATTCTCTTTTGGAGACATAGCAATCCATAGGTTTTAAGATACTTACTAGTCAGGTACATTCTTAGGCTTTTAATATGGGATGTTGAGTCCATTTCGTTGAGCAAGGAGTAGCTCTTCTCTATTCCATACTTGGCTTAAGGAACTTTATCTGTGCTCATTTCAATCTCTGGTTTTATTCAGCACCCCAACTCACCTTTCCCCTTAAGCAAGCATAAGTTGGTTTTCTAAATTTGAGACCCTGTTCTGTTCTGTAATTCAGTTCCTGTGTAGCCAAGTTTACATTCCGTGTATTAGTGATATCTTATGATGTTTCTTTTTCTGTGTGACTTATTTCAGTTAGAATCATCATACCTGAATCCACTCATTGTGCTGCTAAGGACCTGATGACATAGATTTCATTGCTGAGTGATATTGCTTTGTAAGTAAATACCACAGCTTCTTTATCCATTTTTCACTTTCTGCGATGTTGAACTTGTACTGTAAATGAGGTTCTTGTAAACAGACACGTCCCAAACTTTGGGGTGGCTGTGTCTTTTTGATTTTAATTTCCCTAAGCTATAAGACCATAAGTGGAAGTACGCTAGGCTCTGTTGCTTTGTTTTTTAGATGTTTCAGGAAACACCATACACTTCTCCCGAGTGTCTGTTGGCAATTTACATCCCGCCCATCAGCATAACAAGGCTCCCAGTTCTCCATGGCCTGTCCTGCCTTTCTGGATTTTACACTTTTTTCAGATGGCCCTTTTGACCGGGGGGAAGTCAGACTTCATTGTAGTGCAGATTTCCTTTGCAAGCTTGCTTGGTTGGCCAAAAAGGGCGTATGCGTTTTTTCCTGAACATATTCAGGAAAAAACGCATACGCCCTTTTTGGCCAAGTGCATCATTGTGGACGTTCTGCCTCTTTTCCTATGCTTTCAATGCAATTCCAGTCTACCTCCTGAAATCGGTTTCCTGCAATTCTGCCCTGCTTTCAAGTCCTCTTGGCAGCCTTACTTCAGTATATTTTTGTACGATAGCTGTCATTTATAACTCTGCAGGCTTGTGAATTACAGTGCCCCTGAGCTCCTTTCTTCAACTCGCTTTCTTTTGAGCTGGCCGCAACACCGCAGGATGGCTTCAGGCCCTAATCTGGTTCCGGCACGGCATGCTGAGCCTTTGGATGATTCCTCTTCCTGGTGGGAAATGAGATTTAAATTTGCCCGTCCAGACACCTCCAGCTAGTCTCTCATTGGTTCTCGCTATTCCTGTTCATCTTCCGCAGAAATTGCAAACTGGGCCAAACAGGAGGTTAAAGGGACTGACTCTCCAAGTCGGGAGAGTGTTAGTAAAGCGTCTGGAATGTTGCACCCGAGTACCAGGGTACGAAAACTGAGATATATTTGAACACGTCTCCCGCTCAAATCGTTGATCATACTCTGGGTTCCACATGCATGTTTTAGCTGAAGGAAGAATACCTTAAATTGGAGAGTTGAGACCCGTGTAATGGGTACCTTGCAATATGACTTCAAAGGGTCTTCATTTGCTCACCGAACCTCTCCAATCCTATCACTGCTGCGTTTATGCCCCTGTACACACGCTTGATTCTCTTTTGGAGACATAGCAATCCATAGGTTTTAAGATACTTACTAGTCAGGTACATTCTTAGGCGTTTAATATGGGGTGTTGAGTCCATTTCGTTGAGCAAGGAGTAGCTCTTGTCTATTCCATATTTGGCTTAAGGAACTTTATCTGTGCTCATTTCAATCTCTGGTTTTATGCAGCACCCCAACTCACCTTTCTCCTTAAGCAAGCATAAGTTGGTTTTCTAAATTTGAGACCCTGTTCTTTTTTGGAATTCAGTTCCTGTGTAGCCAAGTTTACATTCCGTGTATTAGGGATATCTTATGATGTTTCTTTTTCTGTGTGACTTATTTCAGTTAGAATCATCGTACCTGAATCCACTCATTATGCTGCTACGGGCCTGATGACATAGATTTCATTGCTGAGTGATACTGCATTGTAAGTAAGTACCACAAGTTCTTTATCCATTTTTCACTTTCTGTGATATTGAACTTGTACGGTAAACGAGGTTCTTGTAAACAGAGGCGTCCCAAACTTTGTGGTGGCTGTGTCTTTTTGATTTTAATTTCCTAAGCTATAGGACCATAAGTGGAAGTGCCCTAGGCTCTGTTGCTTTGTTGTTTAGATGTTTCAGGAAACACCATACTTTTCTACCCAGTGTCTGTTGACAATTTACATCCCGACCATCAGCATAACAAGGCTCCCAGTTCTCCATGGCCTGTCCTGCCTTTCTGGATTTTACACTTTTTTCAGATGGCCCTTTTGACCGGGGGGGAAGTGAGACTTCATTGTAGTGCAGATTTCCTTTGCAAGCTTGCTTGGTTGGCCAAAAAGGGCGTATGCGTTTTTTCCTGAATATATTCAGGAAAAAACGCATACGCCCTTTTTGGCCAAGTGCATCATTGTGGACGTTCTGCCTCTTTTCCTATGCTTTCAATGCAATTCCAGTCTACCTCCTGAAATCGGTTTCCTGCAATTCTGCCCCGCTTTCAAGTCCTCTTGGCAGCCTTACTTCAGTATATTTTTGGTCGAGAGCTGTCATTTATAACTCTGCAGGTTTGTTAATTACAGTGCCCCTGAGCTCCTTTCTTCAACTCGCTTTATTGTGACCTGGCCGCAACAGCGCAGGATGGCTTTAGGCCCTAATCTGGTTCCGGCACGGCACACTGAGCCTTTGGTTAATTCCTCTTCCTGGTGGGAAATGAGAGTTAAATTTGCCTGTCCAGACACCTCCAGCTAGTCTCTCATTGGTTCTTGCTATTCCTGTTCATCTTCCGCAGAAATTGCAAACTGGGCCAAACAGGAGGTTAAAGGGACTGACTCTCCAAGTCGGGAGAGTGTTAGTAAAGCGTCTGGAATGTTGCACCCGAGTACCAGGGGATGAAAACTGAGACATATTTGAACACGTCTCCCGATCACATGGTTGATCATACTCTAGGTTCCACATGCATGTTTTAGCTGAAGGAAGAATACCTTAAACCTGGGTAGTTGAAACCCGTGGAATGGGTACCATGCAATATGACTTCAAAGGGTCTTCATTTGCTCACCGAACCTCTCCAATCCTATCACTGCTGCGTTTATGCCCCTGTACACATGCTTGATTCTCTTTCGGAGACATAGCAATCCATAGGTTTTAAGATACTTACTAGTCAGGTACATTCTTAGGCGTTTAATATGCGTTGTTGAGTCCATTTCGTTGAGCAAGGAGTAGCTCTTGTCTATTCCATATTTGGCTTAAGGAACTTTATTTGTGCTCATTTCAATCTCTGGTTTTATGTAGCACCCCAACTCACCTTTCCCCTTAAGCAAGCATAAGTTGGTTTTCTAAATTTGAGACCCTGTTCTGTTCTGAAATTCAGTTCCTGTGTAGCCAAGTTTACATTCCGTGTATTACTGATATCTTATGATGTTTCTTTTTCTGTGTGACTTATTTCAGTTAGAATCATCATACCTGAATCCACTCATTGTGCTGCTAAGGGCCTGATGACATAGATTTCATTGCTGAGTGATATTGCTTTGTAAGTAAATACCACAACTTCTTTATCCATTTTTCACTTTCTGCGATGTTGAACTTGTACTGTAAACGAGGTTCTTGTAAACAGAGGTGTCCCAAACTTTGGGGTGGCTGTGTCTTTTTGATTTTAATTTCCCTAAGCTATAGGACCATAAGTGGAAGTGCCCTAGGCTCTGTTGCTTTGTTTTTTAGATGTTTCAGGAAACACCATACACTTCTCCCGAGTGTCTGTTGGCAATTTCCATCCCGCCCATCAGCATAACAAGGCTCCCAGTTCTCCATGGCCTGTCCTGCCTTTCTGGATTTTACACTTTTTTCAGATGGCCCTTTTGACCGGGGGAAGTGAGACTTCATTGTAGTGCAGATTTCCTTTGCAAGCTTGCTTGGTTGGCCAAAAAGGGCGTATGCGTTTTTTCCTGAATATATTCAGGAAAAAATGCAAACGCCCTTTTTGCCCAAGTGCATCATTGTGGACGTTCTGCCTCTTTTCCTATGCTTTCAATGCAATTCCAGTCTACCTCCTGAAATCGGTTTCCTGCAATTCTGCCCCGCTTTCAAGTCCTCTTGGCAGCCTTATTTCAGTATATTTTTGGACGATAGCTGTCATTTATAACTCTGCAGGTTTTTGAATTACAGTGCCCCTGAGCTCCTTTCTTCAACTCGCTTTCTTGTGACCTGGCCGCAACACCGCAGGATGGCTTCAGGCCCTAATCTGGTTCCGGCACGGCACGCTGAGCCTTTGGTTATTTCCTCTTCCTGGTGGGAAATGAGAGTTAAATTTGCCCGTCCAGACACCTCCAGCTAGTCTCTCATTGGTTCTCGCTATTCCTGTTCATCTTCCACAGAAATTGCAAACTGGGCCAAACAGGAGGTTAAAGGGACTGACTCTCCAAGTCGGGAGAGTGTTAGTAAAGCATCTGGAATGTTGCACCCGAGTACCAGGGTACGAAAACTGAGATATATTTGAACACGTCTCCCGCTCAAATCGTTGATCATACTCTGGGTTCCACATGCATGTTTTAGCTGAAGGAAGAATACCTTAAATTGGAGAGTTGAGACCCGTGTAATGGGTACCGTGCAATATGACTTCAAAGGGTCTTCATTTGCTCACCGAACCTCTCCAATCCTATCACTGCTGCGTTTATGCCCCTGTACACACGCTTGATTCTCTTTTGGAGACATAGCAATCCATAGGTTTTAAGATACTTACTAGTCAGGTACATTCTTAGGCGTTTAATATGGGGTGTTGAGTCCATTTCGTTGAGCAAGGAGTAGCTGTTGTCTATTCCATATTTGGCTTAAGGAACTTTATCTGTGCTCATTTCAATCTCTGGTTTTATGCAGCACCCCAACTCACTTTTCTCCTTAAGCAAGCATAAGTTGGTTTTCTAAATTTGAGACCCTGTTCTTTTTTGGAATTCAGTTCCTGTGTAGCCAAGTTTACATTCCGTGTATTAGGGATATCTTATGATGTTTCTTTTTCTGTGTGACTTATTTCAGTTAGAATCATCGTACCTGAATCCACTCATTATGCTGCTACGGGCCTGATGACATAGATTTCATTGCTGAGTGATACTGCATTGTAAGTAAGTACCACAAGTTCTTTATCCATTTTTCACTTTCTGTGATATTGAACTTGTACGGTAAACGAGGTTCTTGTAAACAGAGGCGTCCCAAACTTTGTGGTGGCTGTGTCTTTTTGATTTTAATTTCCTAAGCTATAGGACCATAAGTGGAAGTGCCCTAGGCTCTGTTGCTTTGTTGTTTAGATGTTTCTGGAAACACCATACTTTTCTACCCAGTGTCTGTTGACAATTTACATCCCGACCATCAGCATAACAAGGCTCCCAGTTCTCCATGGCCTGTCCTGCCTTTCTGGATTTTACACTTTTTTCAGATGGCCCTTTTGACCGGGGGGAAGTGAGACTTCATTGTAGTGCAGATTTCCTTTGCAAGCTTGCTTGGTTGGCCAAAAAGGGCGTATGCGTTTTTTCCTGAATATATTCAGGAAAAAACGCATACGCCCTTTTTGGCCAAGTGCATCATTGTGGACGTTCTGCCTCTTTTCCTATGCTTTCAATGCAATTCCAGTCTACCTCCTGAAATCGGTTTCCTGCAATTCTGCCCCGCTTTCAAGTCCTCTTGGCAGCCTTACTTCAGTATATTTTTGGTCGAGAGCTGTCATTTATAACTCTGCAGGTTTGTTAATTACAGTGCCCCTGAGCTCCTTTCTTCAACTCGCTTTATTGTGACCTGGCCGCAACAGCGCAGGATGGCTTCAGGCCCTAATCTGGTTCCGGCACGGCACACTGAGCCTTTGGTTAATTCCTCTTCCTGGTGGGAAATGAGAGTTAAATTTGCCTGTCCAGACACCTCCAGCTAGTCTCTCATTGGTTCTTGCTATTCCTGTTCATCTTCCGCAGAAATTGCAAACTGGGCCAAACAGGAGGTTAAAGGGACTGACTCTCCAAGTCGGGAGAGTGTTAGTAAAGCGTCTGGAATGTTGCACCCGAGTACCAGGGGATGAAAACTGAGACATATTTGAACACGTCTCCCGATCACATGGTTGATCATACTCTAGGTTCCACATGCATGTTTTAGCTGAAGGAAGAATACCTTAAACCTGGGTAGTTGAAACCCGTGGAATGGGTACCATGCAATATGACTTCAAAGGGTCTTCATTTGCTCACCGAACCTCTCCAATCCTATCACTGCTGCGTTTATGCCCCTGTACACACGGTTGATTCTCTTTCGGAGACATAGCAATCCATAGGTTTTAAGATACTTACTAGTCAGGTACATTCTTAGGCGTTTAATATGCGTTGTTGAGTCCATTTCGTTGAGCAAGGAGTAGCTCTTGTCTATTCCATATTTGGCTTAAGGAACTTTATTTGTGCTCATTTCAATCTCTGGTTTTATGTAGCACCCCAACTCACCTTTACCCTTAAGCAAGCATAAGTTGGTTTTCTAAATTTGAGACCCTGTTCTGTTCTGAAATTCAGTTCCTGTGTAGCCAAGTTTACATTCCGTGTATTAGTGATATCTTATGATGTTTCTTTTTCTGTGTGACTTATTTCAGTTAGAATCATCATACCTGAATCCACTCATTGTGCTGCTAAGGGCCTGATGACATAGATTTCATTGCTGAGTGATATTGCTTTGTAAGTAAATACCACAACTTCTTTATCCATTTTTCACTTTCTGCGATGTTGAACTTGTACTGTAAACGAGGTTCTTGTAAACAGAGGTGTCCCAAACTTTGGGGTGGCTGTGTCTTTTTGATTTTAATTTCCCTAAGCTATAGGACCATAAGTGGAAGTGCCCTAGGCTCTGTTGCTTTGTTGTTTAGATGTTTCAGGAAACACCATACTTTTCTACCCAGTGTCTGTTGACAATTTACATCCCGCCCATCAGCATAACAAGGCTCCCAGTTCTCCATGGCCTGTCCTGCCTTTCTGGATTTTACACTTTTTTCAGATGGGCCTTTTGACGGGGGGAAGTGAGACTTCATTGTAGTGCAGATTTCCTTTGCAAGCTTGCTTGGTTGGCCAAAAAGGGCGTATGCGTTTTTTCCTGAATATATTCAGGAAAAAACGCATACGCCCTTTTTGGCCAAGTGCATCATTGTGGACGTTCTGCCTCTTTTCCTATGCTTTCAATGCAATTCCAGTCTACCTCCTGAAATCGGTTTCCTGCAATTCTGCCCCGCTTTCAAGTCCTCTTGGCAGCCTTACTTCAGTATATTTTTGGACGATAGCTGTCATTTATAACTCTGCAGGTTTGTGAATTACAGTGCCCCTGAGCTCCTTTCTTCAACTCGCTTTCTTGTGACCTGGCCGCAACACCGCAGGATGGCTTCAGGCCCTAATCTGGTTCCGGCACGGCATGCTGAACCTTTGGTTAATTCCTCTTCCTGGTGGGAAATGAGCGTTAAATTTGCCCGTCCAGGCACCTCCAGCTAGTCTCTCATTGGTTCTCACTATTCCTGTTCATCTTCTGCAGAAATTGCAAACTGGGCCAAACAGGAGGTTAAAGGGACTGACTCTCCAAGTCGGGAGAGTGTTAGTAAAGCGTCTGGAATGTTGCACCCGAGTACCAGGGTACGAAAACTGAGACATATTTGAACACGTCTCCCGTTCACATGGTTGATCATACTCTGGATTCCACATGCATGATTTAGCTGTAGGAAGAATACCTTAAACCTGGGTAGTTGAAACCCGTGGAATGGGGACCATGCAATATGACTTCAAAGGGTCTTCATTTGCTCACCGAACCTCTCCAATCCTATCACTGCTGCGTTTATGCCCCTGTACACATGCTTGATTCTCTTTTGGAGACGTAGCAATCCATAGGTTTTAAGATACTTACTAGTCAGGTACATTCTTAGGCGTTTAATATGGGGTGTTGAGTCCATTTCGTTGAGCAAGGAGTAGCTCTTGTCTATTCCATATTTGTCTTAAGGAACTTTATCTGTGCTCATTTCAATCTCTGGTTTTATGCAGCACCCCAACTCACCTTTCGCCTTAAGCAAGCATAAGTTGGTTTTCTAAATTTGAGACCCTGTTCTGTTTTGGAATTCAGTTCCTGTGTAGCCAAGTTTACATTCCGTGTATTAGTGATATCTTATGATGTTTCTTTTTCTGTGTGACTTATTTCAGTTAGAATCATCGTACCTGAATCCACTCATTATGCTACTGCGAGCCTGATGACATAGATTTCATTGCTGAGTGATACTGCATTGTACGTAAGTACCACAAGTTCTTTATCCATTTTTCACTTTCTGTGATATTGCACTTGTACAGTAAACGAGGTTCTTGTAAACAGAGGCGTCCCAAACTTTGGGGTGGCTGTGTCTTTTTGATTTTAATTTCCCTAAGCTATAGGACCATAAGTGGAAGTGCCCTAGGCTCTGTTGCTTTGTTTTTTAGATGTTTCAGGAAACACCATACACTTCTCCCGAGTGTCTGTTGGCAATTTACATCCCGCCCATCAGCATAACAAGGCTCCCAGTTCTCCATGGCCTGTCCTGCCTTTCTGGATTTTACACTTTTTTCAGATGGCCCTTTTGACCGGGGGGAAGTGAGACTTCATTGTAGTGCAGATTTCCTTTGCAAGCTTGCTTGGTTGGCCAAAAAGGGCGTATGCGTTTTTTCCTGAATATATTCAGGAAAAAACGCATACGCCCTTTTTGGCCAAGTGCATCATTGTGGACGTTCTGCCTCTTTTCCTATGCTTTCAATGCAATTCCAGTCTACCTCCTGAAATCGGTTTCCTGCAATTCTGCCCCGCTTTCAAGTCCTCTTGGCAGCCTTACTCAGTATATTTTTGGACGATAGCTGTCATTTATAACTCTGCAGGTTTGTGAATTACAGTACCCCTGAGCTCCTTTCTTCAACTCGCTTTCTTTTGAGCTGGCCGCAACACCGCAGGATGGCTTCAGGCCCTAATCTGGTTCAGGCACGGCACGCTGAGCCTTTGGTTATTTCCTCTTCCTGGTGGGAAATGAGAGTTAAATTTGCCCGTCCAGACACCTCCAGCTAGTCTCTCATTGGTTCTCCCTATTCCTGTTCATCTTCCGCAGAAATTGCAAACAGGGTCAAACAGGAGGTTAAAGGGACTGACTCTCCAAGTCGGGAGAGTGTTAGTAAAGCGTCTGGAATGTTGCATCCGAGTACCAGGGTACGAAAACTGAGACATATTTGAACACGTCTCCCGTTCACACGGTTGATCATACTCTGGGTTCCACATGCATGTTTTAGCTGTAGGAAGAATACCTTAAACCTGGGTAGTTGAAACCCGTGGAATGGGTACCATGCAATATGACTTCAAAGGGTCTTCATCTGCTCACCGAACCTCTCCAATCCTATCACTGCTGCGTTTATGCCCCTGTACACATGCTTGATTCTCTTTCGGAGACATAGCAATCCATAGGTTTTAAGATACTTACTAGTCAGGTACATTCTTAGGCGTTTAATATGCGGTGTTGAGTCCATTTCGTTGAGCAAGGAGTAGCTCTTGTCTATTCCATATTTGGCTTAAGGAACTTTATCTGTGCTCATTTCAATCTCTGGTTTTATGCAGCACCCCAACTCACCTTTCCCCTTAAGCAAGCATAAGTTGGTTTTCTAAATTTAAGACCCTGTTCTGTTCTGTAATTCAGTTCCTGTGTATCCAAGTTTACATTCCGTGTATTACTGATATCTTATGATGTTTCTTTTTCTGTGTGACTTATTTCAGTTAGAATCATCATACCTGAATCCACTCATTGTGCTGCTAAGGGCCTGATGACATAGATTTCATTGCTGAGTGATATTGCTTTGTAAGTAAATACCACAACTTCTTTATCCATTTTTCACTTTCTGCAATGTTGAACTTGTACCTTAAATGAGGTTCTTGTAAACAGAGCCGTTCCAAACTTTGGGGTGGCTGTGTCTTTTTGATTTTAATTTCCTTAAACTATAGGACCATAAGTGGAAGTGCCCTAGGCTCTGTTCCTTTGTTTCTTAGATGTTTCAGGAAACACCATACAATTCTCCCGAGTGTCTGTTGGCAATTTACATCCCGCCCATCAGCATAACAAGGCTCCCAGTTCTCCATGGCCTGTCCTGCCTTTCTGGATTTTACACTTTTTTCAGATGGCCCTTTTGACCGGGGGGAAGTGAGACTTCATTGTAGTGCAGATTTCCTTTGCAAGCTTGCTTGGTTGGCCAAAAAGGGCGTATGCGTTTTTTCCTGAATATATTCAGGAAAAAACGCATACGCCCTTTTTGGCCAAGTGCATCATTGTGGACGTTCTGCCTCTTTTCCTATGCTTTCAATGCAATTCCAGTCTACCTCCTGAAATCGGTTTCCTGCAATTCTGCCCCGCTTTCAAGTCCTCTTGGCAGCCTTACTTCAGTATATTTTTGGACGATAGCTGTCATTTATAACTCTGCAGGTTTGTGAATTACAGTGCCCCTGAGCTCCTTTCTTCAACTCGCTTTCTTTTGAGCTGGCCGCAACACCGCAGAATGGCTTCAGGCCCTAATCTGGTTCCGGCACGGCACGCTGAGCCTTTGGTTATTTCCTCTTCCTGGTGGGAAATGAGAGTTAAATTTGCCCGTCCAGACACCTCCAGCTAGTCTCTCATTGGTTCTCGCTATTCCTGTTCATCTTCCGCAGAAATTGCAAACTGGGCCAAACAGGAGGTTAAAGGCGCTGACTCTCCAATTGGGCACAGTGTTAGTAAAGCGTCTGGAATGTTGCACACGAGTACCAGGGGAGGAAAACTGAGACATATTTGAACACGTCTCCCGTTCACACGGTTGATCATACTCTGGGTTCCACATGCATGTTTTAGCTGAAGGAAGAATACCTTAAACCTGGAGAGTTGAGACCCGTGTAATGGGTACCATGCAATATGACTTCAAAGGGTCTTCATTTGCTCACTGAACCTCTCCAATCCTATCACTGCTGCGTTTATGCCCCTGTACACACGCTTGATTCTCTTTTGGAGACATAGCAATCCATAGGTTTTAAGATACTTACTAGTCAGATACATTCTTAGGCGTTTAATATGTGGTGTTGAGTCCATTTCGTTGAGCAAGGAGTAGCTCTTGTCTATTCCATATTTGGCTTAAGGAAATTTATCTGTGCTCATTTCAATCTCTGGTTTTATGCAGCACCCCAACTCACCTTTCCCCTTAAGCAAGCATAAGTTGGTTTTCTAAATCGGAGACCCTGTTCTGTTTTGGAATTCAGTTCCTGTGTAGCCAAGTTTACATTCCGTGTATTAGTGATATCTTATGATGTTTCTTTTTCTGTGTGACTTATTTCAGTTAGAATCATCGTACCTGAATCCACTCATTATGCTGCTACGGGCCTGATTACATAGATTTCATTGCTGAGTGATACTGCATTGTACGTAAGTACCACAAGTTCTTTATCCATTTTTCACTTTCTGTGATATTGAACTTGTACGGTAAATGAGGTTCTTGTAAACAGAGGCGTCCCAAACTTTGGGGTGGCTGTGTCTTTTTGATTTTAATTTCCCTAAGAAATAGGACCATAAGTGGAAGTGCCCTAGGCTTTGTTGCTTTGTTGTTTAGATGTTTCAGGAAACACCATACTTTTCTACCCAGTGTCTGTTGACAATTTACATCCCGCCCATCAGCATAACAAGGCTCCCAGTTCTCCATGGCCTGTCCTGCCTTTCTGGATTTTACACTTTTTTCAGATGGGCCTTTTGACGGGGGGAAGTGAGACTTCATTGTAGTGCAGATTTCCTTTGCAAGCTTGCTTGGTTGGCCAAAAAGGGCGTATGCGTTTTTTCCTGAATATATTCAGGAAAAAACGCATACGCCCTTTTTGGCCAAGTGCATCATTGTGGACGTTCTGCCTCTTTTCCTATGCTTTCAATGCAATTCTAGTCTACCTCCTGAAATCGGCTTCCTGCAATTCTGCCCCGCTTTCAAGTCCTCTTGGCAGCCTTACTTCAGTATATTTTTGGACGATAGCTGTCATTTATAACTCTGCAGGTTTGTGAATTACAGTGCCCCTGAGCTCCTTTCTTCAACTCGCTTTCTTGTGAGCTGGCCGCAACACCGCAGGATGGCTTCAGGCCCTAATCTGGTTCCGGCACGGCACGCTGAGCCTTTGGTTATTTCCTCTTCCTGGTGGGAAAAGAGAGTTAAATTTGCCCGTCCAGACACCTCCAGCTAGTCTCTCATTGGTTCTCCCTATTCCTGTTCATCTTCCGCAGAAATTGCAAACTGGGCCAAACAGGAGGTTAAAGGCGCTGACTCTCCAAGTGGGGAGAGTGTTAGTAAAGCATCTGGAATGTTGCACCCGAGTACCAGGGGAGGAAAACTGAGACATATTTGAACACGTATCCCGTTCACACGGTTCATCATACTCTGGGTTCCACATGCATGTTTTAGCTGAAGGAAGAATACCTTAAACCTGGAGAGTTGAGACCCGTGGAATGGGTACCATGCAATATGACTTCAAAGGGTCTTCATTTGCTCACCGAACCTCTCCAATCCTATCACTGCTGCGTTTATGCCCCTGTACACACGCTTGATTCTCTTTTGGAGACATAGCAATCCATAGGTTTTAAAATACTTACTAGTCAGGTACACTCTCAGGCGTTTAATATGGGGTGTTCAGTCCATTTCGTTGAGCAGGAGTAGCTCTTGTCTATTCCATATTTGGCTTAAGGAACTTTATCTGTGCTCATTTCAATCTCTGGTTTTATGCAGCACCCCAACTCACCTTTACCCTTAAGCAAGCATAAGTTGGTTTTCTAAATTTGAGACCCTGTTCTGTTTTGGAATTCAGTTCCTGTGTAGCCAAGTTTACATTCCGTGTATTAGTGATATCTTATGATGTTTCTTTTTCTGTGTGACTTATTTCAGTTAGAATCATCGTACCTGAATCCACTCATTATGCTGCTATGGGACTGATGACATAGATTTCATTGCTGAGTGATACTGCATTGTACGTAAGTACCACAAGTTCTTTATCCATTTTTCACTTTCTGTGATATTGAACTTGTACGGTAAACGAGGTTCTTGTAAACAGAGGCGTCCCAAACTTTGGGGTGGCTGTGTCCTTTTGATTTTAATTTCCCTAAGCTATAGGACCATAAGTGGAAGTGCCCTAGGCTCTGTTGCTTTGTTTTTTAGATGTTTCAGGAAACACCATACACTTCTCCCGAGTGTCTGTTGGCAATTTACATCCCGCCCATCAGCATAACAAGGCTCCCAGTTCTCCATGGCCTGTCCTGCCTTTCTGGATTTTACACTTTTATCAGATGGCCCTTTTGACCGGGGGGAAGTGAGACTTCATTGTAGTGCAGATTTCCTTTGCAAGCTTGCTTGGTTGGCCAAAAAGGGCGTATGCGTTTTTTCCTGAATATATTCAGGGAAAAACGCATACGCCCTTTTTGGCCAAGTGCATCATTGTGGACGTTCTGCCTCTTTTCCTATGCTTTCAATGCAATTCCAGTCTACCTCCTGAAATCGGTTTCCTGCAATTCTGCCCCGCTTTCAAGTCCTCTTGGCAGCCTTACTTCAGTATATTTTTGGACGATAGCTGTCATTTATAACTCTGCAGTTTTGTGAATTACAGTGCCCCTGAGCTCCTTTCTTCAACTCGCTATCTTTTCAGCTGGCCGCAACACCGCAGGATGGCTTCAGGCCCTAATCTGGTTCCGGCACGGCACGCTGAGCCTTTGGTTAATTCCTCTTCCTGGTGGGAAATGAGAGTTAAATTTGCCCGTCCAGACACTTCCAGCTAGTCTCTCATTGGTTCTCGCTATTCCTGTTCATCTTCCGCAGAAATTGCAAAGTGGGCCAAACAGGAGGTTAAAGGGACTGACTCTCCAAGTCGGGAGAGTGTTAGTAAAGCGTCTGGAATGTTGCACCCGAGTACCAGGGTACGAAAACTGAGACATATTTGAACACGTCTCCTGATCACATGGTTGATCATACTCTAGGTTCCACATGCATGTTTTAGCTGAAGGAAGAATACCTTAAACCTGGGTAGTTGAAACCCGTGGAATGGGTACCATGCAATATGACTTCAAAGGGTCTTCATTTGCTCACCGAACCTCTCCAATCCTATCACTGCTGCGTTTATGCCCCTGTACACATGCTTGATTCTCTTTCGGAGACATAGCAATCCATAGGTTTTAAGATACTTACTAGTCATATATATTCTTAGGCGTTTAATATGCGGTGTTGAGTCCATTTCGTTGAGCAAGGAGTAGCTCTTGTCTATTCCATATTTGGCTTAAGGAAATTTATCTGTGCTCATTTCAATCTCTGGTTTTATGCAGCACCCCAACTCACCTTTCCCCTTAAGCAAGCATAAGTTGGTTTTCTAAATCTGAGACCCTGTTCTGTTTTGGAATTCAGTTCCTGTGTAGCCAAGTTTACATTCCGTGTATTAGTGATATCTTATGATGTTTCTTTTTCTGTGTGACTTATTTCAGTTAGAATCATCGTAGCTGAATCCACTCATTATGCTGCTTCGGGCCTGATGACATAGATTTCATTGCTGAGTGATACTGCATTGTACGTAAGTACCACAAGTTCTTTATCCATTTTTCACTTTCTGTGATATTGAACTTGTACGGTAAATGAGGTTCTTGTAAACAGAGGCGTCCCAAACTTTGGGGTGGCTGTGTCTTTTTGATTTTAATTTCCCTAAGCTATAGGACCATAAGTGGAAGTGCCCTAGGCTCTGTTGCTTTGTTTTTTAGATGTTTCAGGAAACACCATACACTTCTCCCGAGTGTCTGTTGGCAATTTACATCCCGCCCATCAGCATAACAAGGCTCCCAGTTCTCCATGGCCTGTCCTGCCTTTCTGGATTTTACACATTTTTCAGATGGCCCTTTTGACCGGGGCGAAGTGAGACTTCATTGTAGTGCAGATTTCCTTTGCAAGCTTGCTTGGTTGGCCAAAAAGGGCGTATGCGTTTTTTCCTGAATATATTCAGGAAAAAACGCATACGCCCTTTTTGGCCAAGTGCATCATTGTGGACGTTCTGCCTCTTTTCCTATGCTTTCAATGCAATTCCAGTCTACCTCCTGAAATCTGCTTCCTGCAATTCTGCCCCGCTTTCAAGTCCTCTTGGCAGCCTTACTTCAGTATATTTTTGGACGATAGCTGTCATTTATAACTCTGCAGGTTTGTGAATTACAGTGCCCCTGAGCTCCTTTCTTCAACTCGCTTTCTTGTGAGCTGGCCGCAACACCACAGGATGGCTTCAGGCCCTAATCTGGTTCCGGCACGGCACGCTGAGCCTTTGGTTATTTCCTCTTCCTGGTGGGAAATGAGAGTTAAATTTGCCCGTCCAGACACCTCCAGCTAGTCTCTCATTGGTTCTCCCTATTCCTGTTCATCTTCCGCAGAAATTGCAAACTGGGCCAAACAGGAGGTTAAAGGCGCTGACTCTCCAAGTGGGGAGAGTGTTAGTAAAGCGTCTGGAATGTTGCACCCGAGTACCAGGGGAGGAAAACTGAGACATATTTGAACACGTATCCCGTTCACATGGTTCATCATACTCTGGGTTCCACATGCATGTTTTAGCTGAAGGAAGAATACCTTAAACCTGGAGAGTTGAGACCCGTGGAATGGGTACCATGCAATATGACTTCAAAGGGTCTTCATTTGCTCACCGAACCTCTCCAATCCTATCACTGCTGCGTTTATGCCCCTGTACACATGCTTGATTCTCTTTTGGAGACTTAGCAATCCATCGGTTTTAAGATACTTACTAGTCAGGTACATTCTTAGGCGTTTAATATGGGGTGTTGAGTCCATTTCGTTGAGCAAGGAGTAGCTCTTGTCTATTCCATATTTGGCTTAAGGAAATTTATCTGTGCTCATTTCAATCTCTGGTTTTATGCAGCACCCCAACTCACCTTTACCCTTAAGCAAGCATAAGTTGGTTTTCTAAATTTGAAACCCTGTTCTGTTTTGTAATTCAGTTCCTCTGTAGCCAAGTTTACATTCCGTGTATTACTGATATCTTATGATGTTTCTTTTTCTGTGTGACTTATTTCAGTTAGAATCATCATACCTGAATCCACTCATTGTGCTGCTACGGGCCTGGTGACATAGGTTTCATTGCTGAGTGATATTGCATTGTACTTTAGTACCACAACTTCTTTATCCATTTTTCACTTTCTGTGATATTGAACTTGTACTGTAAACGAGGTTGTTGTAAACAGAGGCGTCCCAAACTTTGGGGTGGCTGTGTCTTTTTGATTTTAATTTCCCTAAGCTATAGGACCATAAGTGAAGTGCCCTAGGCTCTGTTGCTTTGTTTTTTAGATGTTTCAGGAAACACCATACACTTCTCCCGAGTGTCTGTTGGCAATTTACATCCCGCCCATCAGCATAACAAGGCTCCCAGTTCTCCATGGCCTGTCCTGCCTTTCTGGATTTTACACTTTTTTCAGATGGCCCTTTTGACCGGGGGGAAGTGAGACTTCATTGTAGTGCAGATTTCCTTTGCAAGCTTGCTTGGTTGGCCAAAAAGGGCGTATGCGTTTTTTCCTGAATATATTCAGGAAAAAACGCATACGCCCTTTTTGGCCAAGTACATCATTGTCGAGGTTCTGACTCTCTTCATATATTTTCAATGCAATTCCAGTCTACCTCCTGAAATTGGTTTCCTGCAATTCTGCCTTGCTTTCATTGCCTCTTCATAGCCTTACCTCAATATATTTTTTGAAAATAGTTGGCCTTTATAACTCTGCAGGTTTTTGAATTGCAGTGGCCCTTAGCTCCATTTTTCAGCTCTTATTTTTGTGGTCTTGCCCCATAACCACAGGATTCCTTGAAGCCCTATTTTTCTTCTGGGGCGCCTTGCTGTGCCTTTGGTTAATTCTTCTTACTGATGTGACATTAGAGTGACATGTGCCCATTGAAACCGCTACAGCTAGTTTCTCACTGGTTCCCCCTATTCCCATTCATCCTCTGCACTAACTGCAGACTGTGCGATACCAGAACTTAAAGGCATTGACTCCATGTGGGGATGTTGTTAGTAAAGCGGCTGGAATGTCGATCCGGAGCCCCAGGAGAGGAAAAATGAGGTGCGTTTTAGAAACCTTTCCCGATCATATGGTATACCAGTCACTGGGTTTCCCAAGCATGGTTTAGCTGTAGGAAGATTCCCTTCAACCTGGAGTGTTGGGACCCTTGGACTGAGTAGCATGAAGTATTGCATTAAACTTTCGGCAGTTGCTCACCAAAGCTCACCAATCCTCTCAGCCCCAAGTGTTCAGCCTTATGTCTTATCCAGCTGTGGGTTTATATGTGGTCAATCCAGGTTGCATCACATCCCCTGAGCGAATTTTGTAAGAATTTTTCTCTCTTTCATTGTTTCAGCGTTTTGTTTTTAAAATTTATTTCTATAATGGGGTTTAGCTCATTTTCACTGCTGTGTTTGTGCCGCTCTGCACACACTTGATTCCCTTATGGAGATATATCAATACATGGGTTTTAAGATTCTTATTACTCAGATATATTTCTCTGCGGTGTATAGGGTGTGTTGAGGCCAGTTCATTGAGCAAGGTGTAGATCTTGTCTAATACCTATTTGGTTTATTGAACGGTATCTGTGCTAATTTCAAACTCTGGTTTTATGCATCACCCCACCTCTCCTTTCCCCTTAAGCTGACATAAGTGTGTTTTCTAAATGTGAGACACTGTTCTGTTCTGTAATTCATTTCTTGTGCAGCCATATTTACCCTCCCTCTATAAGTGATATCTTATGATATGTTTCTTTTTCTGTTTGACTTATTTCAAGTAGTATTATCGGACCTAAATCCACTCTTTATCCTTCTACTAGCCTTATTACATTGATTTCATGGTGAAGAGATATTCCATTGTACATAAGTACCACATCTTCTTTATCCATTGTTCTCTTTCCTGGGATATTTAAGGTGTACTGAAGTTGAGGTTCTTGTAAACAGAGTAGCCCTAAACTGTGGTGTGCTTGTGTCTTGTTGATTTTTAGACTTCCCTAGATATACTCCCATGATTGGAAGTGTCCTATGCTCTGTAGCTCTGTTTTTTAGATGATTTAGGAACCACCATACACTTCTCCAGAGTGGCTCTCGGCAGTTCACACACTGCCCATCAGCGTATAAAGGCTCCCTGTTCTCCATGGCCTGTCCTGCATTTCTGGTTTTTACAATTTTTTAGGATGGCCCTTTTGACCGGTGGGAAGTGAGACTTCTTTGTTGTGCACATTTGCATTGGTTGCTTGCTTCGTTGCCCATAAAGTGCGTATGCGTTTTTTCCTGGATATAATCAGGAAAAAACACATACGCCCTTTTGGGCCAACTGCATCATTGTCGAAATTCTGCCGCTTTTCATGTGCGTTAAAGACGAGTCCAATCTATCTCTTGAAATCTGTTTCTTGCAATTCTGTCTTGCATTCAGATCCTCTTCTTTGCCTTACCTCAACATATTTTTGGACGTTAGTTTTCATTTATAACTCTGCAGGTTTGTGAATTGCAGTGACCCTGAGCTCCATTTTTTAAGTTGCTCTTTTGTGAGCTGGCCTCAAACCCGCAGGATTGCTTCAGGCCCTATTTTGGCTCCGGCGAGGCAGGCTGAGCCTTTCTTTAATTCTTATTCTTAATGGGAAATTAGAGTGATATGTGCCCGTCCAAACCCCTACAACTATTCTCTCATTGGTTCCCCCTCTTCTCGTTCATCCTCCTCACAATTTGCAAAATGTGTGAAACAGAAGTTTAAATGTGCTGATTCTCCAAGTGGGGAGATTCTAAGTAACGTGGCTGGAATGGTGAACAGGAGCACCAGGAGAGGATAAATGAGGTGCATTTTAGACACATCTCCCGATCACATGGTGTACAGTCCTCTGGGTTTTCCATGCATGTTTTAGCTGTAGGAAGATCCCTTGAACCTGCAGATTTGGGACCCATTGAATGGGTACCAGGTAGTATTACTTTAAAGGGTGTGCATTTCCTCACCCAACCTCACATTTCTCTTAGCGCAAACAGTTTCCAGCCTTATGTCTCATCCTGCTGTGGGTCTAGATGTGTTCAATCCATGTTGCATCACCGTCCCTGAGGAAAAGTTGTAAGAGGTTTTCTCTGTCTCTCTGTCGTTTATTTTTTTCAATTTATTACTATATTGGTTACAGCTGATTTTCAAAGCTCTGTTTCTTGCTGCTGTACATCCACTTGATTCACGTACAGAGAGACATCAATAAATTCTTTTTCAGATTCTTACCAGTCGTATATATTCTTTTCCGGTGACTTGAGTGTGCTGAGTGCAGTTCTTTTAGCTACCGTGTAGGCCTTGTTGATTATCAGTTTGGTATTTGGAATGGTATCTTTGCTAATTTCAACCTCCTGGATGATGCCTCACCCCTCCCCACCTTTCCCGTTTAGCAGCCTTATGCGTGTTTTCTACATATTTGACTATGTTTTTGTTTTGTAATTTATTTCATGTGTAGCCATTTTGGATTCCACCTTTAAGTGATATCTTATGATATGTGTCTTTTTCTTTTTGAATTCTGTCACTTAGAATGATCATACGTAACTCCTCCGGAGTTGTTACAACTGGCCATATTTCATTGATTTCCAGGCTGAATAATATTCCACTCTACCTAAGTACCACATCTCTATCCATTTTTTCCCTCCAGAGACATTTAAGTTATATCCTAGTCGAGGATCTTTTAAACAGAGAGGGGGTAAACATTGGGGTGCCTGTGTCCTCTCGATTTTTGTTTTTCCCAAGATATACGCCCATGAGTGCAAGTGCCCTATGCTCTGTAGCTCATTTTTTAGATGCTTTAGTAAACACAATACACTTCTCCAGAATGGCCGTTGGCAATATACATTTCCACTATAAGTCTCGCAGGGCTCCCTCTTCTCGTTGCCCTGTCCTGCATTTCTGTTGTTTACGCTTTATGAGGATGGCTCTTCTGACTGATGCGAAGTGATATCTTTTGTAGTATTGACTTCCAGTGCCCACCTGTTTGGTTGGCTAAAAAAGTGTATGCCCTTTTCTTGAATATATACAGAAAAAAACGCATACACCCTTTTTGGCCAACTGCAATGTTGGCAATGTTCAGCTCCTTTTCTTGTGCTTAATGGCGAGTCCTTTCTACCTCCTCAAATCCCTTTCCTGCCATTCTCCCTTGCTTACAAGTCCTTTTCTCTGACTTTCCTCAAGACATTTTTCAGTGATGGATATTTTCAACTCTGCAGTTTTGTGAATTTTACTGCCCCTGAGTTCCATTGTTCAACTTGTGTTTATGGGAACTGGCCACAAAGCAGCGGGATTTCCTCAAGCCCTATACTGTTTCCATGGGCAACCCTAGCCTTTGGTCAATTCGTCTTCCTGATTGGAAATTAGAGTGACATGTGCCTGTCTGAACACCTAGGACTTGTCTCTCATTGTTCCTCATCCTTCCGCTTCATCCTCTGGACAAATTCCAAACTGTACGCAACAGGATGTTGACAGTGCTGACATCTCCAAGTGGGGAGACTGTTAGTAAAGACGCTGGAGGGGTGAACCCGAGCACCAGGAGATGAGGAGATGAGATGCCTTTTCCAAACTCTTCCCGATCAGACGGTATACCATCCTCTGGGTGTGACAGACATGTTTTAGCAGTAGGAAGAGTCCCATTCATGTAAGGAGAACACCAGGGCTTTTTCAAAATCAGTGTCTCCCCGAAACCCAAACTGGGGAAGTTTTTAAGCTACGGCTACACATATGTTCATTAAGGGCCTTGGGAAGTAGGCAGAGTCCAAACTTTAGATGATTGAAGTCTTCAGGGTCAGAAGCACTCACCACCAGCTTCCCTTAGGCTACACTTTAACTATCATTGATAGATGATGTCAATAAAAATATCTATTCTTTTTCAGATTATTTCCCCTTATAGGTTATTGCAAAATGTTGAGTGTAGTTCCCTGTGCTATACAGTAGTTCCTTGTTGATGATCTATTTTATACAAAGCAGTGTGTATGTGTTAATTCCAAACTGTTAATTTATCCCTCCTCCCACCTTTCCCCTTTGGTAATAATAAATTATAAGATTTTATACTTCTCAGAAATGGGGGAGCTGAAAGAGAGGTATCATTTTCAATGGAAAAGCATTTAAAACAAGATTGAAGGTTTAACCAAGATTATTAGATGTACATCCTTGGAAAGAAATCACTTCGTTTCTCTAATATTGACCTGACAAATAAGACAAACCTTTTCACTGAACTTGCTTATAAAAAGTGATGGAAATATCAAATGGAAGTGTTAGAAACATCTTATTTTACCCGAGCCTTATACACTGTTCTATGTTAACTACAGTTTGGCTCACACATCTGTTCATTGAGGTTACAATAGTCTCAATTTCTGTTACTGATCCTCCAGAGTGGACCCCAACAAGTGTCCCCCTGCCCAGTGTCATTGGGGCCAACAGATCGAGACTGAGTTTGGTTCACAAGCAAAGGAAACTTTATATTTTGATCAGAGAATGGAGAGGTGAGAGCATGCACTACCCCGTGGGCTGTGGGCTGGGCTGCTGTGTAGAGATCCTGTCAGAGTCAGTGGGAGGGAGGGAGGCGGCGGAGCTCTCGAGGGCTGGGTTGGCTGTAGCTCAGGCTCTATATCGTGGAGTCTGCACTGGGCCCCAGGAGCTGAGGTGTCGACCCAGCCATTCTGCACTAGGAAATCTGGTCTGAAGTGCCGGGTGTGGAACCTCTGCATGCGGGACCCTAGGAGCATGTGAAATTAGACAAAGCACAAAGGATAAAAAAGGTTAGACTTGACTTTATTGCCCAGATTCTATTTTTATCTCCCAGGGATTTTTAATGGGCTTTGCTGGGGACAAACCCCTCCTCTGCCTTTTGTCCCGTTCCTCATTCTTGGAGTGCTGAGGGTGCAGACCCTTCTTCTGTAACTGCTGAGTGCTGAGTTGGGAGCCCTCATACCCTGGGGCGAGGGTCAGAGCTTCTCCCCAGCAGCCTCCTGGTGACGTTGATTGTCCCCAGGACCCCTGCCTCCCTGCTCGTCCACCTGAGCACCAGCATTGGAAGTGTTATAGATTCTAATGACCTTTAAGGGTCCAGGAAAGAGATGTGCAGAGACGCTGTGGGGGCCGGTTTCACCCCGCCCCACATTTGTTCGGCCACCTTAGGCTGACCGTTTCTGCCAGCCTAGATGCTCTGACCAGTAGTCTGTGCTTTCTTCAATTAGGCCCCTGAATTAACGTACAAACAGCACCATGTGTCAGAGCCCTGCCTGCTCAACTCCCAGACAGTCCAGGGTCAGTGGTGATAAGGACCATGATGGCTACTGAGTCAACAGCCTTTTGAAGTAAACAGGAGTCCAGCCGGTCTTATTGGCCACCATCATCACGGTGTCTGTAGACTTTTCTATGGTGACAGTGTGATATACGGTTCCCCCGCCAAGATTATTAGCTCCCCTCTGGGTGCAGTAAGTCCTGCAAGCAGTAGTCTACTCTTTTGGGACACACCCTTGTTGTTTTATGAGAGAAACTCCAGGTCAAGTGATGTTCACACGAGTCGTCATGGTGCCCTGTTGCCCCCGGTTATCTCTCTGGATGTTGGAGTTGGAGGGCCTCCTCACTCGAGGTCGGTGTGCCCACGGAGCGAACCCTGCAACTTCAGGGCATGGTTGGTGGTTAGGATCACCACGTGGGGTCCTTTTCCCTTAGGAGGGAGGTGGCCTTTTGGGCTGCTGATTTCCAGGTTTTTAGATACCGCCAGTATCTTGGCCAGATGTGGCAGTGGGCCAAGCCCCTTGGTGACTGTAGTTTATCCTACCTGGATGGCATTCTTGCATTGTTCCATTTCAAGTGGTCCCAGTTTTTGCACTAATTCTCCAATGGCGATTCACCTTTCACCGGGAATGTAAAGGTCAAAGGGTTTAGCTAAATTAGGGAGTTCCAGGGCAAGGGTCTGAATTGACTGCTCTTTCCATTCTTGAAAAGCCACTTCTGGATTCTATTCAAAAGGATCATCATCTTTTCCTTTCAGTGTTTCATATAGAGGCCCAGCTAGTAGACTGTAGTTAGGGATCCAGAAGCAGCAAACCCTGGCCTCCCCAGGAACCCCTAAGCTGTCTTCTAGTTTTAGAAAGGGGTAAGGCTGAAAATGGTTTCTTCCCTTTCCTGAGATGGGCTTCTCTGACCTTCTGTGAGAATGAAGCCCAGGCAGGTCACTGCAGTCTGTGATATTTGAGCTTTTTCTTGGACAACTTCTATCCTTTATTGGCTTGGTAGTTCAGAGGCCTCCTTAGTAGGGTTGGCGATCAGAATGTCGTCTGCATATTGAAGGAGGGTTTCCTTTTCCAGAGGTAGAACTTTTAGGTCTTTAGCTAAGCTTTCCCCAAAGATGGTGTGAGAACTTTTGCACCCTTGGGGCCAGACGGCCCGGAAGTATTGTTTTAGTTGTATGTTGAGTCCTGCCACTCACAAGCCAAAATTTCTTGTGACTCTGGGACTAATGGAATGCAAAAGAAAGCATCATTGAAGACTAATACAGAATACCATGTCCTGGTGGTTGGTAGAATGACCAGCAGGGTGTAGGAATTAGGAGCAACTGGAGGTATATCCTCGGTGGCTTCACTGACTGTCCTGACATCCTTTACCAGGTCCCCAGCAGCCCATGGGGCTCTCGTGGTCAGACCAATCCCAGAATATGGAGCTCACCTGGGCAGGTACCCCACCCCCACCCCAGCCCACGGGGCTCTCGTGGTCAGGCCCCTCCCAGGATACAGAGCTACCCTTGCAGGTACCGTGGCAGGGCTGGGCACACAGGAACCGTGCACATAGCCCTCATTGCAGAGCACCCCCAGCTCACCTGTCACTCAGAGCTGACACAGAGTACCTCAGAGCAGGACTTGAACTAACAAACAGCAGCTGCGACAGGTCTGTGACCCTGGGCATCACTCCGTGAGGCCTCCCTCCACCTGGTCTTCCAGAGACTTCCACTGCACCCGGGGCACCAGGCCTCTGTCTCCAACCACCACCCACCCCTCCTCTCCCTGACTCCTGGGTTCCTCTCATTAGGAGAGGGTTTTCTTGAAGTTGTCTCCCACTCATGGGCCAGATAAAATGATTAGAAAACAAGCCAAAGCTGCAGCCCCTTGTCTATCCTGACTCTCAGGAGCCCACACCTGTTCCTCGGACCTGGCCGGTTCAGCAAGTTCCATTTTCTGCAACTGTGAGCCCCTGAGGGGTGATGATTGGCTGACCTGGGCAGCCTTACCGTGCAGGCCAGCCCTCCCCAGGTGTGCCTGGGTTGAGATCAATATAAATACCACTCCAGGCAGCAAGAGCCCCTGCAGCCGTGCCTGACGCCATTTTCTCTGCCCTGTCAGCAGTCTCGGGGCTGGGCTGGTGGGAGGGAGTGAGAGGCCACGGCTTTGTGGGTGGCCCAGTGTGAGTGGGGCTCTGCTGGACTTTCTGCAGCAGTTGCCAGGCTGCCACCTGCTAAAGAAGAGGATGTGTCACCCATACCTGTTGCTGGAATTTCTCCCTGGGCAGAGGTGAGGAAGGAAAAAAGCAGTGGGGGCAGGGACAGGACGGGTATCTCAGGCAGGGAAATGGAAATCTTCCAGAAGAGCACCCAGGGCCAGGACCATCCTGGCTGGCCTGCAGGCACCAAGTCGGCCGGCATGCTGTCACTCGTGTGGCTCTATGGCCCTTCCTCTAGGCTTTCAAGTCCTTGTATATATTCAGGTGTTTTACCTGGGACGGGTGGGAATAGTTCAGCAGCAACTGGCCTGGGGCTCAGCTCACGTTTACTCACAGATGCCTCGGCACGGTGCCCCAGCTTTGCAATGAGGACGCTTGTTGCGTGGGGGCTGCTGGCTGAATGGGAGACGATTCCCCACCACTGACCAACTTCAGAATTGTTTACAACTGGAGCAAGTGCCCTGATACGGTTTTCCTCTGTGTAACTGGTGGGTTCTGTGTTTTTTTCTCTTTTTCGTTTTTGGTTCAAGGTAGATTTTATTCCTCTTTTTTGTATTTACAGATATAAGCATGGAAATAATTTATTCATATAAATACATGTATGTGCAGGGAATAATTGTTTTTTCTGTTTTATTTTTTAAATTTTATTTCTTTTTAATTTTGAATTTTATTTTATATTTTTATACAGCAGGTTCTTATTGGTTATCTATTTTATACATATAAATGTATACATGCCAATCCCAGTCTCTCAACTCCTCCCACCACCACCCCCCCAACAGCTTTCCCCCCTTGTTGTCCATACGTTTGTTGTCTACATCTGTTGCTCTATTTATGCCTTGCAAAATGGTTAATCTGTACAGTTTTTCTAGGTTCCACATATATGCATGAATATACAAGATTTGTTTTTCTCTTTCTGACTTACTTCACTCTGTATGACAGTCTCTAGATCCATCGACGTCTCTACAAATGACCCAATTTCATTCCTTTTCATGGCTTAGTAATATTCCATTTTATATATGT
Source organism: Grampus griseus (assembly GCF_964374135.1). Lineage (NCBI taxonomy): Eukaryota > Metazoa > Chordata > Mammalia > Artiodactyla > Delphinidae > Grampus > Grampus griseus. The sequence continues at coordinate 174,994 of NW_028133279.1, read as the reverse complement.
ACCACAGCTTTATGCATTCGTCTGTCTGTGGGCATTTATGTTGCTTCCATTACCTCGATATTGTAAATAGTGATGCAATGAACATTGCGGTGAATGACTCTTTTTGATTTATGGTTTTGTCTGGGTATATGTCCAGTACTGGGATTGCTGTATCATATGGTAATTCTATTGTTAGTTTCTTAAGAAATTCCATATTGTTCTCCATAATGACTGTATCAATTTATATTCCCAACAATAGTGGAAGAGGGTTCCTTTTCTCCACACCCTTTCCAGCATTTTCTGTTTGTAGATTTTCTATGATGCCTATTCTACCAGGTGTGAGGTGATACCTCATTGTTGAATCCATTTCGTTGAGCAAGGGGTAGGTCTTGTCTATTACATATTTGGCTTATGGAACGGTATCTGTGCTAATTTCAAACTCTGCTTTTATGCAACACCCCAACTCACCTTCCCCCTTAAGCAGGCATAAGTTGGTTTTCTAAACTTGAGACCCTGTTCTGTTCTGTAATTCAGTTCATGTGTAGCCAAGTTCACATTCCGTGTATTAGTGATACCTTATGATGTTTCTTTTTCTGTGTGACTTCTTTCACTTAGAATCATCGTGTCTCAATCCACTCATTATGCTGCTACGGGCCTGGTGACATAGATTTCATTGCTGAGTGGTATTCTGTTGTACATAAGTACCGCAACTTCTTTATCCATTATTTGCTCTCTGGGATATTTAACTTGTGCCATAGAAGAGATTTCTGTAAACAGAGGCGTCCCAAACTTTGGGGTGGCTGTGTCTTTTTGATTTTAATTTCCCTAAGCTATAGGACCATAAGTGGAAGTGCCCTAGGCTCTGTTGCTTTGTTTTTTAGATGTTTCAGGAAACACCATACACTTCTCCCGAGTGTCTGTTGGCAATTTTCATCCCGCCCATCAGCATAACAAGGCTCCCAGTTCTCCATGGCCTGTCCTGCCTTTCTGGATTTTACACTTTTTTCAGATGGCCCTTTTGACCGGGGGGAAGTGAAACTTCATTGTAGTGCAGATTTCCTTTGCAAGCTTGCTTGGTTGGCCAAAAAGGGCGTATGCGTTTTTTCCTGAATATATTCAGGAAAGAACGCATACGCCCTTTTTGGCCAAGTGCATCATTGTGGACGTTCTGCCTCTTTTCCTATGCTTTCAATGCAATTCCAGTCTACCTCCTGAAATCGGTTTCCTGCAATTCTGCCCCGCTTTCAAGTCCTCTTGGCAGCCTTACTTCAGTGTATTTTTGGACGATAGCTGTCATTTATAGCTCTGCAGGTTTGTGAATTACAGTGCCCCTGAGCTCCTTTCTTCAACTCGCTTTCTTTTGAGCTGGCCGCAACACCGCAGGATGGCTTCAGGCCCTAATCTGGTTCCGGCACGGCACGCTGAGCTTTTGGTTATTTCCTCTTCCTCGTGGGAAATGAGAGTTAAATTTGCCCATACAGACACCTCCAGCTAGTCTCTCATTGGTTCTCCCTATTCCTGTTCATCTTCCGCAGAAATTGCAAACTGGGCCAAACAGGAGGTTAAAGGCGCTGACTCTCCAAGTGGGGAGAGTGTTAGTAAAGCGTCTGGAATGTTGCACCCGAGTACCAGGGGAGGAAAACTGAGACATATTTGAACACGTCTCCCGTTCACACTGTTGATCATACTCTGGGTTCCACATGCATGTTTTAGCTGAAGGAAGAATACCTTAAACCTGGAGAGTTGAGACCCGTGTAATGGGTACCATGCAATATGACTTCAAAGGGTCTTCATTTGCTCACCGAACCTCTCTAATCCTATCACTGCTGCGTTTATGCCCCTGTACACACGCTTGATTCTCTTTTGGAGACATAGCAATCCATAGGTTTTAAGATACTTACTAGTCAGGTACATTCTTAGGCGTTTAATATGGGGTGTTGAGTCCATTTCGTTGAGCAAGGAGTAGCTATTGTCTATTCCATATTTGGCTTAAGGAACTTTATCTGTGCTCATTTCAATCTCTGGTTTTATGCAGCACCCCAACTCACCTTTACCCTTAAGCAAGCATAAGTTGGTTTTCTAAATTTGAGACCCTGTTCTGTTTTGGAATTCAGTTCCTGTGTAGCCAAGTTTACATTCCGTGTATTAGTGATATCTTATGATGTTTCTTTTTCTGTGTGACTTATTTCAGTTAGAATCATCGTACCTGAATCCACTCATTATGCTGCTATGGGCCTGATGACATAGATTTCATTGCTGAGTGATACTGCATTGTACGTAAGTACCACAAGTTCTTTATCCATTTTTCACTTTCTGTGATATTGAACTTGTACGGTAAATGAGGTTCTTGTAAACAGAGGCTTCCCAAACTTTGGGGTGGCTGTGTCTTTTTTATTTTATTTTCCCTAAGTTATAGGACCATAAGTGGAAGTGCCCTAGGCTCTAATTCTTTGTTTTTTAGATGTTTCAGGAAACACCATACACTTCTCCCGAGTGTCTGTTGGCAATTTACATCCCACCCATCAGCATAACAAGGCTCCCAGTTCTCCATGGCCTGTCCAGCCTTTCTGGATTTTACACTTTTTCAGATGGCCCTTTTGACCGGGGGGAAGTGAGACTTCATTGTAGTGCAGATTTCCTTTGCAAGTTTGCTTGGTTGGCCAAAAAGGGCGTATGCGTTTTTTCCTGAATATATTCAGGAAAAAATGCATACGCCCTTTTATGCCAAATGCATCATTGTGGACATTCTGCCTGTTTTCCTATGCTTTCAATGCAATTCCCGTCTACCTCCTGAAATCGGTTTCCTGCAATTCTGCCCCGCTTTCAAGTCCTCTTGGCAGCCTTACTTCAGTATATTTTTGGATGATACCTGTCATTTATAACTCTGCAGGTTTGTGAATTACAGTGCCCCTGAGCTCCTTTCTTCAACTCGCTTTCTTGTGACCTGGCCGCAACACCGCAGGATGGCTTCAGGCCCTAATCTGGTTCCGGCACGGCACGCTGAGCCTTTGGTTAATTCCTCTTCCTGGTGGGAAATGAGAGTTAAATTTGCCCGTCCAGACACCTCCAGCTAGTCTCTCATTGGTTCTCGCTATTCCTGTTCATCTTCCGCAGAAACGGCAAACTGGGGCAAACAGGAGGTTAAAGGGACTGACTCTCCAAGTCGGGAGAGTGTTAGTAAAGCGTCTGGAATGTTGCACCCAGGTATCAGAGTATGAAAATTGAGACATATTTGAACACGTCTCCCGATCACATGGTTGATCATACCCTAGGTTCCACATGAATGTTTTAGCTGAAGGAAGAATACCTTAAACCTGGGTAGTTGAAACCCGTGTAATGGGTACCATGCAATATGACTTTAAAGGGTCTTCATTTGCTCACCGAACCTCTCCAATCCTATCACTGCTGCGTTTATGCCCCTGTACACATGCTTGATTCTCTTTCGGAGACATAGAAATCCATAGGTTTTAAGATACTTACTAGTCAGGTACATTCTTAGGCGTTTAATATGCGGTGTTGAGTCCATTTCGTTGAGCAAGGAGTAGCTCTTGTCTATTCCATATTTGACTTAAGGAACTTTATCTGTGCTCATTTCAATCTCTGGTTTTATGCAGCACCCCAACTCACCTTTACCCTTAAGCAAGCATAAGTTGGTTTTCTAAATTTGAGACCCTGTTCTGTTCTGTAATTCAGTTCCTGTGTAGCCAAGTTTACATTCCGTGTATTACTGATATCTTATGATGTTTCTTTTTCTGTGTGACTTATTTCAGTTAGAATCATCATACCTGAATCCACTCATTGTGCTGCTAAGGGCCTGATGACATAGATTTCATTGCTGAGTGATATTGCTTTGTAAGTAAATATCACAACTTCTTTATCCATTTTTCACTTTCTGCGATGTTGAACTTGTACTGTAAACGAGGTTCTTGTAAACAGAGGCGTCCCAAACTTTGGGGTGGCTGTGTCCTTTTCATTTTAATTTCCCTAAGCTATAGGACCATAAGTGGAAGTGCCCTAGGCTCTGTTGCTTTTTTTTTAGATGTTTCAGGAAACACCATACACTTCTCCCGAGTGTCTGTTGGCAATTTCCATCCTGCCCATCAGCATAACAAGGCTCCCAGTTCTCCATGGCCTGTCTTGCCTTTCTGGATTTTACATTTTTTTCAGATGGCCCTTTTGACCGGGGGGAAGTGACACTTCATTGTAGTGCAGATTTCCTTTGCAAGCTTGCTTGGTTGGCCAAAAAGGGCGTATGCGTTTTTTCCTGAATATATTCAGGAAAAAACGCATACGCCCTTTTTGGCCAAGTGCATCATTGTGCACGTTCTGCCTCTTTTCCTATGCTTTCAATGCAATTCCAGTCTACCTCCTGAAATCGGTTTCCTGCAATTCTGCCCCGCTTTCAAGTCCTCTTGGCAGCCTTACTTCAGTATATTTTTGGACGATAGCTGTCATTTATAACTCTGCAGGTTTGTGAATTACAGTGCCCCTGAGCTCCTTTCTTCAACTCGCTTTCTTGTGAGCTGGCCGCAACACCACAGGATGGCTTCAGGCCCTAATCTGGTTCCGGCACGGCACGCTGTGCCTTTGGTTATTTCCTCTTCCTGGTGGGAAATGAGAGTTAAATTTGCCCGTCCAGACACCTCCAGCTAGTCTCTTTGGTTCTCCTTATTCCTGATCATCTTCCGGAGAAATTGCAAACTGGGCGAAAGAGGAGGTTAAAGGCGCTGACTCTCCAAGTGGGGAGAGTGTTAGTAAAGCGTCTGGAATGTGGCACCCGAGTACCAGGGGAGGAAAACTGAGACATATTTGAACATGTCTCCCGTTCACACGGTTGATCATACTCTGGGTTCCACATGCATGTTTTAGCTGAAGGAAGAATACCTTAAACCTGGATAGTTGAGACCCGTGGAATGGGTACCATGCAATATGACTTCAAAGGGTCTTCATTTGCTCACCGAACCTCTCCAATCCTATCACTGCTGCGTTTATGCCCCTGTACACACGCTTGATTCTCTTTCGGAGACATAGCAATCCATAGGTTTTAAGATACTTACTAGTCAGGTACATTCTTAGGCGTTTAATATGGGGTGTTGAGTCCATTTCTTTGAGCAAGGAGTAGCTCTTGTCTATTCCATATTTGGCTTAAGGAACTTTATCTGTGCTCATTTCAATCTCTGGTTTTATGCAGCACCCCAACTCACCTTTCCCCTTAAGCAAGCATAAGTTGGTTTTCTAAATTTGAGACCCTGTTCTGTTCTGTAATTCAGTTCCTGTGTAGCCAAGTTTACATTCCGTGTATTAGTGATATCTTATGATGTTTCTTTTTCTGTGTGACTTATTTCAGTTAGAATCATCATACCTGAATCCACTCATTGTGCTACTAAGGGCCTGATGACATAGATTTCATTGCTGAGTGATATTGCTTTGTAAGTAAATACCACAACTTCTTTATCCATTTTTCACTTTCTGCGATGTTGAACTTGTACTGTAAAAGAGGTTCTTGTAAACAGAGGCGTCCCAAACTTTGGGGTGGCTGTGTCTTTTTGATTTTAATTTCCCTAAGCTATAGGACCATAAGTGGAAGTGCCCTAGGCTCTGTTGCTTTGTTTTTTAGATGTTTCAGGAAACACCATACACTTCTCCCGAGTGTCTGTTGGCAATTTACATCCCGCCCATCAGCATAACAAGGCTCCCAGTTCTCCATGGCCTGTCCTGCCTTTCTGGATTTTACACTTTTTTCAGATGGCCCTTTTGACCGGGGGAAAGTGAGACTTCATTGTAGTGCAGATTTCCTTTGCAAGCTTGCTTGGTTGGCCAAAAAGGGCGTATGCGTTTTTTCCTGAATATATTCAGGAAAAAACGCATACGCCCTTTTTGGCCAAGTGCATCATTGTGGACGTTCTGCCTCTTTTCCTATGCTTTCAATGCAATTCCAGTCTACCTCCTGAAATCGGTTTCCTGCAATTCTGCCCCGCTTTCAAGTCCTCTTGGCAGCCTTACTTCAGTATATTTTTGGACGATAGCTGTCATTTATAACACTGCAGGTTTGTGAATTACAGTGCCCCTGAGCTCCTTTCTTCAACTCGCTTTCTTGTGAGCTGGCCGGAACACCGCAGGATGGCTTCAGGCCCTAATCTGGTTCCGGCACGGCACGCTGAGCCTTTGGTTAATTCCTCTTCCTGGTGGGAAATGAGAGTTAAATTTGCCCATACAGACAACTCCAGCTAGTCTCTCATTGATTCTCGCTATTCCTGTTCATCTTCCGCAGAAATTGCAAACTGGGCCAAACAGGAGGTTAAAGGGACTGACTCTCCAAGTCGGGAGAGTGTTAGTAAAGCGTCTAGAATGTTGCACCCGAGTACCACGGTACGAAAACTGAGACATACTTGAACACGTCTCCCGATCACATGGTTGATCATACTCTAGGTTCCACATGCATGTTTTAGCTGAAGGAAGAATACCTTAAACCTGGGTAGTTGAAACCCGTGGAATGGGTACCATGCAATATGACTTCAAAGGGTCTTCATTTGCTCACCGAACCTCTCCAATCCTATCACTGCTGCGTTTATGCCCCTGTACACACGCTTGATTCTCTTTTGGAGACATAGCAATCCATAGGTTTTAAGATACTTACTAGTCAGGTACATTCTTAGGCGTTTAATATGCGGTGTTGAGTCCATTTCGTTGACCAAGGAGTAGCTCTTGTTTATTCCATATTTGGCTTAAGGAACTTTATCTGTGCTCATTTCGATCTCTGGTTTTATGCAGCACCCCAACTCACCTTTCCCCTTAAGCAAGCATAAGTTGGTTTTCTAAATTTGAGTCCCTGTTCTGTTTTGGAATTCAGTTCCTGTGTAGCCAAGTTTACATTCCGTGTATTACTGATATCTTATGATGTTTCTTTTCCTGTGTGACTTATTTCAGTTAGAATCATCGTACCTGAATCCACTCATTATGCGGCTACGGGCCTGATGACATAGATTTCATTGCTGAGTGATACTGCATTGTACGTAAGTACCACAAGATCTTTATCCATTTTACACTTTCTGTGATATTGAACTTGTACGGTAAACGAGGTTCTTGTAAACAGAGGCGTCCCAAACTTTGGGGTGACTGTGTCTTTTTGATTTTAATTTCCCTATGCTATAGGACCATAAGTGGAAGTGCCCTTGGCTCTGTTGCTTTGTTTTTTAGATGTTTCAGGAAACACCATACACTTCTCCCGAGTGGCAGTTGGCAATTTCCATCCCGCCCATCAGCGTAACAAGGCTCCCAGTTCTCCATGGCCTGTCCTGCCTTTCTGGATTTTACACTTTTTTCAGATGGCCCTTTTGACCGGGGGGAAGTGAGACTTCATTGTAGTGCAGATTTCCTTTGCAAGCTTGCTTGGTTGGCCAAAAAGGGCGTATGCGTTTTTTCCCTCATATATTCAGGAAAAAACGCATACACCCTTTTTGGCCAAGTGCATCATTGTGGACGTTCTGCCTCTTTTCCTATGCTTTCAATGCAATTCCAGTCTACCTCCTGAAATCGGTTTCCTGCAATTCTGCCCCGCTTTCAAGTCCTCTTGGCAGCCTTACTTCAGTATATTTTTGGACGATAGCTGTCATTTATAACTCTGCAGGTTTGTGAATTACAGTGCCCCTGAGCTCCTTTCTTCAACTCGCTTTCTTGTGAGCTGGCCGCAACACCGCAGGATGGCTTCAGGCCCTAATCTGGTTCCGGCACGGCACGCTGAGCCTTTGGTTAATTCCTCTTCCTGGTGGGAAATGAGAGTTAAATTTGCCCGTCCAGACACCTCAAGCTAGTCTCTCATTGGTTCTCGCTATTCCTGTTCATCTTCCGCAGAAATTGCAAACTGGGCCAAACAGGAGGTTAAAGGGACTGACTCTCCAAGTCGGGAGAGTGTTAGTAAAGCGTCTGGAATGTTGCACCCGAGTACCAGGGTACGAAAACTGAGACATATTTGAACACGTCTCCCGATCACATGGTTGATCATACTCTAGGTTCCACATACATGTTTTAGCTGAAGGAAGAATACCTTAAACCTGGGTAGTTGAAACCTGTGGAATGGGTACCATGCAATATGATTTCAAAGGGTCTTCATTTGCTCACCGAACCTCTCCAATCCTATCACTGCTGCGTTTATGCCCCTGTACACATGCTTGATTCTCTTTCGGAGACATAGCAATCCATAGGTTTTAAGATACTTACTAGTCAGGTACATTCTTAGGCGTTTAATATGCGGTGTTGAGTCCATTTCGTTGAGCAATGAGTGGCTCTTGTCTATTCCATATTTGGCTTAAGGAACGTTATCTGTGCTCATTTCAATCTCTGGTTTTTTGCAGCCCCCCAACTCACCTTTCCCCTTAAGCAAGCATAAGTTGGTTTTCTAAATTTGAGACCCTGTTCTGTTTTGGAATTCAGTTCCTGTGTAGCGAAGTTTACATTCCGTGTATTACTGATATCTTATGATGTTTCTTTTTCTGTGTGACTTATTTCAGTTAGAATCATCATACCTGAATCCACTCATTGTGCTGCTATGGGCCTGATGACATAGATTTCATTGCTGAGTGATATAGCTTTGTAAGTAAATACCACAACTTCTTTATCCATTTTTCACTTTCTGCGATGTTGAACTTGTACTGTAAACGAGGTTCTTGTAAACAGAGGCGTCCCAAATTTTGGGGTGGCTGTGTCTTTTTGACTTTAATTTCCCTAAGCTATAGGACCATAAGTGGAAGTGCCCTAGGCTCTGTTGCTTTGTTTTTTAGATGTTTCAGGAAACACCATACACTTCTCCCGAGTGTCTGTTGGCAATTTATATCCCGCCCATCAGCATAACAAGGCTCCCAGTTCTCCATGGCCTGTCCTGCCTTTCTGGATTTTACACTTTTTTCAGATGGCCCTTTTGACCGGGGGGAAGTGAGACTTCATTGTAGTGCAGATTTCCTTTGCAAGCTTGCTTGGTTGGCCAAAAAGGGCGTATGCGTTTTTTCCTGAATATATTCAGGAAAAAACGCATACGCCCTTTTTGGCCAAGTGCATCATTGTGGACGTTCTGCCTCTTTTCCTATGCTTTCAATGCAATTCCAGTCTACCTCCTGAAATCGGTTTCCTGCAATTCTGCCCCGCTTTCAAGTCCTCTTGGCAGCCTTACTTCAGTATATTTTTGGACGATAGCTGTCATTTATAACTCTGCAGGTTTGTGAATTACAGTGCCCCTGAGCTCCTTTCTTCAACTCGCTTTCTTTTGAGCTGGCCGCAACACCGCAGGATGGCTTCAGGCCCTAATCTGGTTCCGGCACGGCACGCGGTGCCTTTGGTTATTTCCTCTTCCTGGTGGGAAATGAGAGTTAAATTTGCCCGTCCAGACACCTCCAGCTAGTCTCTCATTGGTTCTCGCTATTCCTGTTAATCTTCCGCAGAATTTGCAAACTGGGGCAAACAGGAGGTTAAAGGGACTGACTCTCCAAGTCGGGAGAGTGTTAGTAAAGCGTCTGGAATGTTTCACCCAAGTACCAGGGTACGAAAACTGAGACATATTTGAACACGTCTCCCGATCACATGGTTGATCATACCCTAGGTTCCACATGCATGTTTTAGCTGAAGGAAGAATACCTTAAACCTGGGTAGTTCAAACCCGTGTAATGGGTACCATGCAATATGACTTTAAAGGGTTTTCATTTGCTCACCGAACCTCTCCAATACTATCACTGCTGCGTTTATGCCCCTGTACACACGCTTGATTCTCTTTCGGAGACATAGCAATCCATAGGTTTTAAGATACTTACTAGTCAGGTACATTCTTAGGCGTTTAATATGGGGTGTTGAGTCCATTTCGTTGAGCAAGGAGTAGCTATTGTCTATTCCATATTTGGCTTAAGGAACTTTATCTGTGCTCATTTCAATCTCTGGTTTTATGCAGCACCCCAACTCACCTTTACCCTTAAGCAAGCATAAGTTGGTTTTCTAAATTTGAGACCCTGTTCTGTTTTGGAATTCAGTTCCTGTGTAGCCAAGTTTACATTCCGTGTATTAGTGATATCTTATGATGTTTCTTTTTCTGTGTGACTTATTTCAGTTAGAATCATCGTACCTGAATCCACTCATTATGCTGCTATGGGCCTGATGACATAGATTTCATTGCTGAGTGATACTGCATTGTACGTAAGTACCACAAGTTCTTTATCCATTTTTCACTTTCTGTGATATTGAACTTGTACGGTAAATGAGGTTCTTGTAAACAGAGGCTTCCCAAACTTTGGGGTGGCTGTGTCTTTTTTATTTTATTTTCCCTAAGTTATAGGACCATAAGTGGAAGTGCCCTAGGCTCTAATTCTTTGTTTTTTAGATGTTTCAGGAAACACCATACACTTCTCCCGAGTGTCTGTTGGCAATTTACATCCCACCCATCAGCATAACAAGGCTCCCAGTTCTCCATGGCCTGTCCAGCCTTTCTGGATTTTACACTTTTTCAGATGGCCCTTTTGACCGGGGGGAAGTGAGACTTCATTGTAGTGCAGATTTCCTTTGCAAGTTTGCTTGGTTGGCCAAAAAGGGCGTATGCGTTTTTTCCTGAATATATTCAGGAAAAAATGCATACGCCCTTTTATGCCAAATGCATCATTGTGGACATTCTGCCTGTTTTCCTATGCTTTCAATGCAATTCCCGTCTACCTCCTGAAATCGGTTTCCTGCAATTCTGCCCCGCTTTCAAGTCCTCTTGGCAGCCTTACTTCAGTATATTTTTGGATGATACCTGTCATTTATAACTCTGCAGGTTTGTGAATTACAGTGCCCCTGAGCTCCTTTCTTCAACTCGCTTTCTTGTGACCTGGCCGCAACACCGCAGGATGGCTTCAGGCCCTAATCTGGTTCCGGCACGGCACGCTGAGCCTTTGGTTAATTCCTCTTCCTGGTGGGAAATGAGAGTTAAATTTGCCCGTCCAGACACCTCCAGCTAGTCTCTCATTGGTTCTCGCTATTCCTGTTCATCTTCCGCAGAAACGGCAAACTGGGGCAAACAGGAGGTTAAAGGGACTGACTCTCCAAGTCGGGAGAGTGTTAGTAAAGCGTCTGGAATGTTGCACCCAGGTATCAGAGTATGAAAATTGAGACATATTTGAACACGTCTCCCGATCACATGGTTGATCATACCCTAGGTTCCACATGAATGTTTTAGCTGAAGGAAGAATACCTTAAACCTGGGTAGTTGAAACCCGTGTAATGGGTACCATGCAATATGACTTTAAAGGGTCTTCATTTGCTCACCGAACCTCTCCAATCCTATCACTGCTGCGTTTATGCCCCTGTACACATGCTTGATTCTCTTTCGGAGACATAGAAATCCATAGGTTTTAAGATACTTACTAGTCAGGTACATTCTTAGGCGTTTAATATGCGGTGTTGAGTCCATTTCGTTGAGCAAGGAGTAGCTCTTGTCTATTCCATATTTGACTTAAGGAACTTTATCTGTGCTCATTTCAATCTCTGGTTTTATGCAGCACCCCAACTCACCTTTACCCTTAAGCAAGCATAAGTTGGTTTTCTAAATTTGAGACCCTGTTCTGTTCTGTAATTCAGTTCCTGTGTAGCCAAGTTTACATTCCGTGTATTACTGATATCTTATGATGTTTCTTTTTCTGTGTGACTTATTTCAGTTAGAATCATCATACCTGAATCCACTCATTGTGCTGCTAAGGGCCTGATGACATAGATTTCATTGCTGAGTGATATTGCTTTGTAAGTAAATACCACAACTTCTTTATCCATTTTTCACTTTCTGCGATGTTGAACTTGTACTGTAAACGAGGTTCTTGTAAACAGAGGCGTCCCAAACTTTGGGGTGGCTGTGTCCTTTTCATTTTAATTTCCCTAAGCTATAGGACCATAAGTGGAAGTGCCCTAGGCTCTGTTGCTTTTTTTTTAGATGTTTCAGGAAACACCATACACTTCTCCCGAGTGTCTGTTGGCAATTTCCATCCTGCCCATCAGCATAACAAGGCTCCCAGTTCTCCATGGCCTGTCTTGCCTTTCTGGATTTTACATTTTTTTCAGATGGCCCTTTTGACCGGGGGGAAGTGACACTTCATTGTAGTGCAGATTTCCTTTGCAAGCTTGCTTGGTTGGCCAAAAAGGGCGTATGCGTTTTTTCCTGAATATATTCAGGAAAAAACGCATACGCCCTTTTTGGCCAAGTGCATCATTGTGCACGTTCTGCCTCTTTTCCTATGCTTTCAATGCAATTCCAGTCTACCTCCTGAAATCGGTTTCCTGCAATTCTGCCCCGCTTTCAAGTCCTCTTGGCAGCCTTACTTCAGTATATTTTTGGACGATAGCTGTCATTTATAACTCTGCAGGTTTGTGAATTACAGTGCCCCTGAGCTCCTTTCTTCAACTCGCTTTCTTGTGAGCTGGCCGCAACACCGCAGGATGGCTTCAGGCCCTAATCTGGTTCCGGCACGGCACGCTGTGCCTTTGGTTATTTCCTCTTCCTGGTGGGAAATGAGAGTTAAATTTGCCCGTCCAGACACCTCCAGCTAGTCTCTTTGGTTCTCCTTATTCCTGATCATCTTCCGGAGAAATTGCAAACTGGGCGAAAGAGGAGGTTAAAGGCGCTGACTCTCCAAGTGGGGAGAGTGTTAGTAAAGCGTCTGGAATGTTGCACCCGAGTACCAGGGGAGGAAAACTGAGACATATTTGAACATGTCTCCCGTTCACACGGTTGATCATACTCTGGGTTCCACATGCATGTTTTAGCTGAAGGAAGAATACCTTAAACCTGGATAGTTGAGACCCGTGGAATGGGTACCATGCAATATGACTTCAAAGGGTCTTCATTTGCTCACCGAACCTCTCCAATCCTATCACTGCTGCGTTTATGCCCCTGTACACACGCTTGATTCTCTTTCGGAGACATAGCAATCCATAGGTTTTAAGATACTTACTAGTCAGGTACATTCTTAGGCGTTTAATATGGGGTGTTGAGTCCATTTCTTTGAGCAAGGAGTAGCTCTTGTCTATTCCATATTTGGCTTAAGGAACTTTATCTGTGCTCATTTCAATCTCTGGTTTTATGCAGCACCCCAACTCACCTTTCCCCTTAAGCAAGCATAAGTTGGTTTTCTAAATTTGAGACCCTGTTCTGTTCTGTAATTCAGTTCCTGTGTAGCCAAGTTTACATTCCGTGTATTACTGATATCTTATGATGTTTCTTTTCCTGTGTGACTTATTTCAGTTAGAATCATCGTACCTGAATCCACTCATTATGCGGCTACGGGCCTGATGACATAGATTTCATTGCTGAGTGATACTGCATTGTACGTAAGTACCACAAGATCTTTATCCATTTTACACTTTCTGTGATATTGAACTTGTACGGTAAACGAGGTTCTTGTAAACAGAGGCGTCCCAAACTTTGGGGTGGCTGTGTCTTTTTGATTTTAATTTCCCTATGCTATAGGACCATAAGTGGAAGTGCCCTTGGCTCTGTTGCTTTGTTTTTTAGATGTTTCAGGAAACACCATACACTTCTCCCGAGTGGCAGTTGGCAATTTCCATCCCGCCCATCAGCATAACAAGGCTCCCAGTTCTCCATGGCCTGTCCTGCCTTTCTGGATTTTACACTTTTTTCAGATGGCCCTTTTGACCGGGGGGAAGTGAGACTTCATTGTAGTGCAGATTTCCTTTGCAAGCTTGCTTGGTTGGCCAAAAAGGGCGTATGCGTTTTTTCCTGAATATATTCAGGAAAAAACGCATACACCCTTTTTGGCCAAGTGCATCATTGTGGACGTTCTGCCTCTTTTCCTATGCTTTCAATGCAATTCCAGTCTACCTCCTGAAATCGGTTTCCTGCAATTCTGCCCCGCTTTCAAGTCCTCTTGGCAGCCTTACTTCAGTATATTTTTGGACGATAGCTGTCATTTATAACTCTGCAGGTTTGTGAATTACAGTGCCCCTGAGCTCCTTTCTTCAACTCGCTTTCTTGTGAGCTGGCCGCAACACCGCAGGATGGCTTCAGGCCCTAATCTGGTTCCGGCACGGCACGCTGAGCCTTTGGTTAATTCCTCTTCCTGGTGGGAAATGAGAGTTAAATTTGCCCGTCCAGACACCTCAAGCTAGTCTCTCATTGGTTCTCGCTATTCCTGTTCATCTTCCGCAGAAATTGCAAACTGGGCCAAACAGGAGGTTAAAGGGACTGACTCTCCAAGTCGGGAGAGTGTTAGTAAAGCGTCTGGAATGTTGCACCCGAGTACCAGGGTACGAAAACTGAGACATATTTGAACACGTCTCCCGATCACATGGTTGATCATACTCTAGGTTCCACATACATGTTTTAGCTGAAGGAAGAATACCTTAAACCTGGGTAGTTGAAACCTGTGGAATGGGTACCATGCAATATGATTTCAAAGGGTCTTCATTTGCTCACCGAACCTCTCCAATCCTATCACTGCTGCGTTTATGCCCCTGTACACATGCTTGATTCTCTTTCGGAGACATAGCAATCCATAGGTTTTAAGATACTTACTAGTCAGGTACATTCTTAGGCGTTTAATATGCGGTGTTGAGTCCATTTCGTTGAGCAATGAGTGGCTCTTGTCTATTCCATATTTGGCTTAAGGAACGTTATCTGTGCTCATTTCAATCTCTGGTTTTTTGCAGCCCCCCAACTCACCTTTCCCCTTAAGCAAGCATAAGTTGGTTTTCTAAATTTGAGACCCTGTTCTGTTTTGGAATTCAGTTCCTGTGTAGCGAAGTTTACATTCCGTGTATTACTGATATCTTATGATGTTTCTTTTTCTGTGTGACTTATTTCAGTTAGAATCATCATACCTGAATCCACTCATTGTGCTGCTATGGGCCTGATGACATAGATTTCATTGCTGAGTGATATAGCTTTGTAAGTAAATACCACAACTTCTTTATCCATTTTTCACTTTCTGCGATGTTGAACTTGTACTGTAAACGAGGTTCTTGTAAACAGAGGCGTCCCAAATTTTGGGGTGGCTGTGTCTTTTTGACTTTAATTTCCCTAATCTATAGGACCATAAGTGGAAGTGCCCTAGGCTCTGTTGCTTTGTTTTTTAGATGTTTCAGGAAACACCATACACTTCTCCCGAGTGTCTGTTGGCAATTTATATCCCGCCCATCAGCATAACAAGGCTCCCAGTTCTCCATGGCCTGTCCTGCCTTTCTGGATTTTACACTTTTTTCAGATGGCCCTTTTGACCGGGGGGAAGTGAGACTTCATTGTAGTGCAGATTTCCTTTGCAAGCTTGCTTGGTTGGCCAAAAAGGGCGTATGCGTTTTTTCCTGAATATATTCAGGAAAAAACGCATACGCCCTTTTCGGCCAAGTGCATCATTGTGGACGTTCTGCCTCTTTTCCTATGCTTTCAATGCAATTCCAGTCTACCTCCTGAAATCGGTTTCCTGCAATTCTGCCCCGCTTTCAAGTCCTCTTGGCAGCCTTACTTCAGTATATTTTTGGACGATAGCTGTCATTTATAACTCTGCAGGTTTGTGAATTACAGTGCCCCTGAGCTCCTTTCTTCAACTCGCTTTCTTTTGAGCTGGCCGCAACACCGCAGGATGGCTTCAGGCCCTAATCTGGTTCCGGCACGGCACGCGGTGCCTTTGGTTATTTCCTCTTCCTGGTGGGAAATGAGAGTTAAATTTGCCCGTCCAGACACCTCCAGCTAGTCTCTCATTGGTTCTCGCTATTCCTGTACATCTTCCGCAGAATTTGCAAACTGGGGCAAACAGGAGGTTAAAGGGACTGACTCTCCAAGTCGGGAGAGTGTTAGTAAAGCGTCTGGAATGTTTCACCCAAGTACCAGGGTACGAAAACTGAGACATATTTGAACACGTCTCCCGATCACATGGTTGATCATACCCTAGGTTCCACATGCATGTTTTAGCTGAAGGAAGAATACCTTAAACCTGGGTAGTTCAAACCCGTGTAATGGGTACCATGCAATATGACTTTAAAGGGTTTTCATTTGCTCACCGAACCTCTCCAATACTATCACTGCTGCGTTTATGCCCCTGTACACATGCTTGATTCTCTTTCGGAGACATAGAAATCCATAGGTTTTAAGATACTTACTAGTCAGGTACATTCTTAGGCGTTTAATATGCGGTGTTGAGTCCATTTCGTTGAGCAAGGAGTAGCTCTTGTCTATTCCATATTTGGCTTAAGGAACTTTATCTGTGGTCATTTCAATCTCTGGTTTTATGCAGCACCCCAACTCACCTTTACCCTTAAGCAAGCATAAGTTGGTTTTCTAAATTTGAGACCCTGTTCTGTTCTGTAATTCAGTTCCTGTGTAGCCAAGTTTACATTCCGTGTATTACTGATATCTTATGATGTTTCTTTTTCTGTGTGACTTATTTCAGTTAGAATCATCGTACCTGAATCCACTCATTATGCAGCTACGGGCCTGATGACATAGATTTCATTGCTGAGTGATACTGCATTGTACGTAAGTACCACATGTTCTTTATCCATTTTTTACTTTCTGCGATGTTGAACTTGTACTGTAAACGAGTTTCTTGTAAACAGAGGCGTCCCAAACTTTGGGGTGGCTGTGTCTTTTTGACTTTAATTTCCCTAAGCTATAGGACCATAAGTGGAAGTGCCCTAGGCTCTGTTGCTTTGTTTTTTAGATGTTTCAGGAAACATCATACACTTCTCCCGAGTGTCTGTTGGCAATTTACATCCCGCCCATCAGCATAACAAGGCTCCCAGTTCTCCATGGCCTGTCCTGCCTTTCTGGATTTTACACTTTTTTCAGATGGCCCTTTTGACCGGGGGGAAGTGACACTTCATTGTAGTGCAGATTTCCGTTGCAAGCTTGCTTGGTTGGCCAAAAAGGGCGTATGCGTTTTTTCCTGAATATATTCAGGAAAAAACGCATACGCCCTTTTTGGCCAAGTGCATCATTGTGGACGTTCTGCCTCTTTTCCTATGCTTTCAATGCAATTCCAGTCTACCTCCTGAAATCGGTTTCCTGCAATTCTGCCCCGCTTTCAAGTCCTCTTGGCAGCCTTACTTCAGTGTATTTTTGGACGATAGCTATCATTTATAACTCTGCAGGTTTGTGAATTACAGTGCCCCTGAGCTCCTTTCTTCAACTCGCTTTCTTGTGAGCTGGCCGCAACACCCCAAGATGGCTTCAGGCCCTAATCTGGTTCTGGCACGGCACGCTGAGCCTTTGGTTAATTCCTCTTCCTGGTGGGAAATGAGAGTTAAATTTGCCCGTCCAGACACCTCCAGCTAGTCTCTCATTGGTTCTCGCTATTCCTGTTCATCTTCCGCAGAAATTGCAAACTGGGCCAAACAGGAGGTTAAAGGGACTGACTCTCCAAGTCGGGAGAGTGTTAGTAAAGCGTCTGGAATGTTGCACCTGAGTACCAGGGTACGAAAACTGAGACATATTTGAACACGTCTCCCGATCACATGGTTGATCATACTCTAGGTTCCACATGCATGTTTTAGCTGAAGGAAGAATACCTTAAACCTGGCTAGTTGAAACCTGTGGAATGGGTACCATGCAATATGATTTCAAAGGGTCTTCATTTGCTCACCGAACCTCTCCAATCCTATCACTGCTGCGTTTATGCCCCTGTACACATGCTTGATTCTCTTTCGGAGACATAGCAATCCATAGGTTTTAAGATACTTACTAGTCAGGTACATTCTTAGGCGTTTAATATGCGGTGTTGAGTCCATTTCGTTGAGCAATGAGTGGCTCTTGTCTATTCCATATTTGGCTTAAGGAACGTTATCTGTGCTCATTTCAATGTCTGGTTTTTGCAGCCCCCCAACTCACCTTTCCCCTTAAGCAAGCATAAGTTGGTTTTCTAAATTTGAGACCCTGTTCTGTTTTGGAATTCAGTTCCTGTGTAGCCAAGTTTACATTCCATGTATTACTGATATCTTATGATGTTTCTTTTTCTGTGTGACTTATTTCAGTTAGAATCATCATACCTGAATCCACTCATTGTGCTGCTATGGGCCTGATGACATAGATTTCATTGCTGAGTGATATAGCTTTGTAAGTAAATACCACAACTTCTTTATCCATTTTTCACTTTCTGCGATGTTGAACTTGTACTGTAAACGAGGTTCTTGTAAACAGAGGCGTCCCAAACTTTGGGGTGGCTGTGTCTTTTTGACTTTAATTTCCCTAAGCTATAGGACCATAAGTGGAAGTGCCCTAGGCTCTGTTGCTTTGTTTTTTAGATGTTTCAGGAAACACCATACACTTCTCCCGAGTGTCTGTTGGCAATTTATATCCCGCCCATCAGCATAACAAGGATCCCAGTTCTCCATGGCCTGTCCTGCCTTTCTGGATTTTACACTTTTTTCAGATGGCCCTTTTGACCGGGGGGAAGTGAGACTTCATTGTAGTGCAGATTTCCTTTGCAAGCTTGCTTGGTTGGCCAAAAAGGGCGTATGCGTTTTTTCCTGAATATATTCAGGAAAAAACGCATACGCCCTTTTTGGCCAAGTGCATCATTGTGGACGTTCTGCCTCTTTTCCTATGCTTTCAATGCAATTCCAGTCTACCTCCTGAAATCGGTTTCCTGCAATTCTGCCCCGCTTTCAAGTCCTCTTGCCAGCCTTACTTCAGTATATTTTTGGACGATAGCTGTCATTTATAACTCTGCAGGTTTGTGAATTACAGTGCCCCTGAGCTCCTTTCTTCAACTCGCTTTCTTGTGACCTGGCCGCAACACCGCAGGATGGCTTCAGGCCCTAATCTGGTTCCGGCACGGCACGCTGAGCCTTTGGTTAATTCCTCTTCCTGGTGGGAAATGAGAGTTAAATTTTCCCGTCCAGACACCTCCAGCTAGTCTCTCATTGGTTCTCACTATTCCTGTTAATCTTCCGCAGAATTTGCAAACTGGGGCAAACAGGAGGTTAAAGGGACTGACTCTCCAAGTCGGGAGAGTGTTAGTAAAGCGTCTGGAATGTTTCACCCAAGTACCAGGGTACGAAAACTGAGACATATTTGAACACGTCTCCCGATCACATGGTTGATCATACCCTAGGTTCCACATGCATGTTTTAGCTGAAGGAAGAATACCTTAAACCTGGGTAGTTCAAACCGGTGTAATGGGTACCATGCAATATGACTTTAAAGGGTCTTCATTTGCTCACCGAACCTCTCCAATCCTATCACTGCTGCGTTTATGCCCCTGTACACATGCTTGATTCTCTTTCAGAGACATAGAAATCCATAGGTTTTAAGATACTTACTAGTCAGGTACATTCTTAGGCGTTTAATATGCGGTGTTGAGTCCATTTCGTTGAGCAAGGAGTAGCTCTTGTCTATTCCATATTTGGCTTAAGGAACTTTATCTGTGGTCATTTCAATCTCTGGTTTTATGCAGCACCCCAACTCACCTTTACCCTTAAGCAAGCAGAAGTTGGTTTTCTAAATTTGAGACCCTGTTCTGTTCTGTAATTCAGTTCCTGTGTAGCCAAGTTTACATTCCATGTATTACTGATATCTTATGATGTTTCTTTTTCTGTGTGACTTATTTCAGTTAGAATCATCATACCTGAATCCACTCATTGTGCTACTAAGGGCCTGATGACATAGATTTCATTGCTGAGTGATATTGCTTTGTAAGTAAATACCACAACTTCTTTATCCATTTTTCACTTTCTGCGATGTTGAACTTGTACTGTAAACGAGGTTCTTGTAAACAGAGGTGTCCCAAACTTTGGGGTGGCTGTGTCTTTTTGATTTTAATTTCCCTAACGTATAGGACCATAAGTGGAAGTGCCCTAGGCTCTGTTGCTTTGTTTTTTAGATGTTTCAGGAAACATCATACACTTCTCCCGAGTGTCTGTTGGCAATTTACATCCCGCCCATCAGCATAACAAGGCTCCCAGTTCTCCATGGCCTGTCCTGCCTTTCTGGATTTTACACTTTTTTCTGATGGCCCTTTTGACCAGGGGGAAGTGAGACTTCATTGTAGTGCAGGTTTCCTTTGCAAGCTTGCTTGGTTGGCCAAAAAGGGCGTATGCGTTTTTTCCTGAATATATTCAGGAAAAAACGCATACGCCCTTTTTGACCAAGTGCATCATTGTGGACGTTCTGCCTCTTTTCCTATGCTTTCAATGCAATTCAAGTCTACCTCCTGAAATCGGTTTCCTGCAATTCTGCCCCGCTTTCAAGTCCTCTTGGCAGCCTTACTTCAGTATATTTTTGGATGATAGCTGTCATTTATAACTCTGCAGGTTTGTGAATTACAGTGCCCCTGAGCTCCTTTCTTCAACCCGCTTTCTTGTGAGCTGGCCGCAACACCGCTGGATGGCTTCAGGCCCTAATCTGGTTCCGGCACAGCACGCTGAGCCTTTTGTTATTTCCTCTTCCTCGTGGGAAATGAGAGTTAAATTTGCCCGTCCAGACACCTCCAGCTAGTCTCTCATTGGTTCTCCCTATTCCTGTTCATCTTCCGCAGAAATTGCAAACTGGGCCAAACAGGAGGTTAAAGGCGCTGACTCTCCAAGTGGGGATAGTGTTAGTAAAGCATCTGGAATGTTGCACCCAAGTACCAGGGGACGAAAACTGAGACATATTTGTACACGTCTCCCGTTCACACGGTTCATCATACTCTGGGTTCCACATGCATGTTTTAGCTGAAGGAAGAATACCTTAAACCTGGAGAGTTGAGACCCGTGGAATGGGTACCATGCAATATGACTTCAAAGGGTCTTCATTTGCTCACCAAACCTCTCCAATCCTATCACTGCTGCGTTTATGCCCCTGTACACACGCTTGATTCTCTTTGGGAGACATAGCAATCCATAGGTTTTAAGATACTTACTAGTCAGGCACATTCTTAGGCGTTTAATATGGGGTGTTGAGTCCATTTCGTTGAGCAAGGAGTAGCTCTTGTCTATTCCATATTTGGCTTAAGGAACTTTATCTGTGCTCATTTCAATCTCTGGTTTTATGCAGCTCCCCAACTCACCTTTCCCCTTAAGCAAGCATAAGTTGGTTTTCTAAATTTGAGACCCTGTTCTGTTCTTTAATTCAGTTCCTGTGTAGCCAAGTTTACATTCCGTGTATTACTGATATCTTATGATGTTTCTTTTTCTGTGTGACTTATTTCAGTTAGAATCATCATACCTGAATCCACTCATTGTGCTGCTAAGGGCCTGATGACATAGATTTCATTGCTGAGTGATATTGCTTTGTAAGTAAATACCACAACTTCTTTATCCATTTTTCACTTTCTGCGATGTTGAACTTGTACTGTAAACGAGGTTCTTTTAAACAGAGGCGTCCCAAACTTTGGGGTGGCTGTGTCTTTTTGATTTTAATTTCCCTAAGCTATAGGACCATAAGTGGAAGTGCCCTAGGCTCTGTTGCTTTGTTTTTTAGATGTTTCAGGAAACATCATACACTTCTCCCGAGTGTCTGTTGGCAATTTACATCCCGCCCATCAGCATAACAAGGCTCCCAGTTCTCCATGGCCTGTCCTGCCTTTCTGGATTTTACACTTTTTTCAGATGGCCCTTTTGACCGGGGGGAAGTGAGACTTCATTGTAGTGCAGATTTGCTTTGCAAGCTTGCTTGGTTGCCCAAAAAGGACGTATGCGTTTTTTCCTGAATATATTCAGGAAAAAACGCATACGCCCTTTTTGGCCAAGTGCATCATTGTGGACGTTCTGCCTCTTTTCCTATGCTTTCAATGCAATTCCAGTCTACCTCCTGAAATCGGTTTCCTGCAATTCTGCCCCGCTTTCAAGTCCTCTTGGCAGCCTTACTTCAGTATATTTTTGGACGATAGCTGTCATTTATAACTCTGCAGGTTTGTGAATTACAGTGCCCCTGAGCTCCTTTCTTCAACTCGCTTTCTTGTGACCTGGCCGCAACACCGCAGGATGGCTTCAGGCCCTAATCTGGTTCCGGCACGGCACGCTGAGCCTTTGGTTATTTCCTCTTCCTGGTGGGAAATGAGAGTTAAATTTGCCCGTCCAGACACCTCCAGCTAGTCTCTTTGGTTCTCCTTATTCCTGATCATCTTCCGCAGAAATTGCAAACTGGGCGAAACAGGAGGTTAAAGGCGCTGACTCTCCAAGTGGGGAGAGTGTTAGTAAAGTGTCTGGAATGTTGCACCCGAGTACCAGGGGAGGAAAACTGAGACATATTTGAACATGTCTCCCATTCACACGGTTGATCATACTCTGGGTTCCACATGCATGTTTTAGCTGAAGGAAGAATACCTTAAACCTGGAGAGTTGAGACCCGTGGAATGGGTACCATGCAATATGACTTCAAAGGGTCTTCATTTGCTCACCGAACCTCTCCAATCCTATCACTGCTGCGTTTATGCCCCTGTACACATGCTTGATTCTCTTTCGGAGACATAGCAATCCATAGGTTTTAAGATACTTACTAGTCAGGTACATTCTTAGGCGTTTAATATGGGGTGTTGAGTCCATTTCGTTGAGCAAGGAGTAGCTCTTGTCTATTCCATATTTGGCTTAAGGAACTTTATCTGTGCTCATTTCAATCTCTGGTTTTATGCAGCACCCCAACTCACCTTTCCCCTTAAGCAAGCATAAGTTGGTTTTATAATTTGAGACCGTGTTCTGTTCTGTAATTCAGTTCCTGTGTAGCCAAGTTTACATTCCGTGTATTACTGATATCTTATGATGTTTCTTTTTCTGTGTGACTTATTTCAGTTAGAATCATCGTACCTGAATCCACTCATTATGCAGCTACGGGCCAGATGACATAGATTTCATTGCTGAGTGATACTGCATTGTACGTAAGTACCACAAGTTCTTTATCCATTTTTCACTTTCTGCGATGTTGAACTTGTACTGTAAACGAGTTTCTTGTAAACAGAGGCGTCCCAAACTTTGGGGTGGCTGTGTCTTTTTGATTTTAATTTCCCTAAGCTATAGGACCATAAGTGGAAGTGCCCTAGGCTCTGTTGCTTTGTTTTTTAGATGTTTCAGGAAACACCATACACTTCTCCCGAGAGTCTGTTGGCAATTTACATCCCGCCCATCAGCATAAGAAGGCTCCCAGTTCTCCATGGCCTGTCCTGCCTTTCTGGATTTTACACTTTTTTCAGATGGCCCTTTTGACCGGGGGGAAGTGACACTTCATTGTAGTGCAGATTTCCGTTGCAAGCTTGCTTGGTTGGCCAAAAAGGGCGTATGCGTTTTTTCCTGAATATATTCAGAAAAAAACGCATACGCCCTTTTTGGCCAAGTGCATCATTGTGGACGTTCTGCCTCTTTTCCTATGCTTTCAATGCAATTCCAGTCTACCTCCTGAAATCGGTTTCCTGCAATTCTGCCCCGCTTTCAAGTCCTCTTGGCAGCCTTACTTCAGTGTATTTTTGGACGATAGCTATCATTTATAACTCTGCAGGTTTGTGAATTACAGTGCCCCTGAGCTCCTTTCTTCAACTCGCTTTCTTGTGAGCTGGCCGCAACACCCCAAGATGGCTTCAGGCCCTAATCTGGTTCCGGCACGGCACGCTGAGCCTTTGGTTAATTCCTCTTCCTGGTGGGAAATGAGAGTTAAATTTGCCCGTCCAGACACCTCCAGCTAGTCTCTCATTGGTTCTCGCTATTCCTGTTCATCTTCCGCAGAAATTGCAAACTGGGCCAAACAGGAGGTTAAAGGGACTGACTCTCCAAGTCGGGAGAGTGTTAGTAAAGTGTCTGGAATGTTGCACCCGAGTACCAGGGTACGAAAACTGAGACATATTTGAACACGTCTCCCGATCACATGGTTGATCATACTCTAGGTTCCACATGCATGTTTTAGCTGAAGGAAGAATACCTTAAACCTGGGTAGTTGAAACCTGTGGAATGGGTACCATGCAATATGATTTCAAAGGGTCTTCATTTGCTCACCGAACCTCTCCAATCCTATCACTGCTGCGTTTATGCCCCTGTACACATGCTTGATTCTCTATAGGAGACATAGCAATCCATAGGTTTTAAGATACTTACTAGTCAGGTACATTCTTAGGCGTTTAATATGCGGTGTTGAGTCCATTTCGTTGAGCAATGAGTGGCTCTTGTCTATTCCATATTTGGCTTAAGGAACGTTATCTGTGCTCATTTCAATCTCTGGTTTTTTGCAGCCCCCCAACTCACCTTTCCCCTTAAGCAAGCATAAGTTGGTTTTCTAAATTTGAGACCCTGTTCTGTTTTGGAATTCAGTTCCTGTGTAGCCAAGTTTACATTCCGTGTATTACTGATATCTTATGATGTTTCTTTTTCTGTGTGACTTATTTCAGTTAGAATCATCATACCTGAATCCACTCATTGTGCTGCTATGGGCCTGATGACATAGATTTCATTGCTGAGTGATATAGCTTTGTAAGTAAATACCACAACTTCTTTATCCATTTTTCACTTTCTGCGATGTTGAACTTGTACTGTAAACGAGGTTCTTGTAAACAGAGGCGTCCCAACCTTTGGGGTGGCTGTGTCTTTTTGACTTTAATTTCCCTAAGCTATAGGACCATAAGTGGAAGTGCCCTAGGCTCTGTTGCTTTGTTTTTTAGATGTTTCAGGAAACACCATACACTTCTCCCGAGTGTCTGTTGGCAATTTATATCCCACCCATCAGCATAACAAGGCTCCCAGTTCTCCATGGCCTGTCCTGCCTTTCTGGATTTTACACTTTTTTCAGATGGCCCTTTTGACCGGGGGGAAGTGAGACTTCATTGTAGTGCAGATTTCCTTTGCAAGCTTGCTTGGTTGGCCAAAAAGGGCGTATGCGTTTTTTCCTGAATATATTCAGGAAAAAACGCATACGCCCTTTTTGGCCAAGTGCATCATTGTGGACGTTCTGCCTCTTTTCCTATGCTTTCAATGCAATTCCAGTCTACCTCCTGAAATCGGTTTCCTGCAATTCTGCCCCGCTTTCAAGTCCTCTTGGCAGCCTTACTTCAGTATATTTTTGGACGATAGCTGTCATTTATAACTCTGCAGGTTTGTGAATTACAGTGCCCCTGAGCTCCTTTCTTCAACTCGCTTTCTTGTGACCTGGCCGCAACACCGCAGGATGGCTTCAGGCCCTAATATGTTTCCGGCACGGCACGCTGAGCCTTTGGTTAATTCCTCTTCCTGGTGGGAAATGAGAGTTAAATTTGCCCGTCTAGACACCTCCAGCTAGTCTCTCATTGGTTCTCGCTATTCCTGTTAATCTTCCGCAGAATTTGCAAACTGGGGCAAACAGAAGGTTAAAGGGACTGACTCTCCAAGTCGGGAGAGTGTTAGTAAAGCGTCTGGAATGTTTCACCCAAGTACCAGGGTACGAAAACTGAGACATATTTGAACACGTCTCCCGATCACATGGTTGATCATACCCTAGGTTCCACATGCATGTTTTAGCTGAAGGAAGAATACCTTAAACCTGGGTAGTTCAAACCGGTGTAATGGGTACCATGCAATATGACTTTAAAGGGTTTTCATTTGCTCACCGAACCTCTCCAATCCTATCACTGCTGCGTTTATGCCCCTGTACACATGCTTGATTCTCTTTCGGAGACATAGAAATCCATAGGTTTTAAGATACTTACTAGTCAGGTACATTCTTAGGCGTTTAATATGCGGTGTTGAGTCCATTTCGTTGAGCAAGGAGTAGCTCTTGTCTATTCCATATTTGGCTTAAGGAACTTTATCTGTGGTCATTTCAATCTCTGGTTTTATGCAGCACCCCAACTCACCTTTCCCCTTAAGCAAGCATAAGTTGGTTTTCTAAATTTGAGACCCTGTTCCGTTCTGTAATTCAGTTCCTGTGTAGCCAAGTTTACATTCCGTGTATTACTGATATCTTATGATGTTTCTTTTTCTGTGTGACTTATTTCAGTTAGAATCATCATACCTGAATCCACTCATTGTGCTACTAAGGGCCTGATGACATAGATTTCATTGCTGAGTGATATTGCTTTGTAAGTAAATACCACAACTTCATTATCAATTTTTCACTTTCTGCGATGTTGAACTTGTACTGTAAACGAGGTTCTTGTAAACAGAGACGTCCCAAACTTTGGGGTGGCTGTGTCTTTTTGATTTTAATTTCCCTAAGCTATAGGACCATAAGTGGAAGTGGCCTAGGCTCTGTTGCTTTGTTTTTTAGATGTTTCAGGAAACACCATACACTTGTCCCGAGTGTCTGTTGGCAATTTACATCCCGCCCATCAGCATAACAAGGCTCCCAGTTCTCCATGGCCTGTCCTGCCTTTCTGGATTTTACACTTTTTTCAGATGGCCCTTTTGACCAGGGGGAAGTGAGACTTCATTGTAGTGCAGTTTTCCTTTGCAAGCTTGCTTGGTTGGCCAAAAAGGGCATATGCGTTTTTTCCTGAATATATTCAGGAAAAAACGCATACGCCCTTTTTGGCCAAGTGCATCATTGTGGACGTTCTGCCTCTTTTCCTATGCTTTCAATGCAATTCAAGTCTACCTCCTGAAATCGGTTTCCTGCAATTCTGCCCCGCTTTCAAGTCCTCTTGGCAGCCTTACTTCAGTATATTTTTGGATGATAGCTGTCATTTATAACTCTGCAGGTTTGTGAATTACAGTGCCCCTGAGCTCCTTTCTTCAACCCGCTTTCTTGTGAGCTGGCCGCAACACCGCTGGATGGCTTCAGGCCCTAATCTGGTTCCGGCACAGCACGCTGAGCCTTTTGTTATTTCCTCTTCCTGGTGGGAAATGAGAGTTAAATTTGCCCGTCCAGACACCTCCAGCTAGTCTCTCATTGGTTCTCCCTATTCCTGTTCATCTTCCGCAGAAATTGCAAACTGGGCCAAACAGGAGGTTAAAGGCGCTGACTCTCCAAGTGGGGAGAGTGTTAGTAAAGCGTCTGGAATGTTGCACCCAAGTACCAGGGGACGAAAACTGAGACATATTTGTACACGTCTCCCGTTCACACGGTTCATCATACTCTGGGTTCCACATGCATGTTTTAGCTGAAGGAAGAATACCTTAAACCTGGAGAGTTGAGACCCGTGGAATGGGTACCATGCAATATGACTTCAAAGGGTCTTCATTTGCTCACCAAACCTCTCCAATCCTATCACTGCTGCGTTTATGCCCCTGTACACACGCTTGATTCTCTTTTGGAGACATAGCAATCCATAGGTTTTAAGATACTTACTAGTCAGGTACATTCTTAGGCGTTTAATATGGGGTGTTGAGTCCATTTCGTTGAGCAAGGAGTAGCTCTTGTCTATTCCATATTTGGCTTAAGGAACTTTATCTGTGCTCATTTCAATCTCTGGTTTTATGCAGCACCCCAAGTCACCTTTCCCCTTAAGCAAGCATAAGTTGGTTTTCTAAATTTGAGACCCTGTTCTGTTCTTTAATTCAGTTCCTGTGTAGCCAAGTTTACATTCCGTGTTTTAGTGATATCTTATTATGTTTCTTTTTCTGTGTGACTTATTTCAGTTAGAATCATCATATCTGAATCCACTCATTGTGCTGCTAAGGGCCTGATGACATAGATATCATTGCTGAGTGATATTGCTTTGTAAGTAAATACCACAACTTCTTTATCCATTTTTCACTTTCTGCGATGTTGAACTTGTACTGTAAACGAGGTTCTTGTAAACAGAGGCGTCCCAAACTTTGGGGTGGCTGTGTCTTTTTGATTTTAATTTCCCTGAGCTATAGGACCATAAGTGGAAGTGCCCTAGGCTCTGTTGCTTTGTTTTTTAGATGTTTCAGGAAACACCATACACTTCTCCCGAGTGTCTGTTGGCAATTTCCATCCTGCCCATCAGCATAACAAGCCTCCCTGTTCTCCATGGCCTGTCTTGCCTTTCTGGATTTTACACTTTTTTCAGATGGCCCTTTTGACCGGGGGGAAGTGAGACTTCATTGTAGTGCAGATTTCCTTTGCAAGCTTGCTTGGTTGGCCTAAAAGGGCGTATGCGTTTTTTCCTGAATATATTCAGGAAAAAATGCATACGCCCTTTTTGGCCAAGTGCATCATTGTGGACGTTCTGCCTCTTTTCCTATTCTTTCAATGCAATTCCAGTCTACCTCCTGAAATCGGTTTCCTGCAATTCTGCCCCGCTTTCAAGTCCTCTTGGCAGCCTTACTTCAGTATATTTTTGGACGATAGCTGTCATTTATAACTCTGCA
The DNA here is from genome assembly GCF_964374135.1 of Grampus griseus. Classification (NCBI taxonomy): domain Eukaryota; kingdom Metazoa; phylum Chordata; class Mammalia; order Artiodactyla; family Delphinidae; genus Grampus; species Grampus griseus. The sequence continues at coordinate 146,857 of NW_028133279.1, read as the reverse complement.
GGTTTGTGAATTACAGTGCCCCTGAGCTCCTTTCTTCAACTCGCTTTCTTGTGACCTGGCCGCAACACGGCAGGATGGCTTCAGGCCCTAATCTGGTTCCGGCACGGCACGCTGAGCCTTTGGTTAATTCCTCTTCCTGGTGGGAAATGAGAGTTAAATTTGCCCGTCCAGACACCTCCAGGTAGTCTCTCATTGGTTCTCGCTATTCCTGTTAATCTTCCGCAGAATTTGCAAACTGGGGCAAACAGGAGGTTAAAGGGACTGACTCTCCAAGTCGGGAGAGTGTTAGTAAAGCGTCTGGAATGTTTCACCCAAGTACCAGGGTACGAAAACTGAGACATATTTGAACACGTCTCCCGATCACATGGTTGATCATACCCTAGGTTCCACATGCATGTTTTAGCTGAAGGAAGAATACCTTAAACCTGGGTAGTTCAAACCCGTGTAATGGGTACCATGCAATATGACTTTAAAGGGTTTTCATTTGCTCACTGAACCTCTCCAATCCTATCACTGCTGCGTTTATGCCCCTGTACACATGCTTGATTCTCTTTCGGAGACATAGCAATCCATAGGTTTTAAGATACTTACTAGTCAGGTACATTCTTAGGCGTTTAATATGCGGTGTTGAGTCCATTTCGTTGAGCAAGGAGTAGCTCTTGTCTATTCCATATTTGGCTTAAGGAACTTTATCTGTGGTCATTTCAATCTCTGGTTTTATGCAGCACCACAACTCACCTTTACCCTTAAGGAAGCAGAAGTTGGTTTTCTAAATTTGAGACCCTGTTCCGTTCTGTAATTCAGTTCCTGTGTAGCCAAGTTTACATTCCGTGTATTACTGATATCTTATGATGTTTCTTTTTCTGTGTGACTTATTTCAGTTAGAATCATCATACCTGAATCCACTCATTGTGCTACTAAAGGCCTGATGACATAGATTTCATTGCTGAGTGATATTGCTTTGTAAGTAAATACCACAACTTCATTATCCATTTTTCACTTTCTGCGATGTTGAACTTGTACTGTAAACGAGGTTCTTGTAAACAGAGACGTCCCAAACTTTGGGGTGGCTGTGTCTTTTTGATTTTAATTTCCCTAAGCTATAGGACCATAAGTGGAAGTGCCCTAGGCTCTGTTGCTTTGTTTTTTAGATGTTTCAGGAAACACCATACACTTCTCCCGAGTGTCTGTTGGCAATTTACATCCCGCCCATCAGCATAACAAGGCTCCCAGTTCTCCATGGCCTGTCCTGCCTTTCTGGATTTTACACTTTTTTCAGATGGCCCTTTTGACCAGGGGGAAGTGAGACTTCATTGTAGTGCAGTTTTCCTTTGCAAGCTTGCTTGGTTGGCCAAAAAGGGCATATGCGTTTTTTCCTGAATATATTCAGGAAAAAACGCATATGCCCTTTTTGGCCAAGTGCATCATTGTGGACGTTCTGCCTCTTTTCCTATGCTTTCAATGCAATTCAAGTCTACCTCCTGAAATCGGTTTCCTGCAATTCTGCCCCGCTTTCAAGTCCTCTTGGCAGCCTTACTTCAGTATATTTTTGGATGATAGCTGTCATTTATAACTCTGCAGGTTTGTGAATTACAGTGCCCCTGAGCTCCTTTCTTCAACCCGCTTTCTTGTGAGCTGGCCGCAACACCGCTGGATGGCTTCAGGCCCTAATCTGCTTCCGGCACAGCACGCTGAGCCTTTTGTTATTTCCTCTTCCTGGTGGGAAATGAGAGTTAAATTTGCCCGTCCAGACACCTCCAGCTAGTCTCTCATTGGTTCTCCCTATTCCTGTTCATCTTCCGCAGAAATTGCAAACTGGGCCAAACAGGAGGAAAAAGGCGCTGACTCTCCAAGTGGGGAGAGTGTTAGTAAAGCGTCTGGAATGTTGCACCCAAGTACCAGGGGACGAAAACTGAGACATATTTGTACACGTCTCCCGTTCACACGGTTCATCATACTCTGGGTTCCACATGCATGTTTTAGCTGAAGGAAGAATACCTTAAACCTGGAGAGTTGAGACCCGTGGAATGGGTACCATGCAATATGACTTCAAAGGGTCTTCATTTGCTCACCAAACCTCTCCAATCCTATCACTGCTGCGTTTATGCCCCTGTACACACGCTTGATTCTCTTTTGGAGACATAGCAATCCATAGGTTTTAAGATACTTACTAGTCAGGTACATTCTTAGGCGTTTAATATGGGGTGTTGAGTCCATTTCGTTGAGCAAGGAGTAGCTCTTGTCTATTCCATATTTGGCTTAAGGAACTTTATCTGTGCTCATTTCAATCTCTGGTTTTATGCAGCACCCCAAGTCACCTTTCCCCTTAAGCAAGCATAAGTTGGTTTTCTAAATTTGAGACCCTGTTCTGTTCTTTAATTCAGTTCCTGTGTAGCCAAGTTTACATTCCGTGTATTAGTGATATCTTATGATGTTTCTTTTTCTGTGTGACTTATTTCAGTTAGAATCATCATACCTGAATCCACTCATTGTGCTGCTAAGGGCCTGATGACATAGATATCATTGCTGAGTGATATTGCTTTGTAAGTAAATACCACAACTTCTTTATCCATTTTTCACTTTCTGCGATGTTGAACTTGTACTGTAAACGAGGTTCTTGTAAACAGAGGCGTCCCAAACTTTGGGGTGGCTGTGTCTTTTTGATTTTAATTTCCCTGAGCTATAGGACCATAAGTGGAAGTGCCCTAGGCTCTGTTGCTTTGTTTTTCAGATGTTTCAGGAAACACCATACACTTCTCCCGAGTGTCTGTTGGCAATTTCCATCCTGCCCATCAGCATAACAAGGCTCCCTGTTCTCCATGGCCTGTCTTGCCTTTCTGGATTTTACACTTTTTTCAGATGGCCCTTTTGACCGGGGGGAAGTGAGACTTCATTGTAGTGCAGATTTCCTTTGCAAGCTTGCTTGGTTGGCCAAAAAGGGCGTATGCGTTTTTTCCTGAATATATTCAGGAAAAAACGCATACGCCCTTTTTGGCCAAGTGCATCATTGTGGACGTTCTGCCTCTTTTCCTATGCTTTCAATGCAATTCCAGTCTACCTCCTGAAATCGGTTTCCTGCAATTCTGCCCCGCTTTCAAGTCCTCTTGGCAGCCTTACTTCAGTATATTTTTGGACGATAGCTGTCATTTATAACTCTGCAGGTTTGTGAATTACAGTGCCCCTGAGCTCCTTTCTTCAACTCGCTTTCTTTTGAGCTGGCCGCAACACCGCAGGATGGCTTCAGGCCCTAATCTGCTTCCGGCACGGCACGCGGTGACTTTGGTTATTTCCTCTTCCTGGTGGGAAATGAGAGTTAAATTTGCCAGTCCAGACACCTCCAGCTAGTCTCTCATTGGTTCTCCCCATTCCTGTTCATCTTCCGCAGAAATTGCAAACTGGGCCAAACAGGAGGTTATAGGGACTGACTCTCCAAGTGGGGAGAGTGTTAGTAAAGCGTCTGGAATGTTGCACCCGAGTACCAGGGGAGGAAAACTGAGACATATTTGAACACGTCTCCCGTTCACATGGTTCATCATACTCTGGGTTCCACATGCATGTTTTAGCTGAAGGAAGAATACCTTAAACCTGGGTAGTTGAAACCCGTGGAATGGGTACCATGCAATATGACTTCAAAGGGTCTTCATTTGCTCACTGAACCTCTCCAATCCTATCACTGCTGCGTTTATGCCCCTGTACACATGCTTGATTCTCTTTCGGAGACATAGCAATCCATAGGTTTTAAGATACTTACTAGTCAGGTACATTCTTAGGCGTTTAACATGCGGTGTTGAGTCCATTTCGTTGAGCAATGAGTGGCTCTTGTCTATTCCATATTTGGCTTAAGGAACGTTATCTGTGCTCATTTCAATCTCTGGTTTTTTGCAGCCCCCCAACTCACCTTTCCCCTTAAGCAAGCATAAGTTGGTTTTCTAAATTTGAGACCCTGTTCTGTTTTGGAATTCAGTTCCTGTGTAGCCAAGTTTACATTCCGTGTATTACTGATATCTTATGATGTTTCTTTTTCTGTGTGACTTATTTCAGTTAGAATCATCGTAGCTGAATCCACTCATTATGCTGCTACGGGCCTGATGACATAGATTTCATTGTTGAGTGATACTGCATTGTACGTAAGTACCACAAGTTCTTTATCCATTTTTCACTTTCTGTGATATTGAACTTGTACGGTAAACAAGGTTCTTGTAAACAGAGGCGTCCCAAACTTTGGGGTGGCTGTGTCTTTTTGATTTTAATTTCCCTAAGCTATAGGACCATAAGTGGAAGTGCCCTAGGCTCTGTTGCTTTGTTTTTTAGATGTTTCAGGAAACACCATACATTTCTCCCGAGTGTCTGTTGGCAATTTACATCCCGCCCATCATCATAACAAGGCTCCCTGTTCTCCATGGCCTGTCCTGGCTTTCTGGATTTTACACTTTTTTCAGATGGCCCTTTTGACCGGGGGGAAGTGAGACTTCATTGTAGTGCAGATTTCCTTTGCAAGCTTGCTTGGTTGGCCAAAAAGGGCGTATGCGTTTTTTCCTGAATATATTCAGGAAAAAACGCATACGCCCTTTTTGGCCAAGTGCATCATTGTGGACGTTCTGCCTCTTTTCCTATGCTTTCAATGCAATTCCAGTCTACCTCCTGAAATCGGTTTCCTGCAATTCTGCCCCGCTTTCAAGTCCTCTTGGCAGCCTTACTTCAGTATATTTTTGGATGATAGCTGTCATTTATAACTCTGCAGGTTTGCGAATTACAGTGCCCCTGAGCTCCTTTCTTCAACTCGCTTTCTTGTGAGCTGGCCGCAACACCGCAGGATGGATTCAGGCCCTAATCTGGTTCTGGCATGGCACGCTGAGCCTTTGGTTGATTCGTCTTCCTGGTTGGAAATCAGAGTTAAATTTGCCCATCCAAACACCTCCAGCTAGTCTCTCATTGGTTCTCGCTATTCCTGTTCATCTTCCGCAGAAATTGCAAACTGGGCCAAACAGGAGGTTAAAGGCGATGACTCTCCAAGTGGGGAGAGTGTTAGTAAAGCGTCTGGAATGTTGCACCCGAGTACCAGGGGAGGAAAACTGAGACATATTTGAACACGTCTCCCGTTGACACAGTTGATCATACTCTGGGTAACACATGCATGATTTAGCTGAAGGAAGAATACCTTAAACCTGGAGAGTTGATACCCGTGTAATGGGTACCATGCAATATGACCTCAAAGGGTTTTCATTTGCTCACCAAACCTCTCCAATCCTATCACTGCTGCGTTTATGCCCCTGTACACATGCTTGATTCTCTTTCGGAGACATAGCAATCCATAGGTTTTAAGATACTTACTAGTCAGGTACATTGTTAGGCGTTTAATAGGGGGTGTTGAGTCCATTTCGTTGAGCAAGGAGTAGCTCTTGTCTATTCCATATTGGCTTAAAGAACTTTATCTGTGCTCATTTCAATCTCTGGTTTTATGCAGAACCTCATCTCACCTTTCCCCTTAAGCAAGCATAAGTTGGATTTCTAAATTTGAGACCCTCTTCTGTTCTGTAATTCAGTTCCTGTGTAGCCAAGTTTACATTCCGTGTATTAGTGATATCTTATGATGTTTCTTTTTCTGTGTGACTTATTTCAGGTAGAATCATCGTACCTGAATCCACTCATTATGCTGCTATGGGCCTGATGACATAGATTTCATTGCTGAGTGATACTGCATTGTACGTAAGTACCACAAGTTCTTTATCCATTTTTCACTTTCTGTGATATTGAACTTGTACGGTAAACGAGGTTCTTGTAAACAGAGGCCTCCTAAAATTTGGGGTGGCTGTGTCTTTTTGATTTTAGTTTCCCTAAGCTATAGGACCATAAGTGGAAGTGCCCTAGACTCTGTTGCTTTGTTTTTTAGATGTTTCAGGAAACACCATACACTTCTCCCGAGTGTCTGTTGGCAATTTCCATCCCGCCCATCAGCATAACAAGGCTCCCAGTTCTCCATGGCCTGTCCTGCCTTTCTGGATTTTACACTTTTTTCAGATGGCCCTTTTGACCGGGGGGAAGTGAGACTTCATTGTAGTGCAGATTTCCTTTGCAAGCTTGCTTGGTTGGCCAAAAAGGGCGTATGCGTTTTTTCCTGAATATATTCAGGAAAAAACGCATACGCCCTTTTTGGCCAAGTGCATCATTGTGGACGTTCTGCCTCTTTTCCTATGCTTTCAATGCAATTCCAGTCTACCTCCTGAAATCGGTTTCCTGCAATTCTGCCCCGGTTTCAAGTCCTCTTGGCAGCCTTACTTCAGTATATTTTTGGACGATAGCTGTCATTTATAACTCTGCAGGTTTGTGAATTACAGTGCCCCTGAGCTCCTTTCTTCAACTCGCTTTCTTGTGAGCTGGCCGGAACACCGCAGGATGGCTTCAGGCCCTAATCTGGTTCCGGCACGGCACGCTGAGCCTTTGGTTAATTCCTCTTCCTGGTGGGAAATGAGAGTTAAATTTGCCCATACAGACAACTCCAGCTAGTCTCTCATTGATTCTCGCTATTCCTGTTCATCTTCCGCAGAAATTGCAAACTGGGCCAAACAGGAGGTTAAAGGGACTGACTCTCCAAGTCGGGAGAGTGTTAGTAAAGCGTCTAGAATGTTGCACCCGAGTACCACGGTACGAAAACTGAGACATATTTGAACACGTCTCCCGATCACATGGTTGATCATACTCTAGGTTCCACATGCATGTTTTAGCTGAAGGAAGAATACCTTAAACCTGGGTAGTTGAAACCCGTGGAATGGGTACCATGCAATATGACTTCAAAGGGTCTTCATTTGCTCACCGAACCTCTCCTATCCTATCACTGCTGCGTTTATGCCCCTGTACACACGCTTGATTCTCTTTTGGAGACATAGCAATCCATAGGTTTTAAGATACTTACTAGTCAGGTACATTCTTAGGCGTTTAATATGCGGTGTTGAGTCCATTTCGTTGACCAAGGAGTAGCTCTTGTTTATTCCATATTTGGCTTAAGGAACTTTATCTGTGCTCATTTCGATCTCTGGTTTTATGCAGCACCCCAACTCACCTTTCCCCTTAAGCAAGCATAAGTTGGTTTTCTAAATTTGAGTCCCTGTTCTGTTTTGGAATTCAGTTCCTGTGTAGCGAAGTTTACATTCCGTGTATTACTGATATCTTATGATGTTTCTTTTCCTGTGTGACTTATTTCAGTTAGAATCATCGTACCTGAATCCACTCATTATGCGGCTACGGGCCTGATGACATAGATTTCATTGCTGAGTGATACTGCATTGTACGTAAGTACCACAAGATCTTTATCCATTTTTCACTTTCTGTGATATTGAACTTGTACGGTAAACGAGGTTCTTGTAAACAGAGGCGTCCCAAACTTTGGGGTGGCTGTGTCTTTTTGATTTTAATTTCCCTATGCTATAGGACCATAAGTGGAAGTGCCTTGGCTCTGTTGCTTTGTTTTTTAGATGTTTCAGGAAACACCATACACTTCTCCCGAGTGGCAGTTGGCAATTTCCATCCCGCCCATCAACATAACAAGGCTCCCAGTTCTCCATGGCCTGTCCTGCCTTTCTGGATTTTACACTTTTTTCAGATGGCCCTTTTGACCGGGGGGAAGTGAGACTTCATTGTAGTGCAGATTTCCTTTGCAAGCTTGCTTGGTTGGCCAAAAAGGGCGTATGCGTTTTTTCCTGAATATATTCAGGAAAAAACGCATACGCCCTTTTTGGCCAAGTGCATCATTGTGGACGTTCTGCCTCTTTTCCTATGCTTTCAATGCAATTCCAGTCTACCTCCTGAAATCGGTTTCCTGCAATTCTGCCCCGCTTTCAAGTCCTCTTGGCAGCCTTACTTCAGTATATTTTTGGACGATAGCTGTCATTTATAACTCTGCAGGTTTGTGAATTACAGTGCCCCTGAGCTCCTTTCTTCAACTCGCCTTCTTGTGAGCTGGCCGCAACACCGCAGGATGGCTTCAGGCCCTAATCTGGTTCCGGCACGGCACGCTGAGCCTTTGGTTAATTCCTCTTCCTGGTGGGAAATGAGAGTTAAATTTGCCCGTCCAGACACCTCAAGCTAGTCTCTCATTGGTTCTCGCTATTCCTGTTCATCTTCCGCAGAAATTGCAAACTGGGCCAAACAGGAGGTTAAAGGGACTGACTCTCCAAGTCGGGAGAGTGTTAGTAAAGCGTCTGGAATGTTGCACCCGAGTACCAGGGTACGAAAACTGAGACATATTTGAACACGTCTCCCGATCACATGGTTGATCATACTCTAGGTTCCACATACATGTTTTAGCTGAAGGAAGAATACCTTAAACCTGGGTAGTTGAAACCTGTGGAATGGGTACCATGCAATATGATTTCAAAGGGTCTTCATTTGCTCACCGAACCTCTCCAATCCTATCACTGCTGCGTTTATGCCCCTGTACACATGCTTGATTCTCTTTCGGAGACATAGCAATCCATAGGTTTTAAGATACTTACTAGTCAGGTACATTCTTAGGCGTTTAATATGCGGTGTTGAGTCCATTTCGTTGAGCAATGAGTGGCTCTTGTCTATTCCATATTTGGCTTAAGGAACGTTATCTGTGCTCATTTCAATCTCTGGTTTTTTGCAGCCCCCCAACTCACCTTTCCCCTTAAGCAAGCATAAGTTGGTTTTCTAAATTTGAGACCCTGTTCTGTTTTGGAATTCAGTTCCTGTGTAGCGAAGTTTACATTCCGTGTATTACTGATATCTTATGATGTTTCTTTTTCTGTGTGACTTATTTCAGTTAGAATCATCATACCTGAATCCACTCATTGTGCTGCTATGGGCCTGATGACATAGATTTCATTGCTGAGTGATATAGCTTTGTAAGTAAATACCACAACTTCTTTATCCATTTTTCACTTTCTGCGATGTTGAACTTGTACTGTAAACGAGGTTCTTGTAAACAGAGGCGTCCCAAATTTTGGGGTGGCTGTGTCTTTTTGACTTTAATTTCCCTAAGCTATAGGACCATAAGTGGAAGTGCCCTAGGCTCTGTTGCTTTGTTTTTTAGATGTTTCAGGAAACACCATACACTTCTCCCGAGTGTCTGTTGGCAATTTATATCCCGCCCATCAGCATAACAAGGCTCCCAGTTCTCCATGGCCTGTCCTGCCTTTCTGGATTTTACACTTTTTTCAGATGGCCCTTTTGACCGGGGGGAAGTGAGACTTCATTGTAGTGCAGATTTCCTTTGCAAGCTTGCTTGGTTGGCCAAAAAGGGCGTATGCGTTTTTTCCTGAATATATTCAGGAAAAAACGCATACGCCCTTTTTGGCCAAGTGCATCATTGTGGACGTTCTGCCTCTTTTCCTATGCTTTCAATGCAATTCCAGTCTACCTCCTGAAATCGGTTTCCTGCAATTCTGCCCCGCTTTCAAGTCCTCTTGGCAGCCTTACTTCAGTATATTTTTGGACGATAGCTGTCATTTATAACTCTGCAGGTTTGTGAATTACAGTGCCCCTGAGCTCCTTTCTTCAACTCGCTTTCTTTTGAGCTGGCCGCAACACCGCAGGATGGCTTCAGGCCCTAATCTGGTTCCGGCACGGCACGCGGTGCCTTTGGTTATTTCCTCTTCCTGGTGGGAAATGAGAGTTAAATTTGCCCGTCCAGACACCTCCAGCTAGTCTCTCATTGGTTCTCGCTATTCCTGTTCATCTTCCGCAGAATTTGCAAACTGGGGCAAACAGGAGGTTAAAGGGACTGACTCTCCAAGTCGGGAGAGTGTTAGTAAAGCGTCTGGAATGTTTCACCCAAGTACCAGGGTACGAAAACTGAGACATATTTGAACACGTCTCCCGATCACATGGTTGATCATACCCTAGGTTCCACATGCATGTTTTAGCTGAAGGAAGAATATCTTAAACCTGGGTAGTTCAAACCCGTGTAATGGGTACCATGCAATATGACTTTAAAGGGTTTTCATTTGCTCACCGAACCTCTCCAATACTATCACTGCTGCGTTTATGCCCCTGTACACATGCTTGATTCTCTTTCGGAGACATAGAAATCCATAGGTTTTAAGATACTTACTAGTCAGGTACATTCTTAGGCGTTTAATATGCGGTGTTGAGTCCATTTCGTTGAGCAAGGAGTAGCTCTTGTCTATTCCATATTTGGCTTAAGGAACTTTATCTGTGGTCATTTCAATCTCTGGTTTTATGCAGCACCCCAACTCACCTTTACCCTTAAGCAAGCAGAAGTTGGTTTTCTAAATTTGAGACCCTGTTCTGTTCTGTAATTCAGTTCCTGTGTAGCCAAGTTTACATTCCGTGTATTACTGATATCTTATGATGTTTCTTTTTCTGTGTGACTTATTTCAGTTAGAATCATCGTACCTGAATCCACTCATTGTGCTACTAAGGGCCTGATGACATAGATTTCATTGCTGAGTGATATTGCTTTGTAAGTAAATACCACAACTTCATTATCAATTTTTCACTTTCTGCGATGTTGAACTTGTACTGTAAACGAGGTTCTTGTAAACAGAGACGTCCCAAACTTTGGGGTGGCTGTGTCTTTTTGATTTTAATTTCCCTAAGCTATAGGACCATAAGTGGAAGTGCCCTAGGCTCTGTTGCTTTGTTTTTTAGATGTTTCAGGAAACACCATACACTTGTCCCGAGTGTCTGTTGGCAATTTACATCCCGCCCATCAGCATAACAAGGCTCCCAGTTCTCCATGGCCTGTCCTGCCTTTCTGGATTTTACACTTTTTTCAGATGGCCCTTTTGACCAGGGGGAAGTGAGACTTCATTGTAGTGCAGTTTTCCTTTGCAAGCTTGCTTGGTTGGCCAAAAAGGGCATATGCGTTTTTTCCTGAATATATTCAGGAAAAAACGCATACGCCCTTTTTGGCCAAGTGCATCATTGTGGACGTTCTGCCTCTTTTCCTATGCTTTCAATGCAATTCAAGTCTACCTCCTGAAATCGGTTTCCTGCAATTCTGCCCCGCTTTCAAGTCCTCTTGGCAGCCTTACTTCAGTATATTTTTGGATGATAGCTGTCATTTATAACTCTGCAGGTTTGTGAATTACAGTGCCCCTGAGCTCCTTTCTTCAACCCGCTTTCTTGTGAGCTGGCCGCAACACCGCTGGATGGCTTCAGGCCCTAATCTGGTTCCGGCACAGCACGCTGAGCCTTTTGTTATTTCCTCTTCCTGGTGGGAAATGAGAGTTAAATTTGCCCGTCCAGACACCTCCAGCTAGTCTCTCATTGGTTCTCCCTATTCCTGTTCATCTTCCGCAGAAATTGCAAACTGGGCCAAACAGGAGGTTAAAGGCGCTGACTCTCCAAGTGGGGAGAGTGTTAGTAAAGCGTCTGGAATGTTGCACCCAAGTACCAGGGGACGAAAACTGAGACATATTTGTACACGTCTCCCGTTCACACGGTTCATCATACTCTGGGTTCCACATGCATGTTTTAGCTGAAGGAAGAATACCTTAAACCTGGAGAGTTGAGACCCGTGGAATGGGTACCATGCAATATGACTTCAAAGGGTCTTCATTTGCTCACCAAACCTCTCCAATCCTATCACTGCTGCGTTTATGCCCCTGTACACACGCTTGATTCTCTTTTGGAGACATAGCAATCCATAGGTTTTAAGATACTTACTAGTCAGGTACATTCTTAGGCGTTTAATATGGGGTGTTGAGTCCATTTCGTTGAGCAAGGAGTAGCTCTTGTCTATTCCATATTTGGCTTAAGGAACTTTATCTGTGCTCATTTCAATCTCTGGTTTTATGCAGCACCCCAAGTCACCTTTCCCCTTAAGCAAGCATAAGTTGGTTTTCTAAATTTGAGACCCTGTTCTGTTCTTTAATTCAGTTCCTGTGTAGCCAAGTTTACATTCCGTGTTTTAGTGATATCTTATTATGTTTCTTTTTCTGTGTGACTTATTTCAGTTAGAATCATCATACCTGAATCCACTCATTGTGCTGCTAAGGGCCTGATGACATAGATATCATTGCTGAGTGATATTGCTTTGTAAGTAAATACCACAACTTCTTTATCCATTTTTCACTTTCTGCGATGTTGAACTTGTACTGTAAACGAGGTTCTTGTAAACAGAGGCGTCCCAAACTTTGGGGTGGCTGTGTCTTTTTGATTTTAATTTCCCTGAGCTATAGGACCATAAGTGGAAGTGCCCTAGGCTCTGTTGCTTTGTTTTTTAGATGTTTCAGGAAACACCATACACTTCTCCCGAGTGTCTGTTGGCAATTTCCATCCTGCCCATCAGCATAACAAGGCTCCCTGTTCTCCATGGCCTGTCTTGCCTTTCTGGATTTTACACTTTTTTCAGATGGCCCTTTTGACCGGGGGGAAGTGAGACTTCATTGTAGTGCAGATTTCCTTTGCAAGCTTGCTTGGTTGGCCAAAAAGGGCGTATGCGTTTTTTCCTGAATATATTCAGGAAAAAACGCATACGCCCTTTTTGGCCAAGTGCATCATTGTGGACGTTCTGCCTCTTTTCCTATTCTTTCAATGCAATTCCAGTCTACCTCCTGAAATCGGTTTCCTGCAATTCTGCCCCGCTTTCAAGTCCTCTTGGCAGCCTTACTTCAGTATATTTTTGGACGATAGCTGTCATTTATAACTCTGCAGGTTTGTGAATTACAGTGCCCCTGAGCTCCTTTCTTCAACTCGCTTTCTTGTGACCTGGCCGCAACACGGCAAGATGGCTTCAGGCCCTAATCTGGTTCCGGCACGGCACGCTGAGCCTTTGGTTAATTCCTCTTCCTGGTGGGAAATGAGAGTTAAATTTGCCCGTCCAGACACCTCCAGCTAGTCTCTCATTGGTTCTCGCTATTCCTGTTAATCTTCCGCAGAATTTGCAAACTGGGGCAAACAGGAGGTTAAAGGGACTGACTCTCCAAGTCGGGAGAGTGTTAGTAAAGCGTCTGGAATGTTTCACCCAAGTACCAGGGTACGAAAACTGAGACATATTTGAACACGTCTCCCGATCACATGGTTTATCATACCCTAGGTTCCACATGCATGTTTTAGCTGAAGGAAGAATACCTTAAACCTGGGTAGTTCAAACCCGTGTAATGGGTACCATGCAATATGACTTTAAAGGGTTTTCATTTGCTCACTGAACCTCTCCAATCCTATCACTGCTGCGTTTATGCCCCTGTACACATGCTTGATTCTCTTTCGGAGACATAGCAATCCATAGGTTTTAAGATACTTACTAGTCAGGTACATTCTTAGGCGTTTAATATGCGGTGTTGAGTCCATTTCGTTGAGCAAGGAGTAGCTCTTGTCTATTCCATATTTGGCTTAAGGAACTTTATCTGTGGTCATTTCAATCTCTGGTTTTATGCAGCACCCCAACTCACCTTTACCCTTAAGCAAGCAGAAGTTGGTTTTCTAAATTTGAGACCCTGTTCCGTTCTGTAATTCAGTTCCTGTGTAGCCAAGTTTACATTCCGTGTATTACTGATATCTTATGATGTTTCTTTTTCTGTGTGACTTATTTCAGTTAGAATCATCATACCTGAATCCACTCATTGTGCTACTAAAGGCCTGATGACATAGATTTCATTGCTGAGTGATATTGCTTTGTAAGTAAATACCACAACTTCATTATCCATTTTTCACTTTCTGCGATGTTGAACTTGTACTGTAAACGAGGTTCTTGTAAACAGAGACGTCCCAAACTTTGGGGTGGCTGTGTCTTTTTGATTTTAATTTCCCTAAGCTATAGGACCATAAGTGGAAGTGCCCTAGGCTCTGTTGCTTTGTTTTTTAGATGTTTCAGGAAACACCATACACTTCTCCCGAGTGTCTGTTGGCAATTTACATCCCGCCCATCAGCATAACAAGGCTCCCAGTTCTCCATGGCCTGTCCTGTCTTTCTGGATTTTACACTTTTTTCAGATGGCCCTTTTGACCAGGGGGAAGTGAGACTTCATTGTAGTGCAGTTTTCCTTTGCAAGCTTGCTTGGTTGGCCAAAAAGGGCATATGCGTTTTTTCCTGAATATATTCAGGAAAAAACGCATATGCCCTTTTTGGCCAAGTGCATCATTGTGGACGTTCTGCCTCTTTTCCTATGCTTTCAATGCAATTCAAGTCTACCTCCTGAAATCGGTTTCCTGCAATTCTGCCCCGCTTTCAAGTCCTCTTGGCAGCCTTACTTCAGTATATTTTTGGATGATAGCTGTCATTTATAACTCTGCAGGTTTGTGAATTACAGTGCCCCTGAGCTCCTTTCTTCAACCCGCTTTCTTGTGAGCTGGCCGCAACACCGCTGGATGGCTTCAGGCCCTAATCTGCTTCCGGCACAGCACGCTGAGCCTTTTGTTATTTCCTCTTCCTGGTGGGAAATGAGAGTTAAATTTGCCCGTCCAGACACCTCCAGCTAGTCTCTCATTGGTTCTCCCCATTCCTGTTCATCTTCCGCAGAAATTGCAAACTGGGCCAAACAGGAGGTTATAGGGACTGACTCTCCAAGTGGGGAGAGTGTTAGTAAAGCGTCTGGAATGTTGCACCCGAGTACCAGGGGAGGAAAACTGAGACATATTTGAACACGTCTCCCGTTCACACGGTTCATCATACTCTGGGTTCCACATGCATGTTTTAGCTGAAGGAAGAATACCTTAAACCTGGGTAGTTGAAACCCGTGGAATGGGTACCATGCAATATGACTTCAAAGGGTCTTCATTTGCTCACTGAACCTCTCCAATCCTATCACTGCTGCGTTTATGCCCCTGTACACATGCTTGATTCTCTTTCGGAGACATAGCAATCCATAGGTTTTAAGATACTTACTAGTCAGGTACATTCTTAGGCGTTTAACATGCGGTGTTGAGTCCATTTCGTTGAGCAATGAGTGGCTCTTGTCTATTCCATATTTGGCTTAAGGAACGTTATCTGTGCTCATTTCAATCTCTGTTTTTTTGCAGCCCCCCAACTCACCTTTCCCCTTAAGCAAGCATAAGTTGGTTTTCTAAATTTGAGACCCTGTTCTGTTTTGGAATTCATATCCTGTGTAGCCAAGTTTACATTCCGTGTATTAGTGATATCTTATGATGTTTCTTTTTCTGTGTGACTTATTTCAGTTAGAATCATCGTACCTGAATCCACTCATTGTGCTGCTAAGGGCCTGATGACATAGATTTCATTGCTGAGTGATATTGCTTTGTAAGTAAATACCACAACTTCTTTATCCATTTTTCACTTTCTGCGATGTTGAACTTGTACTGTAAATGAGGTTCTTGTAAACAGAGGCGTCCCAAACTTTGGGGTGGCTGTGTCTTTTTGACTTTAATTTCCCTAAGCTATAGGACCATAAGTGGAAGTGCCCTAGGCTCTGTTGCTTTGTTTTTTAGATGTTTCAGGAAACACCATACACTTCTCCCGAGTGTCTGTTTTCAATTTACATCCCGCCCATCAGCATAACAATGCTCCCAGTTCTCCATGGCCTGTCCTGCCTTTCTGGATTTTACACTTTTTTCAGATGGCCCTTTTGACCGGGGGGAAGTGAGACTTCATTGTAGTGCAGATTTCCTTTGCAAGCTTGCTTGGTTGGCCAAAAAGTGCGTATGCGTTTTTTCCTGAATATATTCAGGAAAAAACGCATACGCCCTTTTTGGCCAAGTGCATCATTGTGGACGTTCTGCCTCTTTTCCTATGCTTTCAATGCAATTCCAGTCTACCTCCTGAAATCGGTTTCCTGCAATTCTGCCCCGCTTTCAAGTCCTCTTGGCAGCCTTACTTCAGTATATTTTTGGACGATAGCTGTCATTTATAACTCTGCAGGTTTGTGAATTACAGTGCCCCTGAGCTCCTTTCTTCAACTCGCTTTCTTTTGAGCTGGCCGCAACACCGCAGGATGGCTTCAGGCCCTAATCTGGTTCCGGCACGGCACGCTGAGCCTTTGGTTATTTCCTCTTCCTGGTGGGAAATGAGAGTTAAATTTGCCCATCCAGACACCTCCAGCTAGTCTCTCATTGGTTCTCCCTATTTCTGTTCATCTTCCGCAGAAATTGCAAACTGGGCCAAACAGGAGGTTAAAGGCGCTGACTCTCCAAGTGGGGAGAGTGTTAGGAAAGCGTCTGGAATGTTGCACCCGAGTACCAGGGGAGGAAAACTGAGACATATTTGAACACGTCTCCCGTTCACACGGTTGATCATACTCTAGGTTCCACATGCATGTATTATCTGAAGGAAGAATACCTTAAAGCTGGAGAGTTGAGACCCTTGGAATGGTTACCATGCAATATGACTTCAAAGGGTCTTCATTTGCTCACCGAACCTCTCCAATCCTATCACTGCTGCGTTTATGCCCCTGTACACACGCTTGATTCTCTTTTGGAGACATAGCAATCCATAGGTTTTAAGATACTTACTAGTCAGGTACATTCTTAGGCGTTTAATATGGGGTGTTGAGTCCATTTCGTTGAGCAAGGAGTAGCTCTTGTCTATTCCATATTTGGCTTAAGGAACTTTAACTGTGCTGATTTCAATCTCTGGTTTTATGCAGCACCCCAACTCACCTTTCCCCTTAAGCAAGCATAAGTTGGTTTTCTAAATTTGAGACCCTGTTCTGTTTTGGAATTCAGTTCCTGTGTAACCAAGTTTACGTTCCGTGTATTAGTGATATCTTATGATGTTTCTTTTTCTGTGTGACTTATTTCAGTTAGAATCATCGTAGCTGAATCCACTCATTATGCTGCTACGGGCCTGATGACATAGATTTCATTGTTGAGTGATACTGCATTGTACGTAAGTACCACAAGTTCTTTATCCATTTTTCACTTTCTGTGATATTGAACTTGTACGGTAAACAAGGTTCTTGTAAACAGAGGCGTCCCAAACTTTGGGGTGGCTGTGTCTTTTTGATTTTAATTTCCCTAAGCTATAGGACCATAAGTGGAAGTGCCCTAGGCTCTGTTGCTTTGTTTTTTAGATGTTTCAGGAAACACCATACATTTCTCCCGAGTGTCTGTTGGCAATTTACATCCCGCCCATCATCATAACAAGGCTCCCTGTTCTCCATGGCCTGTCCTGGCTTTCTGGATTTTACACTTTTTTCAGATGGCCCTTTTGACCGGGGGGAAGTGAGACTTCATTGTAGTGCAGATTTCCTTTGCAAGCTTGCTTGGTTGGCCAAAAAGGGCGTATGCGTTTTTTCCTGAATATATTCAGGAAAAAACGCATACGCCCTTTTTGGCCAAGTGCATCATTGTGGACGTTCTGCCTCTTTTCCTATGCTTTCAATGCAATTCCAGTCTACCTCCTGAAATCGGTTTCCTGCAATTCTGCCCCGCTTTCAAGTCCTCTTGGCAGCCTTACTTCAGTATATTTTTGGATGATAGCTGTCATTTATAACTCTGCAGGTTTGTGAATTACAGTGCCCCTGAGCTCCTTTCTTCAACTCGCTTTCTTGTGAGCTGGCCGCAACACCGCAGGATGGATTCAGGCCCTAATCTGGTTCTGGCATGGCACGCTGAGCCTTTGGTTGATTCGTCTTCCTGGTTGGAAATCAGAGTTAAATTTGCCCATCCAAACACCTCCAGCTAGTCTCTCATTGGTTCTCGCTATTCCTGTTCATCTTCCGCAGAAATTGCAAACTGGGCCAAACAGGAGGTTAAAGGCGATGACTCTCCAAGTGGGGAGAGTGTTAGTAAAGCGTCTGGAATGTTGCACCCGAGTACCAGGGGAGGAAAACTGAGACATATTTGAACACGTCTCCCGTTGACACAGTTGATCATACTCTGGGTAACACATGCATGATTTAGCTGAAGGAAGAATACCTTAAACCTGGAGAGTTGATACCCGTGTAATGGGTACCATGCAATATGACCTCAAAGGGTTTTCATTTGCTCACCAAACATCTCCAATCCTATCACTGCTGCGTTTATGCCCCTGTACACATGCTTGATTCTCTTTCGGAGACATAGCAATCCATAGGTTTTAAGATACTTACTAGTCAGGTACATTGTTAGGCGTTTAATAGGGGGTGTTGAGTCCATTTCGTTGAGCAAGGAGTAGCTCTTGTCTATTCCATATTGGCTTAAAGAACTTTATCTGTGCTCATTTCAATCTCTGGTTTTATGCAGAACCTCATCTCACCTTTCCCCTTAAGCAAGCATAAGTTGGTTTTCTAAATTTGAGACCCTCTTCTGTTCTGTAATTCAGTTCCTGTGTAGCCAAGTTTACATTCCGTGTATTAGTGATATCTTATGATGTTTCTTTTTCTGTGTGACTTATTTCAGGTAGAATCATCGTACCTGAATCCACTCATTATGCTGCTATGGGCCTGATGACATAGATTTCATTGCTGAGTGATACTGCATTGTACGTAAGTACCACAAGTTCTTTATCCATTTTTCACTTTCTGTGATATTGAACTTGTACGGTAAACGAGGTTCTTGTAAACAGAGGCCTCCTAAAATTTGGGGTGGCTGTGTCTTTTTGATTTTAGTTTCCCTAAGCTATAGGACCATAAGTGGAAGTGCCCTAGACTCTGTTGCTTTGTTTTTTAGATGTTTCAGGAAACACCATACACTTCTCCCGAGTGTCTGTTGGCAATTTCCATCCCGCCCATCAGCATAACAAGGCTCCCAGTTCTCCATGGCCTGTCCTGCCTTTCTGGATTTTACACTTTTTTCAGATGGCCCTTTTGACCGGGGGGAAGTGAGACTTCATTGTAGTGCAGATTTCCTTTGCAAGCTTGCTTGGTTGGCCAAAAAGGGCGTATGCGTTTTTTCCTGAATATATTCAGGAAAAAACGCATACGCCCTTTTTGGCCAAGTGCATCATTGTGGACGTTCTGCCTCTTTTCCTATGCTTTCAATGCAATTCCAGTCTACCTCCTGAAATCGGTTTCCTGCAATTCTGCCCCGCTTTCAAGTCCTCTTGGCAGCCTTACTTCAGTATATTTTTGGACGATAGCTGTCATTTATAACTCTGCAGGTTTGTGAATTACAGTTCCCCTGAGCTCCTTTCTTCAACTCGTTTTCTTGTGACCTGGCCGCAACACCGCAGGATGGCTTCAGGCCCTAATCTGGTTCCGGCACGGCACGCTGAGCCTTTGGTTAATTCCTCTTCCTGGTGGGAAATGAGAGTTAAATTTGCCCGTCCAGACACCTCCAGCTAGTCTCTCATTGGTTCTCGCTATTCCTGTTCATCTTCCGCAGAAATTGCAAACTGGGCCAAACAGGAGGTTAAAGGGACTGACTCTCCAAGTCGGGAGAGTGTTAGTAAAGCGTCTGGAATGTTGCACCCGAGTACCAGGGGAGGAAAACTGAGATATATTTGAACACGTCTCCCGTTCACATGGTTGATCATACTCTGGGTTCCACATGCATGTTTTAGCTGAAGGAAGAATACCTTAAACATGGGTAGTTGAAACCCGTGGAATGGGTACCATGCAATATGACTTCAAAGGGTCTTCATTTGCTCACCGAACCTCTCCAATCCTATCACTGCTGTGTTTATGCCCCTGTACACATGTTTGATTCTCTTTCGGAGACATAGCAATCCATAGGTTTTAAGATACTTACTAGTCAGGTACATTCTTAGGCATTTAATATGGGGTGTTGAGTCCATTTCGTTGAGCAAGGAGTAACTCTTCTCTATACCATATTTGGCTTAAGGAACTTTATCTGTGCTCATTTCGATCTCTGGTTTTATGCAGCACCCCAACTCACCTTTCCCCTTAAGGAAGCATAAGTTGGTTTTCTAAATTTGAGACCCTGTTCTGTTCTGTAATTCAGTTCCTGTGTAGCCAAGTTTACATTCCGTGTATTACTGATATCTTATGATGTTTCTTTTTCTGTGTGACTTATTTCAGTTAGAATCATCATACCTGAATCCACTCATTGTGCTGCTAAGGGCCTGATGACATAGATTTCATTGCTGAGTGATATTGCTTTGTAAGTAAATACCACAACTTCTTTATCCATTTTTCACTTTCTGCGATGTTGAACTTGTACTGTAAACGAGGTTCTTGTAAACAGAGGCGTCCCAAACTTTGGGGTGGCTGTGTCTTTTTGATTTTAATTTCCCTATGCTATAGGACCATAAGTGGAAGTGCCCTAGGCTCTGTTGCTTTGTTTTTTAGATGTTTCAGGAAACACCATACACTTCTCCCGAGTGTCTGTTGGCAATTTTCATCCCGCCCATCAGCATAACAAGGCTCCCAGTTCTCCATGGCCTGTCCTGCCTTTCTGGATTTTACACTTTTTTCAGATGGCCCTTTTGACCGGGGGGAAGTGAGACTTCATTGTAGTGCAGATTTCCTTTGCAAGCTTGCTTGGTTGGCCAAAAAGGGCGTATGCGTTTTTTCCTGAATATATTCAGGAAAAAACGCATACGCCCTTTTTGGCCAAGTGCATCATTGTGGACGTTCTGCCTCTTTTCCTATGCTTTCAATGCAATTCCAGTCTACCTCCTGAAATCGGTTTTCTGCAATTCTGCCCCGCTTTCAAGTCGTCTTGGCAGCCTTACTTCAGTATATTTTTGGACGATAGCTGTCATTTATAACTCTGCAGGTTTGTGAATTACAGTGCCCCTGAGCTCCTTTCTTCAACTCGCTTTCTTTTGAGCTGACCGCAACACCGCAGGATGGCTTCAGGCCCTAATCTGGTTCTGGCACGTCAGCTGAGCCTTTGGTTATTTCCTCTTCCTGGTGGGAAATGAGAGTTAAATTTGCCCGTCCAGACATCTCCAGCTAGTCTCTCATTGGTTCTCCTTATTCCTGTTCATCTTCCGCAGAAATTGCAAACTGGGCCAAACAGGAGGTTAAAGGCGCTGACTCTCCAAGTGGGGAGAGTGTTAGTAAAGTGTCTGGAATGTTGCACCCGAGTACCAGGGGAGGAAAACTGAGACATATTTGAACACGTCTCCCGTTCACACGGTTGATCATACTCTGGGTTCCACATGCATGTTTTAGCTGAAGGAAGAATACCTTAAACCTGGAGAGTTGAGACCCGTGGAATGGGTACCATGCAATATGACTTCAAAGGGTCTTCATTTGCTCACCGAACCTCTCCAATCCTATCACTGCTGCGTTTATGCCCCTGTACACACGCTTGATTCTCTTTTGGAGACATAGCAATCCATAGGTTTTAAGATACTTACTAGTCAGGTACATTCTTAGGCGTTTAATATGGGGTGTTGAGTCCATTTCGTTGAGCAAGGAGTAGCTCTTGTCTATTCCATATTTGGCTTAAGGAACTTTATCTGTGCTCATTTCAATCTCTGGTTTTATGCAGCACCCCAACTCACCTTTCCCCTTAAGCAAGCATAAGTTGGTTTTCTAAATTTGAGACCCTGTTCTGGTTTGGAATTCAGTTCCTGTGTAGCCAAGTTTACATTCCATGTATTACTGATATCTTATCATGTTTCTTTTGCTGTGTGACTTATTTCAGTTAGAATCATCGTACCTGAATCCACTCATTATGCTGCTACGGGCCTGATGACATAGATTTCATTGCTGAGTGATACTGCATTGTACGTAAGTACCACAAGTTCTTTATCCATTTTTCACTTTCTGTGATATTGAACTTGTACGGTAAACGAGGTTCTTGTAAACAGAGGCGTCCCAAACTTTGGGGTGGCTGTGTCTTTTTGATTTTAATTTCCCTAAGCTATAGGACCATAAGTGGAAGTGCCCTAGGCTCTGTTGCTTTGTTGTTTAGATGTTTCAGGAAACACCATACACTTCTCCCGAGTGTCTGTTGGCAATTTATATCCCACCCATCAGCATAACAAGGCTCCCAGTTCTCCATGGCCTGTCCTGCCTTTCTGGATTTTACACTTTTTTCAGATGGCCCTTTTGACCGGGGGGAAGTGAGACTTCATTGTAGTGCAGATTTCATTTGCAAGCTTGCTTGGTTGGCCAAAAAGGGCGTATGCGTTTTTTCCTGAATATATTCAGGAAAAAACGCATACGCCCTTTTTGGCCAAGTGCATCATTGTGGACGTTCTGCCTCTTTTCCTATGCTTTCAATGCAATTCCAGTCTACCTCCTGAAATCGGTTTCCTGCAATTCTGCCCCGCTTTCAAGTCTTCTTGGCAGCCTTACTTCAGTATATTTTTGGACGATAGCTGTCATTTATAACTCTGCAGGTTTGTGAATTACAGTGCCCCTGAGCTCCTTTCTTCAACTCGCTTTCTTGTGACCTGGCCGCAACACCGCATGATGGCTTCAGGCCCTAATCTGGTTCCGGCACGGCATGCTGAGCCTTTGGTTAATTCCTCTTCCTGGTGGGAAATCAGAGTTAAATTTGCCCGTCCAGACACCTCCAGCTAGTCTCTCATTGGTTCTCGCTATTCCTGTTCACCTTCCAAAGAAATTGCAAACTGGGCCAAACAGGAGGTTAAAGGGACTGACTCTCCAAGTCGGGAGAGTGTTAGTAAAGCGTCTGGAATGTTGCACCCGAGTACAAGGGTACGAAAACTGAGACATATTTGAACACGTCTCCCGATCACATGGTTGATCATACTCTAGGTTCCACATGCATGTTTTAGCTGAAGGAAGAATACCTTAAACCTGGAGAGTTGAAACCCGTGGAATGGGTACCATGCAACATGACTTCAAAGGGTCTTCATTTGCTCACAGAACCTCTCCAATCCTATCACTGCTGCGTTTATGCCCCTGTACACATGCTTGATTCTCTTTCGGTGACATAGCAATCCATAGGTTTTAAGATACTTACTAGTCAGGTACATGGTTAGGCGTTTAATAGGCGGTGTTGAGTCCATTTCGTTGAGCAAGGAGTAGCTCTTGTCTATTCCATATTGGCTTAAGGAACTTTATCTGTGCTCATTTCAATCTCTGGTTTTATGCAGCACCCCATCTCACCTTTCCCCTTAAGCAAGCATAAGTTGGTTTTCTAAATTTGAGACCCTGTTCTGTTCTGTAATTCAGTTCCTGTGTAGCCAAGTTTACATTCCGTGTATTAGTGATATCTTATGATGTTTCTTTTTCTGTGTGACTTATTTCAGTTAGAATCATCGTACCTGAATCCACTCATTATGCTGCTACGGGCCTGATGACATAGATTTCATTGCTGAGTGATACTGCATTGTACGTAAGTACCACAAGTTCTTTATCCATTTTTCACTTTCTGTGATATTGAACTTGTACGGTAAACGAGGTTCTTGTAAACAGAGGCCTCCTAAACTTTGGGGTGGCTGTGTCTTTTTGATTTTAATTTCCCTAAGCTATAGGACCATAAGTGGAAGTGCCCTAGACTCTGTTGCTTTGTTTTTTAGATGTTTCAGGAAACACCATACACTTCTCCCGAGTGTCTGTTGGCAATTTCCATCCCGCCCATCAGCATAACAAGGCTCCCAGTTCTCCATGGCCTGTCCTGCCTTTCTGGATTTTACACTTTTTTCAGATGGCCCTTTTGACCGGGGGGAAGTGAGACTTCATTGTAGTGCAGATTTCCTTTGCAAGCTTGCTTGGTTGGCCAAAAAGGGCGTATGCGTTTTTTCCTGAATATATTCAGGAAAAAATGCATACGCCCTTTTTGGCCAAGTGCATCATTGTGGACGTTCTGCCTCTTTTCCTATGCTTTCAATGCAATTCCAGTCTACCTCCTGAAATCGGTTTCCTGCAATTCTGCCCCGCTTTCAAGTCCTCTTGGCAGCCTTACTTCAGTATATTTTTGGACGATAGCTGTCATTTATAACTCTGCAGGTTTGTGAATTACAGTTCCCCTGAGCTCCTTTCTTCAACTCGTTTTCTTGTGACCTGGCCGCCACACCGCAGGATGGCTTCAGGCCCTAATCTGGTTCCGGCACGGCACGCTGAGCCTTTGGTTATTTCCTCTTCCTGGTGGGAAATGAGAGTTAAATTTGCCCATCCAGACACCTCCAGCTAGTCTCTCATTGGTTCTCCCTATTTCTGTTCATCTTCCGCAGAAATTGCAAACTGGGCCAAACAGGAGGTTAAAGGCGCTGACTCTCCAAGTGGGGAGAGTGTTAGGAAAGCGTCTGGAATGTTGCACCCGAGTACCAGGGGAGGAAAACTGAGACATATTTGAACACGTCTCCCGTTCACACGGTTGATCATACTCTAGGTTCCACATGCATGTTTTATCTGAAGGAAGAATACCTTAAACCTGGAGAGTTGAGACCCTTGGAATGGTTACCATGCAATATGACTTCAAAGGGTCTTCATTTGCTCACCGAACCTCTCCAATACTATCACTGCTGCGTTTATGCCCCTGTACACACGCTTGATTCTCTTTTGGAGACATAGCAATCCATAGGTTTTAAGATACTTACTAGTCAGGTACATTCTTAGGCGTTTAATAGGGGGTGTTGAGTCCATTTCGTTGAGCAAGGAGTAGCTCTTGTCTATTCCATATTTGGCTTAAGGAACTTTAAATGTTTTGATTTCAATCTCTGGTTTTATGCAGCACCCCAACTCACCTTTCCCCTTAAGCAAGCATAAGTTGGTTTTCTAAATTTGAGACCCTGTTCTGTTTTGGAATTCAGTTCCTGTGTAGCCAAGTTTACATTCCGTGTATTAGTGATATCTTATGATGTTTCTTTTTCTGTGTGACTTATTTCAGTTACAATCATCGTAGCTGAATCCACTCATTATGCTGCTACAGGCCTGATGACATAGATTTCATTGTTGAGTGATACTGCATTGTACGTAAGTACCACAAGTTCTTTATCCATTTTTCACTTTCTGTGATATTGAACTTGTACGGTAAACAAGATTCTTGTAAACAGAGGCGTCCCAAACTTTGGGGTGGCTGTGTCTTTTTGATTTTAATTTCCCTAAGCTATAGGACCATAAGTGGAAGTGCCCTAGGCTCTGTTGCTTTGTTTTTTAGATGTTTCAGGAAACACCATACATTTCTCCCGAGTGTCTGTTGGCAATTTACATCCCGCCCATCATCATAACAAGGCTCCCTGTTCTCCATGGCCTGTCCTGGCTTTCTGGATTTTACACTTTTTTCTGATGGCCCTTTTGACCGGGGGGAAGTGAGACTTCATTGTAGTGCAGATTTCCTTTGCAAGCTTGCTTGGTTGGCCAAAAAGGGCGTATGCGTTTTTTCCTGAATATATTCAGGAAAAAACGCATACGCCCTTTTTGGCCAAGTGCATCATTGTGGACGTTCTGCCTCTTTTCCTATGCTTTCAATGCAATTCCAGTCTACCTCCTGAAATCGGTTTCCTGCAATTCTGCCCCGCTTTCAAGTCCTCTTGGCAGCCTTACTTCAGTATATTTTTGGATGATAGCTGTCATTTATAACTCTGCAGGTTTGTGAATTACAGTGCCCCTGAGCTCCTTTCTTCAACTCGCTTTCTTGTGAGCTGGCCGCAACACCGCAGGATGGATTCAGGCCCTAATCTGGTTCTGGCATGGCACGCTGAGCCTTTGGTTGATTCGTCTTCCTGGTTGGAAATCAGAGTTAAATTTGCCCATCCAAACACCTCCAGCTAGTCTCTCATTGGTTCTCGCTATTCCTGTTCATCTTCCGCAGAAATTGCAAACTGGGCCAAACAGGAGGTTAAAGGCGATGACTCTCCAAGTGGGGAGAGTGTTAGTAAAGCGTCTGGAATGTTGCACCCGAGTACCAGGGGAGGAAAACTGAGACATATTTGAACACGTCTCCCGTTGACACAGTTGATCATACTCTGGGTAACACATGCATGATTTAGCTGAAGGAAGAATACCTTAAACCTGGAGAGTTGATACCCGTGTAATGGGTACCATGCAATATGACCTCAAAGGGTTTTCATTTGCTCACCAAACCTCTCCAATCCTATCACTGCTGCGTTTATGCCCCTGTACACATGCTTGATTCTCTTTCGGAGACATAGCAATCCATAGGTTTTAAGATACTTACTAGTCAGGTACATTGTTAGGCGTTTAATAGGGGGTGTTGAGTCCATTTCGTTGAGCAAGGAGTAGCTCTTGTCTATTCCATATTGGCTTAAAGAACTTTATCTGTGCTCATTTCAATCTCTGGTTTTATGCAGAACCTCATCTCACCTTTCCCCTTAAGCAAGCATAAGTTGGTTTTCTAAATTTGAGACCCTGTTCTGTTCTGTAATTCAGTTCCTGTGTAGCCAAGTTTACATTCCGTGTATTACTGATATCTTATGATGTTTCTTTTTCTGTGTGACTTATTTCAGGTAGAATCATCGTACCTGAATCCACTCATTGTGCTGCTATGGGCCTGATGACATAGATTTCATTGCTGAGTGATACTGCATTGTACGTAAGTACCACAAGTTCTTTATCCATTTTTCACTTTCTGTGATATTGAACTTGTACGGTAAACGAGGTTCTTGTAAACAGAGGCCTCCTAAAATTTGGGGTGGCTGTGTCTTTTTGATTTTAATTTCCCTAAGCTATAGGACCATAAGTGGAAGTGCCCTAGACTCTGTTGCTTTGTTTTTTAGATGTTTCAGGAAACACCATACACTTCTCCCGAGTGTCTGTTGGCAATTTCCATCCCGCCCATCAGCATAACAAGGCTCCCAGTTCTCCATGGCCTGTCCTGCCTTTCTGGATTTTACACTTTTTTCAGATGGCCCTTTTGACCGGGGGGAAGTGAGACTTCATTGTAGTGCAGATTTCCTTTGCAAGCTTGCTTGGTTGGCCAAAAAGGGCGTATGCGTTTTTTCCTGAATATATTCAGGAAAAAACGCATACGCCCTTTTTGGCCAAGTGCATCATTGTGGACGTTCTGCCTCTTTTCCTATGCTTTCAATGCAATTCCAGTCTACCTCCTGAAATCGGTTTCCTGCAATTCTGCCCCGCTTTCAAGTCCTCTTGGCAGCCTTACTTCAGTATATTTTTGGACGATAGCTGTCATTTATAACTCTGCAGGTTTGTGAATTACAGTTCCCCTGAGCTCCTTTCTTCAACTCGTTTTCTTGTGACCTGGCCGCAACACCGCAGGATGGCTTCAGGCCCTAATCTGGTTCCGGCACGGCACGCTGAGCCTTTGGTTAATTCCTCTTCCTGGTGGGAAATGAGAGTTAAATTTGCCCGTCCAGACACCTCCAGCTAGTCTCTCATTGGTTCTCGCTATTCCTGTTCATCTTCCGCAGAAATTGCAAACTGGGCCAAACAGGAGGTTAAAGGGACTGACTCTCCAAGTCGGGAGAGTGTTAGTAAAGCGTCTGGAATGTTGCACCCGAGTACCAGGGGAGGAAAACTGAGATATATTTGAACACGTCTCCCGTTCACATGGTTGATCATACTCTGGGTTCCACATGCATGTTTTAGCTGAAGGAAGAATACCTTAAACATGGGTAGTTGAAACCCGTGGAATGGGTACCATGCAATATGACTTCAAAGGGTCTTCATTTGCTCACCGAACCTCTCCAATCCTATCACTGCTGCGTTTATGCCCCTGTACACATGTTTGATTCTCTTTCGGAGACATAGCAATCCATAGGTTTTAAGATACTTACTAGTCAGGTACATTCTTAGGCATTTAATATGGGGTGTTGAGTCCATTTCGTTGAGCAAGGAGTAACTCTTGTCTATACCATATTTGGCTTAAGGAACTTTATCTGTGCTCATTTCGATCTCTGGTTTTATGCAGCACCCCAACTCACCTTTCCCCTTAAGGAAGCATAAGTTGGTTTTCTAAATTTGAGACCCTGTTCTGTTCTGTAATTCAGTTCCTGTGTAGCCAAGTTTACATTCCGTGTATTACTGATATCTTATGATGTTTCTTTTTCTGTGTGACTTATTTCAGTTAGAATCATCATACCTGAATCCACTCATTGTGCTGCTAAGGGCCTGATGACATAGATTTCATTGCTGAGTGATATTGCTTTGTAAGTAAATACCACAACTTCTTTATCCATTTTTCACTTTCTGCGATGTTGAACTTTACTGTAAACGAGGTTCTTGTAAACAGAGGCGTCCCAAACTTTGGGGTGGCTGTGTCTTTTTGATTTTAATTTCCCTATGCTATAGGACCATAAGTGGAAGTGCCCTAGGCTCTGTTGCTTTGTTTTTTAGATGTTTCAGGAAACACCATACACTTCTCGCGAGTGTCTGTTGGCAATTTTCATCCCGCCCATCAGCATAACAAGGCTCCCAGTTCTCCATGGCCTGTCCTGCCTTTCTGGATTTTACACTTTTTTCAGATGGCCCTTTTGACCGGGGGGAAGTGAGACTTCATTGTAGTGCAGATTTCCTTTGCAAGCTTGCTTGGTTGGCCAAAAAGGGCGTATGCGTTTTTTCCTGAATATATTCAGGAAAAAACGCATACGCCCTTTTTGGCCAAGTGCATCATTGTGGACGTTCTGCCTCTTTTCCTATGCTTTCAATGCAATTCCAGTCTACCTCCTGAAATCGGTTTCCTGCAATTCTGCCCCGCTTTCAAGTCCTCTTGGCAGCCTTACTTCAGTATATTTTTGGACGATAGCTGTCATTTATAACTCTGCAGGTTTGTGAATTACAGTGCCCCTGAGCTCCTTTCTTCAACTCGCTTTCTTTTTAGCTGACCGCAACACCGCAGGATGGCTTCAGGCCCTAATCTGGTTCTGGCACGTCAGCTGAGCCTTTGGTTATTTCCTCTTCCTGGTGGGAAATGAGAGTTAAATTTGCCCGTCCAGACATCTCCAGCTAGTCTCTCATTGGTTCTCCTTATTCCTGTTCATCTTCCGCAGAAATTGCAAACTGGGCCAAACAGGAGGTTAAAGGCGCTGACTCTCCAAGTGGGGAGAGTGTTAGTAAAGTGTCTGGAATGTTGCACCCGAGTACCAGGGGAGGAAAACTGAGACATATTTGAACACGTCTCCCGTTCACACGGTTGATCATACTCTGGGTTCCACATGCATGTTTTAGCTGAAGGAAGAATACCTTAAACCTGGAGAGTTGAGACCCGTGGAATGGGTACCATGCAATATGACTTCAAAGGGTCTTCATTTGCTCACCGAACCTCTCCAATCCTATCACTGCTGCGTTTATGCCCCTGTACACACGCTTGATTCTCTTTTGGAGACATAGCAATCCATAGGTTTTAAGATACTTACTAGTCAGGTACATTCTTAGGCGTTTAATATGGGGTGTTGAGTACATTTCGTTGAGCAAGGAGTAGCTCTTGTCTATTCCATATTTGGCTTAAGGAACTTTATCTGTGCTCATTTCAATCTCTGGTTTTATGCAGCACCCCAACTCACCTTTCCCCTTAAGCAAGCATAAGTTGGTTTTCTAAATTTGAGACCCTGTTCTGGTTTGGAATTCAGTTCCTGTGTAGCCAAGTTTACATTCCATGTATTACTGATATCTTATGATGTTTCTTTTTCTGTGTGACTTATTTCAGTTAGAATCATCATACCTGAATCCACTCATTGTGCTGCTAAGGGCCTGATGACATAGATTTCATTGCTGAGTGATATTGCTTTGTAAGTAAATACCACAACTTCTTTATCCATTTTTCACTTTCTGTGATATTGCACTTGTACTGTAAACGAGGTTCTTGTAAACAGAGGCGTCCCAAACTTTGGGGTGGCTGTGTCTTTTTGATTTTAATTTCCCTAAGCTATAGGACCATAAGTGGAAGTGCCCTAGGCTCTGTTGCTTTGTTTTTTAGATGTTTCAGGAAACACCATACACTTCTCCCGAGTGTCTGTTGGCAATTTACATCCCGCCCATCAGCATAACAAGGCTCCCAGTTCTCCATGGCCTGTCCTGCCTTTCTGGATTTTACACTTTTTTCAGATGGCCCTTTTGACCGGGGGGAAGTGAGACTTCATTGTAGTGCAGATTTCCTTTGCAAGCTTGCTTGGTTGGCCAAAAAGGGCGTATGCGTTTTTTCCTGAATATATTCAGGAAAAAACGCATACGCCCTTTTTGGCCAAGTGCATCATTGTGGACGTTCTGCCTCTTTTCCTATGCTTTCAATGCAATTCCAGTCTACCTCCTGAAATCGGTTTCCTGCAATTCTGCCCCGCTTTCAAGTCCTCTTGGCAGCCTTACTTCAGTATATTTTTGGACGATAGCTGTCATTTATAACTCTGCAGGTTTGTGAATTACAGTGCCCCTGAGCTCCTTTCTTCAACTCGCTTTCTTGTGACCTGGCCGCAACACCGCAGGATGGCTTCAGGCCCTAATCTGGTTCCAGCACGGCACGCTGAGC
This sequence comes from Grampus griseus, assembly GCF_964374135.1. Taxonomy (NCBI): domain Eukaryota; kingdom Metazoa; phylum Chordata; class Mammalia; order Artiodactyla; family Delphinidae; genus Grampus; species Grampus griseus. The sequence goes on along the minus strand of NW_028133279.1, from coordinate 116,728 downwards.
CTTTGGTTATTTCCTCTTCCTGGTGGGAAATGAGAGTTAAATTTGCCCGTCCAGACACCTCCAGCTAGTCTCTCATTGGTTCTCCCTATTCCTGTTCATCTTCCGCAGAAATTGCAAACTGGGCCAAACAGGAGGTTAAAGGCGCTGACCTTCCAAGTGGGGAGAGTGTTAGTAAAGCGTCTGGAATGTTGCACCCGAGTACCAGGGGAGGAAAACTGAGACATATTTGAACATGTCTCCCGATCACATGGTTGATCATAGTCTAGGTTCCACATGCATGTTTTAGCTGAAGGAAGAATACCTTAAACCTGGGTAGTTGAAACCCGTGGAATGGGTACCATGCAATATGACTTCAAAGGGTCTTCATTAGCTCACCAAACCTCTCCAATCCTATCACTGCTGCGTTTATGCCCCTGTACACATGCTTGATTCTCTTTCGGAGACATAGCAGTCCATAGGTTTTAAGATACTTACTAGTCAGGTACATTCTTAGGCGTTTAATTTGGGGTGTTGGGTCCATTTCGTTGAGCAAGGAGTAGCTCTTGTCTATTCCATATTTGGTTTAAGGAACTTTATCTGTGCTCATTTCAATCTCTGGTTTTATGCAGCACCCCAACTCACCTTTACTCTTAAGCAAGCATAAGTTGGTTTTCTAAATTTGAGACCCTGTTCTGTTTTGGAATTCAGTTCCTGTGTAGCCAAGTTTACATTCCGTGTATTACTGATATCTTATGTTGTTTCTTTTTCTGTGTGACTTATTTCAGTTAGAATCATCGTACCTGAATCCACTCATTATGCTGCTACGGGCCTGATGACATAGATTTCATTGCTGAGTGATACTGCATTGTACGTAAGTACCACAAGTTCTTTATCCATTTTTCACTTTCTCTGATATTGCACTTGTACGGTAAACGAGGTTCTTGTAAACAGAGGCGTCCCAAACTTTGGGGTGGCTGTGTCTTTTTGATTTTAATTTCCCTAAGCTATAGGACCATAAGTGGAAGTGCCCTAGGCTCTGTTGCTTTGTTTTTTAGATGTTTCAGGAAACACCATACACTTCTCCCGAGTGTCTGTTGGCAATTTACATCCCGCCCATCAGCATAACAAGGCTCCCAGTTCTCCATGGCCTGTCCTGCCTTTCTGGATTTTACACTTTTTTCAGATGGCCCTTTTGACCGGGGGGAAGTGAGACTTCATTGTAGTGCAGATTTCCTTTGCAAGCTTGCTTGGTTGGCCAAAAAGGGCGTATGCGTTTTTTCCTGAATATATTCAGGAAAAAACGCATACGCCCTTTTTGGCCAAGTGCATCATTGTGGACGTTCTGCCTCTTTTCCTATGCTTTCAATGCAATTCCAGTCTACCTCCTGAAATCGGTTTCCTGCAATTCTGCCCCGCTTTCAAGTCCTCTTGGCAGCCTTACTTCAGTATATTTTTGGACGATAGCTGTCATTTATAACTCTGCAGGTTTGTGAATTACAGTGCCCCTGAGCTCCTTTCTTCAACTCGCTTTCTTGTGAGCTGGCCGCAACACCGCAGGATGGCTTCAGGCCCTAATCTGGTTCCGGCACGGCACGCTGAGCCTTTGGTTAATTCCTCTTCCTGGTGGGAAATGAGAGTTAAATTTGCCCGTCCAGACACCTCCAGCTAGTCTCTCATTGGTTCTCCCTATTCCTGTTCATCTTCCGCAGAAATTGCAAACTGGGCCAAACAGGAGTTTAAAGGCGCTGACTCTCCAAGTGGGGAGAGTGTTAGTAAAGCGTCTGGAATGTTGCACCCGAGTACCAGGGGAGGAAAACTGAGACATATTTGAACACGTCTCCCATTCACACGGTTGATCATACTCTGGGTTCCACATGCATGTTTTAGCTGAAGGAAGAATACCTTAAACCTGGAGAGTTGAGACCCGTGGAATGGGTACCATGCAATATGACTTCAAAGGGTCTTCATTTGCTCACCGAACCTCTCCAATCCTATCACTGCTGCGTTTATGCCCCTGTACACATGCTTGATTCTCTTTCGGAGACATAGCAATCCATAGGTTTTAAGATACTTACTAGTCAGGTACATACTTAGGCGTTTAATATGCGGTGTTGAGTCCATGTCGTTGAGCAAGGAGTAGCTCTTGTCTATTCCATATTTGGCTTAAGGAACTTTATCTGTGCTCATTTCAATCTCTGGTTTTATGCAGCACCCCAACTCACCTTTCCCCTTAAGCAAGCATAAGTTGGTTTTCTAAATTTGAGACCCTGTTCTGTTTTGGAATTCAGTTCCTGTGCAGCCAAGTTTACATTCCGTGTATTAGTGATATCTTATGATGTTTCTTTTTCTGTGTGACTTATTTCAGTTAGAATCATCGTACCTGAATCCACTCATTGTGCTGCTACGGGCCTGATGACATAGATTTCATTGCTGAGTGATACTGCATTGTACGTAAGTACCACAAGTTCTTTATCCATTTTTCACTTTCTGTGATATTGAACTTGTACGGTAAACGAGGTTCTTGTAAACAGAGGCGTCCCAAACTTTGGGGTGGCTGTGTCTTTTTGATTTTAATTTCCCTAAGCTATAGGACCATAAGTGGAAGTGCCCTAGGCTCTGTTGCTTTGTTTTTTAGATGTTTCAGGAAACACCATACACTTCTCCCGAGTGTCTGTTGGCAATTTACATCCCGCCCATCAGCATAACAAGGCTCCCAGTTCTCCATGGCCTGTCCTGCCTTTCTGGATTTTACACTTTTTTCAGATGGCCCTTTTGACCGGGGGGAAGTGAGACTTCATTGTAGTGCAGATTTCCTTTGCAAGCTTGCTTGGTTGGCCAAAAAGGGCGTATGCGTTTTTTCCTGAATATATTCAGGAAAAAACGCATACGCCCTTTTTGGCCAAGTGCATCATTGTGGACGTTCTGCCTCTTTTCCTATGCTTTCAATGCAATTCCAGTCTACCTCCTGAAATCGGTTTCCTGCAATTCTGCCCCGCTTTCAAGTCCTCTTGGCAGCCTTACTTCAGTATATTTTTGGACGATAGCTGTCATTTATAACTCTGCAGGTTGGTGAATTACAGTGCCCCTGAGCTCCTTTCTTCAACTCGCTTTCTTTTGAGCTGGCCGCAACACCGCAGGATGGCTTCAGGCCCTAATCTGGTTCCGGCACGGCACGCTGAGCCTTTGAGTATTTCCTCTTCCTGGTGGGAAATGAGAGTTAAATTTGCCCGTCCAGACATCTCCAGCTAGTCTCTCATTGGTTCTCCTTATTCCTGTTCATCTTCCGCAGAAATTGCAAACTGGGCCAAACAGGAGGTTAAAGGCGCTGACTCTCCAAGTGGGGAGAGTGTTAGTAAAGTGTCTGGAATGTTGCACCCGAGTACCAGGGGAGGAAAACTGAGACATATTTGAACACGTCTCCCGTTCACACGGTTGATCATACTCTGGGTTCCACATGCATGTTTTAGCTGAAGGAAGAATACCTTAAACCTGGAGAGTTGAGACCCGTCGAATGGGTACCATGCAATATGACTTCAAAGGGTCTTCATTTGCTCACCGAACCTCTCCAATCCTATCACTGCTGCATTTATGCCCCTGTACACACGCTTGATTCTCTTTTGGAGACATAGCAATCCATAGGTTTTAAGATACTTACTAGTCAGGTACATTCTTAGGCGTTTAATATGGGGTGTTGAGTACATTTCGTTGAGCAAGGAGTAGCTCTTGTCTATTCCATATTTGGCTTAAGGAACTTTATCTGTGCTCATTTGAATCTCTGGTTTTATGCAGCACCCCAACTCACCTTTCCCCTTAAGCAAGCATAAGTTGGTTTTCTAAATTTGAGACCCTGTTCTGGTTTGGAATTCAGTTCCTGTGTAGCCAAGTTTACATTCCATGTATTACTGATATCTTATGATGTTTCTTTTGCTGTGTGACTTATTTCAGTTAGAATCATCGTACCTGATTCCACTCATTATGCTGCTACGGGCCTGATGACATAGATTTCATTGCTGAGTGATACTGCATTGTACGTAAGTACCACAAGTTCTTTATCCATTTTTCACTTTCTGTGATATTGAACTTGTACGGTAAACGAGGTTCTTGTAAACAGAGGCGTCCCAAACTTTGGGGTGGCTGTGTCTTTTTGATTTTAATTTCCCTAAGCTATAGGACCATAAGTGGAAGTGCCCTAGGCTCTGTTGCTTTGTTGTTTAGATGTTTCAGGAAACACCATACACTTCTCCCGAGTGTCTGTTGGCAATTTACATCCCACCCATCAGCATAACAAGGCTCCCAGTTCTCTATGGCCTGTCCTGCCTTTCTGGATTTTACACTTTTTTCAGATGGCCCTTTTGACCGGGGGGAAGTGAGACTTCATTGTAGTGCAGATTTCCTTTGCAAGCTTGCTTGGTTGACCAAAAAGGGCGTATGCGTTTTTTCCTGAATATATTCAGGAAAAAACGCATACGCCCTTTTTGGCCAAGTGCATCATTGTGGACGTTCTGCCTCTTTTCCTATGCTTTCAATGCAATTCCAGTCTACCTCCTGAAATCGGTTTCCTGCAATTCTGCCCCGCTTTCAAGTCCTCTTGGCAGCCTTACTTCAGTATATTTTTGGACGATAGCTGTCATTTATAACTCTGCAGGTTTGTGAATTACAGTGCCCCTGAGCTCCTTTCTTCAACTCGCTTTCTTGTGACCTGGCCGCAACACCGCATGATGGCTTCAGGCCCTAATCTGGTTCCGGCACGGCACGCTGAGCCTTTGGTTAATTCCTCTTCCTGGTGGGAAATCAGAGTTAAATTTGCCCGTCCAGACACCTCCAGCTAGTCTCTCATTGGTTCTCGCTATTCCTGTTCACCTTCCACAGAAATTGCAAACTGGGCCAAACAGGAGGTTAAAGGGACTGACTCTCCAAGTCGGGAGAGTGTTAGTAAAGCGTCTGGAATGTTGCACCCGAGTACAAGGGTACGAAAACTGAGACATATTTGAACACGTCTCCCGATCACATGGTTGATCATACTCTAGGTTCCACATGCATGTTTTAGCTGAAGGAAGAATACCTTAAACCTGGAGAGTTGAAACCCGTGGAATGGGTACCATGCAATATGACTTCAAAGGGTCTTCATTTGCTCACAGAACCTCTCCAATCCTATCACTGCTGCGTTTATGCCCCTGTACACATGCTTGATTCTCTTTCGGAGACATAGCAATCCATAGGTTTTAAGATACTTACTAGTCAGGTACATTGTTAGGCGTTTAATAGGCGGTGTTGAGTCCATTTCGTTGAGCAAGGAGTAGCTCTTGTCTATTCCATATTGGCTTAAGGAACTTTATCTGTGCTCATTTCAATCTCTGGTTTTATGCAGCACCCCATCTCACCTTTCCCCTTAAGCAAGCATAAGTTGGTTTTCTAAATTTGAGACCCTGTTCTGTTCTTTAATTCAGTTCCTGTGTAGCCAAGTTTACATTCCGTGTATTAGTGATATCTTATGATGTTTCTTTTTCTGTGTGACTTATTTCAGTTAGAATCATCGTACCTGAATCCACTCATTATGCTGCTACGGGCCTGATGACATAGATTTCATTGCTGAGTGATACTGCATTGTACGTAAGTACCACAAGTTCTTTATCCATTTTTCACTTTCTGTGATATTGAACTTGTACGGTAAACGAGGTTCTTGTAAACAGAGGCCTCCTAAACTTTGGGGTGGCTGTGTCTTTTTGATTTTAATTTCCCTAAGCTATAGGACCATAAGTGGAAGTGCCCTAGACTCTGTTGCTTTGTTTTTTAGATGTTTCAGGAAACACCATACACTTCTCCCGAGTGTCTGTTGGCAATTTCCATCCCGCCCATCAGCATAACAAGGCTCCCAGTTCTCCATGGCCTGTCCTGCCTTTCTGGATTTTACACTTTTTTCAGATGGCCCTTTTGACCGGGGGGAAGTGACACTTCATTGTAGTGCTGATTTCCTTTGCAAGCTTGCTTGGTTGGCCAAAAAGGGCGTATGCGTTTTTTCCTGAATATATTCAGGAAAAAACGCATACGCCCTTTTTGGCCAAGTGCATCATTGTGGACGTTCTGCCTCTTTTCCTATGCTTTCAATGCAATTCCAGTCTACCTCCTGAAATCGGTTTCCTGCAATTCTGCCCCGCTTTCAAGTCCTCTTGGCAGCCTTACTTCAGTATATTTTTGGACGATAGCTGTCATTTATAACTCTGCAGGTTTGTGAATTACAGTTCCCCTGAGCTCCTTTCTTCAACTCGTTTTCTTGTGACCTGGCCGCAACACCGCAGGATGGCTTCAGGCCCTAATCTGGTTCCGGCACGGCACGCTGAGCCTTTGGTTAATTCCTCTTCCTGGTGGGAAATGAGAGTTAAATTTGCCCGTCCAGACACCTCCAGCTAGTCTCTCATTGGTTCTCGCTATTCCTGTTCATCTTCCGCAGAAATTGCAAACTGGGCCAAACAGGAGGTTAAAGGGACTGACTCTCCAAGTCGGGAGAGTGTTAGTAAAGCGTTTGGAATGTTGCACCCGAGTACCAGGGGAGGAAAACTGAGATATATTTGAACACGTCTCCCGTTCACATGGTTGATCATACTCTGGGTTCCACATGCATGTTTTAGCTGAAGGAAGAATACCTTAAACATGGGTAGTTGAAACCCGTGGAATGGGTACCATGCAATATGACTTCAAAGGGTCTTCATTTGCTCACCGAACCTCTCCAATCCTATCACTGCTGCGTTTATGCCCCTGTACACATGTTTGATTCTCTTTCGGAGACATAGCAATCCATAGGTTTTAAGATACTTACTAGTCAGGTACATTCTTAGGCATTTAATATGGGGTGTTGAGTCCATTTCGTTGAGCAAGGAGTAACTCTTGTCTATTCCATATTTGGCTTAAGGAACTTTATCTGTGCTCATTTCAATCTCTGGTTTTATGCAGCACCCCAACTCACCTTTCCCCTTAAGCAAGCATAAGTTGGTTTTCTAAATTTGAGACCCTGTTCTGTTCTGTAATTCAGTTCCTGTGTAGCCAAGTTTACATTCCGTGTATTACTGATATTTTATGATGTTTCTTTTTCTGTGTGACTTATTTCAGTTAGAATCATCATACCTGAATCCACTCATTGTGCTGCTAAGGGCCTGATGACATAGATTTCATTGCTGAGTGATATTGCTTTGTAAGTAAATACCACAACTTCTTTATCCATTTTTCACTTTCTGTGATATTGCACTTGTACTGTAAACGAGGTTCTTGTAAACAGAGGCGTCCCAAACTTTGGGGTGGCTGTGTCTTTTTGATTTTAATTTCCCTAAGCTATAGGACCATAAGTGGAAGTGCCCTAGGCTCTGTTGCTTTGTTTTTTAGATGTTTCAGGAAACACCATACACTTCTCCCGAGTGTCTGTTGGCAATTTACATCCCGCCCATCAGCATAACAAGGCTCCCAGTTCTCCATGGCCTGTCCTGCCTTTCTGGATTTTACACTTTTTTCAGATGGCCCTTTTGACTGGGGGGAAGTGAGACTTCATTGTAGTGCAGATTTCCTTTGCAAGCTTGCTTGGTTGGCCAAAAAGGGCGTATGCGTTTTTTCCTGAATATATTCAGGAAAAAACGCATACGCCCTTTTTGGCCAAGTGCATCATTGTGGACGTTCTGCCTCTTTTCCTATGCTTTCAATGCAATTCCAGTCTACCTCCTGAAATCGGTTTCCTGCAATTCTGCCCCGCTTTCAAGTCCTCTTGGCAGCCTTACTTCAGTATATTTTTGGACGATAGCTGTCATTTATAACTCTGCAGGTTTGTGAATTACAGTGCCCCTGAGCTCCTTTCTTCAACTCGCTTTCTTGTGACCTGGCCGCAACACCGCAGGATGGCTTCAGGCCCTAATCTTGTTCCGGCACGGCACGCTGAGCCTTTGGTTATTTCCTCTTCCTGGTGGGAAATGAGAGTTAAATTTGCCCGTCCAGACACCTCCAGCTAGTCTCTCATTGGTTCTCCCTATTCCTGTTCATCTTCCGCAGAAATTGCAAACTGGGCCAAACAGGAGGTTAAAGGCGCTGACCTTCCAAGTGGGGAGAGTGTTAGTAAAGCGTCTGGAATGTTGCACCCGAGTACCAGGGGAGGAAAACTGAGACATATTTGAACACGTCTCCCGATCACATGGTTGATCATACTCTAGGTTCCACATGCATGTTTTAGCTGAAGGAAGAATACCTTAAACCTGGGTAGTTGAAACCCGTGGAATGGGTACCATGCAATATGACTTCAAAGGGTCTTCATTTGCTCACCAAACCTCTCCAATCCTATCACTGCTGCGTTTATGCCCCTGTACACATGCTTGATTCTCTTTCGGAGACATAGCAATCCATATGTTTTAAGATACTTACTAGTCAGGTACAGTCTTAGGCGTTTAATTTGGGGTGTTGAGTCCATTTCGTTGAGCAAGGAGTAGCTCTTGTCTATTCCATATTTGGCTTAAGGAACTTTATCTGTGCTCATTTCAATCTCTGGTTTTATGCAGTACCCCAACTCACCTTTACTCTTAAGCAAGCATAAGTTGGTTTTCTAAATTTGAGACCCTGTTCTGTTTTGGAATTCAGTTCCTGTGTAGCCAAGTTTACATTCCGTGTATTACTGATATCTTATGTTGCTTCTTTTTCTGTGTGACTTATTTCAGTTAGAATCATCGTACCTGAATCCACTCATTATGCTGCTACGGGCCTGATGACATAGATTTCATTGCTGAGTGATACTGCATTGTACGTAAGTACCACAAGTTCTTTATCCATTTTTCACTTTCTGTGATATTGCACTTGTACGGTAAACGAGGTTCTTGTAAACAGAGGCGTCCCAAACTTTGGGGTGGCTGTGTCTTTTTGATTTTAATTTCCCTAAGCTATAGGACCATAAGTGGAAGTGCCCTAGGCTCTGTTGCTTTGTTTTTTAGATGTTTCAGGAAACACCATACACTTCTCCCGAGTGTCTGTTGGCAATTTACATCCCGCCCATCAGCATAACAAGGCTCCCAGTTCTCCATGGCCTGTCCTGCCTTTCTGGATTTTACACTTTTTTCAGATGGCCCTTTTGACCGGGGGCAAGTGAGACTTCATTGTAGTGCAGATTTCCTTTGCAAGCTTGCTTGGTTGGCCAAAAAGGGCGTATGCGTTTTTTCCTGAATATATTCAGGAAAAAACGCATACGCCCTTTTTGGCCAAGTGCATCATTGTGGACGTTCTGCCTCTTTTCCTATGCTTTCAATGCAATTCCAGTCTACCTCCTGAAATCGGTTTCCTGCAATTCTGCCCCGCTTTCAACTCCTCTTGGCAGCCTTACTTCAGTATATTTTTGGACGATAGCTGTCATTTATAACTCTGCAGGTTTGTGAATTACAGTGCCCGTGAGCTCCTTTCTTCAACTCGCTTTCTTTTGAGCTGGCCGCAACACCGCAGGATGGCTTCAGGCCCTAATCTGGTTCCGGCACGGCACGCTGAGCCTTTGAGTATTTCCTCTTCCTGGTGGGAAATGAGAGTTAACTTTGCCCGTCCAGACACCTCCAGCTAGTCTCTCATTGGTTCTCCCTATTCCTATTCATCTTCCGCAGAAATTGCAAACTGGGCCAAACAGGAGGTTAAAGGCGCTGACTCTCCAAGTGGGGAGAGTGTTAGTAAAGCGTCTGGAATGTTGCACCCGAGTACCAGGGGAGGAAAACTGAGACATATTTGAACACGTCTCCCGTTCACACGGTTGATCATACTCTGGGTTCCACATGCATGTTTTAGCTGAAGGAAGAATACCTTAAACCTGGAGAGTTGAGACCCGTGGAATGGGTACCATGCAATATGACTTCAAAGGGTCTTCATTTGCTCACCGAACCTCTCCAATCCTATCACTGCTGCGTTTATGCCCCTGTACACATGCTTGATTCTCTTTCGGAGACATAGCAATCCATAGGTTTTAAGATACTTACTAGTCAGGTACATACTTAGGCGTTTAATATGCGGTGTTGAGTCCATGTCGTTGAGCAAGGAGTAGCTCTTGTCTATTCCATATTTGGCTTAAGGAACTTTATCTGTGCTCATTTCAATCTCTGGTTTTATGCAGCACCCCAACTCACCTTTCCCCTTAAGCAAGCATAAGTTGGTTTTCTAAATTTGAGACCCTGTTCTGTTCTGTAATTCAGTTCCTGTGTAGCCAAGTTTACATTCCGTGTATTACTGATATCTTATGATGTTTCTTTTTCTGTGTGACTTATTTCAGTTAGAATCATCATACCTGAATCCACTCATTGTGCTGCTAAGGGCCTGATGACATAGATTTCATTGCTGAGTGATATTGCTTTGTAAGTAAATACCACAACTTCTTTATCCATTTTTCACTTTCTGTGATATTGCACTTGTACTGTAAACGAGGTTCTTGTAAACAGAGGCGTCCCAAACTTTGGGGTGGCTGTGTCTTTTTGATTTTAATTTCCCTATGCTATAGGACCATAAGTGGAAGTGCCCTAGGCTCTGTTGCTTTGTTTTTTAGATGTTTCAGGAAACACCATACACTTCTCCCGAGTGTCTGTTGGCAATTTTCATCCCGCCCATCAGCATAACAAGGCTCCCAGTTCTCCATGGCCTGTCCTGCCTTTCTGGATTTTACACTTTTTTCAGATGGCCCTTTTGATCGGGGGGAAGTGAGACTTCATTGTAGTGCAGATTTCCTTTGCAAGCTTGCTTGGTTGGCCAAAAAGGGCGTATGCGTTTTTTCCTGAATATATTCAGGAAAAAACGCATACGCCCTTTTTGGCCAAGTGCATCATTGTGGACGTTCTGCCTCTTTTCCTATGCTTTCAATGCAATTCCAGTCTACCTCCTGAAATCGGTTTCCTGCAATTCTGCCCCGCTTTCAAGTCCTCTTGGCAGCCTTACTTCAGTATATTTTTGGACGATAGCTGTCATTTATAACTCTGCAGGTTTGTGAATTACAGTGCCCCTGAGCTCCTTTCTTCAACTCGCTTTCTTGTGAGCTGGCCGCAACACCGCAGGATGGCTTCAGGCCCTAATCTGTTTCCGGCACGGCACGCTGACCCTTTGGTTATTTACTCTTCCTGGTGGGAAATGAGAGTTAAATTTGCCCGTCCAGACACCTCCAGCTAGTCTCTCATTGGTTCTCCCTATTCCTGTTCATCTTCCGCAGAAATTGCAAACTGGGCCAAACAGGAGGTTAAAGGGACTGACTCTCCAAGTCGGGAGAGTGTTAGTAAAGCGTCTGGAATGTTGCACCCGAGTACAAGGGTACGAAAACTGAGACATATTTGAACACGTCTCCCGATCACATGGTTGATCATACTCTAGGTTCCACATGCATGTTTTAGCTGAAGGAAGAATACCTTAAACCTGGAGAGTTGAAACCCGTGGAATGGGTACCATGCAATATGACTTCAAAGGGTCTTCATTTGCTCACAGAACCTCTCCAATCCTATCACTGCTGCGTTTATGCCCCTGTACACATGCTTGATTCTCTTTCGGTGACATAGCAATCCATAGGTTTTAAGATACTTACTAGTCAGGTACATTGTTAGGCGTTTAATAGGCGGTGTTGAGTCCATTTCGTTGAGCAAGGAGTAGCTCTTGTCTATTCCATAGTGGCTTAAGGAACTTTATCTGTGCTCATTTCAATCTCTGGTTTTATGCAGCACCCCATCTCACCTTTCCCCTTAAGCAAGCATAAGTTGGTTTTCTAAATTTGAGACCCTGTTCTGTTCTGTAATTCAGTTCCTGTGTAGCCAAGTTTACATTCCGTGTATTAGTGATATCTTATGATGTTTCTTTTTCTGTGTGACTTATTTCAGTTAGAATCATCGTACCTGAATCCACTCATTATGCTGCTACGGGCCTGATGACATAGATTTCATTGCTGAGTGATACTGCATTGTACGTAAGTACCACAAGTTCTTTATCCATTTTTCACTTTCTGTGATATTGAACTTGTACGGTAAACGAGGTTCTTGTAAACAGAGGCCTCCTAAACTTTGGGGTGGCTGTGTCTTTTTGATTTTAATTTCCCTAAGCTATAGGACCATAAGTGGAAGTGCCCTTGGCTCTGTTGCTTTGTTTTTTAGATGTTTCAGGAAACACCATACACTTCTCCCGAGTGTCTGTTGGCAATTTCCATCCCGCCCATCAGCATAACAAGGCACCCAGTTCTCCATGGCCTGTCCTGCCTTTCTGGATTTTACACTTTTTTCAGATGGCCCTTTTGACCGGGGGGAAGTGAGACTTCATTGTAGTGCAGATTTCCTTTGCAAGCTTGCTTGGTTGGCCAAAAAGGGCGTATGCGTTTTTTCCTGAATATATTCAGGAAAAAATGCATACGCCCTTTTTGGCCAAGTGCATCATTGTGGACGTTCTGCCTCTTTTCCTATGCTTTCAATGCAATTCCAGTCTACCTCCTGAAATCGGTTTCCTGCAATTCTGCCCCGCTTTCAAGTCCTCTTGGCAGCCTTACTTCAGTATATTTTTGGACGATAGCTGTCATTTATAACTCTGCAGGTTTGTGAATTACAGTGCCCCTGAGCTCCTTTCTTCAACTCGCTTTCTTATGAGCTGGCCGCAACACCGCAGGATGGCTTCAGGCCATAATCTGTTTCCGGCATGGCACGCTGAGCCTTTGGTTAATTCCTCTTCCTGGTGGGAAATGAGAGTTAAATTTGCCCGTCCAGACACCTCCAGCTAGTCTCTCATTGGTTCTCGCTATTCCTGTTCATCTTCCACAGAAATTGCAAACTGGGTCAAACAGGAGGTTAAAGGGACTGACTCTCCAAGTCGGGAGAGTGTTAGTAAAGCGTCTGGAATGTTGCACTGAAGTACCAGGGTATGAAAACTGAGATATATTTGAACACGTCTCCCGTTCACATGGTTGATCATACTCTGGGTTCCACATGCATGTTTTAGCTGAAGGAAGAATACCTTAAACCTGGAGAGTTGAGACCCTTGGAATGGTTACCATGCAATATGACTTCAAAGGGTCTTCATTTGCTCACCGAACCTCTCCAATCCTATCACTGCTGCGTTTATGCCCCTGTACACACGCTTGATTCTCTTTTGGAGACATAGCAATCCATAGGTTTTAAGATACTTACTAGTCAGGTACATTCTTAGGCGTTTAATATGGGGTGTTGAGTCCATTTCGTTGAGCAATTAGTAGCTCTTGTCTATTCCATATTTGGCTTAAGGAACTTTAACTGTGCTGATTTCAATCTCTGGTTTTATGCAGCACCCCAACTCACCTTTCCCCTTAAGCAAGCATAAGTTGGTTTTCTAAATTTGAGACCCTGTTCTGTTTTGGAATTCAGTTCCTGTGTAGCCAAGTTTACATTCCGTGTATTAGTGATATCTTATGATGTTTCTTTTTCTGTGTGACTTATTTCAGTTAGAATCATCGTAGCTGAATCCACTCATTATGCTGCTACGGGCCTGATGACATAGATTTCATTGTTGAGTGATACTGCATTGTACGTAAGTACCACAAGTTCTTTATCCATTTTTCACTTTCTGTGATATTGAACTTGTACGGTAAACAAGGTTCTTGTAAACAGAGGCGTCCCAAACTTTGGGGTGGCTGTGTCTTTTTGATTTTAATTTCCCTAAGCTATAGGACCATAAGTGGAAGTGCCCTAGGCTCTGTTGCTTTGTTTTTTAGATGTTTCAGGAAACACCATACATTTCTCCCGAGTGTCTGTTGGCAATTTACATCCCGCCCATCATCATAACAAGGCTCCCTGTTCTCCATGGCCTGTCCTGGCTTTCTGGATTTTACACTTTTTTCTGATGGCCCTTTTGACCGGGGGGAAGTGAGACTTCATTGTAGTGCAGATTTCCTTTGCAAGCTTGCTTGGTTGGCCAAAAAGGGCGTATGCGTTTTTTCCTGAATATATTCAGGAAAAAACGCATACGCCCTTTTTGGCCAAGTGCATCATTGTGGACGTTCTGCCTCTTTTCCTATGCTTTCAATGCAATTCCAGTCTACCTCCTGAAATCGGTTTCCTGCAATTCTGCCCCGCTTTCAAGTCCTCTTGGCAGCCTTACTTCAGTATATTTTTGGATGATAGCTGTCATTTATAACTCTGCAGGTTTGTGAATTACAGTGCCCCTGAGCTCCTTTCTTCAACTCGCTTTCTTGTGAGCTGGCCGCAACACCGCAGGATGGATTCAGGCCCTAATCTGGTTCTGGCATGGCACGCTGAGCCTTTGGTTGATTCGTCTTCCTGGTTGGAAATCAGAGTTAAATTTGCCCATCCAAACACCTCCAGCTAGTCTCTCATTGGTTCTCGCTATTCCTGTTCATCTTCCGCAGAAATTGCAAACTGGGCCAAACAGGAGGTTAAAGGCGATGACTCTCCAAGTGGGGAGAGTGTTAGTAAAGCGTCTGGAATGTTGCACCCGAGTACCAGGGGAGGAAAACTGAGACATATTTGAACACGTCTCCCGTTGACACAGTTGATCATACTCTGGGTAACACATGCATGATTTAGCTGAAGGAAGAATACCTTAAACCTGGAGAGTTGATACCCGTGTAATGGGTACCATGCAATATGACCTCAAAGGGTTTTCATTTGCTCACCAAACCTCTCCAATCCTATCACTGCTGCGTTTATGCCCCTGTACACATGCTTGATTCTCTTTCGGAGACATAGCAATCCATAGGTTTTAAGATACTTACTAGTCAGGTACATTGTTAGGCGTTTAATAAGGGGTGTTGAGTCCATTTCGTTGAGCAAGGAGTAGCTCTTGTCTATTCCATATTGGCTTAAAGAACTTTATCTGTGCTCATTTCAATCTCTGGTTTTATGCAGCACCTCATCTCACCTTTCCCCTTAAGCAAGCATAAGTTGGTTTTCTAAATTTGAGACCCTCTTCTGTTCTGTAATTCAGTTCCTGTGTAGCCAAGTTTACATTCCGTGTATTAGTGATATCTTATGATGTTTCTTTTTCTGTGTGACTTATTTCAGGTAGAATCATCGTACCTGAATCCACTCATTATGCTGCTATGGGCCTGATGACATAGATTTCATTGCTGAGTGATACTGCATTGTACGTAAGTACCACAAGTTCTTTATCCATTTTTCACTTTCTGTGATATTGAACTTGTACGGTAAACGAGGTTCTTGTAAACAGAGGCCTCCTAAAATGTGGGGTGGCTGTGTCTTTTTGATTTTAATTTCACTAAGCTATAGGACCATAAGTGGAAGTGCCCTAGACTCTGTTGCTTTGTTTTTTAGATGTTTCAGGAAACACCATACACTTCTCCCGAGTGTCTGTTGGCAATTTCCATCCCGCCCATCAGCATAACAAGGCTCCCAGTTCTCCATGGCCTGTCCTGCCTTTCTGGATTTTACACTTTTTTCAGATGGCCCTTTTGACCGGGGGGAAGTGAGACTTCATTGTAGTGCAGATTTCCTTTGCAAGCTTGCTTGGTTGGCCAAAAAGGGCGTATGCGTTTTTTCCTGAATATATTCAGGAAAAAACGCATACGCCCTTTTTGGCCAAGTGCATCATTGTGGACGTTCTGCCTCTTTTCCTATGCTTTCAATGCAATTCCAGTCTACCTCCTGAAATCGGTTTCCTGCAATTCTGCCCCGCTTTCAAGTCCTCTTGGCAGCCTTACTTCAGTATATTTTTGGACGATAGCTGTCATTTATAACTCTGCAGGTTTGTGAATTACAGTTCCCCTGAGCTCCTTTCTTCAACTCGTTTTCTTGTGACCTGGCCGCAACACCGCAGGATGGCTTCAGGCCCTAATCTGGTTCCGGCACGGCACGCTGAGCCTTTGGTTAATTCCTCTTCCTGGTGGGAAATGAGAGTTAAATTTGCCCGTCCAGACACCTCCAGCTAGTCTCTCATTGGTTCTCGCTATTCCTGTTCATCTTCCGCAGAAATTGCAAACTGGGCCAAACAGGAGGTTAAAGGGACTGACTCTCCAAGTCGGGAGAGTGTTAGTAAAGCGTCTGGAATGTTGCACCCGAGTACCAGGGGAGGAAAACTGAGATATATTTGAACACGTCTCCCGTTCACATGGTTGATCATACTCTGGGTTCCACATGCATGTTTTAGCTGAAGGAAGAATACCTTAAACATGGGTAGTTGAAACCCGTGGAATGGGTACCATGCAATATGACTTCAAAGGGTCTTCATTTGCTCACCGAACCTCTCCAATCCTATCACTGCTGCGTTTATGCCCCTGTACACATGTTTGATTCTCTTTCGGAGACATAGCAATCCATAGGTTTTAAGATACTTACTAGTCAGGTACATTCTTAGGCATTTAATATGGGGTGTTGAGTCCATTTCGTTGAGCAAGGAGTAACTCTTGTCTATACCATATTTGGCTTAAGGAACTTTATCTGTGCTCATTTCGATCTCTGGTTTTATGCAGCACCCCAACTCACCTTTCCCCTTAAGGAAGCATAAGTTGGTTTTCTAAATTTGAGACCCTGTTCTGTTCTGTAATTCAGTTCCTGTGTAGCCAAGTTTACATTCCGTGTATTACTGATATCTTATGATGTTTCTTTTTCTGTGTGACTTATTTCAGTTAGAATCATCATACCTGAATCCACTCATTGTGCTGCTAAGGGCCTGATGACATAGATTTCATTGCTGAGTGATATTGCTTTGTAAGTAAATACCACAACTTCTTTATCCATTTTTCACTTTCTGCGATGTTGAACTTGTACTGTAAACGAGGTTCTTGTAAACAGAGGCGTCCCAAACTTTGGGGTGGCTGTGTCTTTTTGATTTTAATTTCCCTATGCTATAGGACCATAAGTGGAAGTGCCCTAGGCTCTGTTGCTTTGTTTTTTAGATATTTCAGGAAACACCATACACTTCTCCCGAGTGTCTGTTGGCAATTTTCATCCCGCCCATCAGCATAACAAGGCTCCCAGTTCTCCATGGCCTGTCCTGCCTTTCTGGATTTTACACTTTTTTCAGATGGCCCTTTTGACCGGGGGGAAGTGAGACTTCATTGTAGTGCAGATTTCCTTTGCAAGCTTGCTTGGTTGGCCAAAAAGGGCGTATGCGTTTTTTCCTGAATATATTCAGGAAAAAACGCATACGCCCTTTTTGGCCAAGTGCATCATTGTGGACGTTCTGCCTCTTTTCCTATGCTTTCAATGCAATTCCAGTCTACCTCCTGAAATCGGTTTCCTGCAATTCTGCCCCGCTTTCAAGTCCTCTTGGCAGCCTTACTTCAGTATATTTTTGGACGATAGCTGTCATTTATAACTCTGCAGGTTTGTGAATTACAGTGCCCCTGAGCTCCTTTCTTCAACTTGCTTTCTTTTGAGCTGACCGCAACACCGCAGGATGGCTTCAGGCCCTAATCTGGTTCTGGCACGTCAGCTGAGCCTTTGGTTATTTCCTCTTCCTGGTGGGAAATGAGAGTTAAATTTGCCCGTCCAGACATCTCCAGCTAGTCTCTCATTGGTTCTCCTTATTCCTGTTCATCTTCCGCAGAAATTGCAAACTGGGCCAAACAGGAGGTTAAAGGCGCTGACTCTCCAAGTGGGGAGAGTGTTAGTAAAGTGTCTGGAATGTTGCACCCGAGTACCAGGGGAGGAAAACTGAGACATATTTGAACACGTCTCCCGTTCACACGGTTGATCATACTCTGGGTTCCACATGCATGTTTTAGCTGAGGGAAGAATACCTTAAACCTGGAGAGTTGAGACCTGTGGAATGGGTACCATGCAATATGACTTCAAAGGGTCTTCATTTGCTCACCGAACCTCTCCAATCCTATCACTGCTGCGTTTATGCCCCTGTACACACACTTGATTCTCTTTTGGAGACATAGCAATCCATAGGTTTTAAGATACTTACTAGTCAGGTACATTCTTAGGCGTTTAATATGGGGTGTTGAGTCCATTTCGTTGAGCAAGGAGTAGCTCTTGTCTATTCCATATTTGGCTTAAGGAACTTTATCTGTGCTCATTTGAATCTCTGGTTTTATGCAGCACCCCAACTCACCTTTCCCCTTAAGCAAGCATAAGTTGGTTTTCTAAATTTGAGACCCTGTTCTGGTTTGGAATTCAGTTCCTGTGTAGCCAAGTTTACATTCCATGTATTACTGATATCTTATGATGTTTCTTTTGCTGTGTGACTTATTTCAGTTAGAATCATCGTACCTGAATCCACTCATTATGCTGCTACGGGCCTGATGACATAGATTTCATTGCTGAGTGATACTGCATTGTACGTAAGTACCACAAGTTCTTTATCCATTTTTCACGTTCTGTGATATTGAACTTGTACGGTAAACGAGGTTCTTGTAAACAGAGGCGTCCCAAACTTTGGGGTGGCTGTGTCTTTTTGATTTTAATTTCCCTAAGCTATAGGACCATAAGTGGAAGTGCCCTAGGCTCTGTTGCTTTGTTGTTTAGATGTTTCAGGAAACACCATACACTTCTCCCGAGTGTCTGTTGGCAATTTATATCCCACCCATCAGCATAACAAGGCTCCCAGTTCTCCATGGCCTGTCCTGCCTTTCTGGATTTTACACTTTTTTCAGATGGCCCTTTTGACCGGGGGGAAGTGAGACTTCATTGTAGTGCAGATTTCATTTGCAAGCTTGCTTGGTTGGCCAAAAAGGGCGTATGCGTTTTTTCCTGAATATATGCAGGAAAAAACGCATACGCCCTTTTTGGCCAAGTGCATCATTGTGGACGTTCTGCCTCTTTTCCTATGCTTTCAATGCAATTCCAGTCTACCTCCTGAAATCGGTTTCCTGCAATTCTGCCCCGCTTTCAAGTCCTCTTGGCAGCCTTACTTCAGTATATTTTTGGACGATAGCTGTCATTTATAACTCTGCAGGTTTGTGAATTACAGTTCCCCTGAGCTCCTTTCTTCAACTCGTTTTCTTGTGACCTGGCCGCAACACCGCAGGATGGCTTCAGGCCCTAATCTGGTTCCGGCACGGCACGCTGAGCCTTTGGTTAATTCCTCTTCCTGGTGGGAAATGAGAGTTAAATTTGCCCGTCCAGACACCTCCAGCTAGTCTCTCATTGGTTCTCGCTATTCCTGTTCATCTTCCGCAGAAATTGCAAACTGGGCCAAACAGGAGGTTAAAGGGACTGACTCTCCAAGTCGGGAGAGTGTTAGTAAAGCGTCTGGAATGTTGCACCCGAGTACCAGGGGAGGAAAACTGAGATATATTTGAACACGTCTCCCGTTCACATGGTTGATCATACTCTGGGTTCCACATGCATGTTTTAGCTGAAGGAAGAATACCTTAAACATGGGTAGTTGAAACCCGTGGAATGGGTACCATGCAATATGACTTCAAAGGGTCTTCATTTGCTCACCGAACCTCTCCAATCCTATCACTGCTGCGTTTATGCCCCTGTACACATGTTTGATTCTCTTTCGGAGACATAGCAATCCATAGGTTTTAAGATACTTACTAGTCAGGTACATTCTTAGGCATTTAATATGGGGTGTTGAGTCCATTTCGTTGAGCAAGGAGTAAATCTTGTCTATTCCATATTTGGCTTAAGGAACTTTATCTGTGCTCATTTCAATCTCTGGTTTTATGCAGCACCCCAACTCACCTTTCCCCTTAAGGAAGCATAAGTTGGTTTTCTAAATTTGAGACCCTGTTCTGTTCTGTAATTCAGTTCCTGTGTAGCCAAGTTTACATTCCGTGTATTACTGATATCTTATGATGTTTCTTTTTCTGTGTGACTTATTTCAGTTAGAATCATCATACCTGAATCCACTCATTGTGCTGCTAAGGGCCTGATGACATAGATTTCATTGCTGAGTGATATTGCTTTGTAAGTAAATACCACAACTTCTTTATCCATTTTTCACTTTCTGCGATGTTGAACTTGTACTGTAAACGAGGTTCTTGTAAACAGAGGCGTCCCAAACTTTGGGGTGGCTGTGTCTTTTTGATTTTAATTTCCCTATGCTATAGGACCATAAGTGGAAGTGCCCTAGGCTCTGTTGCTTTGTTTTTTAGATATTTCAGGAAACACCATACACTTCTCCCGAGTGTCTGTTGGCAATTTTCATCCCGCCCATCAGCATAACAAGGCTCCCAGTTCTCCATGGCCTGTCCTGCCTTTCTGGATTTTACACTTTTTTCAGATGGCCCTTTTGACCGGGGGGAAGTGAGACTTCATTGTAGTGCAGATTTCCTTTGCAAGCTTGCTTGGTTGGCCAAAAAGGGCGTATGCGTTTTTTCCTGAATATATTCAGGAAAAAACGCATACGCCCTTTTTGGCCAAGTGCATCATTGTGGACGTTCTGCCTCTTTTCCTATGCTTTCAATGCAATTCCAGTCTACCTCCTGAAATCGGTTTCCTGCAATTCTGCCCCGCTTTCAAGTCCTCTTGGCAGCCTTACTTCAGTATATTTTTGGACGATAGCTGTCATTTATAACTCTGCAGGTTTGTGAATTACAGTGCCCCTGAGCTCCTTTCTTCAACTTGCTTTCTTTTGAGCTGACCGCAACACCGCAGGATGGCTTCAGGCCCTAATCTGGTTCTGGCACGTCAGCTGAGCCTTTGGTTATTTCCTCTTCCTGGTGGGAAATGAGAGTTAAATTTGCCCGTCCAGACATCTCCAGCTAGTCTCTCATTGGTTCTCCTTATTCCTGTTCATCTTCCGCAGAAATTGCAAACTGGGCCAAACAGGAGGTTAAAGGCGCTGACTCTCCAAGTGGGGAGAGTGTTAGTAAAGTGTCTGGAATGTTGCACCCGAGTACCAGGGGAGGAAAACTGAGACATATTTGAACACGTCTCCCGTTCACACGGTTGATCATACTCTGGGTTCCACATGCATGTTTTAGCTGAGGGAAGAATACCTTAAACCTGGAGAGTTGAGACCTGTGGAATGGGTACCATGCAATATGACTTCAAAGGGTCTTCATTTGCTCACCGAACCTCTCCAATCCTATCACTGCTGCGTTTATGCCCCTGTACACACGCTTGATTCTCTTTTGGAGACATAGCAATCCATAGGTTTTAAGATACTTACTAGTCAGGTACATTCTTAGGCGTTTAATATGGGGTGTTGAGTCCATTTCGTTGAGCAAGGAGTAGCTCTTGTCTATTCCATATTTGGCTTAAGGAACTTTATCTGTGCTCATTTGAATCTCTGGTTTTATGCAGCACCCCAACTCACCTTTCCCCTTAAGCAAGCATAAGTTGGTTTTCTAAATTTGAGACCCTGTTCTGGTTTGGAATTCAGTTCCTGTGTAGCCAAGTTTACATTCCATGTATTACTGATATCTTATGATGTTTCTTTTGCTGTGTGACTTATTTCAGTTAGAATCATCGTACCTGAATCCACTCATTATGCTGCTACGGGCCTGATGACATAGATTTCATTGCTGAGTGATACTGCATTGTACGTAAGTACCACAAGTTCTTTATCCATTTTTCACGTTCTGTGATATTGAACTTGTACGGTAAACGAGGTTCTTGTAAACAGAGGCGTCCCAAACTTTGGGGTGGCTGTGTCTTTTTGATTTTAATTTCCCTAAGCTATAGGACCATAAGTGGAAGTGCCCTAGGCTCTGTTGCTTTGTTGTTTAGATGTTTCAGGAAACACCATACACTTCTCCCGAGTGTCTGTTGGCAATTTATATCCCACCCATCAGCATAACAAGGCTCCCAGTTCTCCATGGCCTGTCCTGCCTTTCTGGATTTTACACTTTTTTCAGATGGCCCTTTTGACCGGGGGGAAGTGAGACTTCATTGTAGTGCAGATTTCATTTGCAAGCTTGCTTGGTTGGCCAAAAAGGGCGTATGCGTTTTTTCCTGAATATATGCAGGAAAAAACGCATACGCCCTTTTTGGCCAAGTGCATCATTGTGGACGTTCTGCCTCTTTTCCTATGCTTTCAATGCAATTCCAGTCTACCTCCTGAAATCGGTTTCCTGCAATTCTGCCCCGCTTTCAAGTCCTCTTGGCAGCCTTACTTCAGTATATTTTTGGACGATAGCTGTCATTTATAACTCTGCAGGTTTGTGAATTACAGTTCCCCTGAGCTCCTTTCTTCAACTCGTTTTCTTGTGACCTGGCCGCAACACCGCAGGATGGCTTCAGGCCCTAATCTGGTTCCGGCACGGCACGCTGAGCCTTTGGTTAATTCCTCTTCCTGGTGGGAAATGAGAGTTAAATTTGCCCGTCCAGACACCTCCAGCTAGTCTCTCATTGGTTCTCGCTATTCCTGTTCATCTTCCGCAGAAATTGCAAACTGGGCCAAACAGGAGGTTAAAGGGACTGACTCTCCAAGTCGGGAGAGTGTTAGTAAAGCGTCTGGAATGTTGCACCCGAGTACCAGGGGAGGAAAACTGAGATATATTTGAACACGTCTCCCGTTCACATGGTTGATCATACTCTGGGTTCCACATGCATGTTTTAGCTGAAGGAAGAATACCTTAAACATGGGTAGTTGAAACCCGTGGAATGGGTACCATGCAATATGACTTCAAAGGGTCTTCATTTGCTCACCGAACCTCTCCAATCCTATCACTGCTGCGTTTATGCCCCTGTACACATGTTTGATTCTCTTTCGGAGACATAGCAATCCATAGGTTTTAAGATACTTACTAGTCAGGTACATTCTTAGGCATTTAATATGGGGTGTTGAGTCCATTTCGTTGAGCAAGGAGTAAATCTTGTCTATTCCATATTTGGCTTAAGGAACTTTATCTGTGCTCATTTCAATCTCTGGTTTTATGCAGCACCCCAACTCACCTTTCCCCTTAAGCAAGCATAAGTTGGTTTTCTAAATTTGAGACCCTGTTCTGTTCTGTAATTCAGTTCCTGTGTAGCCAAGTTTACATTCCGTGTATTAGTGATATCTTATGATGTTTCTTTTTCTGTGTGACTTATTTCAGTTAGAATCATCATACCTGAATCCACTCATTGTGCTGCTAAGGGCCTGATGGCATAGATTTCATTGCTGAGTGATACTGCATTGTACGTAAGTACCACAAGTTCTTTATCCATTTTTCACTTTCTGTGATATTGAACTTGTACGGTAAACGAGGTTCTTGTAAACAGAGGCGTCCCAAACTTTGGGGTGGCTGTGTCTTTTTGATTTTAATTTCCCTAAGCTATAGGACCATAAGTGGAAGTGCCCTAGGCTCTGTTGCTTTGTTTTTTAGATGTTTCAGGAAACACCATACACTTCTCCCGAGTGTCTGTTGGCAATTTACATCCCGCCCATCAGCATAACAAGGCTCCCAGTTCTCCATGGCCTGTCCTGACTTTCTGGATTTTACACTTTTTTCAGATGGCCCTTTTGACCGGGGGGAAGTGAGACTTCATTGTTGTGCAGATTTCCTTTGCAAGCTTGCTTGGTTGGCCAAAAAGGGCGTATGCGTTTTTTCCTGAATATATTCAGGAAAAAACGCATACGCCCTTTTTGGCCAAGTGCATCATTGTGGACGTTCTGCCTCTTTTCCTATGCTTTCAATGCAATTCCAGTCTACCTCCTGAAATCGGTTTCCTGCAATTCTGCCCCGCTTTCAAGTCCTCTTGGCAGCCTTACTTCAGTATATTTTTGGACGATAGCTGTCATTTATAACTCTGCAGGTTGGTGAATTACAGTGTCCCTGAGCTCCTTTCTTCAACTCGCTTTCTTTTGAGCTGGCCGCAACACCGCAGGATGGCTTCAGGCCCTAATCTGGTTCCGGCACGGCACGCTGAGCCTTTGAGTATTTCCTCTTCCTGGTGGGAAATGAGAGTTAAATTTGCCCGTCCAGACACCTCCAGCTAGTCTCTCATTGGTTCTCCCTATTCCTATTCATCTTCCGCAGAAATTGCAAACTGGGCCAAACAGGAGGTTAAAGGCGCTGACTCTCCAAGTGGGGAGAGTGTTAGTAAAGCGTCTGGAATGTTGCACCCGAGTACCAGGGGAGGAAAACTGAGACATATTTGAACACGTCTCCCGTTCACACTGTTGATCATACTCTGGGTTCCACATGCATGTTTTAGCTGAAGGAAGAATACCTTAAACCTGGAGAGTTGAGACCCGTGGAATGGGTACCATGCAATACGACTTCAAAGGGTCTTCATTTGCTCACCGAACCTCTCCAATCCTATAACTGCTGCGTTTATGCCCCTGTACACATGTTTGATTCTCTTTCGGAGACATAGCAATCCATAGGTTTTAAGATACTTACTAGTCAGGTACATTCTTAGGCATTTAATATGGGGTGTTGAGTCCATTTCGTTGAGCAAGGAGTAACTCTTGTCTATACCATATTTGGCTTAAGGAACTTTATCTGTGCTCATTTCGATCTCTGGTTTTATGCAGCACCCCAACTCACCTTTCCCCTTAAGGAAGCATAAGTTGGTTTTCTAAATTTGAGACCCTGTTCTGTTCTGTAATTCAGTTCCTGTGTAGCCAAGTTTACATTCCGTGTATTACTGATATCTTATGATGTTTCTTTTTCTGTGTGACTTATTTCAGTTAGAATCATCATACCTGAATCCACTCATTGTGCTGCTAAGGGCCTGATGACATAGATTTCATTGCTGAGTGATACTGCATTGTACGTAAGTACCACAAGTTCTTTATCCATTTTTCTCTTTCTGTGATATTGAACTTGTACGGTAAACGAGGTTCTTGTAAACAGAGGCCTCCTAAACTTTGGGGTGGCTGTGTCTTTTTGATTTTAATTTCCCTAAGCTATAGGACCATAAGTGGAAGTGCCCTAGACTCTGTTGCTTTGTTTTTTAGATGTTTCAGGAAACACCATACACTTCTCCCGAGTGTCTGTTGGCAATTTCCATCCCGCCCATCAGCATAACAAGGCTCCCAGTTCTCCATGGCCTGTCCTGCCTTTCTGGATTTTACACTTATTTCAGATGGCCCTTTTGACCGGGGGGAAGTGACACTTCATTGTAGTGCAGATTTCCTTTGCAAGCTTGCTTGGTTGGCCAAAAAGGGCGTATGCGTTTTTTCCTGAATATATTCAGGAAAAAACGCATACGCCCTTTTTGGCCAAGTGCATCATTGTGGACGTTCTGCCTCTTTTCCTATGCTTTCAATGCAATTCCAGTCTACCTCCTGAAATCGGTTTCCTGCAATTCTGCCCCGCTTTCAAGTCCTCTTGGCAGCCTTACTTCAGTATATTTTTGGACGATAGCTGTCATTTATAACTCTGCAGGTTTGTGAATTACAGTTCCCCTGAGCTCCTTTCTTCAACTCGTTTTCTTGTGACCTGGCCGCAACACCGCAGGATGGCTTCAGGCCCTAATCTGTTTCTGGCACGGCACGCTGAGCCTTTGGTTAATTCCTCTTCCTGGTGGGAAATGAGAGTTAAATTTGCCCGTCCAGACACCTCCAGCTAGTCTCTCATTGGTTCTCGCTATTCCTGTTCATCTTCCGCAGAAATTGCAAACTGGGCCAAACAGGAGGTTAAAGGGACTGACTCTCCAAGTGGGGAGAGTGTTAGTAAAGCGTCTGGAATGTTGCACCCGAGTACCAGGGGAGGAAAACTGAGACATATTTGAACACGTCTCCCGTTCACATGGTTGATCATACTCTGTGTTCCACATGCATGTTTTAGCTGAAGGAAGAATACCTTAAACATGGGTAGTTGAAACCCGTGGAATGGGTACCATGCAATATGACTTCAAAGGGTCTTCATTTGCTCACCGAACCTCTCCAATCCTATCACTGCTGCGTTTATGCCCCTGTACACATGTTTGATTCTCTTTCGGAGACATAGCAATCCATAGGTTTTAAGATACTTACTAGTCAGGTACATTCTTAGGCATTTAATATGGGGTGTTGAGTCCATTTCATTGAGCAAGGAGTAACTCTTGTCTATTCCATATTTGGCTTAAGGAACTTTATCTGTGCTCATTTCAATCTCTGGTTTTATGCAGCACCCCAACTCACCTTTCCCCTTAAGCAAGCATAAGTTGGTTTTCTAAATTTGAGACCCTGTTCTGTTCTGTAATTCAGTTCCTGTGTAGCCAAGTTTACATTCCGTGTATTACTGATATTTTATGATGTTTCTTTTTCTGTGTGACTTATTTCAGTTAGAATCATCATACCTGAATCCACTCATTGTGCTGCTAAGGGCCTGATGACATAGATTTCATTGCTGAGTGATATTGCTTTGTAAGTAAATACCACAACTTCTTTATCCATTTTTCACTTTCTGCGATGTTGAACTTGTACTGTAAACGAGGTTCTTGTAAACAGAGGCGTCCCAAACTTTGGGGTGGCTGTGTCTTTTTGATTTTAATTTCCCTAAGCTATAGGACCATAAGTGGAAGTGCCCTAGGCTCTGTTGCTTTGTTTTTTAGATGTTTCAGGAAACACCATACACTTCTCCCGAGTGTCTGTTGGCAATTTACATCCCGCCCATCAGCATAACAAGGCTCCCAGTTCTCCATGGCCTGTCCTGCCTTTCTGGATTTTACACTTTTTTCAGATGGCCCTTTTGACCGGGGGGAAGTGAGACTTCATTGTAGTGCAGATTTCCTTTGCAAGCTTGCTTGGTTGGCCAAAAAGGGCGTATGCGTTTTTTCCTGAATATATTCAGGAAAAAACACATACGCCCTTTTTGACCAAGTGCATCATTGTGGACGTTCTGCCTCTTTTCCTATGCTTTCAATGCAATTCCAGTCTACCTCCTGAAATCGGTTTCCTGCAATTCTGCCCCGCTTTCAAGTCCTCTTGGCAGCCTTACTTCAGTATATTTTTGGACGATAGCTGTCATTTATAACTCTGCAGGTTTGTGAATTACAGTGCCCGTGAGCTCCTTTCTTCAACTCGCTTTGTTTTGAGCTGGCCGCAACACCGCAGGATGGCTTCAGGCCCTAATCTGGTTCCGGCACGGCACGCTGAGCCTTTGAGTATTTCCTCTTCCTGGTGGGAAATGAGAGTTAAATTTGCCCGTCCAGACACCTCCAGCTAGTCTCTCATTGGTTCTCCCTATTCCTATTCATCTTCCGCAGAAATTGCAAACTGGGCCAAACAGGAGGTTAAAGGCGCTGACTCTCCAAGTGGGGAGAGTGTTAGTAAAGCGTCTGGAATGTTGCACCCGAGTACCAGGGGAGGAAAACTGAGACATATTTGAACACGTCTCCCGTTCACACTGTTGATCATACTCTGGGTTCCACATGCATGTTTTAGCTGAAGGAAGAATACCTTAAACCTGGAGAGTTGAGACCCGTGGAATGGGTACCATGCAATATGACTTCAAAGGGTCTTCATTTGCTCACCGAACCTCTCCAATCCTATCACTGCTGCGTTTATGCCCCTGTACACATGTTTGATTCTCTTTCGGAGACATAGCAATCCATAGGTTTTAAGATACTTACTAGTCAGGTACATTCTTAGGCATTTAATATGGGGTGTTGAGTCCATTTCGTTGAGCAAGGAGTAACTCTTGTCTATACCATATTTGGCTTAAGGAACTTTATCTGTGCTCATTTCGATCTCTGGTTTTATGCAGCACCCCAACTCACCTTTCCCCTTAAGGAAGCATAAGTTGGTTTTCTAAATTTGAGACCCTGTTCTGTTCTGTAATTCAGTTCCTGTGTAGCCAAGTTTACATTCCGTGTATTACTGATATCTTATGATGTTTCTTTTTCTGTGTGACTTATTTCAGTTAGAATCATCGTACCTGAATCCACTCATTGTGCTGCTAAGGGCCTGATGACATAGATTTCATTGCTGAGTGATACTGCATTGTACGTAAGTACCACAAGTTCTTTATCCATTTTTCTCTTTCTGTGATATTGAACTTGTACGGTAAACGAGGTTCTTGTAAACAGAGGCCTCCTAAACTTTGGGGTGGCTGTGTCTTTTTGATTTTAATTTCCCTAAGCTATAGGACCATAAGTGGAAGTGCCCTAGACTCTGTTGCTTTGTTTTTTAGATGTTTCAGGAAACACCATACACTTCTCCCGAGTGTCTGTTGGCAATTTCCATCCCGCCCATCAGCATAACAAGGCTCCCAGTTCTCCATGGCCTGTCCTGCCTTTCTGGATTTTACACTTTTTTCAGATGGCCCTTTTGACCGGGGGGAAGTGACACTTCATTGTAGTGCAGATTTCCTTTGCAAGCTTGCTTGGTTGGCCAAAAAGGGCGTATGCGTTTTTTCCTGAATATATTCAGGAAAAAACGCATACGCCCTTTTTGGCCAAGTGCATCATTGTGGACGTTCTGCCTCTTTTCCTATGCTTTCAATGCAATTCCAGTCTACCTCCTGAAATCGGTTTCCTGCAATTCTGCCCCGCTTTCAAGTCCTCTTGGCAGCCTTACTTCAGTATATTTTTGGACGATAGCTGTCATTTATAACTCTGCAGGTTTGTGAATTACAGTTCCCCTGAGCTCCTTTCTTCAACTCGTTTTCTTGTGACCTGGCCGCAACACCGCAGGATGGCTTCAGGCCCTAATCTGTTTCTGGCACGGCACGCTGAGCCTTTGGTTAATTCCTCTTCCTGGTGGGAAATGAGAGTTAAATTTGCCCGTCCAGACACCTCCAGCTAGTCTCTCATTGGTTCTCGCTATTCCTGTTCATCTTCCGCAGAAATTGCAAACTGGGCCAAACAGGAGGTTAAAGGGACTGACTCTCCAAGTCGGGAGAGTGTTAGTAAAGCGTCTGGAATGTTGCACCCGAGTACCAGGGGAGGAAAACTGAGACATATTTGAACACGTCTCCCGTTCACATGGTTGATCATACTCTGGGTTCCACATGCATGTTTTAGCTGAAGGAAGAATACCTTAAACATGGGTAGTTGAAACCCGTGGAATGGGTACCATGCAATATGACTTCAAAGGGTCTTCATTTGCTCACCGAACCTCTCCAATCCTATCACTGCTGCGTTTATGCCCCTGTACACATGTTTGATTCTCTTTCGGAGACATAGCAATCCATAGGTTTTAAGATACTTACTAGTCAGGTACATTCTTAGGCATTTAATATGGGGTGTTGAGTCCATTTCGTTGAGCAAGGAGTAACTCTTGTCTATTCCATATTTGGCTTAAGGAACTTTATCTGTGCTCATTTCAATCTCTGGTTTTATGCAGCACCCCAACTCACCTTTCCCCTTAAGCAAGCATAAGTTGGTTTTCTAAATTTGAGACCCTGTTCTGTTCTGTAATTCAGTTCCTGTGTAGCCAAGTTTACATTCCGTGTATTACTGATATTTTATGATGTTTCTTTTTCTGTGTGACTTATTTCAGTTAGAATCATCATACCTGAATCCACTCATTGTGCTGCTAAGGGCCTGATGACATAGATTTCATTGCTGAGTGATATTGCTTTGTAAGTAAATACCACAACTTCTTTATCCATTTTTCACTTTCTGCGATGTTGAACTTGTACTGTAAACGAGGTTCTTGTAAACAGAGGCGTCCCAAACTTTGGGGTGGCTGTGTCTTTTTGATTTTAATTTCCCTAAGCTATAGGACCATAAGTGGAAGTGCCCTAGGCTCTGTTGCTTTGTTTTTTAGATGTTTCAGGAAACACCATACACTTCTCCCGAGTGTCTGTTGGCAATTTACGTCCCGCCCATCAGCATAACAAGGCTCCCAGTTCTCCATGGCCTGTCCTGCCTTTCTGGATTTTACACTTTTTTCAGATGGCCCTTTTGACCGGGGGGAAGTGAGACTTCATTGTAGTGCAGATTTCCTTTGCAAGCTTGCTTGGTTGGCCAAAAAGGGCGTATGCGTTTTTTCCTGAATATATTCAGGAAAAAACGCATACGCCCTTTTTGACCAAGTGCATCATTGTGGACGTTCTGCCTCTTTTCCTATGCTTTCAATGCAATTCCAGTCTACCTCCTGAAATCGGTTTCCTGCAATTCTGCCCCGCTTTCAAGTCCTCTTGGCAGCCTTACTTCAGTATATTTTTGGACGATAGCTGTCATTTATAACTCTGCAGGTTTGTGAATTACAGTGCCCGTGAGCTCCTTTCTTCAACTCGCTTTGTTTTGAGCTGGCCGCAACACCGCAGGATGGCTTCAGGCCCTAATCTGGTTCCGGCACGGCACGCTGAGCCTTTGAGTATTTCCTCTTCCTGGTGGGAAATGAGAGTTAAATTTGCCCGTCCAGACACCTCCAGCTAGTCTCTCATTGGTTCTCCCTATTCCTGTTCATCTTCCGCAGAAATTGGAAACTGGGCCAAACAGGAGGTTAAAGGCGCTGACTCTCCAAGTGGGGAGAGTGTTAGTAAAGCGTCTGGAATGTTGCACCCGAGTACCAGGGGAGGAAAACTGAGACATATTTGAACACGTCTCCCGTTCACACGGTTGATCATACTCTGGGTTCCACATGCATGTTTTAGCTGAAGGAAGAATACCTTAAACCTGGAGAGTTGAGACCCGTGGAATGGGTACCATGCAATATGACTTCAAAGGGTCTTCATTTGCTCACCGAACCTCTCCAATCCTATCACTGCTGCGTTTATGCCCCTGTACACATGCTTGATTCTCTTTCGGAGACATAGCAATCCATAGGTTTTAAGATACTTACTAGTCAGGTACATACTTAGGCGTTTAATATGCGGTGTTGAGTCCATGTCGTTGAGCAAGGAGTAGCTCTTGTCTATTGAATATTTGGCTTAAGGAACTTTATCTGTGCTCATTTCAATCTCTGGTTTTATGCAGCACCCCAACTCACCTTTCCCCTTAAGCAAGCATAAGTTGGTTTTCTAAATTTGAGACACTGTTCTGTTTTGGAATTCAGTTCCTGTGCAGCCAAGTTTACATTCCGTGTATTAGTGATATCTTATGATGTTTCTTTTTCTGTGTGACTTATTTCAGTTAGAATCATCGTACCTGAATCCACTCATTGTGCTGCTACTGGCCTGATGACATAGATTTCATTGCTGAGTGATACTGCATTGTACGTAAGTACCACAAGTTCTTTATCCATTTTTCACTTTCTGTGATATTGAACTTGTACGGTAAACGAGGTTCTTGTAAACAGAGGCGTCCCAAACTTTGGGGTGGCTGTGTCTTTTTGATTTTAATTTCCCTAAGCTATAGGACCATAAGTGGAAGTGCCCTAGGCTCTGTTGCTTTGTTTTTTAGATGTTTCAGGAAACACCATACACTTCTCCCGAGTGTCTGTTGGCAATTTACATCCCGCCCATCAGCATAACAAGGCTCCCAGTTCTCCATGGCCTGTCCTGCCTTTCTGGATTTTACACTTTTTTCAGATGGCCCTTTTGATCGGGGGGAAGTGAGACTTCATTGTAGTGCAGATTTCCTTTGCAAGCTTGCTTGGTTGGCCAAAAAGGGCGTATGCGTTTTTTCCTGAATATATTCAGGAAAAAACGCATACGCCCTTTTTGGCCAAGTGCATCATTGTGGACGTTCTGCCTCTTTTCCTATGCTTTCAATGCAATTCCAGTCTACCTCCTGAAATCGGTTTCCTGCAATTCTGCCCCGCTTTCAAGTCCTCTTGGCAGCCTTACTTCAGTATATTTTTGGACAATAGCTGTCATTTATAACTCTGCAGGTTTGTGAATTACAGTGCCCCTGAGCTCCTTTCTTCAACTCGCTTTCTTATGAGCTGGCCGCAACACCGCAGGATGGCTTCAGGCCATAATCTGGTTCCGGCATGGCACGCTGAGCCTTTGGTTAATTCCTCTTCCTGGTGGGAAATTAGAGTTAAATTTGCCCGTCCAGACACCTCCAGCTAGTCTCTCATTGGTTCTCGCTATTCCTGTTCATCTTCCACAGAAATTGCAAACTGGGTCAAACAGGAGGTTAAAGGGACTGACTCTCCAAGTCGGGAGAGTGTTAGTAAAGCGTCTGGAATGTTGCACTGAAGTACCAGGGTACGAAAACTGAGATATATTTGAACACGTCTCCCGCTCACATGGTTGATCATACTCTGGGTTCCACATGCATGTTTTAGCTGAAGGAAGAATACCTTAAACTTGGGTAGTTGAAACCCGTGGAATGGGTACCATGCAGTATGACTTCAAAGGGTCTTCGTTTGCTCACCGAACCTCTCCAATCCTATCATTGCTGCGTTTATGCCCCTGTACACATGCTTGATTCTCTTTTGGAGACATAGCAATCCATAGGTTTTAAGATACTTACTAGTCAGGTACATTCTTAGGCGTTTAATATGCGGTGTTGAGTCCATTTCGTTGAGCAAGGAGTAGCTCTTGTCTATTCCATATTTGGCTTAAGGAACTTTATCTGTGCTCATTTCAATCTCTGGTTTTATGCAGCAACCCAACTCACCTTTACCCTTAAGCAAGCATAAGTTGGTTTTCTAAATTTGAGAACCTGTTCTGTTCTGTAATTCAGTTCCTGTGTAGCCAAGTTTACATTCCGTGTATTACTGATATCTTATGATGTTTCTTTTTCTGTGTGACTTATTTCAGTTAGAATCATCATACCTGAATCCACTCATTGTGCTGCTAAGGGCCTGATGACATAGATTTCATTGCTGAGTGATATTGCTTTGTAAGTAAATACCACAACTTCTTTATCCATTTTTCACTTTCTGTGATATTGCACTTGTACTGTAAACGAGGTTCTTGTAAACAGAGGCGTCCCAAACTTTGGGGTGGCTGTGTCTTTTTGATTTTAATTTCCCTAAGCTATAGGACCATAAGTGGAAGTGCCCTAGGCTCTGTTGCTTTGTTTTTTAGATGTTTCAGGAAACACCATACACTTCTCTCGAGTGTCTGTTGGCAATTTACATCCCGCCCATCAGCATAACAAGGCTCCCAGTTCTCCATGGCCTGTCCTGCCTTTCTGGATTTTACACTTTTTTCAGATGGCCCTTTTGACCGGGGGGAAGTGAGACTTCATTGTAGTGCAGATTTCCTTTGCAAGCTTGCTTGGTTGGCCAAAAAGGGCGTATGCGTTTTTTCCTGAATATATTCAGGAAAAAACGCATACGCCCTTTTTGGCCAAGTGCATCATTGTGGACGTTCTGCCTCTTTTCCTATGCTTTCAATGCAATTCCAGTCTACCTCCTGAAATCGGTTTCCTGCAATTCTGCCCCGCTTTCAAGTCCTCTTGGCAGCCTTACTTCAGTATATTTTTGGACGATAGCTGTCATTTATAACTCTGCAGGTTTGTGAATTACAGTGCCCCTGAGCTCCTTTCTTCAACTCGCTTTCTTGTGACCTGGCCGCAACACCGCAGGATGGCTTCAGGCCCTAATCTGGTTCCGGCACGGCACGCTGAGCCTTTGGTTATTTCCTCTTCCTGGTGGGAAATGAGAGTTAAATTTGCCCGTCCAGACACCTCCAGCTAGTCTCTCATTGGTTCTCCCTATTCCTGTTCATCTTCCGCAGAAATTGCAAACTGAGCCAAACAGGAGGTTAAAGGCGCTGACTCTCCAAGTGGGGAGAGTGTTAGTAAAGCGTCTGGAATGTTGCACCCGAGTACCAGGTGAGGAAAACTGAGACATATTTGAACACGTCTCCCGTTCACACGGTTGATCATACTCTGGGTTCCACATGCATGTTTTAGCTGAAGGAAGAATACCTTAAACCTGGGTAGTTGAAACCCGTGGAATGGGTACCATGCAATATGACTTCAAAGGGTCTTCATTTGCTCACCAAACCTCTCCAATCCTATCACTGCTGCGTTTATGCCCCTGTACACATGCTTGATTCTCTTTCGGAGACATAGCAATCCATATGTTTTAAGATAATTACTAGTCAGGTACAGTCTTAGGCGTTTAATTTGGGGTGTTGAGTGCATTTCGTTGAGCAAGGAGTAGCTCTTGTCTATTCCATATTTGGCTTAAGGAACTTTATCTGTGCTCATTTCAATCTCTGGTTTTATGCAGTACCCCAACTCACCTTTACTCTTAAGCAAGCATAAGTTGGTTTTCTAAATTTGAGACCCTGTTCTGTTTTGGAATTCAGTTCCTGTGTAGCCAAGTTTACATTCCGTGTATTACTGATATCTTATGTTGTTTCTTTTTCTGTGTGACTTATTTCAGTTAGAATCATCGTACCTGAATCCACTCATTATGCTGCTACGGGCCTGATGACATAGATTTCATTGCTGAGTGATACTGCATTGTACGTAAGTACCACAAGTTCTTTATCCATTTTTCACTTTCTGTGATATTGCACTTGTACGGTAAACGAGGTTCTTGTAAACAGAGGCGTCCCAAACTTTGGGGTGGCTGTGTCTTTTTGATTTTAATTTCCCTAAGCTATAGGACCATAAGTGGAAGTGCCCTAGGCTCTGTTGCTTTGTTTTTTAGATGTTTCAGGAAACACCATACACTTCTCCCGAGTGTCTGTTGGCAATTTACATCCCGCCCATCAGCATAACAAGGCTCCCAGTTCTCCATGGCCTGGCCTGCCTTTCTGGATTTTACACTTTTTTCAGATGGCCCTTTTGACCGGGGGCAAGTGAGACTTCATTGTAGTGCAGATTTCCTTTGCAAGCTTGCTTGGTTGGCCAAAAAGGGCGTATGCGTTTTTTCCTGAATATATTCAGGAAAAAACGCATACGCCCTTTTTGGCCAAGTGCATCATTGTGGACGTTCTGCCTCTTTTCCTATGCTTTCAATGCAATTCCAGTCTACCTCCTGAAATCGGTTTCCTGCAATTCTGCCCCGCTTTCAAGTCCTCTTGGCAGCCTTACTTCAGTATATTTTTGGACGATAGCTGTCATTTATAACTCTGCAGGTTTGTGAATTACAGTGCCCGTGAGCTCCTTTCTTCAACTCGCTTTCTTTTGAGCTGGCCGCAACACCGCAGGATGGCTTCAGGCCCTAATCTGGTTCCGGCACGGCACGCTGAGCCTTTGAGTATTTCCTCTTCCTGGTGGGAAATGAGAGTTAAATTTGCCCGTCCAGACACCTCCAGCTAGTCTCTCATTGGTTCTCCCTATTCCTATTCATCTTCCGCAGAAATTGCAAACTGGGCCAAACAGGAGGTTAAAGGCGCTGACTCTCCAAGTGGGGAGAGTGTTAGTAAAGCGTCTGGAATGTTGCACCCGAGTACCAGGTGAGGAAAACTGAGACATATTTGAACACGTCTCCCGTTCACACGGTTGATCATACTCTGGGTTCCACATGCATGTTTTAGCTGAAGGAAGAATACCTTAAACCTGGAGAGTTGAGACCCGTGGAATGGGTACCATGCAATATGACTTCAAAGGGTCTTCATTTGCTCACCGAACCTCTCCAATCCTATCACTGCTGCGTTTATGCCCCTGTACACACGCTTGATTCTCTTTTGGAGACATAGCAATCCATAGGTTTTAAGATACTTACTAGTCAGGTACATTCTTAGGCGTTTAATATGGGGTGTTGAGTCCATTTCGTTGAGCAAGGAGTAGCTCTTGTCTATTCCATATTTGGCTTAAGGAATTTTATCTGTGCTCATTTCAATCTCTGGTTTTATGCAGCACCCCAACTCACCTTTCCCCTTAAGCAAGCATAAGTTGGTTTTCTAAATTTGAGACCCTGTTCTGTTCTGTAATTCACTTCCTGTGTAGCCAAGTTTACATTCCGTGTATTAGGGATATCTTATGATGTTTCTTTTTCTGTGTGACTTATTTCAGTTAGAATCATCATACCTGAATCCACTCATTGTGCTGCTAAGGGCCTGATGACATAGACTTCATTGCTGAGTGATATTGCTTTGTAAGTAAATACCACAGCTTCTTTATCCATTTCTCACTTTCTGCGATGTTGAACTTGTACTGTAAATGAGGTTCTTGTAAACAGAGCCATTCCAAACTTTGGGGTGGCTGTGTCTTTTTGATTTTAATTTCCCTAAGCTATAGGACCATAAGTGGAAGTGCCCTAGGCTCTGTTGCTTTGTTTTTTAGATGTTTCAGGAAACACCATACACTTCTCCCGAGTGTCTGTTGGCAATTTACATCCCGCCCATCAGCATAACAAGGCTCCCAGTTCTCCATGGCCTGTCCTGCCTTTCTGGATTTTACACTTTTTTCAGATGGCCCTTTTGACCGGGGGGAAGTGAGACTTCATTGTAGTGCAGATTTCCTTTGCAAGCTTGCTTGGTTGGCCAAAAAGGGCGTATGCGTTTTTTCCTGAATATATTCAGGAAAAAACGCATACGCCCTTTTTGGCCAAGTGCATCATTGTGGACGTTCTGCCTCTTTTCCTATGCTTTCAATGCAATTCCAGTCTACCTCCTGAAATCGGTTTCCTGCAATTCTGCCCCGCTTTCAAGTCCTCTTGGCAGCCTTACTTCAGTATATTTTTGGACGATAGCTGTCATTTATAACTCTGCAGGTTTGTGAATTACAGTGCCCGTGAGCTCCTTTCTTCAACTCGCTTTGTTTTGAGCTGGCCGCAACACCGCAGGATGGCTTCAGGCCCTAATCTGGTTCCGGCACGGCACGCTGAGCCTTTGAGTATTTCCTCTTCCTGGTGGGAAATGAGAGTTAAATTTGCCCGTCCAGACACCTCCAGCTAGTCTCTCATTGGTTCTCCCTATTCCTATTCATCTTCCGCAGAAATTGCAAACTGGGCCAAACAGGAGGTTAAAGGCGCTGACTCTCCAAGTGGGGAGAGTGTTAGTAAAGCGTCTGGAATGTTGCACCCGAGTACCAGGGGAGGAAAACTGAGACATATTTGAACACGTCTCCCGTTCACACTGTTGATCATACTCTGGGTTCCACATGCATGTTTTAGCTGAAGGAAGAATACCTTAAACCTGGAGAGTTGAGACCCGTGGAATGGGTACCATGCAATATGACTTCAAAGGGTCTTCATTTGCTCACCGAACCTCTCCAATCCTATCACTGCTGCGTTTATGCCCCTGTACACATGTTTGATTCTCTTTCGGAGACATAGCAATCCATAGGTTTTAAGATACTTACTAGTCAGGTACATTCTTAGGCATTTAATATGGGGTGTTGAGTCCATTTCGTTGAGCAAGGAGTAACTCTTGTCTATACCATATTTGGCTTAAGGAACTTTATCTGTGCTCATTTCGATCTCTGGTTTTATGCAGCACCCCAACTCACCTTTCCCCTTAAGGAAGCATAAGTTGGTTTTCTAAATTTGAGACCCTGTTCTGTTCTGTAATTCAGTTCCTGTGTAGCCAAGTTTACATTCCGTGTATTACTGATATCTTATGATGTTTCTTTTTCTGTGTGACTTATTTCAGTTAGAATCATCATACCTGAATCCACTCATTGTGCTGCTAAGGGCCTGATGACATAGATTTCATTGCTGAGTGATACTGCATTGTACGTAAGTACCACAAGTTCTTTATCCATTTTTCTCTTTCTGTGATATTGAACTTGTACGGTAAACGAGGTTCTTGTAAACAGAGGCCTCCTAAACTTTGGGGTGGCTGTGTCTTTTTGATTTTAATTTCCCTAAGCTATAGGACCATAAGTGGAAGTGCCCTAGACTCTGTTGCTTTGTTTTTTAGATGTTTCAGGAAACACCATACACTTCTCCCGAGTGTCTGTTGGCAATTTCCATCCCGCCCATCAGCATAACAAGGCTCCCAGTTCTCCATGGCCTGTCCTGCCTTTCTGGATTTTACACTTTTTTCAGATGGCCCTTTTGACCGGGGGGAAGTGACACTTCATTGTAGTGCAGATTTCCTTTGCAAGCTTGCTTGGTTGGCCAAAAAGGGCGTATGCGTTTTTTCCTGAATATATTCAGGAAAAAACGCATACGCCCTTTTTGGCCAAGTGCATCATTGTGGACGTTCTGCCTCTTTTCCTATGCTTTCAATGCAATTCCAGTCTACCTCCTGAAATCGGTTTCCTGCAATTCTGCCCCGCTTTCAAGTCCTCTTGGCAGCCTTACTTCAGTATATTTTTGGACGATAGCTGTCATTTATAACTCTGCAGGTTTGTGAATTACAGTTCCCCTGAGCTCCTTTCTTCAACTCGTTTTCTTGTGACCTGGCCGCAACACCGCAGGATGGCTTCAGGCCCTAATCTGTTTCTGGCACGGCACGCTGAGCCTTTGGTTAATTCCTCTTCCTGGTGGGAAATGAGAGTTAAATTTGCCCGTCCAGACACCTCCAGCTAGTCTCTCATTGGTTCTCGCTATTCCTGTTCATCTTCCGCAGAAATTGCAAACTGGGCCAAACAGGAGGTTAAAGGGACTGACTCTCCAAGTCGGGAGAGTGTTAGTAAAGCGTCTGGAATGTTGCACCCGAGTACCAGGGGAGGAAAACTGAGACATATTTGAACACGTCTCCCGTTCACATGGTTGATCATACTCTGGGTTCCACATGCATGTTTTAGCTGAAGGAAGAATACCTTAAACATGGGTAGTTGAAACCCGTGGAATGGGTACCATGCAATATGACTTCAAAGGGTCTTCATTTGCTCACCGAACCTCTCCAATCCTATCACTGCTGCGTTTATGCCCCTGTACACATGTTTGATTCTCTTTCGGAGACATAGCAATCCATAGGTTTTAAGATACTTACTAGTCAGGTACATTCTTAGGCATTTAATATGGGGTGTTGAGTCCATTTCGTTGAGCAAGGAGTAACTCTTGTCTATTCCATATTTGGCTTAAGGAACTTTATCTGTGCTCATTTCAATCTCTGGTTTTATGCAGCACCCCAACTCACCTTTCCCCTTAAGCAAGCATAAGTTGGTTTTCTAAATTTGAGACCCTGTTCTGTTCTGTAATTCAGTTCCTGTGTAGCCAAGTTTACATTCCGTGTATTACTGATATTTTATGATGTTTCTTTTTCTGTGTGACTTATTTCAGTTAGAATCATCATACCTGAATCCACTCATTGTGCTGCTAAGGGCCTGATGACATAGATTTCATTGCTGAGTGATATTGCTTTGTAAGTAAATACCACAACTTCTTTATCCATTTTTCACTTTCTGCGATGTTGAACTTGTACTGTAAACGAGGTTCTTGTAAACAGAGGCGTCCCAAACTTTGGGGTGGCTGTGTCTTTTTGATTTTAATTTCCCTAAGCTATAGGACCATAAGTGGAAGTGCCCTAGGCTCTGTTGCTTTGTTTTTTAGATGTTTCAGGAAACACCATACACTTCTCCCGAGTGTCTGTTGGCAATTTACGTCCCGCCCATCAGCATAACAAGGCTCCCAGTTCTCCATGGCCTGTCCTGCCTTTCTGGATTTTACACTTTTTTCAGATGGCCCTTTTGACCGGGGGGAAGTGAGACTTCATTGTAGTGCAGATTTCCTTTGCAAGCTTGCTTGGTTGGCCAAAAAGGGCGTATGCGTTTTTTCCTGAATATATTCAGGAAAAAACGCATACGCCCTTTTTGACCAAGTGCATCATTGTGGACGTTCTGCCTCTTTTCCTATGCTTTCAATGCAATTCCAGTCTACCTCCTGAAATCGGTTTCCTGCAATTCTGCCCCGCTTTCAAGTCCTCTTGGCAGCCTTACTTCAGTATATTTTTGGACGATAGCTGTCATTTATAACTCTGCAGGTTTGTGAATTACAGTGCCCGTGAGCTCCTTTCTTCAACTCGCTTTGTTTTGAGCTGGCCGCAACACCGCAGGATGGCTTCAGGCCCTAATCTGGTTCCGGCACGGCACGCTGAGCCTTTGAGTATTTCCTCTTCCTGGTGGGAAATGAGAGTTAAATTTGCCCGTCCAGACACCTCCAGCTAGTCTCTCATTGGTTCTCCCTATTCCTGTTGATCTTCCGCAGAAATTGGAAACTGGGCCAAACAGGAGGTTAAAGGCGCTGACTCTCCAAGTGGGGAGAGTGTTAGTAAAGCGTCTGGAATGTTGCACCCGAGTACCAGGGGAGGAAAACTGAGACATATTTGAACACGTCTCCCGTTCACACGCTTGATCATACTCTGGGTTCCACATGCATGTTTTAGCTGAAGGAAGAATACCTTAAACCTGGAGAGTTGAGACCCGTGGAATGGGTACCATGCAATATGACTTCAAAGGGTCTTCATTTGCTCACCGAACCTCTCCAATCCTATCACTGCTGCGTTTATGCCCCTGTACACATGCTTGATTCTCTTTCGGAGACATAGCAATCCATAGGTTTTAAGATACTTACTAGTCAGGTACATACTTAGGCGTTTAATATGCGGTGTTGAGTCCATGTCGTTGAGCAAGGAGTAGCTCTTGTCTATTGAATATTTGGCTTAAGGAACTTTATCTGTGCTCATTTCAATCTCTGGTTTTATGCAGCACCCCAACTCACCTTTCCCCTTAAGCAAGCATAAGTTGGTTTTCTAAATTTGAGACCCTGTTCTGTTTTGGAATTCAGTTCCTGTGCAGCCAAGTTTACATTCCGTGTATTAGTGATATCTTATGATGTTTCTTTTTCTGTGTGACTTATTTCAGTTAGAATCATCGTACCTGAATCCACTCATTGTGCTGCTACTGGCCTGATGACATAGATTTCATTGCTGAGTGATACTGCATTGTACGTAAGTACCACAAGTTCTTTATCCATTTTTCACTTTCTGTGATATTGAACTTGTACGGTAAACGAGGTTCTTGTAAACAGAGGCGTCCCAAACTTTGGGGTGGCTGTGTCTTTTTGATTTTAATTTCCCTAAGCTATAGGACCATAAGTGGAAGTGCCCTAGGCTCTGTTGCTTTGTTTTTTAGATGTTTCAGGAAACACCATACACTTCTCCCGAGTGTCTGTTGGCAATTTACATCCCGCCCATCAGCATAACAAGGCTCCCAGTTCTCCATGGCCTGTCCTGCCTTTCTGGATTTTACACTTTTTTCAGATGGCCCTTTTGATCGGGGGGAAGTGAGACTTCATTGTAGTGCAGATTTCCTTTGCAAGCTTGCTTGGTTGGCCAAAAAGGGCGTATGCGTTTTTTCCTGAATATATTCAGGAAAAAACGCATACGCCCTTTTTGGCCAAGTGCATCATTGTGGACGTTCTGCCTCTTTTCCTATGCTTTCAATGCAATTCCAGTCTACCTCCTGAAATCGGTTTCCTGCAATTCTGCCCCGCTTTCAAGTCCTCTTGACAGCCTTACTTCAGTATATTTTTGGACAATAGCTGTCATTTATAACTCTGCAGGTTTGTGAATTACAGTGCCCCTGAGCTCCTTTCTTCAACTCGCTTTCTTATGAGCTGGCCGCAACACCGCAGGATGGCTTCAGGCCATAATCTGGTTCCGGCATGGCACGCTGAGCCTTTGGTTAATTCCTCTTCCTGGTGGGAAATTAGAGTTAAATTTGCCCGTCCAGACACCTCCAGCTAGTCTCTCATTGGTTCTCGCTATTCCTGTTCATCTTCCACAGAAATTGCAAACTGGGTCAAACAGGAGGTTAAAGGGACTGACTCTCCAAGTCGGGAGAGTGTTAGTAAAGCGTCTGGAATGTTGCACTGAAGTACCAGGGTACGAAAACTGAGATATATTTGAACACGTCTCCCGCTCACATGGTTGATCATACTCTGGGTTCCACATGCATGTTTTAGCTGAAGGAAGAATACCTTAAACTTGGGTAGTTGAAACCCGTGGAATGGGTACCATGCAGTATGACTTCAAAGGGTCTTCGTTTGCTCACCGAACCTCTCCAATCCTATCATTGCTGCGTTTATGCCCCTGTACACATGCTTGATTCTCTTTTGGAGACATAGCAATCCATAGGTTTTAAGATACTTACTAGTCAGGTACATTCTTAGGCGTTTAATATGCGGTGTTGAGTCCATTTCGTTGAGCAAGGAGTAGCTCTTGTCTATTCCATATTTGGCTTAAGGAACTTTATCTGTGCTCATTTCAATCTCTGGTTTTATGCAGCAACCCAACTCACCTTTACCCTTAAGCAAGCATAAGTTGGTTTTCTAAATTTGAGAACCTGTTCTGTTCTGTAATTCAGTTCCTGTGTAGCCAAGTTTACATTCCGTGTATTACTGATATCTTATGATGTTTCTTTTTCTGTGTGACTTATTTCAGTTAGAATCATCATACCTGAATCCACTCATTGTGCTGCTAAGGGCCTGATGACATAGATTTCATTGCTGAGTGATATTGCTTTGTAAGTAAATACCACAACTTCTTTATCCATTTTTCACTTTCTGTGATATTGCACTTGTACTGTAAACGAGGTTCTTGTAAACAGAGGCGTCCCAAACTTTGGGGTGGCTGTGTCTTTTTGATTTTAATTTCCCTAAGCTATAGGACCATAAGTGGAAGTGCCCTAGGCTCTGTTGCTTTGTTTTTTAGATGTTTCAGGAAACACCATACACTTCTCCCGAGTGTCTGTTGGCAATTTACATCCCGCCCATCAGCATAACAAGGCTCCCAGTTCTCCATGGCCTGTCCTGCCTTTCTGGATTTTACACTTTTTTCAGATGGCCCTTTTGACCGGGGGGAAGTGAGACTTCATTGTAGTGCAGATTTCCTTTGCAAGCTTGCTTGGTTGGCCAAAAAGGGCGTATGCGTTTTTTCCTGAATATATTCAGGAAAAAACGCATACGCCCTTTTTGGCCAAGTGCATCATTGTGGACGTTCTGCCTCTTTTCCTATGCTTTCAATGCAATTCCAGTCTACCTCCTGAAATCGGTTTCCTGCAATTCTGCCCCGCTTTCAAGTCCTCTTGGCAGCCTTACTTCAGTATATTTTTGGACGATAGCTGTCATTTATAACTCTGCAGGTTTGTGAATTACAGTGCCCCTGAGCTCCTTTCTTCAACTCGCTTTCTTGTGACCTGGCCGCAACACCGCAGGATGGCTTCAGGCCCTAATCTGGTTCCGGCACGGCACGCTGAGCCTTTGGTTATTTCCTCTTCCTGGTGGGAAATGAGAGTTAAATTTGCCCGTCCAGACACCTCCAGCTAGTCTCTCATTGGTTCTCCCTATTCCTGTTCATCTTCCGCAGAAATTGCAAACTGAGCCAAACAGGAGGTTAAAGGCGCTGACTCTCCAAGTGGGGAGAGTGTTAGTAAAGCGTCTGGAATGTTGCACCCGAGTACCAGGTGAGGAAAACTGAGACATATTTGAACACGTCTCCCGTTCACACGGTTGATCATACTCTGGGTTCCACATGCATGTTTTAGCTGAAGGAAGAATACCTTAAACCTGGGTAGTTGAAACCCGTGGAATGGGTACCATGCAATATGACTTCAAAGGGTCTTCATTTGCTCACCGAACCTCTCCAATCCTATCACTGCTGCGTTTATGCCCCTGTACACATGCTTGATTCTCTTTCGGAGACATAGCAATCCATATGTTTTAAGATAATTACTAGTCAGGTACAGTCTTAGGCGTTTAATTTGGGGTGTTGAGTCCATTTCGTTGAGCAAGGAGTAGCTCTTGTCTATTCCATATTTGGCTTAAGGAACTTTATCTGTGCTCATTTCAATCTCTGGTTTTATGCAGTACCCCAACTCACCTTTACTCTTAAGCAAGCATAAGTTGGTTTTCTAAATTTGAGACCCTGTTCTGTTTTGGAATTCAGTTCCTGTGTAGCCAAGTTTACATTCCGTGTATTACTGATATCTTATGTTGTTTCTTTTTCTGTGTGACTTATTTCAGTTAGAATCATCGTACCTGAATCCACTCATTATGCTGCTACGGGCCTGATGACATAGATTTCATTGCTGAGTGATACTGCATTGTACGTAAGTACCACAAGTTCTTTATCCATTTTTCACTTTCTGTGATATTGCACTTGTACGGTAAACGAGGTTCTTGTAAACAGAGGCGTCCCAAACTTTGGGGTGGCTGTGTC
Source organism: Grampus griseus (assembly GCF_964374135.1). Taxonomy (NCBI): domain Eukaryota; kingdom Metazoa; phylum Chordata; class Mammalia; order Artiodactyla; family Delphinidae; genus Grampus; species Grampus griseus. Next base: position 73,113 of record NW_028133279.1, on the reverse strand, counting down.
TTTTTGATTTTAATTTCCCTAAGCTATAGGACCATAAGTGGAAGTGCCCTAGGCTCTGTTGCTTTGTTTTTTAGATGTTTCAGGAAACACCATACACTTCTCCCGAGTGTCTGTTGGCAATTTACATCCCGCCCATCAGCATAACAAGGCTCCCAGTTCTCCATGGCCTGTCCTGCCTTTCTGGATTTTACACTTTTTTCAGATGGCCCTTTTGACCGGGGGCAAGTGAGACTTCATTGTAGTGCAGATTTCCTTTGCAAGCTTGCTTGGTTGGCCAAAAAGGGCGTATGCGTTTTTTCCTGAATATATTCAGGAAAAAACGCATACGCCCTTTTTGGCCAAGTGCATCATTGTGGACGTTCTGCCTCTTTTCCTATGCTTTCAATGCAATTCCAGTCTACCTCCTGAAATCGGTTTCCTGCAATTCTGCCCCGCTTTCAAGTCCTCTTGGCAGCCTTACTTCAGTATATTTTTGGACGATAGCTGTCATTTATAACTCTGCAGGTTTGTGAATTACAGTGCCCGTGAGCTCCTTTCTTCAACTCGCTTTCTTTTGAGCTGGCCGCAACACCGCAGGATGGCTTCAGGCCCTAATCTGGTTCCGGCACGGCACGCTGAGCCTTTGAGTATTTCCTCTTCCTGGTGGGAAATGAGAGTTAAATTTGCCCGTCCAGACACCTCCAGCTAGTCTCTCATTGGTTCTCCCTATTCCTATTCATCTTCCGCAGAAATTGCAAACTGGGCCAAACAGGAGGTTAAAGGCGCTGACTCTCCAAGTGGGGAGAGTGTTAGTAAAGCGTCTGGAATGTTGCACCCGAGTACCAGGTGAGGAAAACTGAGACATATTTGAACACGTCTCCCGTTCACACGGTTGATCATACTCTGGGTTCCACATGCATGTTTTAGCTGAAGGAAGAATACCTTAAACCTGGAGAGTTGAGACCCGTGGAATGGGTACCATGCAATATGACTTCAAAGGGTCTTCATTTGCTCACCGAACCTCTCCAATCCTATCACTGCTGCGTTTATGCCCCTGTACACACGCTTGATTCTCTTTTGGAGACATAGCAATCCATAGGTTTTAAGATACTTACTAGTCAGGTACATTCTTAGGCGTTTAATATGGGGTGTTGAGTCCATGTCGTTGAGCAAGGAGTAGCTCTTGTCTATTCCATATTTGGCTTAAGGAATTTTATCTGTGCTCATTTCAATCTCTGGTTTTATGCAGCACCCCAACTCACCTTTCCCCTTAAGCAAGCATAAGTTGGTTTTCTAAATTTGAGACCCTGTTCTGTTCTGTAATTCACTTCCTGTGTAGCCAAGTTTACATTCCGTGTATTAGGGATATCTTATGATGTTTCTTTTTCTGTGTGACTTATTTCAGTTAGAATCATCATACCTGAATCCACTCATTGTGCTGCTAAGGGCCTGATGACATAGACTTCATTGCTGAGTGATATTGCTTTGTAAGTAAATACCACAGCTTCTTTATCCATTTCTCACTTTCTGCGATGTTGAACTTGTACTGTAAATGAGGTTCTTGTAAACAGAGCCATTCCAAACTTTGGGGTGGCTGTGTCTTTTTGATTTTAATTTCCCTAAGCTATAGGACCATAAGTGGAAGTGCCCTAGGCTCTGTTGCTTTGTTTTTTAGATGTTTCAGGAAACACCATACACTTCTCCCGAGTGTCTGTTGGCAATTTACATCCCGCCCATCAGCATAACAAGGCTCCCAGTTCTCCATGGCCTGTCCTGCCTTTCTGGATTTTACACTTTTTTCAGATGGCCCTTTTGACCGGGGGGAAGTGAGACTTCATTGTAGTGCAGATTTCCTTTGCAAGCTTGCTTGGTTGGCCAAAAAGGGCGTATGCGTTTTTTCCTGAATATATTCAGGAAAAAACGCATACGCCCTTTTTGGCCAAGTGCATCATTGTGCACGTTCTGCCTCTTTTCCTATGCTTTCAATGCAATTCCAGTCTACCTCCTGAAATCGGTTTCCTGCAATTCTGCCCCGCTTTCAAGTCCTCTTGCCAGCCTTACTTCAGTATATTTTTGGACGATAGCTGTCATTTATAACTCTGCAGGTTTGTGAATTACAGTGCCCCTGAGCTCCTTTCTTCAACTCGCTTTCTTTTGAGCTGGCCGCAACACCGCTGGATGGCTTCAGGCCCTAATCTGGTTCCGGCACGGCACGCTGAGCCTTTGGTTAATTCCTCTTCCTGGTGGGAAATGAGAGTTAAATTTGCCCGTCCAGACACCTCCAGCTAGTCTCTCATTGGTTCTCGCTATTCCTGTTCACCTTCCACAGAAATTGCAAACTGGGCCAAACAGGAGGTTAAAGGGACTGACTCTCCAAGTCGGGAGAGTGTTAGTAAAGCGTCTGGAATGTTGCACCCGAGTACAAGGGTACGAAAACTGAGACATATTTGAACACGTCTCCCGATCACATGGTTGATCATACTCTAGGTTGCACATGCATGTTTTAGCTGAAGGAAGAATACCTTAAACCTGGAGAGTTGAAACCCGTGGAATGGGTACCATGCAATATGACTTCAAAGGGTCTTCATTTGCTCACAGAACCTCTCCAATCCTATCACTGCTGCGTTTATGCCCCTGTACACATGCTTGATTCTCTTTCGGAGACATAGCAATCCATAGGTTTTAAGATACTTACTAGTCAGGTACATTGTTAGGCGTTTAATAGGCGGTGTTGAGTCCATTTCGTTGAGCAAGGAGTAGCTCTTGTCTATTCCATATTGGCTTAAGGAACTTTATCTGTGCTCATTTCAATCTCTGGTTTTATGCAGCACCCCATCTCACCTTTCCCCTTAAGCAAGCATAAGATGGTTTTCTAAATTTGAGACCCTGTTCTGTTCTGTAATTCAGTTCCTGTGTAGCCAAGTTTACATTCCGTGTATTAGTGATATCTTATGATGTTTCTTTTTCTGTGTGACTTATTTCAGTTAGAATCATCGTACCTGAATCCACTCATTATGCTGCTACGGGCCTGATGACATAGATTTCATTGCTGAGTGATACTGCATTGTACGTAAGTACCACAAGTTCTTTATCCATTTTTCTCTTTCTGTGATATTGAACTTGTACGGTAAACGAGGTTCTTGTAAACAGAGGCCTCCTAAACTTTGGGGTGGCTGTGTCTTTTTGATTTTAATTTCCCTAAGCTATAGGACCATAAGTGGAAGTGCCCTAGACTCTGTTGCTTTGTTTTTTAGATGTTTCAGGAAACACCATACACTTCTCCCGAGTGTCTGTTGGCAATTTCCATCCCGCCCATCAGCATAACAAGGCTCCCAGTTCTCCATGGCCTGTCCTGCCTTTCTGGATTTTACACTTTTTTCAGATGGCCCTTTTGACCGGGGGGAAGTGACACTTCATTGTAGTGCAGATTTCCTTTGCAAGCTTGCTTGGTTGGCCAAAAAGGGCGTATGCGTTTTTTCCTGAATATATTCAGGAAAAAACGCATACGCCCTTTTTGGCCAAGTGCATCATTGTGGACGTTCTGCCTCTTTTCCTATGCTTTCAATGCAATTCCAGTCTACCTCCTGAAATCGGTTTCCTGCAATTCTGCCCCGCTTTGAAGTCCTCTTGGCAGCCTTACTTCAGTATATTTTTGGACGATAGCTGTCATTTATAACTCTGCAGGTTTGTGAATTACAGTTCCCCTGAGCTCCTTTCTTCAACTCGTTTTCTTGTGACCTGGCCGCAACACCGCAGGATGGCTTCAGGCCCTAATCTGGTTCCGGCACGGCACGCTGAGCCTTTGGTTAATTCCTCTTCCTGGTGGGAAATGAGAGTTAAATTTGCCCGTCCAGACACCTCCAGCTAGTCTCTCATTGGTTCTCGCTATTCCTGTTCATCTTCCGCAGAAATTGCAAACTGGGCCAAACAGGAGGTTAAAGGGACTGACTCTCCAAGTGGGGAGAGTGTTAGTAAAGCGTCTGGAATGTTGCACCCGAGTACCAGGGGAGGAAAACTGAGACATATTTGAACACGTCTCCCGTTCACATGGTTGATCATACTCTGGGTTCCACATGCATGTTTTAGCTGAAGGAAGAATACCTTAAACATGGGTAGTTGAAACCCGTGGAATGGGTACCATGCAATATGACTTCAAAGGGTCTTCATTTGCTCACCGAACCTCTCCAATCCTATCACTGCTGCGTTTATGCCCCTGTACACATGTTTGATTCTCTTTCGGAGACATAGCAATCCATAGGTTTTAAGATACTTACTAGTCAGGTACATTCTTAGGCATTTAATATGGGGTGTTGAGTCCATTTCGTTGAGCAAGGAGTAACTCTTGTCTATTCCATATTTGGCTTAAGGAACTTTATCTGTGCTCATTTCAATCTCTGGTTTTATGCAGCACCCCAACTCACCTTTCCCCTTAAGCAAGCATAAGTTGGTTTTCTAAATTTGAGACCCTGTTCTGTTCTGTAATTCAGTTCCTGTGTAGCCAAGTTTACATTCCGTGTATTACTGATATTTTATGATGTTTCTTTTTCTGTGTGACTTATTTCAGTTAGAATCATCATACCTGAATCCACTCATTGTGCTGCTAAGGGCCTGATGACATAGATTTCATTGCTGAGTGATATTGTTTGTAAGTAAATACCACAACTTCTTTATCCATTTTTCACTTTCTGCGATGTTGAACTTGTACTGTAAACGAGGTTCTTGTAAACAGACGCGTCCCAAACTTTGGGGTGGCTGTGTCTTTTTGATTTTAATTTCCCTAAGCTATAGGACCATAAGTGGAAGTGCCCTAGGCTCTGTTGCTTTGTTTTTTAGATGTTTCAGGAAACACCATACACTTCTCCCGAGTGTCTGTTGGCAATTTACATCCCGCCCATCAGCATAACAAGGCTCCCAGTTCTCCATGGCCTGTCCTGCCTTTCTGGATTTTACACTTTTTTCAGATGGCCCTTTTGACCGGGGGGAAGTGAGACTTCATTGTAGTGCAGATTTCCTTTGCAAGCTTGCTTGGTTGGCCAAAAAGGGCGTATGCGTTTTTTCCTGAATATATTCAGGAAAAAACGCATACGCCCTTTTTGACCAAGTGCATCATTGTGGACGTTCTGCCTCTTTTCCTATGCTTTCAATGCAATTCCAGTCTACCTCCTGAAATCGGTTTCCTGCAATTCTGCCCCGCTTTCAAGTCCTCTTGGCAGCCTTACTTCAGTATATTTTTGGACGATAGCTGTCATTTATAACTCTGCAGGTTTGTGAATTACAGTGCCCGTGAGCTCCTTTCTTCAACTCGCTTTGTTTTGAGCTGGCCGCAACACCGCAGGATGGCTTCAGGCCCTAATCTGGTTCCGGCACGGCACGCTGAGCCTTTGAGTATTTCCTCTTCCTGGTGGGAAATGAGAGTTAAATTTGCCCATCCAGACACCTCCAGCTAGTCTCTCATTGGTTCTCCCTATTCCTGTTCATCTTCCGCAGAAATTGCAAACTGGGCCAAACAGGAGGTTAAAGGCGCTGACTCTCCAAGTGGGGAGAGTGTTAGTAAAGCGTCTGGAATGTTGCACCCGAGTACCAGGGGAGGAAAACTGAGACATATTTGAACACGTCTCCCGTTCACACGGTTGATCATACTCTGGGTTCCACATGCATGTTTTAGCTGAAGGAAGAATACCTTAAACCTGGAGAGTTGAGACCCGTGGAATGGGTACCATGCAATATGACTTCAAAGGGTCTTCATTTGCTCACCGAACCTCTCCAATCCTATCACTGCTGCGTTTATGCCCCTGTACACATGCTTGATTCTCTTTCGGAGACATAGCAATCCATAGGTTTTAAGATACTTACTAGTCAGGTACATACTTAGGCGTTTAATATGGGGTGTTGAGTCCATGTCGTTGAGCAAGGAGTAGCTCTTGTCTATTGAATATTTGGCTTAAGGAACTTTATCTGTGCTCATTTCAATCTCTGGTTTTATGCAGCACCCCAACTCACCTTTCCCCTTAAGCAAGCATAAGTTGGTTTTCTAAATTTGAGACCCTGTTCTGTTTTGGAATTCAGTTCCTGTGCAGCCAAGTTTACATTCCGTGTATTAGTGATATCTTATGATGTTTCTTTTTCTGTGTGACTTATTTCAGTTAGAATCATCGTACCTGAATCCACTCATTGTGCTGCTACTGGCCTGATGACATAGATTTCATTGCTGAGTGATACTGCATTGTACGTAAGTACCACAAGTTCTTTATCCATTTTTCACTTTCTGTGATATTGAACTTGTACGGTAAACGAGGTTCTTGTAAACAGAGGCGTCCCAAACTTTGGGGTGGCTGTGTCTTTTTGATTTTAATTTCCCTAAGCTATAGGACCATAAGTGGAAGTGCCCTAGGCTCTGTTGCTTTGTTTTTTAGATGTTTCAGGAAACACCATACACTTCTCCCGAGTGTCTGTTGGCAATTTACATCCCGCCCATCAGCATAAGAAGGCTCCCAGTTCTCCATGGCCTGTCCTGCCTTTCTGGATTTTACACTTTTTTCAGATGGCCCTTTTGACCGGGGGGAAGTGAGACTTCATTGTAGTGCAGATTTCCTTTGCAAGCTTGCTTGGTTGGCCAAAAAGGGCGTATGCGTTTTTTCCTGAACATATTCAGGAAAAAACGCATACGCCCTTTTTGGCCAAGTGCATCATTGTGGACGTTCTGCCTCTTTTCCTATGCTTTCAATGGAATTCCAGTCTACCTCCTGAAATCGGTTTCCTGCAATTCTGCCCCGCTTTCAAGTCCTCTTGGCAGCCTTACTTCAGTATATTTTTGGACGATAGCTGTCATTTATAACTCTGCAGGTTTGTGAATTACAGTGCCCCTGAGCTCCTTTCTTCAACTCGCTTTCTTATGAGCTGGCCGCAACACCGCAGGATGGCTTCAGGCCATAATCTGGTTCCGGCATGGCACGCTGAGCCTTTGGTTAATTCCTCTTCCTGGTGGGAAATGAGAGTTAAATTTGCCCGTCCAGACACCTCCAGCTAGTCTCTCATTGGTTCTCCCTATTCCTGTTCATCTTCCGCAGAAATTGCAAACTGGGCCAAACAGGAGGTTAAAGGCGCTGACCTTCCAAGTGGGGAGAGTGTTAGTAAAGCGTCTGGAATGTTGCACCCGAGTACCAGGGGAGGAAAACTGAGACATATTTGAACACGTCTCCCGATCACATGGTTGATCATACTCTAGGTTCCACATGCATGTTTTAGCTGAAGGAAGAATACCTTAAACCTGGGTAGTTGAAACCCGTGGAATGGGTACCATGCAATATGACTTCAAAGGGTCTTCATTTGCTCACCAAACCTCTCCAATCCTATCACTGCTGCGTTTATGCCCCTGTACACATGCTTGATTCTCTTTCGGAGACATAGCAATCCATATGTTTTAAGATACTTACTAGTCAGGTACAGTCTTAGGCGTTTAATTTGGGGTGTTGAATCCATTTCGTTGAGCAAGGAGTAGCTCTTGTCTATTCCATATTTGGCTTAAGGAACTTTATCTGTGCTCATTTCAATCTCTGGTTTTATGCAGTACCCCAACTCACCTTTACTCTTAAGCAAGCATAAGTTGGTTTTCTAAATTTGAGACCCTGTTCTGTTTTGGAATTCAGTTCCTGTGTAGCCAAGTTTACATTCCGTGTATTACTGATATCTTATGATGTTTCTTTTGCTGTGTGACTTATTTCAGTTAGAATCATCGTACCTGAATCCACTCATTATGCTGCTACGGGCCTGATGACATAGATTTCATTGCTGAGTGATACTGCATTGTACGTAAGTACCACAAGTTCTTTATCCATTTTTCACTTTCTGTGATATTGCACTTGTACGGTAAACGAGGTTCTTGTAAACAGAGGCGTCCCAAACTTTGGGGTGGCTGTGTCTTTTTGATTTTAATTTCCCTAAGCTATAGGACCATAAGTGGAAGTGCTCTAGGCTCTGTTGCTTTGTTTTTTAGATGTTTCAGGAAACACCATACACTTCTCCCGAGTGTCTGTTGGCAATTTCCATCCCGCCCATCAGCATAACAAGGCTCCCAGTTCTCCATGGCCTGTCCTGCCTTTCTGGATTTTACACTTTTTTCAGATGGCCCTTTTGACCGGGGGCAAGTGAGACTTCATTGTAGTGCAGATTTCCTTTGCAAGCTTGCTTGGTTGGCCAAAAAGGGCGTATGCGTTTTTTCCTGAATATATTCAGGAAAAAACGCATACGCCCTTTTTGGCCAAGTGCATCATTGTGGACGTTCTGCCTCTTTTCCTATGCTTTCAATGCAATTCCAGTCTACCTCCTGAAATCGGTTTCCTGCAATTCTGCCCCGCTTTCAAGTCCTCTTGGCAGCCTTACTTCAGTATATTTTTGGACGATAGCTGTCATTTATAACTCTGCAGGTTTGTGAATTACAGTGCCCGTGAGCTCCTTTCTTCAACTCGCTTTCTTTTGAGCTGGCCGCAACACCGCAGGATGGCTTCAGGCCCTAATCTGGTTCCGGCACGGCACGCTGAGCCTTTGAGTATTTCCTCTTCCTGGTGGGAAATGAGAGTTAAATTTGCCCGTCCAGACACCTCCAGCTAGTCTCTCATTGGTTCTCCCTATTCCTATTCATCTTCCGCAGAAATTGCAAACTGGGCCAAACAGGAGGTTAAAGGCGCTGACTCTCCAAGTGGGGAGAGTGTTAGTAAAGCGTCTGGAATGTTGCACCCGAGTACCAGGGGAGGAAAACTGAGACATATTTGAACACGTCTCCCGTTCACACGGTTGATCATACTCTGGGTTCCACATGCATGTTTTAGCTGAAGGAAGAATACCTTAAACCTGGAGAGTTGAGACCCGTGGAATGGGTACCATGCAATATGACTTCAAAGGGTCTTCATTTGCTCACCGAACCTCTCCAATCCTATCACTGCTGCGTTTATGCCCCTGTACACACGCTTGATTCTCTTTTGGAGACATAGCAATCCATAGGTTTTAAGATACTTACTAGTCAGGTACATTCTTAGGCGTTTAATATGGGGTGTTGAGTCCATGTCGTTGAGCAAGGAGTAGCTCTTGTCTATTCCATATTTGGCTTAAGGAATTTTATCTGTGCTCATTTCAATCTCTGGTTTTATGCAGCACCCCAACTCACCTTTCCCCTTAAGCAAGCATAAGTTGGTTTTCTAAATTTGAGACCCTGTTCTGTTCTGTAATTCACTTCCTGTGTAGCCAAGTTTACATTCCGTGTATTAGGGATATCTTATGATGTTTCTTTTTCTGTGTGACTTATTTCAGTTAGAATCATCATACCTGAATCCACTCATTGTGCTGCTAAGGGCCTGATGACATAGATTTCATTGCTGAGTGATATTGCTTTGTAAGTAAATACCACAGCTTCTTTATCCATTTTTCACTTTCTGCGATGTTGAACTTGTACTGTAAATGAGGTTCTTGTAAACAGAGCCATTCCAAACTTTGGGGTGGCTGTGTCTTTTTGATTTTAATTTCCCTAAGCTATAGGACCATAAGTGGAAGTGCCCTAGGCTCTGTTGCTTTGTTTTTTAGATGTTTCAGGAAACACCATACACTTCTCCCGAGTGTCTGTTGGCAATTTACATCCCGCCCATCAGCATAACAAGGCTCCCAGTTCTCCATGGCCTGTCCTGCCTTTCTGGATTTTACACTTTTTTCAGATGGCCCTTTTGACCGGGGGGAAGTGAGACTTCATTGTAGTGCAGATTTCCTTTGCAAGCTTGCTTGGTTGGCCAAAAAGGGCGTATGCGTTTTTTCCTGAATATATTCAGGAAAAAACGCATACGCCCTTTTTGGCCAAGTGCATCATTGTGGACGTTCTGCCTCTTTTCCTATGCTTTCAATGCAATTCCAGTCTACCTCCTGAAATCGGTTTCCTGCAATTCTGCCGCGCTTTCAAGTCCTCTTGGCAGCCTTACTTCAGTATATTTTTGGACGATAGCTGTCATTTATAACTCTGCAGGTTTGTGAATTACAGTGCCCCTGAGCTCCTTTCTTCAACTCGCTTTCTTGTGAGCTGGCCGCAACACCGCAGGATGGCTTCAGGCCCTAATCTGGTTCCGGCTCGGCACGCTGAGCCTTTGGTTATTTCCTCTTCCTGGTGGGAAATGAGAGTTAAATTTGCCCGTCCAGACACCTCCAGCTAGTCTCTCATTGGTTCTCGCTACTCCTGTTCATCTTCCGCAGAAATTGCAAACTGGGCCAAACAGGAGGTTAAAGGCGCTGACTCTCCAAGTGGGGAGAGTGTTAGTAAAGCGTCTGGAATGTTGCACCCGAGTACCAGGGGAGGAAAACTGAGACATATTTGAACACGTCTCCCGTTCACACCGTTGATCATACTCTGGGTCCCACATGCATGTTTTAGCTGAAGGAAGAATACCTTAAACCTGGGTAGTTGAAACCCGTGTAATGGGTACCATGCAATATGACTTCAAAGGGTCTTCATTTGCTCACCGAACCTCTCCAATCCTATCACTGCTGCGTTTATGCCAATGTACACACGCTTGATTCTCTTTTGGAGACATAGCAATCCATAGGTTTTAAGATACTTACTAGTCAGGTACATTCTTAGGCGTTTAATATGGGGTGTTGAGTCCATTTCGTTGAGCAAGGAGTAGCTCTTGTCTATTCCATATTTGGCTTAAGGAACTTTATCTGTGCTCATTTCAATCTCTAGTTTTTTGCAGCATCCCAACTCACCTTTCCCCTTAAGCAAGCATAAGTTGGTTTTCTAAATTTGAGAGCCTGTTCTGTTTTGGAATTCAGTTCCTGTGTAGCCAAGTTTACATTCCGTGTATTACTGATATCTTATGATGTTTCTTTTTCTGTGTGACTTATTTCAGTTAGAATCATCGTACCTGAATCCACGCCTTATGCTGCTACGGGCCTGATGACATAGATTTCATTGCTGAGTGATACTGCATTGTACGTAAGTACCACAAGTTCTTTATCCATTTTTCACTTTCTGTGATGTTGAACTTGTACGGTAAACGAGGTTCTTGTAAACAGAGGCGTCCCAAACTTTGGGGTGGCTGTGTCTTTTTGATTTTAATTTCCCTAAGCTATAGGACCATAAGTGGAAATGCCCTAGGCTCTGTTGCTTTGTTTTTTAGATGTTTCAGGAAACACCATACACTTCTCCCGAGTGTCTGTTGGCAATTTACATCCCACCCATCAGCATAACAAGGCTCCCAGTTCTCCATGGCCTGTCCTGCCTTTCTGGATTTTACACTTTTTTCAGATGGCCCTTTTGACCGGGGGGAAGTGAGACTTCATTGTAGTGCAGATTTCCTTTGCAAGCTTGCTTGGTTGGCCAAAAAGGGCGTATGCGTTTTTTCCTGAATATATTCAGGAAAAAACGCATACGCCCTTTTTGGCCAAGTGCATCATTGTGGACGTTCTGCCTCTTTTCCTATGCTTTCAATGCAATTCCAGTCTACCTCCTGAAATCGGTTTCCTGCAATTCTGCCCCGCTTTCAAGTCCTCTTGGCAGCCTTACTTCAGTATATTTTTGGACGATAGCTGTCATTTATAACTCTGCAGGTTTGTGAATTACAGTGCCCCTGAGCTCCTTTCTTCAACTCGCTTTCTTATGAGCTGGCCGCAACACCGCAGGATGGCTTCAGGCCATAATCTGGTTCCGGCATGGCACGCTGAGCCTTTGGTTAATTCCTCTTCCTGGTGGGAAATGAGAGTTAAATTTGCCCGTCCAGACACCTCCAGCTAGTCTCTCATTGGTTCTCCCTATTCCTATTCATCTTCCGCAGAAATTGCAAACTGGGCCAAACAGGAGGTTAAAGGCGCTGACTCTCCAAGTGGGGAGAGTGTTAGTAAAGCGTCTGGAATGTTGCACCCGAGTACCAGGGGAGGAAAACTGAGACATATTTGAACACGTCTCCCGTTCACACGGTTGATCATACTCTGGGTTCCACATGCATGTTTTAGCTGAAGGAAGAATACCTTAAACCTAGAGAGTTGAGACCCGTGGAATGGGTACCATGCAATATGACTTCAAAGGGTCTTCATTTGCTCACCGAACCTCTCCAATCCTATCACTGCTGCGTTTATGCCCCTGTACACACGCTTGATTCTCTTTTGGAGACATAGCAATCCATAGGTTTTAAGATACTTACTAGTCAGGTACATTCTTAGGCGTTTAATATGGGGTGTTGAGTCCATGTCGTTGAGCAAGGAGTAGCTCTTGTCTATTCCATATTTGGCTTAAGGAATTTTATCTGTGCTCATTTCAATCTCTGGTTTTATGCAGCACCCCAACTCACCTTTCCCCTTAAGCAAGCATAAGTTGGTTTTCTAAATTTGAGACCCTGTTCTGTTCTGTAATTCACTTCCTGTGTAGCCAAGTTTACATTCCGTGTATTAGGGATATCTTATGATGTTTCTTTTTCTGTGTGACTTATTTCAGTTAGAATCATCATACCTGAATCCACTCATTGTGCTGCTAAGGGCCTGATGACATAGATTTCATTGCTGAGTGATATTGCTTTGTAAGTAAATACCACAGCTTCTTTATCCATTTTTCACTTTCTGCGATGTTGAACTTGTACTGTAAATGAGGTTCTTGTAAACAGAGCCATTCCAAACTTTGGGGTGGCTGTGTCTTTTTGATTTTAATTTCCCTAAGCTATAGGACCATAAGTGGAAGTGCCCTAGGCTCTGTTGCTTTGTTTTTTAGATGTTTCAGGAAACACCATACACTTCTCCCGAGTGTCTGTTGGCAATTTACATCCCGCCCATCAGCATAACAAGGCTCCCAGTTCTCCATGGCCTGTCCTGCCTTTCTGGATTTTACACTTTTTTCAGATGGCCCTTTTGACCGGGGGGAAGTGAGACTTCATTGTAGTGCAGATTTCCTTTGCAAGCTTGCTTGGTTGGCCAAAAAGGGCGTATGCGTTTTTTCCTGAATATATTCAGGAAAAAACGCATACGCCCTTTTTGGCCAAGTGCATCATTGTGGACGTTCTGCCTCTTTTCCTATGCTTTCAATGCAATTCCAGTCTACCTCCTGAAATCGGTTTCCTGCAATTCTGCCGCGCTTTCAAGTCCTCTTGGCAGCCTTACTTCAGTATATTTTTGGACGATAGTTGTCATTGATAACTCTGCAGGTTTGTGAATTACAGTGCCCCTGAGCTCCTATCTTCAACTCGCTTTCTTTTGAGCTGGCCGCAACACCGCAGGATGGCTTCAGGCCCTAATCTGGTTCCGGCACGGCACGCTGAGCCTTTGGTTAATTCCTCTTTCTGGTGGGAAATGAGAGTTAAATTTGCCCGTCCAGACACCTCCAGCTAGTCTCTCATTGGTTCTCCCTATTCCTGTTCATCTTCCGCAGAAATTGCAAACTGGGCCAAACAGGAGGTTAAAGGCACTGACTCTCCAAGTGGGGAGAGTGTTAGTAAAGCGTCTGGAATGTTGCACCCGAGTACCAGGGGAGGAAAACTGAGACATATTTGAACACGTCTCCCGTTCACACTGTTGATCATACTCTGGGTTCCACATGCATGTTTTAGCTGAAGGAAGAATACCTTAAACCTGGAGAGTTGAGACCCGTGTAATGGGTACCATGCAATATGACTTCAAAGGGTCTTCATTTGCTCACCGAACCTCTCCAATCCTATCACTGCTGCGTTTATGCCAATGTACACACGCTTGATTCTCTTTTGGAGACATAGCAATCCATAGGTTTTAAGATACTTACTAGTCAGGTACATTCTTAGGCGTTTAATATGGGGTGTTGAGTCCATTTCGTTGAGCAAGGAGTAGCTCTTGTCTATTCCATATTTGGCTTAAGGAACTTTATCTGTGCTCATTTCAATCTCTAGTTTTTTGCAGCATCCCAACTCACCTTTCCCCTTAAGCAAGCATAAGTTGGTTTTCTAAATTTGAGAGCCTGTTCTGTTTTGGAATTCAGTTCCTGTGTAGCCAAGTTTACATTCCGTGTATTACTGATATCTTATGATGTTTCTTTTTCTGTGTGACTTATTTCAGTTAGAATCATCGTACCTGAATCCACGCCTTATGCTGCTACGGGCCTGATGACATAGATTTCATTGCTGAGTGATACTGCATTGTACGTAAGTACCACAAGTTCTTTATCCATTTTTCACTTTCTGTGATGTTGAACTTGTACGGTAAACGAGGTTCTTGTAAACAGAGGCGTCCCAAACTTTGGGGTGGCTGTGTCTTTTTGATTTTAATTTCCCTAAGCTATAGGACCATAAGTGGAAATGCCCTAGGCTCTGTTGCTTTGTTTTTTAGATGTTTCAGGAAACACCATACACTTCTCCCGAGTGTTTGTTGGCAATTTACATCCCACCCATCAGCATAACAAGTCTCCCAGTTCTCCATGGCCTGTCCTGCCTTTCTGGATTTTACACTTTTTTCAGATGGCCCTTTTGACCGGGGGGAAGTGAGACTTCATTGTAGTGCAGATTTCCTTTGCAAGCTTGCTTGGTTGGCCAAAAAGGGCGTATGCGTTTTTTCCTGAATATATTCAGGAAAAAACGCATACGCCCTTTTTGGCCAAGTGCATCATTGTGGACGTTCTGCCTCTTTTCCTATGCTTTCAATGCAATTCCAGTCTACCTCCTGAAATCAGTTTCCTGCAATTCTGCCCCGCTTTCAAGTCCTCTTGGCAGCCTTACTTCAGTATATTTTTGGATGATAGCTGTCATTTATAACTCTGCAGGTTTGTGAATTACAGTGCCCCTGAGCTCCTTTCTTCAACTCGCTTTCTTGTGACCTGGCCGCAACACCGCAGGATGGCTTCAGGCCCTAATCTGGTTCCGGCATGGCACGCTGAGCCTTTGGCTAATTCCTCTTCCTGGTGGGAAATGAGAGTTAAATTTGCCCGTCCAGACACCTCCAGCTAGTCTCTCATTGGTTCTCGCTATTCCTGTTCATCTTCCGCAGAAATGGCAAACTGGGCCAAACAGGAGGTTAAAGGGACTGACTCTCCAAGTCGGGAGAGTGTTAGTAAAGCGTCTGGAATGTTGCACCTGAGTATCAGGGTACGAAAACTGAGACATATTTGAACATGTCTCCCGATCACAAGGTTGATCATACTCTAGATTCCACATGCATGTTTTAGTTGAAGGAAGAATACCTTAAACCTGGGTAGTTGAAACCCGTGGAATGGGTACCATGCAATATAACTTCAAAGGGTCTTCATTTGCTCACCGAACCTCTCCAATCCTATCACTGCTGCATTTATACCCCTGTACACATGCTTGATTCTCTTTCGGAGACACAGCAATCCATAGGTTTTAAGATACTTAGTAGTCGGGTATATTCTTAGGCATTTAATATGGGGTGTTGAGTCCATTTCGTTGAGCAAGGAGTAGCTCTTGTCTATTCCATATTTGGCTTAAGGAACTTTATCTGTGCTCATTTCAATCTCTGGTTTTATGCAGCACCCCAACTCACCTTTCCCCTTAAGCAAGCATAAGTTGGTTTTCTAAATTTGAGACCCTGTTCTGTTCTGTAATTCAGTTCCTGTGTAGCCAAGTTTACATTCTGTGTATTACTGATATCTTATGATGTTTCTTTTTCTGTGTGACTTATTTTAGTTAGAATCATCATACCTGAATCCACTCATTGTGCTGCTAAGGGCCTGATGACATAGATTTCACTGCTGAGTGATATTGCTTTTTAAGTAAATAGCACAACTTCTTTATCCATTTTTCACTTTCTGCGATGTTGAACTTGTACTGTAAACGAGGTTCTTGTAAACAGAGGCGTCCCAAACTTTGGGGTGGCTGTGTCTTTTTGATTTTAATTTCCCTAAGCTATAGGACCATAAGTGGAAGTGCCCTAGGCTCTGTTGCTTTGTTTTTTAGATGTTTCAGGAAACACCATACACTTCTCCCGAGTGTCTGTTGGCAATTTACATCCCGCCCATCAGCATAACAGGGCTCCCAGTTCTCCATGGCCTTTCCTGCCTTTCTGGATTTTACACTTTTTTCAGATGGCCCTTTTGACCGGGGGGAAGTGAGACTTCATTGTAGTGCAGATTTCCTTTGTAAGCTTGCTTGGTTGGCCAAAAAGGGCGTATGCGTTTTTTCCTGAATATATTCAGGAAAAAACGCATACGCCCTTTTTGGCCAAGTGCATCATTGTGGACGTTCTGCCTCTTTTCCTATGCTTTCAATGCAATTCCAGTCTACCTCCTGAAATCGGTTTCCTGCAATTCTGCCCCGCTTTCAAGTCCTCTTGGCAGCCTTACTTCAGTATATTTTTGGACGATAGCTGTCATTTATAACTCTGCAGGTTGGTGAATTACAGTGCCCCTGAGCTCCTTTCTTCAACTCGCTTTCTTGTGAGCTGGCCGCAACACCGCAGGATGGCTTCAGGCCCTAATCTGGTTCCGGCACGGCACGCTGAGCCTTTGGTTATTTCCTCTTCCTGGTGGGAAATGAGAGTTAAATTTGCCCGTCCAGACACCTCCAGCTAGTCTCTCATTGGTTCTCGCTATTCCTGTTCATCTTCCACAGAAATTGCAAACTGGGCCAAACAGGAGGTTAAAGGCGCTGACTCTCCAAGTGGGGAGAGTGTTAGTAAAGCGTCTGGAATGTTGCACCCGAGTACCAGGGGAGGAAAACTGAGACATATTTGAACACGGCTCCCGTTCACACGCTTGATCATACTCTGGGTTCCACATGCATGTTTTAGCTGAAGGAAGAATACCTTAAACCTGGAGAGTTGAGACCCGTGGAATGGGTACCATGCAATATGACTTCAAAGGGTCTTCATTTGCTCACCGAACCTCTCCAATCCTATCACTGCTGCGTTTATGCCCCTGTACACATGCTTGATTCTCTTTCGGAGACATAGCAATCCATAGGTTTTAAGATACTTACTAGTCAGGTACATTCTTAGGCGTTTAATATGGGGTGTTGAGTCCATTTCGTTGAGCAAGGAGTAGCTCTTGTCTATTCCATATTTGGCTTAAGGAACTTTATCTGTGCTCATTTCAATCTCTGGTTTTATGCAGCACCCCAACTCACCTTTCGCCTTAAGCAAGCATAAGTTGGTTTTCTAAATTTGAGACCCTGTTCTGTTCTGTAATTCAGTTCCTGTGTAGCCAAGTTTACATTCCGTGTATTAGTGATATCTTATGATGTTTCTTTTTCTGTGTGACTTATTTCAGTTAGAATCATCGTACCTGAATCCACTCATTATGCTGCTAAGGCCCTGATGACAGAGATTTCATTGCTGAGTGATATTGCTTTGTAAGTAAATACCACAACTTCTTTATCCATTTTTCACTTTCTGCGATGTTGAACTTGTACTGTAAACGAGGTTCTTGTAAACAGAGGCATCCCAAACTTTGGGGTGGCTGTGTCTTTTTGATTTTAATTTCCCTAAGCTATAGGACCATAAGTGGAAGTGCCCTAGGCTCTGTTGCTTTGTTTTTTAGATGTTTCAGGAAACACCATACACTTCTCCCGAGTGTCTGTTGGCAATTTACATCCCGCCCATCAGCATAACAAGGCTCCCAGTTCTCCATGGCCTGTCCTGCCTTTCTGGATTTTGCACTTTTTTCAGATGGCCCTTTTGACCGGGGGGAAGTGAGACTTCATTGTAGTGCAGATTTCCTTTGCAAGTTTGCTTGGTTGGCCAAAAAGCGCGTATGCGTTTTTTCCTGAATATATTCAGGAAAAAACGCATACGCCCTTTTTGGCCAAGTGCATCATTGTGGACGTTCTGCCTCTTTTCCTATGCTTTCAATGCAATTCCAGTCTACCTCCTGAAATCGGTTTCCTGCAATTCTGCCCCGCTTTCAAGTCCTCTTGGCAGCCTTACTTCAGTATATTTTTGGACGATAGCTGTCATTTATAACTCTGCAGGTTTGTGAATTACAGTGCCCCTGAGCTCCTTTCTTCAACTCGCTTTCTTTTGAGCTGGCCGCAACACCGCAGGATGGCTTCAGGCCCTAATCTGGTTCCGGCACGGCACGCTGAGCCTTTGGTTATTTCCTCTTCCTGGTGGGAAATGAGAGTTAAATTTGCCCGTCCAGACACCTCCAGCTAGTCTCTCATTGGTTCTCCCTATTCCTGTTCATCTTCCGCAGAAATTGCAAACTGGGCCAAACAGGAGGTTAAAGGCGCTGACTCTCCAAGTGGGGAGAGTGTTAGTAAAGCATCTGGAATGTTGCACCCGAGTACCAGGGGAGGAAAACTGAGACATATTTGAACACGTCTCCCGTTCACACGGTTGATCATACTCTGGGTTCCACATGCATGTTTTAGCTGAAGGAAGAATACCTTAAACCTGGAGAGTTGAGACCCGTGTAATAGGTACCATGCAATATGACTTCAAAGGGTCTTCATTTGCTCTCCGAACCTCTCCAATCCTATCACTGCTGCATTTATACCCCTGTACACATGCTTGATTCTCTTTCGGAGACACAGCAATCCATAGGTTTTAAGATACTTAGTAGTCGGGTATATTCTTAGGCATTTAATATGGGGTGTTGAGTCCATTTCGTTGAGCAAGGAGTAGCTCTTGTCTATTCCATATTTGGCTTAAGGAACTTTATCTGTGCTCATTTCAATCTCTGGTTTTATGCAGCACCCCAACTCACCTTTACCCTTAAGCAAGCATAAGTTGGTTTTCTAAATTTGAGACCCTGTTCTGTTCTGTAATTCAGTTCCTGTGTAGCCAAGTTTACATTCTGTGTATTACTGATATCTTATGATGTTTCTTTTTCTGTGTGACTTATTTTAGTTAGAATCATCATACCTGAATCCACTCATTGTGCTGCTAAGGGCCTGATGACATAGATTTCACTGCTGAGTGATATTGCTTTTTAAGTAAATAGCACAACTTCTTTATCCATTTTTCACTTTCTGCGATGTTGAACTTGTACTGTAAACGAGGTTCTTGTAAACAGAGGCGTCCCAAACTTTGGGGTGGCTTTGTCTTTTTGATTTTAATTTCCCTAAGCTATAGGACCATAAGTGGAAGTGCCCTAGGCTCTGTTGCTTTGTTTTTTAGATGTTTCAGGAAACACCATACACTTCTCCCGAGTGTCTGTTGGCAATTTACATCCCGCCCATCAGCATAACAGGGCTCCCAGTTCTCCATGGCCTTTCCTGCCTTTCTGGATTTTACACTTTTTTCAGATGGCCCTTTTGACCGGGGGGAAGTGAGACTTCATTGTAGTGCAGATTTCCTTTGTAAGCTTGCTTGGTTGGCCAAAAAGGGCGTATGCGTTTTTTCCTGAATATATTCAGGAAAAAACGCATACGCCCTTTTTGGCCAAGTGCATCATTGTGGACGTTCTGCCTCTTTTCCTATGCTTTCAATGCAATTCCAGTCTACCTCCTGAAATCGGTTTCCTGCAATTCTGCCCCGCTTTCAAGTCCTCTTGGCAGCCTTACTTCAGTATATTTTTGGACGATAGCTGTCATTTATAACTCTGCAGGTTGGTGAATTACAGTGCCCCTGAGCTCCTTTCTTCAACTCGCTTTCTTGTGAGCTGGCCGCAACACCGCAGGATGGCTTCAGGCCCTAATCTGGTTCCGGCACGGCACGCTGAGCCTTTGGTTATTTCCTCTTCCTGGTGGGAAATGAGAGTTAAATTTGCCCGTCCAGACACCTCCAGCTAGTCTCTCATTGGTTCTCCCTATTCCTGTTCATCTTCCGCAGAAATTGCAAACTGGGCCAAACAGGAGGTTAAAGGCGCTGACTCTCCAAGTGGGGAGAGTGTTAGTAAAGCGTCTGGAATGTTGCACCCGAGTACCAGGGGAGGAAAACTGAGACATATTTGAACACGGCTCCCGTTCACACGCTTGATCATACTCTGGGTTCCACATGCATGTTTTAGCTGAAGGAAGAATACCTTAAACCTGGAGAGTTGAGACCCGTGGAATGGGTACCATGCAATATGACTTCAAACGGTCTTCATTTGCTCACCGAACCTCTCCAATCCTATCACTGCTGCGTTTATGCCCCTGTACACACGCTTGATTCTCTTATGGAGACATAGCAATCCATAGGTTTTAAGATACTTACTAGTCAGGTACATTCTTAGGCGTTTAATTTGGGGTGTTGAGTCCATTTCGTTGAGCAAGGAGTAGCTCTTGTCTATTCCATATTTGGCTTAAGGAACTTTATCTGTGCTCATTTCAATCTCTGGTTTTATGCAGCACCCCAACTCACCTTTCCCCTTAAGCAAGCATAAGTTGGTTTTCTAAATTTGAGACCCTGTTCTGTTTTGGAATTCAGTTCCTGTGTAGCCAAGTTTACATTCCGTGTATTACTGATATCTTATGATGTTTCTTTTTCTGTGTGACTTATTTCAGTTAGAATCATCGTACCTGAATCCACTCATTATGCTGCTACGGGCCTGATGACATAGATTTCATTGCTGAGTGATACTGCATTGTACGTAAGTACCACAAGTTCTTTATCCATTTTTCACTTTCTGCGATGTTGAACTTGTACTGTAAACGAGGTTCTTGTAAACAGAGGCGTCCCAAACTTTGGGGTGGCTGTGTCTTTTTGATTTTAATTTCCCTAAGCTATAGGACCATAAGTGGTAGTGCCCTAGGCTCTGTTGCTTTGTTTTTTAGATGTTTCAGGAAACACCATACACTTCTCCCGAGTGTCTGTTGGCAATTTACATCCCGCCCATCAGCATAACAAGGCTCCCAGTTCTCCATGGCCTGTCCTGCCTTTCTGGATTTTACACTTTTTTCAGATGGCCCTTTTGACCGGGGGGAAGTGAGACTTCATTGTAGTGCAGATTTCCTTTGCAAGTTTGCTTGGTTGGCCAAAAAGGGCGTATGCGTTTTTTCCTGAATATATTCAGGAAAAAACGCATACACCCTTTTTCGCCAAGTGCATCATTGTGGACGTTCTGCCTCTTTTCCTATGCTTTCAATGCAATTCCAGTCTACCTCCTGAAATCGGTTTCCTGCAATTCTGCCCCGCTTTCAAGTCCTCTTGGCAGCCTTACTTCAGTATATTTTTGGACGATAGCTGTCATTTATAACTCTGCAGGTTTGTGAATTACAGTGCCCCTGAGCTCCTTTCTTCAACTCGCTTTCCTTTGAGCTGGCCGCAACACCGCAGGATGGCTTCAGGCCCTAATCTGGTTCCGGCACGGCACGCTGAGCCTTTGTGTATTTCCTCTTCCTGGTGGGAAATGAGAGTTAAATTTGCCCGTCCAGACACCTCCAGCTAGTCTCTCATTGGTTCTCCCTATTCCTGTTCATCTTCCGCAGAAATTGCAAACTGGGCCAAACAGGAGGTTAAAGGCGCTGACTCTCCAAGTGGGGAGAGTGTTAGTAAAGCATCTGGAATGTTGCACCCGAGTACCAGGGGAGGAAAACTGAGACATATTTGAACACGTCTCCCGTTCACACGGTTGATCATACTCTGGGTTCCACATGCATGTTTTAGCTGAAGGAAGAATACCTTAAACCTGGAGAGTTGAGACCCGTGTAATAGGTACCATGCAATATGACTTCAAAGGGTCTTCATTTGCTCACCGAACCTCTCCAATCCTATCACTGCTGCATTTATGCCCCTGTACACACGCTTGATTCTCTTATGGAGACATAGCAATCCATAGGTTTTAAGATACTTACTAGTCGGGTATATACTTAGGCATTTAATATGGGGTGTTGAGTCCATTTCGTTGAGCAAGGAGTAGCTCTTGTCTATTCCATATTTGGCTTAAGGAACTTTATCTGTGCTCATTTCAATCTCTGGTTTTATGCAGCACCCCAACTCACCTTTCCCCTTAAGCAAGCATAAGTTGGTTTTCTAAATTTGAGACCCTGTTCTGTTCTGTAATTCAGTTCCTGTGTAGCCAAGTTTACATTCTGTGTATTACTGATATCTTATGATGTTTCTTTTTCTGTGTGACTTATTTCAGTTAGAATCATCATACCTGAATCCACTCATTGTGCTGCTAGGGCCTGATGACATAGATTTCATTGCTGAGTGATATTGCTTTGTAAGTAAATACCACAACTTCTTTATCCATTTTTCACTTTCTGCGATGTTGAACTTGTACTGTAAACGAGGTTCTTGTAAACAGAGGCGTCCCAAACTTTGGGGTGGCTGTGTCTTTTTGATTTTAATTTCCCTAAGCTATAGGACCATAAGTGGAAGTGCCCTAGGCTCTGTTGCTTTGTTTTTTAGATGTTTCAGGAAACACCATACACTTCTCCCGAGTGTCTGTTGGCAATTTACATCCCGCCCATCAGCATAACAAGGCTCCCAGTTCTCCATGGCCTGTCCTGCCTTTCTGGATTTTACACTTTTTTCAGATGGCCCTTTTGACCGGGGGGAAGTGAGACTTCATTGTAGTGCAGATTTCCTTTGCAAGTTTGCTTGGTTGGCCAAAAAGGGCGTATGCGTTTTTTCCTGAATATATTCAGGAAAAAACGCATACGCCCTTTTTCGCCAAGTGCATCATTGTGGACGTTCTGCCTCTTTTCCTATGCTTTCAATGCAATTCCAGTCTACCTCCTGAAATCGGTTTCCTGCAATTCTGCCCCGCTTTCAAGTCCTCTTGGCAGCCTTACTTCAGTATATTTTTGGACGATAGCTGTCATTTATAACTCTGCAGGTTTGTGAATTACAGTGCCCCTGAGCTCCTTTCTTCAACGCGCTTTCTTTTGAGCTGGCCGCAACACCGCAGGATGGCTTCAGGCCCTAATCTGGTTCCGGCACGGCACGCTGAGCCTTTGTGTATTTCCTCTTCCTGGTGGGAAATGAGAGTTAAATTTGCCCGTCCAGACACCTCCAGCTAGTCTCTCATTGGTTCTCGCTATTCCTGTTCATCTTCTGCAGAAATTGCAAACTGGGCCAAACAGGAGGTTAAAGGCGCTGACTCTCCAAGTGGGGAGAGTGTTAGTAAAGTGTCTGGAATGTTGCACCCGAGTACCAGGGGAGGAAAACTGAGACATATTTGAACACGTCTCCCGTTCACACGGTTGATCATACTCTGGGTCCCACATGCATGTTTTAGCTGAAGGAAGAATACCTTAAACCTGGGTAGTTGAAACCCGTGGAATGGGTACCATGCAATGTGACTTCAAACGGTCTTCATTTGCTCACCGAACCTCTCCAATCCTATCACTGATGCATTTATGCCCCTGTACACACGCTTGATTCCCTTATGGAGACATAGCAATCCATAGGTTTTAAGATACTTACTAGTCAGGTACATTCTTAGGCTTTTAATTTGGGGTGTTGAGTCCATTTCGTTGAGCAAGGAGTAGCTCTTGTCTATTCCATATTTGGCTTAAGGAACTTTATCTGTGCTCATTTCAATCTCTGGTTTTATGCAGCACCCCAACTCACCTTTCCCCTTAAGCAAGCATAAGTTGGTTTTCTAAATTTGAGACCCTGTTCTGTTTTGGAATTCAGTTCCTGTGTAGCCAAGTTTACATTCCGTGTATTAGTGATATCTTATGATGTTTCTTTTTCTGTGTGACTTATTTCAGTTAGAATCATCGTACCTGAATCCACTCATTATGCTGCTAAGGCCCTGATGACAGAGATTTCATTGCTGAGTGATATTGCTTTGTAAGTAAATACCACAACTTCTTTATCCATTTTTCACTTTCTGCGATGTTGAACTTGTACTGTAAACGAGGTTCTTGTAAACAGAGGCGTCCCAAACTTTGGGGTGGCTGTGTCTTTTTGATTTTAATTTCCCTAAGCTATAGGACCATAAGTGGAAGTGCCCTAGGCTCTGTTGCTTTGTTTTTTAGATGTTTCAGGAAACACCATACACTTCTCCCGAGTGTCTGTTGGCAATTTACATCCCGCCCATCAGCATAACAAGGCTCCCAGTTCTCCATGGCCTGTCCTGCCTTTCTGGATTTTACACTTTATTCAGATGGCCCTTTTGACCGGGGGGAAGTGAGACTTCATTGTAGTGCAGATTTCCTTTGCAAGCTTGCTTGGTTGGCCAAAAAGGGCGTATGCTTTTTTTCCTGAATATATTCAGGAAAAAACGCATACGCCCTTTTTGGCCAAGTGCATCATTGTGGACGTTCTGCCTCTTTTCCTATGCTTTCAATGCAATTCCAGTCTACCTCCTGAAATCGGTTTCCTGCAATTCTGCCCCGCTTTCAAGTCCTCTTGGCAGCCTTACTTCAGTATATTTTTGGACGATAGCTGTCATTTATAACTCTGCAGGTTTGTGAATTACAGTGCCCCTGAGCTCCTTTCTTCAACTCGCTTTCTTTTGAGCTGGCCGCAACACCGCAGGATGGCTTCAGGCCCTAATCTGGTTCCGGCACGGCACGCTGAGCCTTTGGTTATTTCCTCTTCCTGGTGGGAAATGAGAGTTAAATTTGCCCGTCCAGACACTTCCAGCTAGTCTCTCATTGGTTCTCCCTATTCCTGTTCATCTTCCGCAGAAATTGCAAACTGGGCCAAACAGGAGGTTAAAGGCGCTGTCTCTCCAAGTGGGGAGAGTGTTAGTAAAGCGTCTGGAATGTTGCACCCGAATACCAGGGGAGGAAAACTGAGACATATTTGAACACGTCTCCCGTTCACACGGTTGATCATACTCTGGGTTCCACATGCATGTTTTAGCTGAAGGAAGAATACCTTAAACCTGGAGAGTTGAGACCCGTGTAATAGGTACCATGCAATATGACTTCAAAGGGTCTTCATTTGCTCACCGAACCTCTCCAATCCTATCACTGCTGCATTTATACCCCTGTACACATGCTTGATTCTCTTTCGGAGACACAGCAATCCATAGGTTTTAAGATACTTACTAGTCGGGTATATACTTAGGCATTTAATATGGGGTGTTGAGTCCATTTCGTTGAGCAAGGAGTAGCTCTTGTCTATTCCATATTTGGCTTAAGGAACTTTATCTGTGCTCATTTCAATCTCTGGTTTTATGCAGCACCCCAACTCACCTTTACTCTTAAGCAAGCATAAGTTGGTTTTCTAAATTTGAGACCCTGTTCTGTTCTGTAATTCAGTTCCTGTGTAGCCAAGTTTACATTCTGTGTATTACTGATATCTTATGATGTTTCTTTTTCTGTGTGACTTATTTCAGTTAGAATCATCATACCTGAATCCACTCATTGTGCTGCTAGGGCCTGATGACATAGATTTCATTGCTGAGTGATATTGCTTTGTAAGTAAATACCACAACTTCTTTATCCATTTTTCACTTTCTGCGATGTTGAACTTGTACTGTAAACGAGGTTCTTGTAAACAGAGGCGTCCCAAACTTTGGGGTGGCTGTGTCTTTTTGATTTTAATTTCCCTAAGCTATAGGACCATAAGTGGAAGTGCCCTAGGCTCTGTTGCTTTGTTTTTTAGATGTTTCAGGAAACACCATACACTTCTCCCGAGTGTCTGTTGGCAATTTACATCCCGCCCATCAGCATAACAAGGCTCCCAGTTCTCCATGGCCTGTCCTGCCTTTCTGGATTTTACACTTTTTTCAGATGGCCCTTTTGACCGGGGGGAAGTGAGACTTCATTGTAGTGCAGATTTCCTTTGCAAGTTTGCTTGGTTGGCCAAAAAGGGCGTATGCGTTTTTTCCTGAATATATTCAGGAAAAAACGCATACGCCCTTTTTCGCCAAGTGCATCATTGTGGACGTTCTGCCTCTTTTCCTATGCTTTCAATGCAATTCCAGTCTACCTCCTGAAATCGGTTTCCTGCAATTCTGCCCCGCTTTCAAGTCCTCTTGGCAGCCTTACTTCAGTATATTTTTGGACGATAGCTGTCATTTATAACTCTGCAGGTTTGTGAATTACAGTGCCCCTGAGCTCCTTTCTTCAACGCGCTTTCTTTTGAGCTGGCCGCAACACCGCAGGATGGCTTCAGGCCCTAATCTGGTTCCGGCACGGCACGCTGAGCCTTTGTGTATTTCCTCTTCCTGGTGGGAAATGAGAGTTAAATTTGCCCGTCCAGTCACCTCCAGCTAGTCTCTCATTGGTTCTCCCTATTCCTGTTCATCTTCCGCAGAAATTGCAAACTGGGCCAAACAGGAGGTTAAAGGCGCTGACTCTCCAAGTGGGGAGAGTGTTAGTAAAGCATCTGGAATGTTGCACCCGAGTACCAGGGGAGGAAAACTGAGACATATTTGAACACGTCTCCCGTTCACACGGTTGATCATACTCTGGGTTCCACATGCATGTTTTAGCTGAAGGAAGAATACCTTAAACCTGGAGAGTTGAGACCCGTGGAATGGGTACCATGCAATATGACTTCAAAGGGTCTTCATTTGCTCACCGAACCTCTCCAATCCTATCACTGCTGCATTTATGCCCCTGTACACACGCTTGATTCTCTTATGGAGACATAGCAGTCCATAGGTTTTAAGATACTTACTAGTCAGGTACATTCTTAGGCATTTAATTTGGGGTGTTGAGTCCATTTCGTTGAGCAAGGAGTAGCTCTTGTCTATTCCATATTTGGCTTAAGGAACTTTATCTGTGCTCATTTAAATCTCTGGTTTTATGCAGCACCCCAACTCACCTTTCCCCTTAAGCAAGCATAAGTTGGTTTTCTAAATTTGAGACACTGTTCTGTTCTGTAATTCAGTTCCTGTGTAGCCAAGTTTACATTCAGTGTATTACTGATATCTTATGATGTTTCTTTTTCTGTGTGACTTATTTCAGTTAGAATCATCATACCTGAATCCACTCATTGTGCTGCTAAGGGCCTGATGACATAGATTTCATTGCTGAGTGATATTGCTTTGTAAGTAAATACCACAACTTCTTTATCCATTTTTCACTTTCTGCGATGTTGAACTTGTACTGTAAACGAGGTTCTTGTAAACAGAGGCGTCCCAAACTTTGGGGTGGCTGTGTCTTTTTGATTTTAATTTCCCTAAGCTATAGGACCATAAGTGGAAGTGCCCTAGGCTCTGTTGCTTTGTTTTTTAGATGTTTCAGGAAACACCATACACTTCTCCCGAGTGTCTGTTGGCAATTTACATCCCGCCCATCAGCTTAACAAGGCTCCCAGTTCTCCATGGCCTGTCCTGCCTTTCTGGATTTTACACTTTTTTCAGATGGCCCTTTTGACCGGGGGGAAGTGAGACTTCATTGTAGTGCAGATTTCCTTTGCAAGCTTGCTTGGTTGGCCAAAAAGGGCGTATGCGTTTTTTCCTGAATATATTCAGGAGAAAACGCATACGCCCTTTTTGGCCAAGTGCATCATTGTGGACGTTCTGCCTCTTTTCCTATGCTTTCAATGCAATTCCAGTCTACCTCCTGAAATCGGTTTCCTGCAATTCTGCCCCGCTTTCAAGTCCTCTTGGCAGCCTTACTTCAGTATATTTTTGGACGATAGCTGTCATTTATAACTCTGCAGGTTTGTGAATTACAGTGCCCCTGAGCTCCTTTCTTCAACTCGCTTTCTTTTGAGCTGGCCGCAACACCGCAGGATGGCTTCAGGCCCTAATCTGGTTCCGGCACGGCACGCTGAGCCCTTGGTTATTTCCTCTTCCTGGTGGGAAATGAGAGTTAAATTTGCCCGTCCAGACACCTCCAGCTAGTCTCTCATTGGTTTTCCCTATTCCTGTTCACCTTCCGCAGAAATTGCAAACTGGGCCAAACAGGAGGTTAAAGGCGCTGACTCTCCAAGTGGGGAGAGTGTTAGTAAAGCGTCTGGAATGTTGCACCCGAGTACCAGGGGAGGAAAACTGAGACATATTTGAACACGTCTCCCGTTCACACGCTTGATCATACTCTGGGTTCCACATGCATGTTTTAGCTGAAGGAAGAATACCTTAAACCTGGAGAGTTGAGACCCGTGGAATGGGTACCATGCAATATGACTTCAAAGGGTCTTCATTTGCTCACCGAACCTCTCCAATCCTATCACTGCTGCATTTATGCCCCTGTACACACGCTTGATTCTCTTATGGAGACATAGCAGTCCATAGGTTTTAAGATACTTACTAGTCAGGTACATTATTAGGCATTTAATTTGGGGTGTTGAGTCCATTTGGTTGAGCAAGGAGTAGCTCTTGTCTATTCCATATTTGGCTTAAGGAACTTTATCTGTGCTCATTTCAATCTCTGGTTTTATGCAGCACCCCAACTCACCTTTCCCCTTAAGCAAGCATAAGTTGGTTTTCTAAATTTGAGACACTGTTCTGTTCTGTAATTCAGTTCCTGTGTAGCCAAGTTTACATTCAGTGTATTACTGATATCTTATGATGTTTCTTTTTCTGTGTGACTTATTTCAGTTAGAATCATCATACCTGAATCCACTCATTGTGCTGCTAAGGGCCTGATGACATAGATTTCATTGCTGAGTGATATTGCTTTGTAAGTAAATACCACAACTTCTTTATCCATTTTTCACTTTCTGCGATGTTGAACTTGTACTGTAAACGAGGTTCTTGTAAACAGAGGCGTCCCAAACTTTGGGGTGGCTGTGTCTTTTTGATTTTAATTTCCCTAAGCTATAGGACCATAAGTGGAAGTGCCCTAGGCTCTGTTGCTTTGTTTTTTAGATGTTTCAGGAAACACCATACACTTCTCCCGAGTGTCTGTTGGCAATTTACATCCCGCCCATCAGCATAACAAGGCTCCCAGTTCTCCATGGCCTGTCCTGCCTTTCTGGATTTTACACTTTTTTCAGTTGGCCCTTTTGACCGGGGGGAAGTGAGACTTCATTGTAGTGCAGATTTCCTTTGCAAGTTTGCTTGGTTGGCCAAAAAGGGCGTATGCGTTTTTTCCTGAATATATTCAGGAAAAAACGCATACGCCCTTTTTGGCCAAGTGCATCATTGTGGACGTTCTGCCTCTTTTCCTATGCTTTCAATGCAATTCCAGTCTACCTCCTGAAATCGGTTTCCTGCAATTCTGCCCCGCTTTCAAGTCCTCTTGGCAGCCTTACTTCAGTATATTTTTGGACGATAGCTGTCATTTATAACTCTGCAGGTTTGTGAATTACAGTGCCCCTGAGCTCCTTTCTTCAACTCGCTTTCTTGTGAGCTGGCCGCAACACCGCAGGATGGCTTCAGGCCCTAATCTGGTTCCGGCACGGCACGCTGAGCCTTTGGTTATTTCCTCTTCCTGGTGGGAAATGAGAGTTAAATTTGCCCGTCCAGACACCTCCAGCTAGTCTCTCATTGGTTCTTGCTATTCCTGTTCATCTTCCGCAGAAATTGCAAACTGGGCCAAACAGGAGGTTAAAGGTGCTGACTCTCCAAGTGGGGAGAGTGTTAGTAAAGTGTCTGGAATGTTGCACCCGAGTACCAGGGGAGGAAAACTGAGACATATTTGAACACGTCTCCCGTTCACACGGTTGATCATACTCTGGGTTCCACATGCATGTTTTAGCTGAAGGAAGAATACCTTAAACCTGGGTAGTTGAAACCCGTGGAATGGGTACCATGCAATGTGACTTCAAACGGTCTTCATTTGCTCACCGAACCTCTCCAATCCTATCACTGCTGCATTTATGCCCCTGTACACACGCTTGATTCTCTTATGGAGACATAGCAATCCATAGGTTTTAAGATACTTACTAGTCAGGTACATTCTTAGGCTTTTAATTTGGGGTGTTGAGTCCATTTCGTTGAGCAAGGAGTAGCTCTTGTCTATTCCATATTTGGCTTAAGGAACTTTATCTGTGCTCATTTCAATCTCTGGTTTTATGCAGCACCCCAACTCACCTTTCCCCTTAAGCAAGCATAAGTTGGTTTTCTAAATTTGAGACACTGTTCTGTTTTGGAATTCAGTTCCTGTGTAGCCAAGTTTACATTCCGTGTATTAGTGATATCTTATGATGTTTCTTTTTCTGTGTGACTTATTTCAGTTAGAATCATCGTACCTGAATCCACTCATTATGCTGCTAAGGCCCTGATGACAGAGATTTCATTGCTGAGTGATATTGCTTTGTAAGTAAATACCACAACTTCTTTATCCATTTTTCACTTTCTGCGATTTTGAACTTGTACTGTAAACGAGGTTCTTGTAAACAGAGGCGTCCCAAACTTTGGGGTGGCTGTGTCTTTTTGATTTTAATTTCCCTAAGCTATAGGACCATAAGTGGAAGTGCCCTAGGCTCTGTTGCTTTGTTTTTTAGATGTTTCAGGAAACACCATACACTTCTCCCGAGTGTCTGTTGGCAATTTACATCCCGCCCATCAGCATAACAAGGCTCCCAGTTCTCCATGGCCTGTCCTGCCTTTCTGGATTTTACACTTTATTCAGATGGCCCTTTTGACCGGGGGGAAGTGAGACTTCATTGTAGTGCAGATTTCCTTTGCAAGCTTGCTTGGTTGGCCAAAAAGGGCGTATGCTTTTTTTCCTGAATATATTCAGGAAAAAAATCATACGCCCTTTTTGGCCAAGTGCATCATTGTGGACGTTCTGCCTCTTTTCCTATGCTTTCAATGCAATTCCAGTCTACCTCCTGAAATCGGTTTCCTGCAATTCTGCCCCGCTTTCAAGTCCTCTTGGCAGCCTTACTTCAGTATATTTTTGGACGATAGCTGTCATTTATAACTCTGCAGGTTTGTGAATTACAGTGCCCCTGAGCTCCTTTCTTCAACTCGCTTTCTTTTGAGCTGGCCGCAACACCGCAGGATGGCTTCAGGCCCTAATCTGGTTCCGGCACGGCACGCTGAGCCTTTGGTTATTTCCTCTTCCTGGTGGGAAATGAGAGTTAAATTTGCCCGTCCAGACACCTCCAGCTAGTCTCTCATTGGTTCTCCCTATTCCTGTTCATCTTCCGCAGAAATTGCAAACTGGGCCAAACAGGAGGTTAAAGGCGCTGACTCTCCAAGTGGGGAGAGTGTTAGTAAAGCGTCTGGAATGTTGCACCCGAGTACCAGGGGAGGAAAACTGAGACATATTTGAACACGTCTCCCGTTCACACGGTTGATCATACTCTGGGTTCCACATGCATGTTTTAGCTGAAGGAAGAATACCTTAAACCTGGAGATTTGAGACCCGTGTAATAGGTACCATGCAATATGACTTCAAAGGGTCTTCATTTGCTCACTGAACCTCTCCAATCCTATCACTGCTGCATTTATACCCCTGTACACATGCTTGATTCTCTTTCGGAGACACAGCAATCCATAGGTTTTAAGATACTTACTAGTCGGGTATATACTTAGGCATTTAATATGGGGTGTTGAGTCCATTTCGTTGAGCAAGGAGTAGCTCTTGTCTATTCCATATTTGGCTTAAGGAACTTTATCTGTGCTCATTTCAATCTCTGGTTTTATGCAGCACCCCAACTCACCTTTCCCCTTAAGCAAGCATAAGTTGGTTTTCTAAATTTGAGACCCTGTTCTGTTCTGTAATTCAGTTCCTGTGTAGCCAAGTTTACATTCTGTGTATTACTGATATCTTATGATGTTTCTTTTTCTGTGTGACTTATTTCAGTTAGAATCATCATACCTGAATCCACTCATTGTGCTGCTAGGGCCTGATGACATAGATTTCATTGCTGAGTGATATTGCTTTGTAAGTAAATACCACAACTTCTTTATCCATTTTTCACTTTCTGCGATGTTGAACTTGTACTGTAAACGAGGTTCTTGTAAACAGAGGCGTCCCAAACTTTGGGGTGGCTGTTTCTTTTTGATTTTAATTTCCCTAAGCTATAGGACCATAAGTGGAAGTGCCCTAGGCTCTGTTGCTTTGTTTTTTAGATGTTTCAGGAAACACCATACACTTCTCCCGAGTGTCTGTTGGCAATTTACATCCCGCCCATCAGCATAACAAGGCTCCCAGTTCTCCATGGCCTGTCCTGCCTTTCTGGATTTTACACTTTTTTCAGATGGCCCTTTTGACCGGGGGGAAGTGAGACTTCATTGTAGTGCAGATTTCCTTTGCAAGTTTGCTTGGTTGGCCAAAAAGGGCGTATGCGTTTTTTCCTGAATATATTCAGGAAAAAACGCATACGCCCTTTTTCGCCAAGTGCATCATTGTGGACGTTCTGCCTCTTTTCCTATGCTTTCAATGCAATTCCAGTCTACCTCCTGAAATCGGTTTCCTGCAATTCTGCCCCGCTTTCAAGTCCTCTTGGCAGCCTTACTTCAGTATATTTTTGGACGATAGCTGTCATTTATAACTCTGCAGGTTTGTGAATTACAGTGCCCCTGAGCTCCTTTCTTCAACGCGCTTTCTTTTGAGCTGGCCGCAACACCGCAGGATGGCTTCAGGCCCTAATCTGGTTCCGGCACGGCACGCTGAGCCTTTGTGTATTTCCTCTTCCTGGTGGGAAATGAGAGTTAAATTTGCCCGTCCAGACACCTCCAGCTAGTCTCTCATTGGTTCTCCCTATTCCTGTTCATCTTCCGCAGAAATTGCAAACTGGGCCAAACAGGAGGTTAAAGGCGCTGACTCTCCAAGTGGGGAGAGTGTTAGTAAAGCATCTGGAATGTTGCACCCGAGTACCAGGGGAGGAAAACTGAGACATATTTGAACACGTCTCCCGTTCACACGGTTGATCATACTCTGGGTTCCACATGCATGTTTTAGCTGAAGGAAGAATACCTTAAACCTGGAGAGTTGAGACCCGTGGAATGGGTACCATGCAATATGACTTCAAAGGGTCTTCATTTGCTCACCGAACCTCTCCAATCCTATCACTGCTGCATTTATGCCCCTGTACACACGCTTGATTCTCTTATGGAGACATAGCAGTCCATAGGTTTTAAGATACTTACTAGTCAGGTACATTCTTAGGCATTTAATTTGGGGTGTTGAGTCCATTTCGTTGAGCAAGGAGTAGCTCTTGTCTATTCCATATTTGGCTTAAGGAACTTTATCTGTGCTCATTTAAATCTCTGGTTTTATGCAGCACCCCAACTCACCTTTCCCCTTAAGCAAGCATAAGTTGCTTTTCTAAATTTGAGACACTGTTCTGTTCTGTAATTCAGTTCCTGTGTAGCCAAGTTTACATTCAGTGTATTACTGATATCTTATGATGTTTCTTTTTCTGTGTGACTTATTTCAGTTAGAATCATCATACCTGAATCCACTCATTGTGCTGCTAAGGGCCTGATGACATAGATTTCATTGCTGAGTGATATTGCTTTGTAAGTAAATACCACAACTTCTTTATCCATTTTTCACTTTCTGCGATGTTGAACTTGTACTGTAAACGAGGTTCTTGTAAACAGAGGCGTCCCAAACTTTGGGGTGGCTGTGTCTTTTTGATTTTAATTTCCCTAAGCTATAGGACCATAAGTGGAAGTGCCCTAGGCTCTGTTGCTTTGTTTTTTAGATGTTTCAGGAAACACCATACACTTCTCCCGAGTGTCTGTTGGCAATTTACATCCCGCCCATCAGCTTAACAAGGCTCCCAGTTCTCCATGGCCTGTCCTGCCTTTCTGGATTTTACACTTTTTTCAGATGGCCCTTTTGACCGGGGGGAAGTGAGACTTCATTGTAGTGCAGATTTCCTTTGCAAGCTTGCTTGGTTGGCCAAAAAGGGCGTATGCGTTTTTTCCTGAATATATTCAGGAGAAAACGCATACGCCCTTTTTGGCCAAGTGCATCATTGTGGACGTTCTGCCTCTTTTCCTATGCTTTCAATGCAATTCCAGTCTACCTCCTGAAATCGGTTTCCTGCAATTCTGCCCCGCTTTCAAGTCCTCTTGGCAGCCTTACTTCAGTATATTTTTGGACGATAGCTGTCATTTATAACTCTGCAGGTTTGTGAATTACAGTGCCCCTGAGCTCCTTTCTTCAACTCGCTTTCTTTTGAGCTGGCCGCAACACCGCAGGATGGCTTCAGGCCCTAATCTGGTTCCGGCACGGCACGCTGAGCCCTTGGTTATTTCCTCTTCCTGGTGGGAAATGAGAGTTAAATTTGCCCGTCCAGACACCTCCAGCTAGTCTCTCATTGGTTTTCCCTATTCCTGTTCATCTTCCGCAGAAATTGCAAACTGGGCCAAACAGGAGGTTAAAGGCGCTGACTCTCCAAGTGGGGAGAGTGTTAGTAAAGCGTCTGGAATGTTGCACCCGAGTACCAGGGGAGGAAAACTGAGACATATTTGAACACGTCTCCCGTTCACACGCTTGATCATACTCTGGGTTCCACATGCATGTTTTAGCTGAAGGAAGAATACCTTAAACCTGGAGAGTTGAGACCCGTGGAATGGGTACCATGCAATATGACTTCAAAGGGTCTTCATTTGCTCACCGAACCTCTCCAATCCTATCACTGCTGCATTTATGCCCCTGTACACACGCTTGATTCTCTTATGGAGACATAGCAGTCCATAGGTTTTAAGATACTTACTAGTCAGGTACATTATTAGGCATTTAATTTGGGGTGTTGAGTCCATTTGGTTGAGCAAGGAGTAGCTCTTGTCTATTCCATATTTGGCTTAAGGAACTTTATCTGTGCTCATTTCAATCTCTGGTTTTATGCAGCACCCCAACTCACCTTTCCCCTTAAGCAAGCATAAGTTGGTTTTCTAAATTTGAGACACTGTTCTGTTCTGTAATTCAGTTCCTGTGTAGCCAAGTTTACATTCAGTGTATTACTGATATCTTATGATGTTTCTTTTTCTGTGTGACTTATTTCAGTTAGAATCATCATACCTGAATCCACTCATTGTGCTGCTAAGGGCCTGATGACATAGATTTCATTGCTGAGTGATATTGCTTTGTAAGTAAATACCACAACTTCTTTATCCATTTTTCACTTTCTGCGATGTTGAACTTGTACTGTAAACGAGGTTCTTGTAAACAGAGGCGTCCCAAACTTTGGGGTGGCTGTGTCTTTTTGATTTTAATTTCCCTAAGCTATAGGACCATAAGTGGAAGTGCCCTAGGCTCTGTTGCTTTGTTTTTTAGATGTTTCAGGAAACACCATACACTTCTCCCGAGTGTCTGTTGGCAATTTACATCCCGCCCATCAGCATAACAAGGCTCCCAGTTCTCCATGGCCTGTCCTGCCTTTCTGGATTTTACACTTTTTTCAGATGGCCCTTTTGACCGGGGGGAAGTGAGACTTCATTGTAGTGCAGATTTCCTTTGCAAGTTTGCTTGGTTGGCCAAAAAGGGCGTATGCGTTTTTTCCTGAATATATTCAGGAAAAAACGCATACGCCCTTTTTGGCCAAGTGCATCATTGTGGACGTTCTGCCTCTTTTCCTATGCTTTCAATGCAATTCCAGTCTACCTCCTGAAATCGGTTTCCTGCAATTCTGCCCCGCTTTCAAGTCCTCTTGGCAGCCTTACTTCAGTATATTTTTGGACGATAGCTGTCATTTATAACTCTGCAGGTTTGTGAATTACAGTGCCCCTGAGCTCCTTTCTTCAACTCGCTTTCTTGTGAGCTGGCCGCAACACCGCAGGATGGCTTCAGGCCCTAATCTGGTTCCGGCACGGCACGCTGAGCCTTTGGTTATTTCCTCTTCCTGGTGGGAAATGAGAGTTAAATTTGCCCGTCCAGACACCTCCAGCTAGTCTCTCATTGGTTCTTGCTATTCCTGTTCATCTTCCGCAGAAATTGCAAACTGGGCCAAACAGGAGGTTAAAGGCGCTGACTCTCCAAGTGGGGAGAGTGTTAGTAAAGTGTCTGGAATGTTGCACCCGAGTACCAGGGGAGGAAAACTGAGACATATTTGAACACGTCTCCCGTTCACACGGTTGATCATACTCTGGGTCCCACATGCATGTTTTAGCTGAAGGAAGAATACCTTAAACCTGGGTAGTTGAAACCCGTGGAATGGGTACCATGCAATGTGACTTCAAACGGTCTTCATTTGCTCACCGAACCTCTCCAATCCTATCACTGCTGCATTTATGCCCCTGTACACACGCTTGATTCTCTTATGGAGACATAGCAATCCATAGGTTTTAAGATACTTACTAGTCAGGTACATTCTTAGGCTTTTAATTTGGGGTGTTGAGTCCATTTCGTTGAGCAAGGAGTAGCTCTTGTCTATTCCATATTTGGCTTAAGGAACTTTATCTGTGCTCATTTCAATCTCTGGTTTTATGCAGCACCCCAACTCACCTTTCCCCTTAAGCAAGCATAAGTTGGTTTTCTAAATTTGAGACACTGTTCTGTTTTGGAATTCAGTTCCTGTGTAGCCAAGTTTACATTCCGTGTATTAGTGATATCTTATGATGTTTCTTTTTCTGTGTGACTTATTTCAGTTAGAATCATCGTACCTGAATCCACTCATTATGCTGCTAAGGCCCTGATGACAGAGATTTCATTGCTGAGTGATATTGCTTTGTAAGTAAATACCACAACTTCTTTATCCATTTTTCACTTTCTGCGATGTTGAACTTGTACTGTAAACGAGGTTCTTGTAAACAGAGGCGTCCCAAACTTTGGGGTGGCTGTGTCTTTTTGATTTTAATTTCCCTAAGCTATAGGACCATAAGTGGAAGTGCCCTAGGCTCTGTTGCTTTGTTTTTTAGATGTTTCAGGAAACACCATACACTTCTCCCGAGTGTCTGTTGGCAATTTACATCCCGCCCATCAGCATAACAAGGCTCCCAGTTCTCCATGGCCTGTCCTGCCTTTCTGGATTTTACACTTTATTCAGATGGCCCTTTTGACCGGGGGGAAGTGAGACTTCATTGTAGTGCAGATTTCCTTTGCAAGCTTGCTTGGTTGGCCAAAAAGGGCGTATGCTTTTTTTCCTGAATATATTCAGGAAAAAAAGCATACGCCCTTTTTGGCCAAGTGCATCATTGTGGACGTTCTGCCTCTTTTCCTATGCTTTCAATGCAATTCCAGTCTACCTCCTGAAATCGGTTTCCTGCAATTCTGCCCCGCTTTCAAGTCCTCTTGGCAGCCTTACTTCAGTATATTTTTGGACGATAGCTGTCATTTATAACTCTGCAGGTTTGTGAATTACAGTGCCCCTGAGCTCCTTTCTTCAACTCGCTTTCTTTTGAGCTGGCTGCAACACCGCAGGATGGCTTCAGGCCCTAATCTGGTTCCGGCACGGCACGCTGAGCCTTTGGTTATTTCCTCTTCCTGGTGGGAAATGAGAGTTAAATTTGCCCGTCCAGACACCTCCAGCTAGTCTCTCATTGGTTCTCCCTATTCCTGTTCATCTTCCGCAGAAATTGCAAACTGGGCCAAACAGGAGGTTAAAGGCGCTGACTCTCCAAGTGGGGAGAGTGTTAGTAAAGCGTCTGGAATGTTGCACCCGAGTACCAGGGGAGGAAAACTGAGACATATTTGAACACGTCTCCCGTTCACACGGTTGATCATACTCTGGGTTCCACATGCATGTTTTAGCTGAAGGAAGAATACCTTAAACCTGGAGAGTTGAGACCCGTGTAATAGGTACCATGCAATATGACTTCAAAGGGTCTTCATTTGCTCACTGAACCTCTCCAATCCTATCACTGCTGCATTTATACCCCTGTACACATGCTTGATTCTCTTTCGGAGACACAGCAATCCATAGGTTTTAAGATACTTACTAGTCGGGTATATACTTAGGCATTTAATATGGGGTGTTGAGTCCATTTCGTTGAGCAAGGAGTAGCTCTTGTCTATTCCATATTTGGCTTAAGGAACTTTATCTGTGCTCATTTCAATCTCTGGTTTTATGCAGCACCCCAACTCACCTTTCCCCTTAAGCAAGCATAAGTTGGTTTTCTAAATTTGAGACCATGTTCTGTTCTGTAATTCAGTTCCTGTGTAGCCAAGTTTACATTCTGTGTATTACTGATATCTTATGATGTTTCTTTTTCTGTGTGACTTATTTCAGTTAGAATCATCATACCTGAATCCACTCATTGTGCTGCTAGGGCCTGATGACATAGATTTCATTGCTGAGTGATATTGCTTTGTAAGTAAATACCACAACTTCTTTATCCATTTTTCACTTTCTGCGATGTTGAACTTGTACTGTAAACGAGGTTCTTGTAAACAGAGGCGTCCCAAACTTTGGGGTGGCTGTTTCTTTTTGATTTTAATTTCCCTAAGCTATAAGACCATAAGTGGAAGTGCCCTAGGCTCTGTTGCTTTGTTTTTTAGATGTTTCAGGAAACACCATACACTTCTCCCGAGTGTCTGTTGGCAATTTACATCCCGCCCATCAGCATAACAAGGCTCCCAGTTCTCCATGGCCTGTCCTGCCTTTCTGGATTTTACACTTTTTTCAGATGGCCCTTTTGACCGGGGGGAAGTGAGACTTCATTGTAGTGCAGATTTCCTTTGCAAGTTTGCTTGGTTGGCCAAAAAGGGCGTATGCGTTTTTTCCTGAATATATTCAGGAAAAAACGCATACGCCCTTTTTCGCCAAGTGCATCATTGTGGACGTTCTGCCTCTTTTCCTATGCTTTCCATGCAATTCCAGTCTACCTCCTGAAATCGGTTTCCTGCAATTCTGCCCCGCTTTCAAGTCCTCTTGGCAGCCTTACTTCAGTATATTTTTGGATGATAGCTGTCATTTATAACTCTGCAGGTTTGTGAATTACAGTGCCCCTGAGCTCCTTTCTTCAACTCGCTTTCTTGTGAGCTGGCCGCAACACCGCAGGATGGCTTCAGGCCCTAATCTGGTTCCGGCACGGCACGCTGAGCCTTTGGTTATTTCCTCTTCCTGGTGGGAAATGAGAGTTAAATTTGCCCGTCCAGACACCTCCAGCTAGTCTCTCATTGGTTCTCCCTATTCCTGTTCATCTTCCGCAGAAATTGCAAACTGGGCCAAACAGGAGGTTAAAGGCGCTGACTCTCCAAGTGGGGAG
Source organism: Grampus griseus (assembly GCF_964374135.1). Classification (NCBI taxonomy): domain Eukaryota; kingdom Metazoa; phylum Chordata; class Mammalia; order Artiodactyla; family Delphinidae; genus Grampus; species Grampus griseus. The sequence continues at coordinate 34,415 of NW_028133279.1, read as the reverse complement.
AGTGTTAGTAAAGCGTCTGGAATGTTGCACCCGAGTACCAGGGGAGGAAAACTGAGACATATTTGAACACGTCTCCCGTTCACACGGTTGATCATACTCTGGGTTCCACATGCATGTTTTAGCTGAAGGAAGAATACCTTAAACCTGGAGAGTTGAGACCCGTGGAATGGGTACCATGCAATATGACTTCAAAGGGTCTTCATTTGCTCACCGAACCTCTCCAATCCTATCACTGCTGCATTTATGCCCCTGTACACACGCTTGATTCTCTTATGGAGACATAGCAGTCCATAGGTTTTAAGATACTTACTAGTCAGGTACATTCTTAGGCATTTAATTTGGGGTGTTGAGTCCATTTCGTTGAGCAAGGAGTAGCTCTTGTCTATTCCATATTTGGCTTAAGGAACTTTATCTGTGCTCATTTCAATCTCTGGTTTTATGCAGCACCCCAACTCACCTTTCCCCTTAAGCAAGCATAAGTTGGTTTTCTAAATTTGAGACCCTGTTCTGTTCTGTAATTCAGTTCCTGTGTAGCCAAGTTTACATTCTGTGTATTACTGATATCTTATGATGTTTCTTTTTCTGTGTGACTTATTTCAGTTAGAATCATCATACCTGAATCCACTCATTGTGCTGCTAAGGGCCTGATGACATAGATTTCATTGCTGAGTGATATTGCTTTGTAAGTAAATACCACAACTTCTTTATCCATTTTTCACTTTCTGCGATGTTGAACTTGTACTGTAAATGAGGTTCTTGTAAACAGAGGCGTCCCAAACTTTGCGGTGGCTGTGTCTTTTTGATTTTAATTTCCCTAAGCTATAGGACCATAAGTGGAAGTGCCCTAGGCTCTGTTGCTTTGTTTTTTAGATGTTTCAGGAAACACCATACACTTCTCCCGAGTGTCTGTTGGCAATTTACATCCCGCCCATCAGCATAACAAGGCTCCCAGTTCTCCATGGCCTGTCCTGCCTTTCTGGATTTTACACTTTTTTCAGATGGCCCTTTTGACCGGGGGGAAGTGAGACTTCATTGTAGTGCAGATTTCCTTTGCAAGCTTGCTTGGTTGGCCAAAAAGGGCGTATGCGTTTTTTCCTGAATATATTCAGGAAAAAACGCATACGCCCTTTTTGGCCAAGTGCATCATTGTGGACGTTCTGCCTCTTTTCCTATGCTTTCAATGCAATTCCAGTCTACCTCCTGAAATCGGTTTCCTGCAATTCTGCCCCGCTTTCAAGTCCTCTTGGCAGCCTTACTTCAGTATATTTTTGGACGATAGCTGTCATTTATAACTCTGCAGGTTTGTGAATTACAGTGCCCCTGAGCTCCTTTCTTCAACTCGCTTTCTTGTGACCTGGCCGCAACACCGCAGGATGGCTTCAGGCCCTAATCTGGTTCCGGCACGGCACGCTGAGCCTTTGGTTATTTCCTCTTCCTGGTGGGAAATGAGAGTTAAATTTGCCCGTCCAGACACCTCCAGCTAGTCTCTCATTGTTTCTCCCTATTCCTGTTCATATTCCGCAGAAATTGCAAACTGGGCCAAACAGGAGGTTAAAGGCGCTGACTCTCCAAGTGGGGAGAGTGTTAGTAAAGCGTCTGGAATGTTGCACCCGAGTACCAGGGGAGGAAAACTGAGACATATTTGAACACGTCTCCTGTTCACACGGTTGATCATACTCTGGGTTCCACATGCATGTTTTAGCTGAAGGAAGAATACCTTAAACCTGGAGAGTTGAGACCCGTGGAATGGGTACCATGCAATATGACTTCAAAGGGTCTTCATTTGCTCACCGAACCTCTCCTATCCTATCACTGCTGCGTTTACGCCCCTGTACACATGCTTGATTCTCTTTCGGAGACATAGCAATCCATAGGTTTTAAGATACTTACTAGTCAGGTACATTCTTAGGCGTTTAATATGGGGTGTTGAGTCCATTTCGTTGAGCAAGGAGTAGCTCTTGTCTATTCCATATTTGGCTTAAGGAACTTTATCTGTGCTCATTTCAATCTCTGGTTTTATGCAGCACCCCAACTCACCTTTACCCTTAAGCAAGCATAAGTTGGTTTTCTAAATTTGAGACCATGTTCTGTTCTGTAATTCAGGTCCTGTGTAGCCAAGTTTACATTCCGTGTATTACTGATATCTTATGATGTTTCTTTTTCTGTGTGACTTATTTCAGTTAGAATCATCATACCTGAATCCACTCATTGTGCTGCTAAGGGCCTGATGACATAGATTTCATTGCTGAGTGATATTGCTTTGTAAGTAAATACCACAACTTCTTTATCCATTTTTCACTTTCTGCGATGTTGAACTTGTACTGTAAACGAGGTTCTTGTAAACAGAGGCGTCCCAAACTTTGGGGTGGCTGTGTCTTTTTGATTTTAATTTCCCTAAGCTATAGGACCATAAGTGGAAGTGCCCTAGGCTCTGTTGCTTTGTTTTTTAGATGTTTCAGGAAACACCATACACTTCTCCCGAGTGTCTGTTGGCAATTTACATCCCGCCCATCAGCTTAACAAGGCTCCCAGTTCTCCATGGCCTGTCCTGCCTTTCTGGATTTTACACTTTTTTCAGATGGCCCTTTTGACCGGGGGGAAGTGAGACTTCATTGTAGTGCAGATTTCCTTTGCAAGCTTGCTTGGTTGGCCAAAAAGGGCGTATGCGTTTTTTCCTGAATATATTCAGGAGAAAACGCATACGCCCTTTTTGGCCAAGTGCATCATTGTGGACGTTCTGCCTCTTTTCCTATGCTTTCAATGCAATTCCAGTCTACCTCCTGAAATCGGTTTCCTGCAATTCTGCCCCGCTTTCAAGTCCTCTTGGCAGCCTTACTTCAGTATATTTTTGGACGATAGCTGTCATTTATAACTCTGCAGGTTTGTGAATTACAGTGCCCCTGAGCTCCTTTCTTCAACTCGCTTTCTTTTGAGCTGGCCGCAACACCGCAGGATGGCTTCAGGCCCTAATCTGGTTCCGGCACGGCACGCTGAGCCCTTGGTTATTTCCTCTTCCTGGTGGGAAATGAGAGTTAAATTTGCCCGTCCAGACACCTCCAGCTAGTCTCTCATTGGTTTTCCCTATTCCTGTTCATCTTCCGCAGAAATTGCAAACTGGGCCAAACAGGAGGTTAAAGGCGCTGACTCTCCAAGTGGGGAGAGTGTTAGTAAAGCGTCTGGAATGTTGCACCCGAGTACCAGGGGAGGAAAACTGAGACATATTTGAACACGTCTCCCGTTCACACGGTTGATCATACTCTGGGTTCCACATGCATGTTTTAGCTGAAGGAAGAATACCTTAAACCTGGAGAGTTGAGACCCGTGGAATGGGTACCATGCAATATGACTTCAAAGGGTCTTCATTTGCTCACCGAACCTCTCCAATCCTATCACTGCTGCATTTATGCCCCTGTACACACGCTTGATTCTCTTATGGAGACATAGCAGTCCATAGGTTTTAAGATACTTACTAGTCAGGTACATTATTAGGCATTTAATTTGGGGTGTTGAGTCCATTTGGTTGAGCAAGGAGTAGCTCTTGTCTATTCCATATTTGGCTTAAGGAACTTTATCTGTGCTCATTTCAATCTCTGGTTTTATGCAGCACCCCAACTCACCTTTCCCCTTAAGCAAGCATAAGTTGGTTTTCTAAATTTGAGACACTGTTCTGTTCTGTAATTCAGTTCCTGTGTAGCCAAGTTTACATTCAGTGTATTACTGATATCTTATGATGTTTCTTTTTCTGTGTGACTTATTTCAGTTAGAATCATCATACCTGAATCCACTCATTGTGCTGCTAAGGGCCTGATGACATAGATTTCATTGCTGAGTGATATTGCTTTGTAAGTAAATACCACAACTTCTTTATCCATTTTTCACTTTCTGCGATGTTGAACTTGTACTGTAAATGAGGTTCTTGTAAACAGAGGCGTCCCAAACTTTGCGGTGGCTGTGTCTTTTTGATTTTAATTTCCCTAAGCTATAGGACCATAAGTGGAAGTGCCCTAGGCTCTGTTGCTTTGTTTTTTAGATGTTTCAGGAAACACCATACACTTCTCCCGAGTGTCTGTTGGCAATTTACATCCCGCCCATCAGCATAACAAGGCTCCCAGTTCTCCATGGCCTGTCCTGCCTTTCTGGATTTTACACTTTTTTCAGATGGCCCTTTTGACCGGGGGGAAGTGAGACTTCATTGTAGTGCAGATTTCCTTTGCAAGCTTGCTTGGTTGGCCAAAAAGGGCGTATGCGTTTTTTCCTGAATATATTCAGGAAAAAACGCATACGCCCTTTTTGGCCAAGTGCATCATTGTGGACGTTCTGCCTCTTTTCCTATGCTTTCAATGCAATTCCAGTCTACCTCCTGAAATCGGTTTCCTGCAATTCTGCCCCGCTTTCAAGTCCTCTTGGCAGCCTTACTTCAGTATATTTTTGGACGATAGCTGTCATTTATAACTCTGCAGGTTTGTGAATTACAGTGCCCCTGAGCTCCTTTCTTCAACTCGCTTTCTTGTGACCTGGCCGCAACACCGCAGGATGGCTTCAGGCCCTAATCTGGTTCCGGCACGGCACGCTGAGCCTTTGGTTATTTCCTCTTCCTGGTGGGAAATGAGAGTTAAATTTGCCCGTCCAGACACCTCCAGCTAGTCTCTCATTGTTTCTCCCTATTCCTGTTCATATTCCGCAGAAATTGCAAACTGGGCCAAACAGGAGGTTAAAGGCGCTGACTCTCCAAGTGGGGAGAGTGTTAGTAAAGCGTCTGGAATGTTGCACCCGAGTACCAGGGGAGGAAAACTGAGACATATTTGAACACGTCTCCTGTTCACACGGTTGATCATACTCTGGGTTCCACATGCATGTTTTAGCTGAAGGAAGAATACCTTAAACCTGGAGAGTTGAGACCCGTGGAATGGGTACCATGCAATATGACTTCAAAGGGTCTTCATTTGCTCACCGAACCTCTCCTATCCTATCACTGCTGCGTTTATGCCCCTGTACACATGCTTGATTCTCTTTCGGAGACATAGCAATCCATAGGTTTTAAGATACTTACTAGTCAGGTACATTCTTAGGCGTTTAATATGGGGTGTTGAGTCCATTTCGTTGAGCAAGGAGTAGCTCTTGTCTATTCCATATTTGGCTTAAGGAACTTTATCTGTGCTCATTTCAATCTCTGGTTTTATGCAGCACCCCAACTCACCTTTACCCTTAAGCAAGCATAAGTTGGTTTTCTAAATTTGAGACCATGTTCTGTTCTGTAATTCAGGTCCTGTGTAGCCAAGTTTACATTCCGTGTATTACTGATATCTTATGATGTTTCTTTTTCTGTGTGACTTATTTCAGTTAGAATCATCATACCTGAATCCACTCATTGTGCTGCTAAGGGCCTGATGACATAGATTTCATTGCTGAGTGATACTGCATTGTACGTAAGTACCACAAGTTCTTTATCCATTTTTCACTTTCTCTGATATTGAACTTGTACGGTAAACGAGGTTCTTGTAAACAGAGGCGTCCCAAACTTTGGGGTGGCTGTGTCTTTTTGATTTTAATTTCCCTAAGCTATAGGACCATAAGTGGAAGTGCCCTAGGCTCTGTTGCTTTGTTTTTTAGATGTTTCAGGAAACACCATACACTTCTCCCGAGTGTCTGTTGGCAATTTACATCCCGCCCATCAGCATAACAGGGCTCCCAGTTCTCCATGGCCTTTCCTGCCTTTCTGGATTTTACACTTTTTTCAGATGGCCCTTTTGACCGGGGGGAAGTGAGACTTCATTGTAGTGCAGATTTCCTTTGCAAGCTTGCTTGGTTGGCCAAAAAGGGCGTATGCGTTTTTTCCTGAATATATTCAGGAAAAAACGCATACGCCCTTTTTGGCCAAGTGCATCATTGTGGACGTTCTGCCTCTTTTCCTATGCTTTCCATGCAATTCCAGTCTACCTCCTGAAATCGGTTTCCTGCAATTCTGCCCCGCTTTCAAGTCCTCTTGGCAGCCTTACTTCAGTATATTTTTGGACGATAGCTGTCATTTATAACTCTGCAGGTTTGTGAATTACAGTGCCCCTGAGCTCCTTTCTTCAACTCGCTTTCTTTTGAGCTGGCCGCAACACCGCAGGATGGCTTCAGGCCCTAATCTGGTTCCGGCACGGCACGCTGAGCCCTTGGTTATTTCCTCTTCCTGGTGGGAAATGAGAGTTAAATTTGCCCGTCCAGACACCTCCAGCTAGTCTCTCATTGGTTTTCCCCATTCCTGTTCATCTTCCGCAGAAATTGCAAACTGGGCCAAACAGGAGGTTAAAGGCGCTGACTCTCCAAGTGGGGAGAGTGTTAGTAAAGCGTCTGGAATGTTGCACCCGAGTACCAGGGGAGGAAAACTGAGACATATTTGAACACGTCTCCCGTTCACACGCTTGATCATACTCTGGGTTCCACATGCATGTTTTAGCTGAAGGAAGAATACCTTAAACCTGGAGAGTTGAGACCCGTGGAATGGGTACCATGCAATATGACTTCAAAGGGTCTTCATTTGCTCACCGAACCTCTCCAATCCTATCACTGCTGCATTTATGCCCCTGTACACACGCTTGATTCTCTTATGGAGACATAGCAGTCCATAGGTTTTAAGATACTTACTAGTCAGGTACATTATTAGGCATTTAATTTGGGGTGTTGAGTCCATTTGGTTGAGCAAGGAGTAGCTCTTGTCTATTCCATATTTGGCTTAAGGAACTTTATCTGTGCTCATTTCAATCTCTGGTTTTATGCAGCACCCCAACTCACCTTTCCCCTTAAGCAAGCATAAGTTGGTTTTCTAAATTTGAGACACTGTTCTGTTCTGTAATTCAGTTCCTGTGTAGCCAAGTTTACATTCAGTGTATTACTGATATCTTATGATGTTTCTTTTTCTGTGTGACTTATTTCAGTTAGAATCATCATACCTGAATCCACTCATTGTGCTGCTAAGGGCCTGATGACATAGATTTCATTGCTGAGTGATATTGCTTTGTAAGTAAATACCACAACTTCTTTATCCATTTTTCACTTTCTGCGATGTTGAACTTGTACTGTAAACGAGGTTCTTGTAAACAGAGGCGTCCCAAACTTTGGGGTGGCTGTGTCTTTTTGATTTTAATTTCCCTAAGCTATAGGACCATAAGTGGAAGTGCCCTAGGCTCTGTTGCTTTGTTTTTTAGATGTTTCAGGAAACACCATACACTTCTCCCGAGTGTCTGTTGGCAATTTACATCCCGCCCATCAGCATAACAAGGCTCCCAGTTCTCCATGGCCTGTCCTGCCTTTCTGGATTTTACACTTTTTTCAGTTGGCCCTTTTGACCGGGGGGAAGTGAGACTTCATTGTAGTGCAGATTTCCTTTGCAAGTTTGCTTGGTTGGCCAAAAAGGGCGTATGCGTTTTTTCCTGAATATATTCAGGAAAAAACGCATACGCCCTTTTTGGCCAAGTGCATCATTGTGGACGTTCTGCCTCTTTTCCTATGCTTTCAATGCAATTCCAGTCTACCTCCTGAAATCGGTTTCCTGCAATTCTGCCCCGCTTTCAAGTCCTCTTGGCAGCCTTACTTCAGTATATTTTTGGACGATAGCTGTCATTTATAACTCTGCAGGTTTGTGAATTACAGTGCCCCTGAGCTCCTTTCTTCAACTCGCTTTCTTGTGAGCTGGCCGCAACACCGCAGGATGGCTTCAGGCCCTAATCTGGTTCCGGCACGGCACGCTGAGCCTTTGGTTATTTCCTCTTCCTGGTGGGAAATGAGAGTTAAATTTGCCCGTCCAGACACCTCCAGCTAGTCTCTCATTGGTTCTTGCTATTCCTGTTCATCTTCCGCAGAAATTGCAAACTGGGCCAAACAGGAGGTTAAAGGTGCTGACTCTCCAAGTGGGGAGAGTGTTAGTAAAGTGTCTGGAATGTTGCACCCGAGTACCAGGGGAGGAAAACTGAGACATATTTGAACACGTCTCCCGTTCACACGGTTGATCATACTCTGGGTTCCACATGCATGTTTTAGCTGAAGGAAGAATACCTTAAACCTGGAGATTTGAGACCCGTGTAATAGGTACCATGCAATATGACTTCAAAGGGTCTTCATTTGCTCACTGAACCTCTCCAATCCTATCACTGCTGCATTTATACCCCTGTACACATGCTTGATTCTCTTTCGGAGACACAGCAATCCATAGGTTTTAAGATACTTACTAGTCGGGTATATACTTAGGCATTTAATATGGGGTGTTGAGTCCATTTCGTTGAGCAAGGAGTAGCTCTTGTCTATTCCATATTTGGCTTAAGGAACTTTATCTGTGCTCATTTCAATCTCTGGTTTTATGCAGCACCCCAACTCACCTTTCCCCTTAAGCAAGCATAAGTTGGTTTTCTAAATTTGAGACCCTGTTCTGTTCTGTAATTCAGTTCCTGTGTAGCCAAGTTTACATTCTGTGTATTACTGATATCTTATGATGTTTCTTTTTCTGTGTGACTTATTTCAGTTAGAATCATCATACCTGAATCCACTCATTGTGCTGCTAGGGCCTGATGACATAGATTTCATTGCTGAGTGATATTGCTTTGTAAGTAAATACCACAACTTCTTTATCCATTTTTCACTTTCTGCGATGTTGAACTTGTACTGTAAACGAGGTTCTTGTAAACAGAGGCGTCCCAAACTTTGGGGTGGCTGTTTCTTTTTGATTTTAATTTCCCTAAGCTATAGGACCATAAGTGGAAGTGCCCTAGGCTCTGTTGCTTTGTTTTTTAGATGTTTCAGGAAACACCATACACTTCTCCCGAGTGTCTGTTGGCAATTTACATCCCGCCCATCAGCATAACAAGGCTCCCAGTTCTCCATGGCCTGTCCTGCCTTTCTGGATTTTACACTTTTTTCAGATGGCCCTTTTGACCGGGGGGAAGTGAGACTTCATTGTAGTGCAGATTTCCTTTGCAAGTTTGCTTGGTTGGCCAAAAAGGGCGTATGCGTTTTTTCCTGAATATATTCAGGAAAAAACGCATACGCCCTTTTTCGCCAAGTGCATCATTGTGGACGTTCTGCCTCTTTTCCTATGCTTTCAATGCAATTCCAGTCTACCTCCTGAAATCGGTTTCCTGCAATTCTGCCCCGCTTTCAAGTCCTCTTGGCAGCCTTACTTCAGTATATTTTTGGACGATAGCTGTCATTTATAACTCTGCAGGTTTGTGAATTACAGTGCCCCTGAGCTCCTTTCTTCAACGCGCTTTCTTTTGAGCTGGCCGCAACACCGCAGGATGGCTTCAGGCCCTAATCTGGTTCCGGCACGGCACGCTGAGCCTTTGTGTATTTCCTCTTCCTGGTGGGAAATGAGAGTTAAATTTGCCCGTCCAGACACCTCCAGCTAGTCTCTCATTGGTTCTCCCTATTCCTGTTCATCTTCCGCAGAAATTGCAAACTGGGCCAAACAGGAGGTTAAAGGCGCTGACTCTCCAAGTGGGGAGAGTGTTAGTAAAGCATCTGGAATGTTGCACCCGAGTACCAGGGGAGGAAAACTGAGACATATTTGAACACGTCTCCCGTTCACACGGTTGATCATACTCTGGGTTCCACATGCATGTTTTAGCTGAAGGAAGAATACCTTAAACCTGGAGAGTTGAGACCCGTGGAATGGGTACCATGCAATATGACTTCAAAGGGTCTTCATTTGCTCACCGAACCTCTCCAATCCTATCACTGCTGCATTTATGCCCCTGTACACACGCTTGATTCTCTTATGGAGACATAGCAGTCCATAGGTTTTAAGATACTTACTAGTCAGGTACATTCTTAGGCATTTAATTTGGGGTGTTGAGTCCATTTCGTTGAGCAAGGAGTAGCTCTTGTCTATTCCATATTTGGCTTAAGGAACTTTATCTGTGCTCATTTAAATCTCTGGTTTTATGCAGCACCCCAACTCACCTTTCCCCTTAAGCAAGCATAAGTTGCTTTTCTAAATTTGAGACACTCTTCTGTTCTGTAATTCAGTTCCTGTGTAGCCAAGTTTACATTCAGTGTATTACTGATATCTTATGATGTTTCTTTTTCTGTGTGACTTATTTCAGTTAGAATCATCATACCTGAATCCACTCATTGTGCTGCTAAGGGCCTGATGACATAGATTTCATTGCTGAGTGATATTGCTTTGTAAGTAAATACCACAACTTCTTTATCCATTTTTCACTTTCTGCGATGTTGAACTTGTACTGTAAACGAGGTTCTTGTAAACAGAGGCGTCCCAAACTTTGGGGTGGCTGTGTCTTTTTGATTTTAATTTCCCTAAGCTATAGGACCATAAGTGGAAGTGCCCTAGGCTCTGTTGCTTTGTTTTTTAGATGTTTCAGGAAACACCATACACTTCTCCCGAGTGTCTGTTGGCAATTTACATCCCGCCCATCAGCTTAACAAGGCTCCCAGTTCTCCATGGCCTGTCCTGCCTTTCTGGATTTTACACTTTTTTCAGATGGCCCTTTTGACCGGGGGGAAGTGAGACTTCATTGTAGTGCAGATTTCCTTTGCAAGCTTGCTTGGTTGGCCAAAAAGGGCGTATGCGTTTTTTCCTGAATATATTCAGGAGAAAACGCATACGCCCTTTTTGGCCAAGTGCATCATTGTGGACGTTCTGCCTCTTTTCCTATGCTTTCAATGCAATTCCAGTCTACCTCCTGAAATCGGTTTCCTGCAATTCTGCCCCGCTTTCAAGTCCTCTTGGCAGCCTTACTTCAGTATATTTTTGGACGATAGCTGTCATTTATAACTCTGCAGGTTTGTGAATTACAGTGCCCCTGAGCTCCTTTCTTCAACTCGCTTTCTTTTGAGCTGGCCGCAACACCGCAGGATGGCTTCAGGCCCTAATCTGGTTCCGGCACGGCACGCTGAGCCCTTGGTTATTTCCTCTTCCTGGTGGGAAATGAGAGTTAAATTTGCCCGTCCAGACACCTCCAGCTAGTCTCTCATTGGTTTTCCCTATTCCTGTTCATCTTCCGCAGAAATTGCAAACTGGGCCAAACAGGAGGTTAAAGGCGCTGACTCTCCAAGTGGGGAGAGTGTTAGTAAAGCGTCTGGAATGTTGCACCCGAGTACCAGGGGAGGAAAACTGAGACATATTTGAACACGTCTCCCGTTCACACGCTTGATCATACTCTGGGTTCCACATGCATGTTTTAGCTGAAGGAAGAATACCTTAAACCTGGAGAGTTGAGACCCGTGGAATGGGTACCATGCAATATGACTTCAAAGGGTCTTCATTTGCTCACCGAACCTCTCCAATCCTATCACTGCTGCATTTATGCCCCTGTACACACGCTTGATTCTCTTATGGAGACATAGCAGTCCATAGGTTTTAAGATACTTACTAGTCAGGTACATTATTAGGCATTTAATTTGGGGTGTTGAGTCCATTTGGTTGAGCAAGGAGTAGCTCTTGTCTATTCCATATTTGGCTTAAGGAACTTTATCTGTGCTCATTTCAATCTCTGGTTTTATGCAGCACCCCAACTCACCTTTCCCCTTAAGCAAGCATAAGTTGGTTTTCTAAATTTGAGACACTGTTCTGTTCTGTAATTCAGTTCCTGTGTAGCCAAGTTTACATTCAGTGTATTACTGATATCTTATGATGTTTCTTTTTCTGTGTGACTTATTTCAGTTAGAATCATCATACCTGAATCCACTCATTGTGCTGCTAAGGGCCTGATGACGTAGATTTCATTGCTGAGTGATATTGCTTTGTAAGTAAATACCACAACTTCTTTATCCATTTTTCACTTTCTGCGATGTTGAACTTGTACTGTAAACGAGGTTCTTGTAAACAGAGGCGTCCCAAACTTTGGGGTGGCTGTGTCTTTTTGATTTTAATTTCCCTAAGCTATAGGACCATAAGTGGAAGTGCCCTAGGCTCTGTTGCTTTGTTTTTTAGATGTTTCAGGAAACACCATACACTTCTCCCGAGTGTCTGTTGGCAATTTACATCCCGCCCATCAGCATAACAAGGCTCCCAGTTCTCCATGGCCTGTCCTGCCTTTCTGGATTTTACACTTTTTTCAGATGGCCCTTTTGACCGGGGGGAAGTGAGACTTCATTGTAGTGCAGATTTCCTTTGCAAGTTTGCTTGGTTGGCCAAAAAGGGCGTATGCGTTTTTTCCTGAATATATTCAGGAAAAAACGCATACGCCCTTTTTGGCCAAGTGCATCATTGTGGACGTTCTGCCTCTTTTCCTATGCTTTCAATGCAATTCCAGTCTACCTCCTGAAATCGGTTTCCTGCAATTCTGCCCCGCTTTCAAGTCCTCTTGGCAGCCTTACTTCAGTATATTTTTGGACGATAGCTGTCATTTATAACTCTGCAGGTTTGTGAATTACAGTGCCCCTGAGCTCCTTTCTTCAACTCGCTTTCTTGTGAGCTGGCCGCAACACCGCAGGATGGCTTCAGGCCCTAATCTGGTTCCGGCACGGCACGCTGAGCCTTTGGTTATTTCCTCTTCCTGGTGGGAAATGAGAGTTAAATTTGCCCGTCCAGACACCTCCAGCTAGTCTCTCATTGGTTCTTGCTATTCTTGTTCATCTTCCGCAGAAATTGCAAACTGGGCCAAACAGGAGGTTAAAGGCGCTGACTCTCCAAGTGGGGAGAGTGTTAGTAAAGTGTCTGGAATGTTGCACCCGAGTACCAGGGGAGGAAAACTGAGACATATTTGAACACGTCTCCCGTTCACACGGTTGATCATACTCTGGGTCCCACATGCATGTTTTAGCTGAAGGAAGAATACCTTAAACCTGGGTAGTTGAAACCCGTGGAATGGGTACCATGCAATGTGACTTCAAACGGTCTTCATTTGCTCACCGAACCTCTCCAATCCTATCACTGCTGCATTTATGCCCCTGTACACACGCTTGATTCTCTTATGGAGACATAGCAATCCATAGGTTTTAAGATACTTACTAGTCAGGTACATTCTTAGGCTTTTAATTTGGGGTGTTGAGTCCATTTCGTTGAGCAAGGAGTAGCTCTTGTCTATTCCATATTTGGCTTAAGGAACTTTATCTGTGCTCATTTCAATCTCTGGTTTTATGCAGCACCCCAACTCACCTTTCCCCTTAAGCAAGCATAAGTTGGTTTTCTAAATTTGAGACACTGTTCTGTTTTGGAATTCAGTTCCTGTGTAGCCAAGTTTACATTCCGTGTATTAGTGATATCTTATGATGTTTCTTTTTCTGTGTGACTTATTTCAGTTAGAATCATCGTACCTGAATCCACTCATTATGCTGCTAAGGCCCTGATGACAGAGATTTCATTGCTGAGTGATATTGCTTTGTAAGTAAATACCACAACTTCTTTATCCATTTTTCACTTTCTGCGATGTTGAACTTGTACTGTAAACGAGGTTCTTGTAAACAGAGGCGTCCCAAACTTTGGGGTGGCTGTGTCTTTTTGATTTTAATTTCCCTAAGCTATAGGACCATAAGTGGAAGTGCCCTAGGCTCTGTTGCTTTGTTTTTTAGATGTTTCAGGAAACACCATACACTTCTCCCGAGTGTCTGTTGGCAATTTACATCCCGCCCATCAGCATAACAAGGCTCCCAGTTCTCCATGGCCTGTCCTGCCTTTCTGGATTTTACACTTTATTCAGATGGCCCTTTTGACCGGGGGGATGTGAGACTTCATTGTAGTGCAGATTTCCTTTGCAAGCTTGCTTGGTTGGCCAAAAAGGGCGTATGCTTTTTTTCCTGAATATATTCAGGAAAAAAAGCATACGCCCTTTTTGGCCAAGTGCATCATTGTGGACGTTCTGCCTCTTTTCCTATGCTTTCAATGCAATTCCAGTCTACCTCCTGAAATCGGTTTCCTGCAATTCTGCCCCGCTTTCAAGTCCTCTTGGCAGCCTTACTTCAGTATATTTTTGGACGATAGCTGTCATTTATAACTCTGCAGGTTTGTGAATTACAGTGCCCCTGAGCTCCTTTCTTCAACTCGCTTTCTTTTGAGCTGGCCGCAACACCGCAGGATGGCTTCAGGCCCTAATCTGGTTCCGGCACGGCACGCTGAGCCTTTGGTTATTTCCTCTTCCTGGTGGGAAATGAGAGTTAAATTTGCCCGTCCAGACACCTCCAGCTAGTCTCTCATTGGTTCTCCCTATTCCTGTTCATCTTCCGCAGAAATTGCAAACTGGGCCAAACAGGAGGTTAAAGGCGCTGACTCTCCAAGTGGGGAGAGTGTTAGTAAAGCGTCTGGAATGTTGCACCCGAGTACCAGGGGAGGAAAACTGAGACATATTTGAACACGTCTCCCGTTCACACGGTTGATCATACTCTGGGTTCCACATGCATGTTTTAGCTGAAGGAAGAATACCTTAAACCTGGAGAGTTGAGACCCGTGTAATAGGTACCATGCAATATGACTTCAAAGGGTCTTCATTTGCTCACTGAACCTCTCCAATCCTATCACTGCTGCATTTATACCCCTGTACACATGCTTGATTCTCTTTCGGAGACACAGCAATCCATAGGTTTTAAGATACTTACTAGTCGGGTATATACTTAGGCATTTAATATGGGGTGTTGAGTCCATTTCGTTGAGCAAGGAGTAGCTCTTGTCTATTCCATATTTGGCTTAAGGAACTTTATCTGTGCTCATTTCAATCTCTGGTTTTATGCAGCACCCCAACTCACCTTTCCCCTTAAGCAAGCATAAGTTGGTTTTCTAAATTTGAGACCATGTTCTGTTCTGTAATTCAGTTCCTGTGTAGCCAAGTTTACATTCTGTGTATTACTGATATCTTATGATGTTTCTTTTTCTGTGTGACTTATTTCAGTTAGAATCATCATACCTGAATCCACTCATTGTGCTGCTAGGGCCTGATGACATAGATTTCATTGCTGAGTGATATTGCTTTGTAAGTAAATACCACAACTTCTTTATCCATTTTTCACTTTCTGCGATGTTGAACTTGTACTGTAAACGAGGTTCTTGTAAACAGAGGCGTCCCAAACTTTGGGGTGGCTGTTTCTTTTTGATTTTAATTTCCCTAAGCTATAAGACCATAAGTGGAAGTGCCCTAGGCTCTGTTGCTTTGTTTTTTAGATGTTTCAGGAAACACCATACACTTCTCCCGAGTGTCTGTTGGCAATTTACATCCCGCCCATCAGCATAACAAGGCTCCCAGTTCTCCATGGCCTGTCCTGCCTTTCTGGATTTTACACTTTTTTCAGATGGCCCTTTTGACCGGGGGGAAGTGAGACTTCATTGTAGTGCAGATTTCCTTTGCAAGTTTGCTTGGTTGGCCAAAAAGGGCGTATGCGTTTTTTCCTGAATATATTCAGGAAAAAACGCATACGCCCTTTTTCGCCAAGTGCATCATTGTGGACGTTCTGCCTCTTTTCCTATGCTTTCAATGCAATTCCAGTCTACCTCCTGAAATCGGTTTCCTGCAATTCTGCCCCGCTTTCAAGTCCTCTTGGCAGCCTTACTTCAGTATATTTTTGGATGATAGCTGTCATTTATAACTCTGCAGGTTTGTGAATTACAGTGCCCCTGAGCTCCTTTCTTCAACTCGCTTTCTTGTGAGCTGGCCGCAACACCGCAGGATGGCTTCAGGCCCTAATCTGGTTCCGGCACGGCACGCTGAGCCTTTGGTTATTTCCTCTTCCTGGTGGGAAATGAGAGTTAAATTTGCCCGTCCAGACACCTCCAGCTAGTCTCTCATTGGTTCTCCCTATTCCTGTTCATCTTCCGCAGAAATTGCAAACTGGGCCAAACAGGAGGTTAAAGGCGCTGACTCTCCAAGTGGGGAGAGTGTTAGTAAAGCGTCTGGAATGTTGCACCCGAGTACCAGGGGAGGAAAACTGAGACATATTTGAACACGTCTCCCGTTCACACGGTTGATCATACTCTGGGTTCCACATGCATGTTTTAGCTGAAGGAAGAATACCTTAAACCTGGAGAGTTGAGACCCGTGGAATGGGTACCATGCAATATGACTTCAAAGGGTCTTCATTTGCTCACCGAACCTCTCCAATCCTATCACTGCTGCATTTATGCCCCTGTACACACGCTTGATTCTCTTATGGAGACATAGCAGTCCATAGGTTTTAAGATACTTACTAGTCAGGTACATTCTTAGGCATTTAATTTGGGGTGTTGAGTCCATTTCGTTGAGCAAGGAGTAGCTCTTGTCTATTCCATATTTGGCTTAAGGAACTTTATCTGTGCTCATTTCAATCTCTGGTTTTATGCAGCACCCCAACTCACCTTTCCCCTTAAGCAAGCATAAGTTGGTTTTCTAAATTTGAGACCCTGTTCTGTTCTGTAATTCAGTTCCTGTGTAGCCAAGTTTACATTCTGTGTATTACTGATATCTTATGATGTTTCTTTTTCTGTGTGACTTATTTCAGTTAGAATCATCATACCTGAATCCACTCATTGTGCTGCTAAGGGCCTGATGACATAGATTTCATTGCTGAGTGATATTGCTTTGTAAGTAAATACCACAACTTCTTTATCCATTTTTCACTTTCTGCGATGTTGAACTTGTACTGTAAATGAGGTTCTTGTAAACAGAGGCGTCCCAAACTTTGCGGTGGCTGTGTCTTTTTGATTTTAATTTCCCTAAGCTATAGGACCATAAGTGGAAGTGCCCTAGGCTCTGTTGCTTTGTTTTTTAGATGTTTCAGGAAACACCATACACTTCTCCCGAGTGTCTGTTGGCAATTTACATCCCGGCCATCAGCATAACAAGGCTCCCAGTTCTCCATGGCCTGTCCTGCCTTTCTGGATTTTACACTTTTTTCAGATGGCCCTTTTGACCGGGGGGAAGTGAGACTTCATTGTAGTGCAGATTTCCTTTGCAAGCTTGCTTGGTTGGCCAAAAAGGGCGTATGCGTTTTTTCCTGAATATATTCAGGAAAAAACGCATACGCCCTTTTTGGCCAAGTGCATCATTGTGGACGTTCTGCCTCTTTTCCTATGCTTTCAATGCAATTCCAGTCTACCTCCTGAAATCGGTTTCCTGCAATTCTGCCCCGCTTTCAAGTCGTCTTGGCAGCCTTACTTCAGTATATTTTTGGACGATAGCTGTCATTTATAACTCTGCAGGTTTGTGAATTACAGTGCCCCTGAGCTCCTTTCTTCAACTCGCTTTCTTGTGACCTGGCCGCAACACCGCAGGATGGCTTCAGGCCCTAATCTGGTTCCGGCACGGCACGCTGAGCCTTTGGTTATTTCCTCTTCCTGGTGGGAAATGAGAGTTAAATTTGCCCGTCCAGACACCTCCAGCTAGTCTCTCATTGTTTCTCCCTATTCCTGTTCATATTCCGCAGAAATTGCAAACTGGGCCAAACAGGAGGTTAAAGGCGCTGACTCTCCAAGTGGGGAGAGTGTTAGTAAAGCGTCTGGAATGTTGCACCCGAGTACCAGGGGAGGAAAACTGAGACATATTTGAACACGTCTCCTGTTCACACGGTTGATCATACTCTGGGTTCCACATGCATGTTTTAGCTGAAGGAAGAATACCTTAAACCTGGAGAGTTGAGACCCGTGGAATGGGTACCATGCAATATGACTTCAAAGGGTCTTCATTTGCTCACCGAACCTCTCCTATCCTATCACTGCTGCGTTTACGCCCCTGTACACATGCTTGATTCTCTTTCGGAGACATAGCAATCCATAGGTTTTAAGATACTTACTAGTCAGGTACATTCTTAGGCGTTTAATATGGGGTGTTGAGTCCATTTCGTTGAGCAAGGAGTAGCTCTTGTCTATTCCATATTTGGCTTAAGGAACTTTATCTGTGCTCATTTCAATCTCTGGTTTTATGCAGCACCCCAACTCACCTTTACCCTTAAGCAAGCATAAGTTGGTTTTCTAAATTTGAGACCATGTTCTGTTCTGTAATTCAGGTCCTGTGTAGCCAAGTTTACATTCCGTGTATTACTGATATCTTATGATGTTTCTTTTTCTGTGTGACTTATTTCAGTTAGAATCATCATACCTGAATCCACTCATTGTGCTGCTAAGGGCCTGATGACATAGATTTCATTGCTGAGTGATACTGCATTGTACGTAAGTACCACAAGTTCTTTATCCATTTTTCACTTTCTCTGATATTGAACTTGTACGGTAAACGAGGTTCTTGTAAACAGAGGCGTCCCAAACTTTGGGGTGGCTGTGTCTTTTTGATTTTAATTTCCCTAAGCTATAGGACCATAAGTGGAAGTGCCCTAGGCTCTGTTGCTTTGTTTTTTAGATGTTTCAGGAAACACCATACACTTCTCCCGAGTGTCTGTTGGCAATTTACATCCCGCCCATCAGCATAACAGGGCTCCCAGTTCTCCATGGCCTTTCCTGCCTTTCTGGATTTTACACTTTTTTCAGATGGCCCTTTTGACCGGGGGGAAGTGAGACTTCATTGTAGTGCAGATTTCCTTTGCAAGCTTGCTTGGTTGGCCAAAAAGGGCGTATGCGTTTTTTCCTGAATATATTCAGGAAAAAACGCATACGCCCTTTTTGGCCAAGTGCATCATTGTGGACGTTCTGCCTCTTTTCCTATGCTTTCCATGCAATTCCAGTCTACCTCCTGAAATCGGTTTCCTGCAATTCTGCCCCGCTTTCAAGTCCTCTTGGCAGCCTTACTTCAGTATATTTTTGGACGATAGCTGTCATTTATAACTCTGCAGATTGGTGAATTACAGTGCCCCTGAGCTCCTTTCTTCAACTCGCTTTCTTTTGAGCTGGCCGCAACACCGCAGGATGGCTTCAGGCCCTAATCTGGTTCCGGCACAGCACGCTGAGCCTTTGGGTATTTCCTATTCCTGGTGGGAAATGAGAGTTAAATTTGCCCGTCCAGACACCTCCAGCTAGTCTCTCATTGGTTTTCCCTATTCCTGTTCATCTTCCGCAGAAATTGCAAACTGGGCCAAACAGGAGGTTAAAGGCGCTGACTCTCCAAGTGGGGAGAGTGTTAGTAAAGCGTCTGGAATGTTGCACCCGAGTACCAGGGGAGGAAAACTGAGACATATTTGAACACGTCTCCCGTTCACACGGTTGATCATACTCTGGGTTCCACATGCATGTTTTAGCTGAAGGAAGAATACCTTAAACCTGGAGAGTTGAGACCCGTGGAATGGGTACCATGCAATATGACTTCAAAGGGTCTTCATTTGCTCACCGAACCTCTCCAATCCTATCACTGCTGCATTTATGCCCCTGTACACACGCTTGATTCTCTTATGGAGACATAGCACTCCATAGGTTTTAAGATACTTACTAGTCAGGTACATTCTTAGGCATTTAATTTGGGGTGTTGAGTCCATTTCGTTGAGCAAGGAGTAGCTCTTGTCTATTCCATATTTGGCTTAAGGAACTTTATCTGTGCTCATTTCAATCTCTGGTTTTATGCAGCACCCCAACTCACCTTTCCCCTTAAGCAAGCATAAGTTGGTTTTCTAAATTTGAGACCATGTTCTGTTCTGTAATTCAGGTCCTGTGTAGCCAAGTTTACATTCCGTGTATTACTGATATCTTATGATGTTTCTTTTTCTGTGTGACTTATTTCAGTTAGAATCATCATACCTGAATCCACTCATTGTGCTGCTAAGGGCCTGATGACATAGATTTCATTGCTGAGTGATACTGCATTGTACGTAAGTACCACAAGTTCTTTATCCATTTTTCACTTTCTCTGATATTGAACTTGTACGGTAAACGAGGTTCTTGTAAACAGAGGCGTCCCAAACTTTGGGGTGGCTGTGTCTTTTTGATTTTAATTTCCCTAAGCTATAGGACCATAAGTGGAAGTGCCCTAGGCTCTGTTGCTTTGTTTTTTAGATGTTTCAGGAAACACCATACACTTCTCCCGAGTGTCTGTTGGCAATTTACATCCCGCCCATCAGCATAACAGGGCTCCCAGTTCTCCATGGCCTGTCCTGCCTTTCTGGATTTTACACTTTTTTCAGATGGCCCTTTTGATCAGGGGGAAGTGAGACTTCATTGTAGTGCAGATTTCATTTGCAAGCTTGCTTGGTTGGCCAAAAAGGGCGTATGCGTTTTTTCCTGAATATATTCAGGAAAAAACGCATACGCCCTTTTTGGCCAAGTGCATCATTGTGGACGTTCTGCCTCTTTTCCTATGCTTTCAATGCAATTCCAGTCTACCTCCTGAAATCGGTTTCCTGCAATTCTGCCCCGCTTTCAAGTCCTCTTGCCAGCCTTACTTCAGTATATTTTTGGACGATAGCTGTCATTTATAACTCTGCAGGTTTGTGAATTACAGTGCCCCTGAGCTCCTCTCTTCAACTCGCTTTCTTGTGACCTGGCCGCAACACCGCAGGATGGCTTCAGGCCCTAATCTGGTTCCGGCACGGCACGCTGAGCCTTTGGTTATTTCCTCTTCCTGGTGGGAAATGAGAGTTAAATTTGCCCGTCCAGACACCTCCAGCTAGTCTCTCATTGGTTCTCCCTATTCCTGTTCATATTCCGCAGAAATTGCAAACTGGGCCAAACAGGAGGTTAAAGGCGCTGACTCTCCAAGTGGGGAGAGTGTTAGTAAAGCGTCTGGAATGTTGCACCCGAGTACCAGGGGAGGAAAACTGAGACATATTTGAACACGTCTCCCGTTCACACGGTTGATCATACTCTGGGTTCCACATGCATGTTTTAGCTGAAGGAAGAATACCTTAAACCTGGAGAGTTGAGACCCGTGGAATGGGTACCATGCAATATGACTTCAAAGGGTCTTCATTTGCTCACCGAACCTCTCCAATCCTATCACTGCTGCATTTATGCCCCTGTACACACGCTTGATTCTCTTATGGAGACATAGCAGTCCATAGGTTTTAAGATACTTACTAGTCAGGTACATTCTTAGGCATTTAATTTGGGGTGTTGAGTCCATTTCGTTGAGCAAGGAGTAGCTCTTGTCTATTCCATATTTGGCTTAAGGAACTTTATCTGTGCTCATTTCAATCTCTGGTTTTATGCAGCACCCCAACTCACCTTTCCCCTTAAGCAAGCATAAGTTGGTTTTCTAAATTTGAGACACTGTTCTGTTCTGTAATTCAGTTCCTGTGTAGCCAAGTTTACATTCTGTGTATTACTGATATCTTATGATGTTTCTTTTTCTGTGTGACTTATTTCAGTTAGAATCATCATACCTTAATCCACTCATTGTGCTGCTAAGGGCCTGATGACATAGATTTCATTGCTGAGTGATATTGCTTTGTAAGTAAATACCACAACTTCTTTATCCATTTTTCACTTTCTGCGATGTTGAACTTGTACTGTAAATGAGGTTCTTGTAAACAGAGGCGTCCCAAACTTTGCGGTGGCTGTGTCTTTTTGATTTTAATTTCCCTAAGCTATAGGACCATAAGTGGAAGTGCCCTAGGCTCTGTTGCTTTGTTTTTTAGATGTTTCAGGAAACACCATACACTTCTCCCGAGTGTCTGTTGGCAATTTACATCCCGCCCATCAGCATAACAAGGCTCCCAGTTCTCCATGGCCTGTCCTGCCTTTCTGGATTTTACACTTTTTTCAGATGGCCCTTTTGACCAGGGGGAAGTGAGACTTCATTGTAGTGCAGATTTCCTTTGCAAGCTTGCTTGGTTGGCCAAAAAGGGCGTATGCGTTTTTTCCTGAATATATTCAGGAAAAAACACATACGCCCTTTTTGGCCAAGTGCATCATTGTGGACGTTCTGCCTCTTTTCCTATGCTTTCAATGCAATTCCAGTCTACCTCCTGAAATCGGTTTCCTGCAATTCTGCCCCGCTTTCAAGTCCTCTTGCCAGCCTTACTTCAGTATATTTTTGGACGATAGCTGTCATTTATAACTCTGCAGGTTTGTGAATTACAGTGTCCCTGAGGTCCTTTCTTCAACTCGCTTTCTTGTGACCTGGCCGCAACACCGCAGGATGGCTTCAGGCCCTAATCTGGTTCCGGCACGGCACGCTGAGCCTTTGGTTATTTCCTCTTCCTGGTGGGAAATGAGAGTTAAATTTGCCCGTCCAGACACCTCCAGCTAGTCTCTCATTGGTTCTCCCTATTCCTGTTCATATTCCGCAGAAATTGCAAACTGGGCCAAACAGGAGGTTAAAGGCGCTGACTCTCCAAGTGGGGAGAGTGTTAGTAAAGCGTCTGGAATGTTGCACCCGAGTACCAGGGGAGGAAAACTGAGACATATTTGAACACGTCTCCTGTTCACACGGTTGATCATACTCTGGGTTCCACATGCATGTTTTAGCTGAAGGAAGAATACCTTAAACCTGGAGAGTTGAGACCCGTGGAATGGGTACCATGCAATATGACTTCAAAGGGTCTTCATTTGCTCACCGAACCTCTCCAATCCTATCACTGCTGCGTTTATGCCCCTGTACACATGCTTGATTCTCTTTCGGAGACATAGCAATCCATAGGTTTTAAGATACTTACTAGTCAGGTACATTCTTAGGCGTTTAATATGGGGTGTTGAGTCCATTTCGTTGAGCAAGGAGTAGCTCTTGTCTATTCCATATTTGGCTTAAGGAACTTTATCTGTGCTCATTTCAATCTCTGGTTTTATGCAGCACCCCAACTCACCTTTCCCCTTAAGCAAGCATAAGTTGGTTTTCTAAATTTGAGACCATGTTCTGTTCTGTAATTCAGGTCCTGTGTAGCCAAGTTTACATTCCGTGTATTACTGATATCTTATGATGTTTCTTTTTCTGTGTGACTTATTTCAGTTAGAATCATCATACCTGAATCCACTCATTGTGCTGCTAAGGGCCTGATGACATAGATTTCATTGCTGAGTGATACTGCATTGTACGTAAGTACCACAAGTTCTTTATCCATTTTTCACTTTCTCTGATATTGAACTTGTACGGTAAACGAGGTTCTTGTAAACAGAGGCGTCCCAAACTTTGGGGTGGCTGTGTCTTTTTGATTTTAATTTCCCTAAGCTATAGGACCATAAGTGGAAGTGCCCTAGGCTCTGTTGCTTTGTTTTTTAGATGTTTCAGGAAACACCATACACTTCTCCCGAGTGTCTGTTGGCAATTTACATCCCGCCCATCAGCATAACAGGGCTCCCAGTTCTCCATGGCCTTTCCTGCCTTTCTGGATTTTACACTTTTTTCAGATGGCCCTTTTGACCGGGGGGAAGTGAGACTTCATTGTAGTGCAGATTTCCTTTGCAAGCTTGCTTGGTTGGCCAAAAAGGGCGTATGCGTTTTTTCCTGAATATATTCAGGAAAAAACGCATACGCCCTTTTTGGCCAAGTGCATCATTGTGGACGTTCTGCCTCTTTTCCTATGCTTTCAATGGAATTCCAGTCTACCTCCTGAAATCGGTTTCCTGCAATTCTGCCCCGCTTTCAAGTCCTCTTGGCAGCCTTACTTCAGTATATTTTTGGACGATAGCTGTCATTTATAACTCTGCAGGTTTGTGAATTACAGTGCCCCTGAGCTCCTTTCTTCAACTCGCTTTCTTTTGAGCTGGCCGCAACACCGCAGGATGGCTTCAGGCCCGAATCTGGTTCCGGCACGGCACGCTGAGCCTTTGGGTATTTCCTCTTCCTGGTGGGAAATGAGAGTTAAATTTGCCTGTCCAGACACCTCCAGCTAGTCTCTCATTGGTTCTCCCTATTCCTCTTCATCTTCCGCAGAAATTGCAAACTGGGCCAAACAGGAGGTTAAAGGCGCTGACTCTCCAAGTGGGGAGAGTGTTAGTAAAGCGTCTGGAATGTTGCACCCGAGTACCAGGGGAGGAAAACTGAGACATATTTGAACACGTCTCCCGTTCACACGGTTGATCATACTCTGGGTTCCACATGCATGTTTTAGCTGAAGGAAGAATACCTTAAACCTGGAGAGTTGAGACCCGTGGAATGGGTACCATGCAATATGACTTCAAAGGGTCTTCATTTGCTCACCGAACCTCTCCAATCCTATCACTGCTGCATTTATGCCCCTGTACACACGCTTGATTCTCTTATGGAGACATAGCACTCCATAGGTTTTAAGATACTTACTAGTCAGGTACATTCTTAGGCATTTAATTTGGGGTGTTGAGTCCATTTCGTTGAGCAAGGAGTAGCTCTTGTCTATTCCATATTTGGCTTAAGGAACTTTATCTGTGCTCATTTCAATCTCTGGTTTTATGCAGCACCCCAACTCACCTTTCCCCTTAAGCAAGCATAAGTTGGTTTTCTAAATTTGAGACACTGTTCTGTTCTGTAATTCAGTTCCTGTGTAGCTAAGTTTACATTCTGTGTATTACTGATATCTTATGATGTTTCTTTTTCTGTGTGACTTATTTCAGTTAGAATCATCATACCTGAATCCACTCATTGTGCTGCTAAGGGCCTGATGACATAGATTTCATTGCTGAGTGATATTGCTTTGTAAGTAAATACCACAACTTCTTTATCCATTTTTCACTTTCTGCGATGTTGAACTTGTACTGTAAATGAGGTTCTTGTAAACAGAGGCGTCCCAAACTTTGGGGTGGCTGTGTCTTTTTGATTTTAATTTCCCTAAGCTATAGGACCATAAGTGGAAGTGCCCTAGGCTCTGTTGCTTTGTTTTTTAGATGTTTCAGGAAACACCATACACTTCTCCCGAGTGTCTGTTGGCAATTTACATCCCGCCCATCAGCATAACAAGGCTCCCAGTTCTCCATGGCCTGTCCTGCCTTTCTGGATTTTACACTTTTTTCAGATGGCCCTTTTGACCGGGGGGAAGTGAGACTTCATTGTAGTGCAGATTTCCTTTGCAAGCTTGCTTGGTTGGCCAAAGAGGGCGTATGCGTTTTTTCCTGAATATATTCAGGAAAAAACGCATACGCCCTTTTTGGCCAAGTGCATCATTGTGGACGTTCTGCCTCTTTTCCTATGCTTTCAATGCAATTCCAGTCTACCTCCTGAAATCGGTTTCCTGCAATTCTGCCCCGCTTTCAAGTCCTCTTGCCAGCCTTACTTCAGTATATTTTTGGACGATAGCTGTCATTTATAACTCTGCAGGTTTGTGAATTACAGTGCCCCTGAGCTCCTTTCTTCAACTCGCTTTCTTGTGACCTGGCCGCAACACCGCAGGATGGCTTCAGGCCCTAATCTGGTTCTGGCACGGCACGCTGAGCCTTTGGTTATTTCCTCTTCCTGGTGGGAAATGAGAGTTAAATTTGCCCGTCCAGACACCTCCAGCTAGTCTCTCATTGGTTCTCCCTATTCCTGTTCATATTCCGCAGAAATTGCAAACTGGGCCAAACAAGAGGTTAAAGGCGCTGACTCTCCAAGTGGGGAGAGTGTTAGTAAAGCGTCTGGAATGTTGCACCCGAGTACCAGGGGAGGAAAACTGAGACATATTTGAACACGTCTCCTGTTCACACGGTTGATCATACTCTGGGTTCCACATGCATGTTTTAGCTGAAGGAAGAATACCTTAAAACTGGAGAGTTGAGACCCGTGGAATGGGTACCATGCAATATGACTTCAAAGGGTCTTCATTTGCTCACCGAACCTCTCCAATCCTATCACTGCTGCGTTTATGCCCCTGTACACATGCTTGATTCTCTTTCGGAGACATAGCAATCCATAGGTTTTAAGATACTTACTAGTCAGGTACATTCTTAGGCGTTTAATTTGGGGTGTTGAGTCCATTTCGTTGAGCAAGGAGTAGCTCTTGTCTATTCCATATTTGGCTTAAGGAACTTTATCTGTGCTCATTTAAATCTCTGGTTTTATGCAGCACCCCAACTCACCTTTACCCTTAAGCAAGCATAAGTTGGTTTTCTAAATTTGAGACCCTGTTCTGTTTTGGAATTCAGTTCCTGTGTAGCCAAGTTTACATTCTGTGTATTACTGATATCTTATGATGTTTCTTTTTCTGTGTGACTTATTTCAGTTAGAATCATCGTACCTGAATCCACTCAGTATGCTGCTACGGGCCTGATGACATAGATTTCATTGCTGAGTGATACTGCATTGTACGTAAGTACCACAAGTTCTTTATCCATTTTTCCCTTTCTGTAATATTGAACTTGTACGGTAAACGAGGTTCTTGTAAACAGAGGCGTCCCAAACTTTGGGGTGGCTGTGTCTTTTTGATTTTAATTTCCCTAAGCTATAGGACCATAAGTGGAAGTGCCCTAGGCTCTGTTGCTTTGTTTTTTAGATGTTTCAGGAAACACCATACACTTCTTCCGAGTGTCTGTTGGCAATTTACATCCCGCCCATCAGCATAACAAGGCTCCCAGTTCTCCATGGCCTGTCCTGCCTTTCTGGATTTTACACTTTTTTCAGATGACCCTTTTGACAGGGGGGAAGTGAGACTTCATTGTAGTGCAGATTTCCTTTGCAAGCTTGCTTGGTTGGCCAAAAAGGGCGTATGCGTTTTTTCCTGAATATATTCAGGAAGAAACGCATACGCCCTTTTTGGCCAAGTGCATCATTGTGGACGTTCTGCCTCTTTTCCTATGCTTTCAATGCAATTCCAGTCTACCTCCTGAAATCAGTTTCCTGCAATTCTGCCCCGCTTTCAAGTCCTCTTGCCAGCCTTACTTCAGTATATTTTTGGACGATAGCTGTCATTTATAACTCTGCAGGTTTGTGAATTACAGTGCCCCTGAGCTCCTTTCTTCAACTCGCTTTCTTGTGAGCTGGCCGCAACACCGCAGGATGGCTTCAGGCCCTAATCTGCTTCCGGCACGGCACGCTGAGCCTTTTGTTAATTCCTCTTCCTGGTGGGAAATGAGAGTTAAATTTGCCCGTCCAGACACCTCCAGCTAGTCTCTCATTGGTTCTCGCTATTCCTGTTCATCTTCCGCAGAAATTGCAAACTGGGCCAAACAGGAGGTTAAAGGGACTGACTCTCCAAGTCGGGAGAGTGTTAGTAAAGCGTCTGGAATGTTGCACTGAAGTACCAGGTTACGAAAACTGAGACATATTTGAACACGTCTCCCGCTCACATGGTTGATCATACGCTGGGTTCCACATGCATGTTTTAGCTGAAGGAAGAATACCTTAAACCTGGGTAGTTGAAACCCGTGGAATGGGTACCATGCAATATGACTTCAAAGGGTCTTCGTTTGCTCACCAAACCTCTCCAATCCTATCACTGCTGCGTTTATGCCCCTGTACACATGCTTGATTCTCTTTTGGAGACGTAGCAATCCATAGGTTTTAAGATACTTACTAGTCAGGTACATTCTTAGGCGTTTAATATGCGGTGTTGAGTCCATTTCGTTGAGCAAGGAGTAGCTCTTGTCTATTCCATATTTGGCTTAAGGAACTTTATCTGTGCTCATTTCAATCTCTGGTTTTATGCAGCATCCCAACTCACCTTTCCCCTTAAGCAAGCATAAGTTGGTTTTCTAAATTTGAAACACTGTTCTGTTCTGTAATTCAGTTCCTGTGTAGCCAAGTTTACATTCCGTGTATTACTGATATCTGATGATGTTTCTTTTTCTGTGTGACTTATTTCAGTTAGAATCATCATACCTGAATCCACTCATTGTGTTGCTAAGGGCCTGATGACATAGATTTCATTGCTGAGTGATATTGCTTTGTAAGTAAATACCACAACTTCTTTATCCATTTTTCACGTTCTGCGATGTTGAACTTGTACTATAAACGAGGTTCTTGTAAACAGAGGCGTCCCAAACTTTGGGGTGGCTGTGTCTTTTTGATTTTAATTTCCCTAAGCTATAGGACCATAAGTGGAAGTGCCCTAGGCTCTGTTGCTTTGTTTTTTAGATGTTTCAGGAAACACCATACACTTCTTCCGAATGTCTGTTGGCAATTTACATCCCGCCCATCAGCATAACAAGGCTCCCAGTTCTCCATGGCCTGTCCTGCCTTTCTGGATTTTACACTTTTTTCAGATGGCCCTTTTGACCGGGGGGAAGTGAGACTTCATTGTAGTGCAGATTTCCTTTGCAAGCTTGCTTGGTTGGCCAAAAAGGGCGTATGCGTTGTTTCCTGAATATATTCAGGAAAAAACACATACGCCCTTTTTGGCCAAATGCATCATTGTGGACGTTCTGCCTCTTTTCCTATGCTTTCAATGCAATTCCAGTCTACCTCCTGAAATCGGTTTCCTGCAATTCTGCCCCGCTTTCAAGTCCTCTTGGCAGCCTTACTTCAGTATATTTTTGGACGATAGCTGTCATTTATAACTCTGCAGGTTTGTGAATTACAGTGCCCCTGAGCTCCTTTCTTCAACTCGCTTTCTTGTGAGCTGGCCGCAACACCGCAGGATGGCTTCAGGCCCTAATCTGGTTCCGGCACGGCACGCAGAGCCTCTGGTTAATTCCTCTTTCTGGTGGGAAATGAGAGTTAAATTTGCCCGTCCAGACACCTCCAGCTAGTCTCTCATTGGTTCTCGCTATTCCTGTTCATCTTCCGCAGAAATTGCAAACTGGGCCAAACAGGAGGTTAAAGGGACTGACTCTCTAAGTCAGCAGAGTGTTAGTAAAGCGTCTGGAATGTTGCACCCGAGTACCAGGGGAGGAAAACTGAGACATATTTGAACATGTCTCCCGCTCACATGGTTGATCATACTCTGGGTTCCACATGCATGTTTTAGCTGAAGGAAGAATACGTTAAACCTGGGTAGTTGAAACCCGTGGAATGGGTACCATGCAATATGACTTCACAGGGTCTTCATTTGCTCACCGAACCTCTCCAATCCTATCACTGCTGCGTTTATGCCCCTGTACACATGCTTGATTCTCTTTCGGAGACATAGCAATCCATAGGTTTTAAGATACTTACTAGTCAGGTACATACTTAGGCGTTTAATATGCGGTGTTGAGTCCATTTCGTTGAGCAAGGAGTAGCTCTTGTCTATTCCATATTTGGCTTAAGGAACTTTATCTGTGCTCATTTCAATCTCTGGTTTTATGCAGCACCCCAACTCACCTTTACCCTTAAGCAAGCATAAGTTGGTTTAATAAATTTGAGACCCTGTTCTGTTCTGTAATTCAGTTCCTGTGTAGCCAAGTTTACATTCCGTGTATTACTGATATCTTATGATGTTTCTTTTTCTGTGTGACTTATTTCAGTTAGAATCATCATACCTGAATCCACTCATTGTGCTGCTAAGGGCCTGATGACATAGATTTCATTGCTGAGTGATACTGCATTGTACATAAGTACCACAAGTTCTTTATCCATTTTTCACTTTCTGTGATATTGAACATGTACGGTAAACGAGGTTCTTGTAAACAGAGGCGTCCCAAACTTTGGGGTGGCTGTGTCTTTTTGATTTTAATTTCCCTAAGCTATAGGACCATAAGTGGAAGTGCCCTAGGCTCTGTTGCTTTGTTTTTTAGATGTTTCAGGAAACACCATACACTTCTCCCGAGTGTCTGTTGACAATTTACATCCCGCCCATCAGCATAACAAGGCTCCCAGTTCTCCATGGCCTGTCCTGCCTTTCTGGATTTTACACTTTTTTCAGATGGCCCTTTTGACCGGGGGGAAGTGAGACTTCATTGTAGTGCAGATTTCCTTTGCAAGCTTGCTTGGTTGGCCAAAAAGGGCGTATGCGTTTTTTCCTGAATATATTCAGGAAAAAACGCATACGCCCTTTTTGGCCAAGTGCATCATTGTGGACGTTCTGCCTCTTTTCCTATGCTTTCAATGCAATTCCAGTCTACCTCCTGAAATCGGTTTCCTGCAATTCTGCCCCGCTTTCAAGTCCTCTTGGCAGCCTTACTTCAGTATATTTTTGGACGATAGCTGTCATTTATAACTCTGCAGGTTTGTGAATTACAGTGCCCCTGAGCTCCTTTCTTCAACACGCTTTCTTGTGAGCTGGCCGCAACACCGCAGGATGGCTTCAGGCCCTAATCTGGTTCCGGCACGGCACGCTGAGCCTTTGGTTATTTCCTCTTCCTGGTGGGAAATGAGAGTTAAATTTGCCCGTCCAGACACCTCCAGCTAGTCTCTCATTGGTTCTCACTATTCCTGTTCATCTTACGCAGAAATTGCAAACTGGGCCAAACAGGAGGTTAAAGGGACTGACTCTCCAAGTTGGGAGAGTGTTAGTAAAGCGTCTGGAATGTTGCACCCGAGTACCAGGGGAGGAAAACTGAGACATATTTGAACACGTCTCCCGATCACATGGTTGATCATACTCTAGGTTCCACATGCATGTTTTAGCTGAAGGAAGAATACCTTAAACCTGGGTAGTTGAAACCCGTGGAATGGGTACCATGCAATATGACTTCAAAGGGTCTTCATTTGCTCACCCAACCTCTCCAATCCTATCACTGCTGCGTTTATGCCCCTGTACACATGCTTGATTCTCTTTCGGAGACATAGCAATCCATAGGTTTTAAGATACTTACTAGTCAGGTACATTCTTAGGCGTTTAATTTGGGGTGTTGAGTCCATTTCGTTGAGCAAGGAGTAGTTCTTGTCTATTCCATATTTGGCTTAAGGAACTTTATCTGTGCTCATTTCAATCTCTGGTTTTATGCAGCACCCCAACTCACCTTTCCCCTTAAGCAAGCATAAGTTGGTTTTCTAAATTTGAGACCCTGTTCTGTTTTGGAATTCAGTTCCTGTGTAGCCAAGTTTACATTCCGTGTATTACTGATATCTTATGATGTTTCTTTTTCTGTGTGACTTATTTCAGTTAGAATCATCGTACCTGAATCCACTCATTATGCTGCTACGGGCCTGATGACATAGATTTCATTGCTGAGTGATACTGCATTGTACGTAAGTACCACAAGTTCTTTATCCATTTTTCATTTTCTGCGATGTTGAACTTGTACTGTAAACGAGGTTCTTGTAAACAGAGGCGTTCCAAACTTTGGGGTGGCTGTGTCTTTTTGATTTTAATTTCCCTAAGCTATAGGACCATAAGTGGAAGTGCCCTAGGCTCTGTTGCTTTGTTTTTTAGATGTTTCAGGAAACACCGTACACTTCTCCCGAGTGTCTGTTGGCAATTTACATCCCGCCCATCAGCATAACAAGGCTCCCAGTTCTCCATGGCCTGTCCTGCCTTTCTGGATTTTACACTTTTTTCAGATGGCCCTTTTGACCGGGGGGAAGTGAGACTTCATTGTAGTGCAGATTTCCTTTGCAAGCTTGCTTGGTTGGCCAAAAAGGGCGTATGCGTTTTTTCCTGAATATATTCAGGAAAAAACGCATACGCCCTTTCTGGCCAAGTGCATCATTGTGGACGTTCTGCCTCTTTTCCTATGCTTTCAATGCAATTCCAGTCTACCTCCTGAAATCGGTTTCCTGCAATTCTGCCCTGCTTTCAATTCCTCTTGGCAGCCTTACTTCAGTATATTTTTGGACGATAGCTGTCATTTATAACTCTGCAAGTTTGTGAATTACAGTGCCCCTGAGCTCCTTTCTTCAACTCGCTTTCTTTTGAGCTGGCCGCAACACCGCAGAATGGCTTCAGGCCCTAATCTGGTTCCGGCACGGCACGCTGAGCCTTTGGTTAATTCCTCTTCCTGGTGGGAAATGAGAGTTAAATTTGCCCGTCCAGACACCTCCAGCTAGTCTCTCATTGGTTCTCGCTATTTCTGTTCATCTTGCGCAGAAATTGGAAACTGGGCCAAACAGGAGGTTAAAGGGACTGACTCTCCAAGTGGGGAGAGTGTTAGTAAAGCGTCTGGAATGTTGCACTGAAGTACCAGGGTACGAAAACTGAGACATATTTGAACACGTCTCCCACTCACATGGTTGATCATACTCTGGGTTCCACATGCATGTTTTAGCTGAAGGAAGAATACCTTAAACCTGGGTAGTTGAAACCCGTGGAATGGGAACCATGCAATATGACTTCAAAGGGTCTTCATTTGCTCACCGAACCTCTCCAATCCTATCACTGCTGCGTTTATGCCCCTGTACACACGCTTGATTCTCTTTTGGAGACATAGCAATCCATAGGTTTTAAGATACTTACTAGTCAGGTACATTCTTAGGCGTTTATTATGGGGTGTTGAGTCCATTTCGTTGAGCAAGGAGTACCTCTTGTCTATTCCATATTTGGCTTAAGGAACTTTATCTGTGCTCATTTCAATCTCTGGTTTTATGCAGCACCCCAACTCACCTTTCCCCTTAAGCAAGCATAAGTTGGTTTTCTAAATTTGAGACCCTGTTCTGTTTTGGAATTCAGTTCCTGTGTAGCCAAGTTTACATTCCGTGTATTAGTGATATCTTATGATGTTTCTTTTTCTGTGTGACTTATTTCAGTTAGAATCATCGTACCTGAATGCACTCATTATGCTGCTACGGGCCTGATGACATAGATTTCATTGCTGAGTGATACTGCATTGTACGTAAGTACCACAAGGTCTTTATCCATTTTTCACTTTCTGTGATATTGAACTTGTACGGTAAACGAGGTTCTTGTAAACAGAGGCGTCCCAAACTTTGGGGTGGCTGTGTCTTTTTGATTTTCATTTCCCTAAGCTATAGGACCATAAGTGGAAGTGCCCTAGGCTCTGTTGCTTTGTTTTCTAGATGTTTGAGGAAACACCATACACATCTCCCGAGTGTCTGTTGGCAATTTCCATCCCGCCCATCAGCATAACAAGGCTCCCAGTTCTCCATGGCCTGTCCTGCCTTTCTGGATTTTACACTTTTTTCAGATGGCCCTTTTGACCGGGGGGAAGTGAGACTTCATTGTAGTGCAGATTTCCTTTGCAAGTTTGCTTGGTTGGCCAAAAAGGGCGTATGCGTTTTTTCCTGAATATATTCAGGAGAAAACGCATACGCCCTTTTTGGCGAAGTGCATCATTGTGGACGTTCTGCCTCTTTTCCTATGCTTTCAATGCAATTCCAGTCTACCTCCTGAAATCGGTTTCCTGCAATTCTGCCCCGCGTTCAAGTCCTCTTGGCAGCCTTACTTCAGTATATTTTTGGACGATAGCTGTCATTTATAACTCTGCAGGTTTGTGAATTACAGTGCCCCTGAGCTCCTTTCTTCAACTCGCTTTCTTGTGAGCTGGCCGCAACACCACAGGATGGCTTCAGGCCCTAATCTGGTTCCGGCACGGCACGCTGAGCCTTTGGTTATTTCCTCTTCCTGGTGGGAAATGAGAGTTAAATTTGCCCGTCCAGACACCTCCAGCTAGTCTCTCATTGGTTCTCCCTATTCCTGTTCATCTTCCGCAGAAATTGCAAACTGGGCCAAACAGGAGGTTAAAGGCGCTGACTCTCCAAGTGGGGAGAGTGTTAGTAAAGCGTCTGGAATGTTGCACCCGAGTACCAGGGTACGAAAATTGAGACATATTTGAACACGTCTCCCGTTCACACGGTTGATCATACTCTGGGTTCCACATGCATGTTTTAGCTGAAGGAAGAATACCTTAAACCTGGAGAGTTGAGACCCGTGGAATGGGTACCATGCAATATGACTTCAAAGGGTCTTCATTTGCTCACCGAACCTCTCCAATCCTATCACTGCTGCGTTTATGCCCCTGTACACACGCTTGATTCTCTTTTGGAGACATAGCAATCCATAGGTTTTAAGATACTTACTAGTCAGGTACATTCTTAGGCGTTTAATATGGGGTGTTGAGTCCATTTCGTTGAGCAAGGAGTAGCTCTTGTCTATTCCATATTTGGCTTAAGGAACTTTATCTGTGCTCATTTCAATCTCTGGTTTTATGCAGCACCCCAACTCACCTTTCCCCTTAAGCAAGCATAAGTTGGTTTTCTAAATTTGAGACCCTGTTCTGTTTTGGAATTCAGTTCCTGTTTAGCCAAGTTTACATTCCGTGTATTAGTGATATCTTATGATGTTTCTTTTTCTGTGTGACTTATTTCAGTTAGAATCATCGTACCTGAATCCACTCATTATGCTGCTACGGGCCTGATGACATAGATTTCATTGCTGAGTGATACTGCATTGTACGTAAGTACCACAAGTTCTTTATCCATTTTTCACTTTCTGTGATATTGAACTTGTATGGTAAACGAGGTTCTTGTAAACAGAGGCGTCCCAAATTTTGGGGTGGCTGTGTCTTTTTGATTTTAATTTCCCTAAGCTATAGGACCATAAGTGGAAGTGCCCTAGGCTCTGTTGCTTTGTTTTTTAGATGTTTCAGGAAACACCATACACTTCTCCCGAGTGTCTGTTGGCAATTTACATCCCGCCCATCAGCATAACAAGGCTCCCAGTTCTCCATGGCCTGTCCTGCCTTTCTGGATTTTACACTTTTTTCAGATGGCCCTTTTGACCGGGGGGATGTGAGACTTCATTGTAGTGCAGATTTCCTTTGCAAGCTTGCTTGGTTGGCCAAAAAGGGCGTATGCGTTTTTTCCTGAATATATTCAGGAAAAAACGCATACGCCCTTTTTGGCCAAGTGCATCATTGTGGACGTTCTGCCTCTTTTCCTATGCTTTCAATGCAATTCCAGTCTACCTCCTGAAATCGGTTTCCTGCAATTCTGCCCCGCTTTCAA